>NC_141879.1:674033375-674658375 GCF_056163025.1 Triticum urartu | reverse complement strand
GACGTCGTCAAGCTGAACGTGTGCTGAACGCGGAGGTGCCGTACGTTCGGTACTTGATCGGGACGGATTGTGAAGGTGTGCGACTACACCAACCGCGTTGATAAACGCTTCCGCTTTCGGTCTACGAGGGTACGTAGACATACTCTCCCCTCTCATTGCTATGCATCACCATGATCTTGCATGTGCATAGGAATTTTTTGAAATTACTATGTTCCCCAATAGTGGTATCAGAGCCAGGTTTATGCGTAGATGTTATATGCATGAGTAGAACACAAAGGAGTTGTGGGCGTGGGTATATACATATTGCTTGCCGTCGCTAGTTGATTCTTGATTCAGCGGCATTGTTGGATGAAGCGGCCCAAACCGACATTATGCGTACGCTTACGCGAGACTGGTTCTACTGCCGTGCCTCGCACACAGGTGGCTAGTGGGTGTCTGTTTCTCCAACTTTAGTTGAATCGGATTCAATGAACAGGGTTCTTTCTGAAGATCAAAAAGTAATCACTATACCGCGTTGTGGTTTTTGATGCGTAGGTAAGAACGGTTCTTGCTCAGCCCATAGCAACCACGTAAAACTTGTAACAACAAAGTAGAGGACGTCTAACTTGTTTTTGCAGGGCTTGTTGTGATGTGATATGGTCAAGACGTGATGATATATAAGTTGTTGTATGAGATTATCATGTTTTTGTTAAAGTTATCGACAACTGGCAAAAGCCTTATGGTTGTCTCTTTATTGTATAAGATGCAAGTGCCATGTAATTGCTTTACTTTATCGCTATGCGATAGCAATAGTTGCAAAAGCAATAGTTGGCGAGACGACCATGTGACGACACATTGATAGAGATCAAGATGATGGAGATCATGGTGTCATGCCGGTGACGATAGAGATCATGACGGTACTTTGGAGATGGAGATCAAAGGCACAAGATGATCATGGCCATATCATGTCACATATTTTGATTGCATGTGATGTTTATCCTTTATGCATCTTATTTTTCTTAGTTCGGCGGTAGCATTATAAGATGATCTCTCACCAAATTTCAAGGTACAAGTGTTCTCCCTGAGTATGCACCATGCCAAAGTTCGTCGTGTCGAGACACCACGTGATGATTGGGTGTGATAAGCTCTACGTTCACATACAAAGGGTGCAAGCCAGTTTTGCACACGCGGAAATACTCGGGTTAAACTTGATGAGCCTAGCATATGCAGATATGGCCTTGGAACACTGGAGACCGAAAGGTCGAGCGTGAATCATATAGTAGATATGATCAACATAGTGATGTTCACCATTGAAAACTACTCCATCTCACGTGATGATCGGACATGGTTTAGTTGATTTGGATCACGTGATCATTTAGATGACTAGAGGGATGTCTATCTAAGTGGGAGTTCTTAAGTAATATGATTAATTGAACTTTAATTTATCATGAACTTAGTCCTGATAGTATTTGCATAACTATGTTGCAGATCAATAGCTCGCGATGTAGCTCCCCGTTTATTTTTTGATATGTTCCTAGAGAAAAACTATGTTGAAAGATGATAGTAGCAATGATGCGGACTAGGTCCATGATCTGAGGAGTATCCTCATTGCTGCACAGAAAAATTATGTCATTGATGCACTGCTAGGTGACAGACCTATTGCAGGAGCAGATGCAGACGTTATGAACGTTTGGCAAAGCTCGATATGATGACTACTTGATAGTATAGTGCACCATGCTTTACGGCTTAGAACCGGGACTTCAAAAATGTTTTGAAATGTCACGAAACATATAAGATGTTCTAAGAGTTGAAATTGGTATTTCATACTCATGCCCGTGTCGAGAGGTAGGAGACCTCTGACAGTATTGCCTACAAAGATGGAGGGGAATAGCTCAACCAATGAGCATGTGCTCAGATTGTCTGGGTATTGCAATTGCTTGAATCAAGTGGGAGTTAATCTTCCAGATAAGATAGTAATTGACAAAGTTCTCTAGTCACTATCACCAAGTTACTAGAACTTAGTGATGAACTATAATATGCAAGGGATAACGGAAACGATTCCCAAGCTCTTCGTGATGCTGAAATTGACGAAGGTAGAAATCAAGAAAAGCATCAAGTGTTGATGGTTGACAAGACCACTAGTTTCAAGAAAAGGGCAAAGGGAAGAAGAGGAACTTCAAGAAGAACGACAAGCAAGTTGTTGCTCAAGTGAAGAAGCCCAAGTCTAGACCTAAGCCTGAGACTAAGTGATTCTACTGCAAAGGAACTGGTCACTGGAAGCAGAACTGCCCCAAGTTTTTGGCGGATAAGAAGGATGGCAAAGTGAACAAAGGTATATTTGATATACATGTTATTGATGTGTACTTTTCTAGTATTTATAGCAACCCCTCAGTATTTGATACTAGTTCAGTTGCTAAGATTAGTAACTCGAAACGAGAGTTGCAGAATGAACAGAGACTAGTTAAGGGTGAAGTGACGATGTGTGTTGGAAGTGGTTCCAAGAATGATATGATCATCATCGCACACTCCCTATACTTTTGGGATTAGTGTTGAACCTAAATAAATGTTATTTGGTGTTTGCGTTAAGCATGAATATGATTTGCTCATGTTTATTACAATACAATTATTCAATTAAAGTTAGAGAATAATTGTTGTTCTGTTTACATGAATAAAACCTAAAATGGTCATACACCCAAGTTGAATGATTTATTGAATCTCGATCGTAGTGATACACATATTCATAATATTGAAGCCAAAAGTTGCAAAGTTAATAATGATAGTGCAACTTATTTGTGGCACTGCCGTTTATGTCATATTAGTGTAAAGCGCATGAAGAAAATCCATGCTGATGGACTTTTGGAATCACTTGATTATGAATCAGTTGATGCTTGCGAACCATGCCTCATGGGCAAGATGACTAAGACTCTGTTCTCCGGAACAATGGAGCGAGCAACAGACTTGTTCGAAATAATACATACTGATGTATGCAGTCCGATGAGTGTTGAGGCTCGCGGCAGGTATCGTTATTTTCTGGCCTTCACAGATGATTTGAGTAAGATATGGGTATATCTTCTTGATGAAACATAAATCTGAAATATTTGAAAAGTTCTAATAATTTCAGAGTGAAGTGGAAAATCATCGTAACAAGAAAATAAAGTTTCTACGATCTGATCGTGAAGGAGAATATTTGAGTTACGAGTTTGGTCTTCATTTGAAACAATGCGGAATAGTTTCGCAACTCACGCCACCTGGAACACCACAGCGTAATGGTGTGTCCGAACATCGTAACCGTACTTTATTAGATATGGTGCAGTCTATGATGTCTCTTACCGATTTACCACTATCATTTTGGGGTTATGCATTAGAGACAGCTGCATTCACGTTAAATAGGGCACCATCTAAATCCGTTGAGACGACGCCATATGAATTGTGGTTTGGCAAGAAACCAAAGTTGTCATTTCTTAAAGTTTGGTGTTGCAATGCTTATGTGAAAAAGTTTCATCCTGATAAGCTCAAAACCAAATAGGAGAAATGTATCTTCATAGGATACCCAAAGGAGACAGTTGGGTACACCTTCTATCACAGATCCGAAGGCAAGACATCCGTTGCTAAGAATGGATCCTTTCTAGAGAAGGAGTTTCTCTCGAAAGAAGTGAGTGGGAGGAAAGTAGAACTTGATGAGGTAACTGTACCTGCTCCCTTATTGAAAGTAGTTCATCATAGAAATTTGTTCTTGTGACTCCTACACCAATTAGTGAGGAAGCTAATGATGATGATCATGTAACTTCAGATCAAGTTACTACCGAACCTGTAGGTCAACCAAAGTGAGATCCGCACCAGAGTGGTACGGTAATCCTGTTCTGGATGTCATGTTACTTGACCATGACGAACCTACGAACTATGAGGAAGCGATGATGAGCCCAGATTCCGTAGAATGGCTTGAGGCCATGAAATCTGAGATGGGATCCATGTATGAGAACAAAGTGTGGACTTTGGTTGACTTGCCCGATGATCGGCACGCCATCGAGAATAAATGGATCTTCAAGAAGAAGACTGATGCCGACAATAACGTTACTGTCTACAAAGCTCGACTTGTTGCGAAAGGTTTTCGACAAGTTCAAGGAGATGACTATGATGAGACCTTCTCACCCGTAGCGATGCTTAAGTCCGTCTGAATCGTGTTAGCAGTTGCCACATTTTATGAAATCTGGCAAATGGATGTCAAAACTGTATTCCTTCATGGATTTCTTAAAAGAAGAGTTGTATATGATGCAACCAGAAGGTTTTGTCGATCCTAAAGGTGCTAACAAAGTGAGCAAGCTCCAGCGATCCATCTATGGACTGGTGCAAGCATCTCAGAGTTGGAATATATGCTTTGATAAAGTGATCAAAGCATATGGTTTTATACAGACTTGCGGTGAAGCATGTATTTACAAGAAAGTGAGTGGGAGCACTACAACATTTCTGATAAGTATATGTGAATGACATATTGTTGATCAGAAATAATGTAGAATTTTCTGGAAAGCATAAAGGAGTGTTTGAAAAGAGTTTTTCAAAGAAAGGCCTCGATGAAGCTGCTTACACATTGAGCATCAAGATCTATAGAGATAGATCAAGACGCTTGATAAGTTATTTTCAATGAGTACATACCTTGATAAGATTTTGAAGTAGTTCAAAATGGAACAGTCAAAGAAGGAGTTATTGCCTGTGTTGCAAGGTGTGAAGTTGAGTAAAGACTCAAAAGCAGACCACAACAGAAAATAGAAAGAGAATGAAAAGTCATTCCCTATGCCTCAGTCATAGGTTCTATAAATTATGCTATGCTGTTTACCAGTCCTATTGTATACCTTAGCATCTTTCTGTGAAGGGAGTACAATAGTGATCTAGGAGTAGATCACTGGACAGCAGTTAAAATTATCCTTAGAGGACTAAGGAAATATTTCTCGGTTATGGAGGTGATAAAAGAGCTCGTCGTAAAGAGTTACGTCGATGCAAACTTTATACATCGATCTAGATGACTCTAAGTCTCGATCTGGATACATATTGAAAGTGATAACAATTAGCTAGAGTAGCTCTGTGCAGAGCATTGTAGACATAGAAATTTGCAAAATACATACGGATCTAAATGTTGCAGACCCGTAGGCTAAACTTCTCTCACAAGCAAAACATGATCACTCTTTGGGTATTAATCACATAGCGATGTGAACTAGATTATTGACTCTAGTAAACCTTTTGGGTATTAGTCACATGGAGATGTGAACTAATCACATAAAGATGTGAACTAGATTGTTGACTCTAGTGCAAGTGGGAGACTGAAGAAAATATGCCCTAGAGGCAATAATAAAGTTATTATTTATTTCCTTATTTCATGATAAATGTTTATTATTCATGCTAGAATTGTATTAACTGGAAACATAATACATGTGTGAATACATAGACAAACAGAGTGTCACTAGTATGCCTCTACTTGAGTAGCTCGTTGATCAAAGATGGTTATGTTTCCTAACCATAGACATGAGTTGTCATTTGATAAATGGGATCACATCATTAGGAGAATGATGTGATTGACTTGACCCATTCCGTTAGCTTAGCACTTGACTGTTTTAGTTTACTGCTATTGCTTTCTTCATGACTTATACATGTTCTATGACTATGAGATTATGCAACTCCCAATTACCGGAGGAACACTTTGTGTGCTACCAAACGTCAAAACTTAACTGGGTGATTATAAAGGTGCTCTACAGGTGTCTCCGATGGTACTTGTTGAGTTGGCATAGATCGAGATTAGGATTTGGCACTCCGATTGTCGGCGAGGTATCTCTGGGCCCTCTCGGTAATGCACATCACTATAAGCCTTGCAAGCAATGTGACTAATGAGTTAGTTGCGGGATGACGCATTATGGAACGAGTAAAGAGACTTACCGGTAACGAGATTGAACTAGGTATTGAGATACCGACGATGGAATCTTGGGCAAGTAACATACCGATGACAAAGGGAACAACGTATATTGTTATGCAGTTCGACCGATAAAGATCTTCGTAGAATATGTAGGAGCCAATATGGGCATCCAGGTTCCGCTATTGGTTATTGACCAGAGAAGTGTCTCGGTCATGTCTACATAGTTCTCGAATCCGTAGGGTCCGCACGCTTAACGTTCGTTGACAATATAGTATTTATGAGTTATGTATGTTGGTAACCGAATGTTGTTCGGAGTTCCGGATAAGATCACGGACATGACGAGGAACTCCGGAATGGTCCGGAGATAAAGTTTGATATATGGGATAATAGTGTCTGGTCACCGGAAGGGTTCCGGAATTCACCGAAAGGGGTTCCGGATGTTTTCCGAAATGTTTGGGTATGAGAACACTTTATTTGGGCCAAAGGGGAAAGCCCACAAGGTTTTTGGAATGCGCAAAAGGAAGTTGTGCGGAGTCCAGGGGCCAGACGCCGGGAACCCTAGCGTCTGGCCCTGGAGTCCGAGAAGGACTCTTTCCTTTCAGGTGAAACCGACTTTGTGTAGGCTTTTACTCCAAGTTTCGACCCCAAGGCTCAACATATAAATAGAGGGGTAGGGCTAGCACCCAAGATACATCAAGAAACACCAAGTCGTGTGCCGGCAACCCCGTCCCCTCTAGTTTATCCTCCGTAATAGTTTTCGTAGTGCTTAGGCGAAGCCCTGCGGAGATTGTTCTTCACCAACACCGTCACCACGCCGTCGTGCTGCCAGAACTCATCTACTACTTCGCCCCCCTTGCTGGATCAAGAAGGCGAGGACGTCATCGAGCTGAACGTGTGCTGAACACGGAGGTGCCGTACGTTCGGTACTTGATCGGGGCGGATCGTGAAGGTGTACAACTACATCAACCGCGTTGATAAACGCTTCCGCTTTCGGTCTACGAGGGTACGTAGACATACTCTCCCCTCTTGTTGCTATGCATCACCATGATCTTGCGTGTGCGTAGGAATTTTTTTGAAATTATTACATTCCCCAACAGGTGTGGGAGGAGCAGTTCCGGGAGGCGCATGCCGACGCTAACTAGAACCACAACCTCCTATAGGAGCATCTGCAGGTGGAGGAACAGGTCGCCGGCGGCAGGGCGGTCTCGCCAGACGCAGACCTGGCGGAGCAGGAGGCACTGCTCGAGTCCTACCACTCTGCCCCGAGATCCGCCTCGCCCATTGGCAGTACCGCCAGCGGGTAGCGGAGGTGGTGGCCGCCGGTAAGGAGTGTGACGAAGAGGTGGGTGAGGCGTTGTTCGGCGAGACCGACGAGGAGGACAACTCCGAGGCCGCACCCCGACGCCACGACCACGAAGAAGCCGGCATGTACGCGGGAGCCGCCGGCAGCGAGGAAGAGTAGTGCATAGTAGATCGCCGCTCGTATCCCAGGAAGGCCACCGTTCCTCCCCTTTCATCGACGCCAAGCGGGGACGTGGAGGTGGACAGCTTCAGTTCACGGGGCTCTGAAGGAGGAGGTTACGGAGGTGGGGCTGGAGAGCGCCGAGGCGGGGCTGGAGAGCACCGAGGCGGAACTGAAGACGGTGAAGCTTCAGTTCTCGGGGCTGATGGCCAGACATGGGACCGGACGCCGGCGATCATTTAGATTAGGTATTAATTATACTCCAGAGCCTGACTAGCACCTTTTTGATGTAATTGTAATGAAACCTATCATGTTCATATGAAATCTAGTATGTTTATATAAAATCCGGTCGTGTTTATATGAAATTCAGACTTGTTTGAACAAATTTCGTTCGATTAATTTGAGTTGTTGTATGCGGTTACGGTTTGGATGACTGTCTCCCGCATTTGTGCCGTGGACTGGCCCCTGTCTATGCACGAATACGGGAGGATTTTTACTGGTTGCGCTAAGATTGGTGGTCATTTTTGCATGGTCAAGCTGAGCTGGTGCGTGCGTATTTGGTTCCAGCGTAGAATGCTACTTCGTCCTTTAGTGGTTAAAGAATTTTCACACGGATGGACCATAGTGCTCATGGCTTGTGATTAGTCCAGGCTGTAGACTAGGCGCAAGAACTCGGACGTCTATCACAAGCTAACCACATTGCATGCACTAAATATTTTTATCTTTTACATTATTAACCGAATCAGGCTAATCACTCTTCTAGAGACAATCAGGCTAGGCACACATTTAGAGTCAGTTTGGTTTGCGTCCACGACACGTAACGCCTGGCTTGGGTGTCCCCCCGAGTGTTGTCTGGTCTTTGTGTTTGGTGCATGTTCTCGGTCTGATGGTATTGGCCTACTTAGAACATGTATAACCAGACCTATCATACCTGCTTCATACGTCGGAGGGCTGCCCGGTCAGAAAAATCTGACTCAGATGGATATCTTAAACGGACCTCAAATGTCGGGGCTGACCGGCATTCCTTATATCCAGTCCAAATATGATGCAGATATGGGGCGTCCGGGCAAGCCCGCCGATCCCCACTGCAGGTCGTCGCGGTCCCACCTGCAGCGACCGAAACTCTTCCATCTCTTATCGGTGCAACCAAATTTTAGTCCGAGATTGTCGGGCGAGGCAGACCCCGCCTAGTTTAAATAGCCGGGCTAGCGGATGGCGGCAAGCTTGGTTGTTCTTGTGTGATCGAGATATATTTGACACTAGATTGCATTTCATTGATTGATAATTGTTCATCGAGTGTCAAGTTTGTCTCGATCATATACGTTGATACCTCTACTACAATGACAGTAGATTTTATTTTGTTTTGATGCATGGATACATAGTGATTCAAAAGAAAGCCGACACCAATGTTCCATATCCTTAACAAAGGATGCAATGATGTCAGAAGCGTAACTTTTCTGGACGGTCCGGATATTTAAGCTGGTCGACTAGCTCATCAGTCGGCGAGATGGGACTAATACGGGTGTAAAAATGTTAAGTATGAGTAATTTTCGGTACCCAGCCGGCCTAAGACGGACATGATGATCAACGTGCATGGCCCTGTAACAAATGTTTTGAAAATAGGACACGTGGTTGTAAATTGTAAAATTTGAGGCCCGCCCGGTCACTGTTCACGGGCACGTCCGCGGACGTTTGAGGATCAAAATTTGCCACCATTGTACATGCCCTTATTTTCCCACGACACCAATCCGACACATGTGAGGTGTAGTCCAGGCCAGCCAGCGTGAACCTGTCATGAGAACATGGTTAATAGTATAGCTGGACGTTGGCTATATGATCTTGTCACATCATTTATAGCTTACTTTATAGCCCACAAGTACAATAGTCACATATAAATAAGTACTACTTTGTTAAAATATGACCTACCTTTCTCTCTCACATAGTTTGTACGAGCGCGTGTATTAGCCGGCTGTTAATCGGTAGCCCGCTTCTCTTCTCTCTTCTTCTTTCATGCAAGTCATTAAAAATATAATATTTAAAGCCTTACAGCCCGGCTACATCATCCTATTGTATTTTCCCTGATAGCAAGCAAACATGTCCTTATAATACATTTAATTTAAGAAAGTTCCCACAACAATGCACGATATATTGTCTAGTCTATTTTAATTTTATCCAATTATTCTCGGCCGTCCTGATCCTCCTTTTTATTAGCACAGATAGGCCGGTTTGGCTTGTCAAGAACGATCGTCTCATACAGAGTCCCGCTTGGTGTTGGTCCACTTTTACCACTCTGAAAGACAATAATGCAAGCCGACTTGATTTAGGTGGACTAATCTGTGGTTGGATGGTTAGAAGGATCGTGGTATCTCCAGTTCATCAGGGTTCAAGTCCTGGTGCTCGCATTTATTTCTGGATTTATTTCAGGATTTTCGGTGATGTGCATTCAGTAAAAGGAGACGTTTTCGTCGATGACGAGGTACTTACGGTGACTTTGTAAATTTTAAGATGATATGCCGGCTCAGTCTTTCGGAGATGTTCATAAAAATAGGATGTGCGTGTGTACATTCATAAGGATAAATGTATACGCGTGTATGTAAGCGCTTACGTTTGTACTGTGTTAAAGAAAAAGCTAACTTGACTTAGAAATATCTCAAGCGGTGTCGCGTCCAAGTAAAATAATGAACCCGCGCTGGGTGCTCTGCTGGCCGCATGCAATTTTTCTTCCGCCCACTAACGAATACAAACAACTCTTTTGCCGCAAAAAAAAAGAAAGAATACAAACAACTCTTTAAACAACTTTTGTAGTGTGTTTGCTTCCACTACCATTCCGTGTCGTGCTATAGAAAGCATACAATGCTCCCAAATGCTACAAACAAACTTTGATGACACGTGTGTTGTCAAAATATTATTTTGACCTAGTGGGGGCTTCCAAAAGAAGTGTTAGTTCCAAGCTATATATTTGTCGCATACTCACTTCAGTACTCCAATGCGAACTGAGCATAGCTTAAATTGTTAGGTTTTCTTGTGGTGAAACCAACTCAATAGAATTCAAGTTCTAGACTTTGTATTGGTGGTTGTATTTTTCTCAATTTATTTCATGTCTTCTAACGGTGTATATTCAGTGGGAGGAGACTTTTGCGTCGACTACGAAGACATTTGTGGCGACTTCGTCAATCTCAAGGTGTAGTGTCGGCTCGGTTTCACAAAGATGCTCATATGGGTAGGGTGTGTGCGTGCATTCATATCAATGAGTGTATATGCGTATGTTTAAGCATTGGTGTTTGTACTGTGTTAAAAAAACTTCAATACTCAAATATTACTTATTGCGTACTAAAAAAGGAATTTCAAAACAAAACAAAACATCAATAAAAGGTTGATAATTAAACATGACATCGTGAACTTGACAGTAGTTGAGAGTTGAAGATAAAAGAACTTATAATTGTAGTTTCAATTTGTTGAAGCAGAAACTGATTTTGGTTTGAATGTTCAATTTCTTTTTATAATTCTTGTAAGATTGATAATTAAAAAGCCAATTATTTGTTTCTTGTTGTTTTATGTAGTGTTGACCTGGTAGATATGGATGTTAAAAAAACCTCGTGGACATGGTCGAAACACATTTGGAATATCCTCCGAATTATGCTCTATCTAGCAAAATGTAGTGTATGTTAGATAATAACGAGAATAAACGAAACAGAGAGACACGGATTTTTACGTGGAAACCCTTGCGGGAGAAAACCACGGACGCACGAAGGCGTGATCACTATGAGGAGGAGTATTACAAGCACGAGATGACAGGCCGTCTGAGGTGCGACTACATGGGGTATATAAGAGGGCAATACATGAGAGTCCTTGAAGGACAAGTAAACGAGTTGTACTCGTACGCGTCGGTACCAACGCAAAAGCCCACACCGTATGTACTACGTCTAGTCCAATACAGTACTAGAATTTGGATCACAATTTAACAATCTCCACCTTGAGCCAAATTCCCTCCAGTAGTCGAAGAAAGTGAATAACTCCATCCAAATCAGCTTAAACACCTTGTGCGTCAAAGTTCATAGGACTAGTGAGAAATACCAACTAAGCCTGAGCAAAGCTCAAACTTATTGATCGGAACTGGCTTTGTCATCATATCAGCTGGATTATCATGAGTACTTATCTTGCATAACTTCAAATCGCCTTCAGCAACAACATCTCGAATATAATGAAATCTGACATCAATGTGCTTTGTCCTCTCATGATACATTGGATTCTTTGTAAGATATATAGAACTTTGACTGTCACTAAATACTGTAGGGCAAGATGAGTCTCCACAAAGCTCAGTGTACAAACCTCTCAGCCAGATAGCTTTTTTGCATGCCTCAGAAATAGCCATATACTCAGCATCAATAGTGGAACAAGCCATAATAGGCTGCAAAGTTGCTCTCCAACTCACAGCACAACCACCAATGGTAAAAACATAACCTGTGAGTGATCTTCTCTTATCCAAATCACCAGCAAAATCAGAATCAACAAAACCAACAAGTCCATCTCTAGTTTTCCCAAACTGTAAATAAGCATTAGAAGTACCTCGCGGGTATCTGAAAATCCACTAAACTGCTCTCCAATGCTCTGTTCCAGGATTAGCCATGTATCTACTGACAACACTCAATGCATATGATAAGTCAGGACGAGAACAAACCATGGCATACATAAGTGAACCAACTGCACTCGAATAGGGAACTCTAGACATGTACTCAATATCTGCATCTGACTTAGGACATAAAGCTGATGATAATTTGAAGTGTGCAGCTAACGGAGTACTCACCGGCTTGGCATTATGCATATTAAAACGACGAAGAACTTTATCAATATATCCCTTCTGACTGAGATACACTTTTCCAGACGGTCTATCTCTGGATATTTCCATACCAAGTATTTTCTTTGCTGCACCCAAATCCTTCATCTCAAATTCATTACTCAATTGCTTCTTTAGTTCATCGATCTCTGACATACTCTTTGCAGCAATAAGCATATCATCAACATAAAGGAGCAAATAAATAGTTGAACCTTTGACAGTTTTCAAATAAACACAACTATCATAATTAGACCTTTTGAAACCTTGAGAGAGCATAAAGGTGTCAAATCTCTTGTACCACTGTCTTGGAGATTGCTTCAATCCATAAAAAGATTTCTTTAACTTACAAACAAGCTTTTCTTTTCCAGGAATAATAAAACCTTCAGGTTGTTCCATATAAATATCCTCTTCTAATTCTCCACGTAAAAATGCAGTTTTAACATCCAATTGTTCAAGCTCAAGATCATGCATGGAAACAATACTGAGTAAAGTGCGAATAGAGCTATGCTTCACAACAGGAGAAAAGACTTCGTTATAGTCAATACCTGGAATCTGACTGTAACCTTTAGCAACTAACCTTGCTTTATATCTTGTCTCATCATTAGGAGAAACACATTCTTTCCTCTTGAAAACCCACTTACAATGAATAGGTTTCTTCTCTCTAGGTAATTTTACTAAATCCCAAGTGACATTCTTTTCAAGTGATTCCATCTCATCATGCGTAGCAGTCATCCAATTATTACTATCACCAGAAATAATAGCCTCGGAATATGAAGAAGGCTCAGAATTACCTTCAATTTCTTCTGCAACAGATAAAGCAAAAGAAACAATATTGCACTCTTCAATTAACCTGTCTGGTTTATTAATACCCCGTCTAACTCTGTCACGTGCAAGATTCCAATTGGGCGGAACAATAGGCTGATTTGGAGTGGGAGTGACATGATCATCATTAACGACGGGTTCATCATGTGCATCAACAATTTCATTACTAGATGTATCACCTGAGTCAATAACATGCTCCACCTGAACAGTAGGCTGCTGGATAGGAGGCTGTTGTTCACTCTCAACAGGAACATTAGTAGATGAAACATCATGTAACATAGCAGATTCATTAAAGATAACATTTCTGCTAATAATAATCTTCTGGGTTTCAGGATTCCACAATTTAAAACCTTTAACACCAGACTTATAACCAAGAAAGATGCACTTAACAGCCCTAGGCTCCAACTTTTCATTATCAACATGAGCATAAGCAGTGCAACCAAAAACTCTCAACTGTGAATAATCAGCAAGTAAACCAGACCATACCTCAATTGGAGTTTTTTTATTAAGAGCAATAGGTGGTGAACGATTAATGAGATAACAAGCAGTGGAAGCGGCCTCAGCCCAAAAACGCCTATGCAACTGCATTGGACAACATGCAACGGGCTCTGAAAATAATGGTCCTGTTCATGCGCTCAACAACACCGTTTTGTTGAGGAGTATAAGGAACGGTGTAGTGTCTGACAATGCCTTCAGACTTGCAATAATTCTTAAATTGCTTAGAACAGAATTCCATACCATTATCAGTGCGAAGTATTTTTACCTTCTTTTCAGTTTGTCTTTCAATCATAATCTTCCACTCCTTAAATGCTGAGAATGCTTCATATTTATGCTTCAAGAAATAAGGCCAAACTTTTCTCGAATAATCATCAATTATAGTCAGCATGTAACTAGCACCACCTAGTGACTTCTTGCGAGATGGTCCCCATAAATCAGAATGCACATAATCAAGAATACCTTCGGTTGTATGAGTCAAAGTGTTGAACTTCACCCTCTTGTGCTTGCCGAAGATACAATGCTCACAAAATTTTAATTTACCAAGTTCATATCCATCAAGAAGACCTCTCTTATTTAACTTTGCTAAACCAAGTTCACTCATATGTCCAAGACGCATATGCCAAAGGTTAGCAGCATCACAATCAGAATTATTTAAAACAACCGGAGTAGCGTTACCTGAAATGGTAGAACCTCGAAGGTAATAAAGACCATTGGTCGAACTTAAGTCACCTTTCATCACAACAAGGGAGCCTTTGGTGACTTTCAAAACACTATCTCCACCTGAATACTTGTATCCCTTTGCATCAAGGGCACTCATAGAAATAAGATTTCTCTTCATCTTTGGAATATACCGAACATCTATCAAAGTTCTGATTATGCCATCAAACATCTTCATTCGAATAGAACCTATGCCTTCAATCTTGCATGATGAATTATCAAAATCCAAAACGGGACCAGCAGAAGTAGTGGAATCAAAAGTACTAAACCAATCTCTGTGCGGGCACATATGAAAAGTGCATGCAGTGTCAAGTACCCACTCATCATTGGTCTCAGCACATCCAGCAATAACGACAAGAGCATCATCGGAACTATCATCACGAGCAACATTAGCAGAATTGTCACCTTGTTTGTTACCTTTTCTCTTTTCCTTGTTCTGCAACTTGAAACACTCTGAGATGTCATGCCCGTCTCTCTTGCAATACCTGCAATATTTTTTGTCTCTGGATTGCGACCGGCCCCTGTGGCCGTTCTTACTTTTGCCTCTGTTTCCATTGTGTGAATTCTTCTCCTTTGTCCTGCCACGAACAGATAATCCCTCGGCTTGGGATGAACTTGAACCATCATGAGGCACCATTAGTTTCATCTTCTCCTTAGAGTTCAAAGCTTCATAAACTTCATTAAGTGTGAGAGTATCACGACTATATAATATGGTGTCTCTAAAATTGATATAAGAACTTGGCAGTGAACAAAGTAACATTAAAGCAGTATCTTCCTCTTCATACTTAACCTCCATTGCAGCTAGATCGGATATAATCTCCTTAAATTCTGAAATATGATTCAAAACATTACCTCCCTCAGGTAACCTGTGCAGGAATAATTTTTGTTTCAGATGCATCTTGCTGGTGAGATCTTTAGTCATGCAAATCCCTTCCAGCTTTAACCATAGAGCGGCGGCAGTTTTCTCGCTCAAAACTTCCTGCAAAATATTATTATGCAAATGGAGTTGGATTTTTGACAAAGCCTTACAATCAATTATTTTCTCCTCAGCAGTCCAATCCTGAATTCTATTCTTTCCAAAACTATTCAGTGCTTCATCATAGTCGGACTGTGCCAACAATGCTCTCATCTTGACTTGCCATAGGGTAAACCTTGTGTCACGGTCCAGCAGCGGAAAATCGTACTTCATGGAAGCCATGAGTAAATAAATCTGTGTACACAAAGTAGTACAAGCCGGTGGAAAAATTCTTGACAGAATTAATATGCGGACAAAGAACCAGAGAAAATAGCACCTGGTAGTTGCTGATGGCCGTAGCAATTAAAGATGGAAAAGGTAGATGAACTAGTAAGCAACTAGCAGTACTAGTTTGAGTACTAGTACTTGCTTACGTCTTCACGTGTAGCACGGCAACTCGGTGGATGAGGTGATGCCTCGAAACTTGAGTCTTGCACGTGCAGCAACGACGGCAACTCGGCGGATCAGACAACAGGTGCAGCCTTGGGGAATCTGCACGCGTACGAACGAAACACTTCGGAACCGACTTGGGATTGGACCGATCGTCGCGGCGGACGGCACGCAGGAAAAGAAACTCTTGACTCCTGTTGGTCTCGCCTTCCCGGGCGACTGCTCCAGAATCGATCTGGCTTCGGATCGCCAGGTCGCATCGGCGGCGGCGCAAAGGACGCCGCAACCCTAACCTCTGGTTTCAAATCTCGTATCTGAAACCTTAGCTCTGTATATCATTTATTAGATAATAACGAGAATAAACGAGACAGAGACATGGATTTTTACGTGGAAACCCTTGTGGGAAAAAACTACGGACGCACGAAGACGCGATCACTATGAGGAGAAGTATTACAAGTACGAGACGACAGGCCGTCGGTGCGACTACATGGGGTATATAAGAGGGCAATACATGAGAGTCCTTGAAGGACAAGTAAACGAGTTGTACTCGTACGCGTCGGTACCAACGCAAAAGGCCCACACTGTATGTATTACGTCTAGTCTAATATGGTATTAGAATTTGAATCACAATTTAACAGTGTATCTAGTTTTGTAAGCTTATCGTTTGCTTGAGTTTAGACTTCAGGCTTGTAACGTGCACAGGTGCACTTCAACATTAAGATTCTGAAAAATCATAATTTAGCCATCGCAACACAAGGCTGAGTTCTACGAACCTATACGCACGTTGTGTGCATATATATACACACACATCGATCGGCGTGCTTCATTAGGGGCTTGCTTAGCTAACTAGCAAAATGGCTCCCAACTTACACAGACGGTCTATGCCGCTCCTCCTCATCCTCCTCCTGGCACTGTCATGTGCCACGCACGGCGCCAACGCCGCGGGGTGCGACCCCACCACCGGCTTCATCACCGTGCCACTCACTGATGCGCAGCTCCCGGTGCAGAGTCCATACGACGTGCCGCTGGATCAGCGGTACGAGCTCGTGAATGGCATGCGGCGGATGTGGGTGTACTACACTGACAAGCCTCATAGCCCAGCCAGCCACACCAGGCCACAAACAGAAATCCGCCACGTCCCCCATGGCGATGGGAAGGGCAATCGAGGCGCAGCTCACCGTCCCCGAACACATGCTGCGAGTCACAGCCCACCACCCAGAGCACTACCTCGTCATCTTTAGCCAGCCGGCGCATCAAGTCAACGCCGTCCCGAGAGGCTCCGTTCGTGTCTACGGCGCCACCTTCAACATTGCGCCGTGGCACGAGCACGACCACGCCATCTTCGACACGATGAACCTGCACGTCCACGTCGTCATCGAGAAGGTCCCCATGCAGTACTGGTCGGTTGAGGGGGCGAAGGAGATCCTGGGCAAGCGTGTGCACGTCGACCGCCTCGACAGCCGGACCCACGAGCGCGGCCACACCAAAACCTTTGCGTGTTGGGTCTGGACCGGCGATGTCGCCAACATCCCCACCAAGCACACGCTGGGGGTGCTGTCGCGCGGTGCCGGTCGGGTGGAGGAGATGGAGGGATTCTCTCCCCCCAACAGGCGTGTGGCTCCCCCGCCGGCCACAGCCGACTACACCATGCTCATCCACGTCGATCGTGTAGAAGATTGGACGCCGCCCTCGCCGCGCTCTTCCCACTCTGGGCAGAGCGGGCTGCCATCCTCTGACTCCGACAACGACGACCGCCCCTTCCCCGAGGTCCTTTCCGGCACGTGGACGATGGAGGTCGAGGATGGCCAGCGCGGCGATCGCCAGCAATGCCTGGGTCGAGCACCGGTTGCTGACCTAGGCTGCCGCGGCATGCCCAGTGGTGGCCACGGGCGCGACCGTGACGAAGACGACGGCGCCGGGCGCGGCGGCCGTCGCTCCTGGAAGGATGCCCTCCTGCGGCGTGGACGTACGCCTGCCCCCCAGCCACCGGCTCCCGCTCCGCGTCAGCGTAGCCGCTCTCCCCCTGCACGGCACCACTCCAAGGGCGCGCGCACCCGTCGCCACGAAGAAATCTGCGGCTGGTGCGGCACGCCCCCCCTCCCCCAGCGCCACCGCTCGATCCCCCTACCACCGCCCCAGGCTGGTGGGGATGACGCCGCCGTCAGCAACAGGGGCAAGGACCCGGTCGACGAGTTCTTCAAGGCGGCCAAGCGGCCAACAGTTGCCTCTGTGATCGTCCACAACATGGCAGCTGATGTGCAAGCCGCCGCCGACGCCATGGTGGTCGCCGCCCTCGACTTCGACAACACCCAGCAGCGTGACACCGCGCCGCTGGACCCGCAGCTTGACGCGTTCAGCCCCACGCTGGCTGCGACCCCCTCTGCCAGCGGCCAGTTCAACCGTTCAACCCCCGCGGCCGCCTGTACACTGGAAGTGCAGTTGGGAGCGGTGACCAGCCGCGTCTGCCAGCTTGAGATCGCCGAAGAAGGAGACCAAGCTCAGCCGCGACGCCTCTTTCGCAGCAACACCCCTCCTCTGGTGGCTGCCTCACCTGCCCGCCGGACGTCCCCCCCCCCAAAGAGCCCCCCCCCAGCACCAACTCGCCACAACGCCCGTCAGGCTGCCAACTCCTCCACCGTGTCGGTGGCCCAACGCGCGTCCCTCCGCATCATCAAAGAACTGGGGCTGCTGGGGCCAAAGGAGAAGATGACGACCGAGGTAGCCGAGGCCCTCCTGCGGCGGTTTGACGAGCCACTCTCCGAGGTTGACATTGCGGTCATTGCCAAGCTGACACGTCTGGACGCCGACGCCCTGAAGATCGCGGCTAGCATGGCCGGACCTGATGGAGCTGCCGAGGAGGCCGTAGTTTAGTTATGTTAGTTCCATTCATGTTCCTGCTCCGGTGGCGGCCGACGAGATGTTGGCTTGAGTTAGGTTTGCTTACAATCTGTAGTGCTAGTCCAATGTGGTTAGTTCGGCGCCGGTGTGTTCTGGGGCCTATTGGTGGTCGCCGACGTGCCCCTGCTAGAGAGGTGGTGTATTGTTTGGGCCTGAGGCCAATTAGTGATTTTCAGCTATCGGAGCAATATCAGTTTCCCCATGAATGACAAACTCCCTCCGATCATGTGCTGGAACGTGCGCGGGTTGAACCACCTCGCTAAGCGCGCCTTTGTCTGTGAAGTCGCAGTAGCGAATCGAATAGCGATCCTATGCTGCTGGCCTGAAGGAGATAAAGTGCAAGAATCGCCGCTACACTTGGAGCAACGAGCGTAAAGATCCCACCCTTGTCAGCATTGACAAGTTCTTCTGCAACCAAGCCTGGGAATCCCTTTTCCACAGTTTTGCAGTGATGGCGGCTTCTACGGTGCCCTTTGATCATAGCTGACACAAGTGCCCCGCCACGCCATGTGAATTTTAGATTTGAGAGCTTCTGGCCTCGCTTCCCCCGTTCCAGTGAAACGGTGGCAGCTGCCTGGAACAGACCGGTGCAGTCCTCCTGCGCTTTCCAGCGCCTACACACCAAGATGGAGCGCACGACGCGTGACCTGAAAATATGGAGCAAGACACACTTCAGCGATGCGAGGCTTCAATTTCATATAGCAGCAGAAATTGTGCTCCGATTAGATGTGGCTCAGGAGACCCGGCATTTGTCTGACGCCGAATTCAACCTCAGAAAACTCCTGAAGCTGCGGCTTCTGGGTCTGGCGGCGATCGACCGTGCCAGAAAGCGCCAAGCTTCCCGCCTGACCTGGCTCCGGGTGGGAGATGCGGGAACAAAGTTTTTCCATGCGAAGATGAGATCTCGCAGACGGAAAAACCACATCCATAGCCTGAAGGTGGGCGATTGTCACAACACATGAGGAAAAAGAAGCGGCCATCTACAGTCACTTCCACGACAACATCGGGACCAAGACGGCGAGAACGACTGGCATCAACTGGCACTTACTCAAGATGCCAACGATCCAAGCGGGCGGCCTCGACAACCCTTTCTCCGAAGAAGAAATCTGGGAGGCGATCAAAGCTTCACCCCTAGAGAAGGCGCCTGGGCCCGACGGATTCACGGGAATTTTCTTTAGAACCTGCTGGCCACTGATCAAGGCAGATATTCTACAAGCTTTCAACAAGTTCTACCACCTTGTGGGGGGGAGGTCTCAACAATTTGAACACTGCCATAGTAGCTCTCATCCCAAAAAAAGATGGTGCAGAGAGGATTCAAGACTTCAGACCAATCAGCCTGATACACTCAGTTGCAAAAATTATTGCTAAAGTGCTCTCAATAAGGCTATCAGCAATAATCCATCACATAATCACGCCGGCCCAATCGGCCTTCTTGAAGTCGAAAAGCACGCAAGACAGTTTTCTGTTTGTTCAGAATGCCATCAGATCGCTCCATAGGAAGAGAACTCCGGCGCTCCTGTTCAAGCTAGATATAGCGCGGGCTTTTCACAATGTGTCGTGGGAGTATTTGCTAGAACTACTGCAAGTGCTAGGCTTCTCTGCGCGCTGGCGTGATTGGATTGCGCTACTCCTCGCATCGGCATCATCATCCTTCCTGCTAAATGGCACTGTAGGGCATAACATTCGTCACCACAAGGGGCTTCGGCAGGGAGACCCGCTTTCACCCCTCCTTTTCATCATCGCCATCGACCCCCTCCACAGACTGCTACAACAAGCAACTGAGTTAGAGATAATCGCCCATCTGCCTGGCAGAGACATCTCTCTTCGGGTTAGCCTCTACGCTGATGACGCCGTAATCTTCGCCAACCCAGAGAAAGCAGAGGTCGACTCCCTGCTCGACATTCTTCGCGACTTCGGTCAAGCAACCGGGCTGCAAATAAACCCTGCAAAGTCGACCGTCACCCCCATCCGCTGTGAGGAGATCAATCTCCCACACACCCTGTGCAATTTTGGTGGGGCAACAGTGGGTTTCCCCTTAAGATACCTAGGCCTCCCGCTAACTGTTTCAAGACTGCGCCTAGTCCACATCCAGTTCATCCTTGATCGGATTAGGGCAAGACTCGCGGGATGGAAGGGCAAGCTCATGACCATCGCGGGCAGAAGGGTTTTGGTACGCAGCGTGCTTACAGCGCTGCCTACCTTTGCTCTGTCTGTACTCTGTGCGCCAAAGAAATTTCTTACTGAGGTTGACAAAGTACGTAGGAAATTCCTTTGGGCACAAGAAGAAGAACTCGGTGGAGGAAATGCAAGGTAGCATGGCCTGTAGTGTGCTCTCCTATTGACAATGGCGGGTTGGGAGTTTTGGACCTCAACCGCTTCAGTAGAGCGCTAAGGCTGCGATGGCTTTGGTTGTCCTGGATCAGCACCGACAGACCATGGATTGGCCTGCAGCTGCCTTGCGACGAGGGAGGCCGAGCTCTTTTCTCTGCCTCCACCTTGATCACGCTGGGCAACGGTGAGAAGGTCTCCTTCTGGCACTGCCCATGGACAGGCTCGGGCAACCTGAAGACGGCCTTTCCTGCTCTCTTCAGCCACTCTAGAAGAAAGAACCGTTCGGTCAAGCAAGCTTTGACAAATGACACATGGATTCAAGACCTCGCCCATGGAGATACTCAGCACCTTTGGTCGGAAACAATCAGGTTGCACAGATGGTTACAAGCTGCTGATATTCGCCTCCAAGATCACGTCAGCGACACCATCAAATGGAAGCATGAAGCATCAGGAATCTATACTGCTAGTTCTGCCTATAAGGCGCAATTTCAAGGCCACATCAAATCCGATTTCAAGAACCTGATTTGGACCACCTGGGAACCGGCTAAGATGAAGATCTTCACATGGCTGCTACTTAAAAACAAATTATGGTGCAACGACCGTCTCCAACGGAGAGGATGGCCAAATGAGTACTTCTGCCAGCTATGCGTCCGGAACTTGGAATCCTCCATGCACTTGTTCTGGCAATGCCCGTTATCACTTGAAGTATGGACGATGGCAGCAGCCAGAGGTGGATGCAGCTCACTCCACCCTTTGCAATGGCAAAACAAGACTAAGCCGACGGCCATCATTGCTGCAATGCTCGGTGCAGCGCGGCCCGAGCACAAAAAAGCCCTCAAGACAACCATCATCCTCATCCTCTCTGAGATTTGGAAGGCTAGAAACGAGAGCACCTTCAGAGGCAAGATGGCGACGCAAGCTAGCATCACAACAGCCATCCAACGAATGTTAGAATTTTGGCGATAAGCAGGAGCAGCATTTTTCGAGCACCCCTTCTAGGAGCCGCCCTGAGAGAATAGCCATAGCACCTTACATGTTCTCTTTCGTTTTTTCTTCTTTTACCTCCTTTGATCCTCGGATCACTACTCGCACTTGATGTTTTGTCGCCTGCTCCCTGCTTTCAATCAATACAAGCCAGCAATCAGCTGGATCTTACAAAAAAATTTATAATCAACCTCAGTCTACTAGTCCATTATCCATGCGCGGTATTAATTTGTCAATTAACCCGTGGCGCAGCAAAACTACAGCTCCGGCGTGTGGCAGTTCGAGGGGTACACCTACGTGCCCTCGGGCACGACGGGGGTGTCCATCATGCAGGTGTTCGGCGCGGCGAAGCACGCGACGACGCTCATGCTGCACGTCTACGGTGGCGCGCTGGTGTACTACGACGACTGGACACGGGTGGTAGACCGCGGCATCTACGACCGGTGGTTCAGGCTCAACGTGATTCACGACGTCGGCGGCGCAGGGATGCTCACCGTGTTCATCGACGGCCAGGAGCGGCTGCGTGTAGCGGGGCGCGGCGGCGACATACACTACTTCAAGTTCGGGGTGTACACTCAGACGGCCCCCTCGCACCTCATGGAGTCGCGGTGGAGAGACGTCAGGCTCTTCACCAAGGAAGCTTATTGATGAAAACAAGCAAGAGGCGTGAACAAGGATTGGCTAGAACTCATCTAGCTGAGACATGGGCTAGCCTAATGCGTTTTCTTGTCTTTTCTTAGCCTAGTAACTTTTCGTGTTGTGCGGCAAGAGGCTTGAGCAGACCACTAGCGTTATTGCGATGTTGAATAGGAGCAGAACTACTAGTTGTTGTAGCAATGATGAAGCTAGGTGAAAACTTGTAAGAAAAAATGTTTTATATAATTAGCGCCACAAACTAATTAACCATGACTTTGTGTCAATTTCCTTTTGTTCCATTTTGCTATAATGTGTTGGCAAAATGGCGCTGCAAGTATAATAATAGAGCTATGTCAATTTCCTGTTGCTCCATTTCCACAAAAACCATGTGATTTTTTATTTTAAAATTGTTTGCTGATTTTGAAATGTTCGCTTACTTGAAAAATATTTGTCAAATATGAAAAATATTCATGAATGTTAAAAAATGATCACCAATTAAAAAAAAGTTGGTGAACTTTAAAAATCATAAATGTTACAAAAATATCACAATTTTAAGAAAACCATGAATTAAAGCCTGCTGCGGTCCCCCCCTAAAAATGCATGCAATTGCGACATGCCTTAAAAACATACAGTTGATATCCCATTTAAAAACTTACTCTTGGACCCATCTTGAAAAACATGCAGTTGCGACCCCTCTTTAAACATGCAGTTGTGACCTCATCTTAACAACATTTAGTTGTGATCTCTCTTGAAAATATGCATTTGCGACCCACCTTAAAAACATTCAGTTTTGACCAGCCTTGAAAAAGATGCCGTTGCAACCCCCTCCGGAAAACCTGCAATTGTGACCCTTTTGAAAAACAAGCAGTTGCGACCTACCTTGAAAACATGTAGTTGCGGCCCCTCTTGGAAAACATGAAGTTGCGACCTCATCTTGAAAATATGCCGTTGCGACCCCTCTTGAAAACATGCAGTTGCGGCCTCATTTTGAAAACATGCATTTGTGACCCACCTTAAAAAACATGCAGTTTTGACCAGCCTTGAAAAAGATGCAGTTGCGACCCCTCTTGAAAAACAATCAGTTGCAACCCCACCTTAAAAACATGCAGTTGCAACCTACCTTGAAAACATGTAGTTGCCGCCCCTCTTGGAAAACATGTAGTTACGACCCTATCTTGAAAATATGCAGTTGCGACACCTCTTGAAAACATGCAATTGCGGCCTCATTGTAAAAACATGCAGTTACGACCCACCTTAAAAAACATGCAGTTTCAACCAGCCTTGGAAAAGACGCAGTTGTGACCCCCTCTTGAGAAACAAACAGTTACGACCCCATCTTAAAAATATGCAGTTGCGACCTATATTGAAAACATGTAGTTGTGAAAACATGCAGTTGCAACCCCTCTTGTAAAAATGCAGCTGCGGCCTCATTTTAAAAACATGCAGTTACGACCCATCTTAAAAACATGTTGTTGTGGTCCCTCTTTAAAACATGCAGTTGCGGCCTCTCTTGAAAAACATGTAGTTACGATCCCTCTTAAAAACATGCAGTTGTGATCGACTTTTCAAAACATGCAGTTGCGGCCTCTCTTGAAAAACATGCATTTGCGACCCTGCCTTACAAACATGCAGTTGCAACCTCTCTTGAAAACATGCAGTTGCGGCCATGTTATAACGTTTGCAGTTGCATGTCTAGTGGTGGACATGCAAGTGGCCCCGACAACTCCCCCTCCAGACCACAGTTGCGACCCCTTTTTTTTCAATCTCAACTTCATTATTGTGTTGACACGGTGAATTTCAAAATTAATAATTATAAGAGACAAATTTTGTAAAACTAAACCCTAAGCAATCATTTTGAAATTTGTAAAATGAACATTAAGCTAAGATAAAATAAATATACTAATGTTAAGAAAAGAGAAAATAGTGAAACAGTATTCTACTATGTACAGTGAAATAAGAAAAAAAAATTGGAAGCAAAAAAAAACACAACATTCAATCATGAGAAAAAAGGTAAAGAAAAATTAAGTAATTACAAAGATATTATCGCTAGAAGCTATAGTGAACAAATAACAACACATGCAAAAGGCTAAGGTAAAAGAAGAAGGAGGCCCACATTGCTCAGGTTGTGCAAACAAGCAAAAGTAACCCGTCGCTCGTCCGTGGAATCGTAAAAAAGTGATGGGTAGAACACACGCACAAGGGTTGCACTTCGTACAGACGAGCCGCGCATGCGTCGCTCCCGCGATAACGAACAAAAGCCATCCCGAATCTTAGTGTGATGATCGGAGGGCTACAAAATTGACTCAGCAAAACCGATAAATAAAGTTAATAAAATAAGATGAAAAAAGGAAAAAGGTTTAATGAAAAAGAATACTTTCAGGTTTGAGGGAGTGAGGCTAAAAATTCAATTCAAATTTGAGAGTGAGTGGGAAATGGGAGAAAAAAGCTTACAGATTTGCCTTGAATCTCTCGTTATGCACAGTGTAGCAACGAAACAAGACCCATCCAGTCAGTCAGGACAGCTATCATCCTAAAAAGAAGTAAATACACCCGTGGTGCTTGAACTTACTGTGGATGTTCACTTTAGTGTCTGAACTTGAAAAATACGCTAAACTGGTTCTAAAACTTGGCACGAACATGCAAATATGATGCTAATCCTCTCCGTAGACATAAAGTACGTCGACATGGATTCGTATGTGGCTGACATGGCACTGACATTGCAAGGGGCCCACTTGTAGCTATGAAACAGGATAACTTAGTAATCTATGACTCTATGATTAGTGGGCCCGCCTGTCTGTAATTAGAAAAATAACATAAAAATGCTCTAGACAGAAATTGAACATGCAACATGACGCTTGGTCCATGCTTGCGCTAGCCAACAAAACCAGAATTGTATTGACAATAATGGTGGCCCTTCTGGCTTAATGTGGTTGAACCAAAAACTATCATGTACATCAACGGGCTGCAGGTAGTGGCCCATTTTGCACAGGCTATTTTTTAATGTATAAATTATATAAATAATGATCATAATAATTAAAGTTAGATTCAAATATTCACGTGTAATAAATAATTACCTCATGCTACACAAATATCCGTGTGCAGACCAAATAAATATAAAGCAGTTTGCAATAAATAATAATAATAATCAATGGGTATTAAAAAATGTTGTAAATACAAACATTTAAAATACACAGTCATGGATTATATTTAACAATTATATGAATAATTAAAATATATAATAATGAAATAATATATGAATAATAACAATGTTTGTATAATATAAATAATATATTTCTTTTATATTACAGTTTTGTACATATTCTTTCAATTATTCAAACATTTTAATATTTATATGCATATTTTTAAATGTTTGTATTTGCAAACATTTTTAAATACTCATGGGTTATATTTACAATATTAACTAGCAATGTGTCCGTGCATTGCAACGGATCCAAAGTAAAATAATACTTGTTCACAAACTTGAAAAAAATACTCTAGTTTTGAACTTTTGATACACATATATCACTAAAAATATATTATGTTGCACTCAAAAAAATTTCTCGGGCTGCTTTGATGAGGTGAGGGAGAGATGTGGTTGCTTTCAAGATACTAAGGTGTTTTCTAGACATTGGAGCAGAGAAGTGAGCTATTTTTACAAAAAGGTTACAACTTACCTCACAGTTTTTAGATGTAGATCTAATGGTCAAAAATGACAAATGGCAGACACACCATCATCACCAACTGAATATTTTATAGATGTAGAGATTTCTAAACTATAAGTTAATATTTCTAAAAATTACAGTTTTAATAAGCTATTTTATTGTATACCTCTAGATATTTATATTTTGTGCACACTGATATTTGTGTGGCATGAGATAATTATTAATAACACATGAATATTTGAATCTAACTTTTCTTATTATGATTATTATGTACTTTTTAGAAAATAACGTGTGTAAAATGAGCCACTGGCTGCAGCCCATTTATGGACAGAAGAGTTTTAGTTAAAATACATTAAGAATGAGAGGCCATCTTAGTTATCAAATCATATTCTATGTTGTGGCTAGTGTGACCAGCTCGCAAGCAGCAGGTTGCTGGTTCAAGTCCCTTCCAGCGCATTTTTCATATTATTTTTGCTAACGTACTGACAGGCAAGCCCAGTAATCATAGAGACAGATAGTATTCAAGTAATTATGTTTTGTAGATATAAATGGGCCTCATGCCATGTCAGTGGCACATAAGCCATATATTGTGCCATGTCGATGCACTTTACATCTATAGACCGGATTAGCACCGTATTTACACGTTCATGTCAAGTTTTACAACCAATTTGGCGTCTTTTTCAAGTTCAGACACTAAAGTGAACGTCCATGGCAAGTTAAAGCATCACTGGTGTATTTACCTCTTTTTAGAAGAAAGCGTACCCTTAATTAGCATCTCGCTCTCTGTCATGTTTCATGCCAGGTCCATGCCGGGCCGAAAATCCATATCCATGGGCCGGCCCGCGAGGCATGGCCCATATGGCGAGCTTTACTCCGGCCCATCCCTCAGAAAAGAAAACATCGTCCGGCCTATCCAAGTCCCAACCCGTGCCTCCCAATCCCTCTCTTATCCCCTCGCCCCCTCCATCCATCCACTCCCCTCGTCCTCGTCCCATGGCCATGGCCTCCCCGTTCTCCCCGGCGTCGGCCGCCGCCGCCTCGCCGGCCCTCCCCTTCTCCGTCTCCACCTCTCGCCCTCTCTCCCTCACCACCGCCGCAACCGCCGCCGTCTCAGGTATCGCCTCTTCCCCCCTCCCTCTAATTTGAAATCCAGGAATGCGGAATCTCCAAAGGCCCCCTCCCAGTTCACTCACCCGATCTCTCTCCCACCACGCGCAGCCCGGGCTCCGTGCAGGGGCAGCAGAGGATTCCGCCGCGGCCGCTTCGCCGTCTGCAATGTCGCTGCCCCCTCCGCCGCCGAGCTGGTACTGATGCGCCCCCAAACCCTCAAATCTGTCCTGCCTACAATGCGGTACTGTTTACTCTCATGTTCGTAGGAGACCAAACCGGCGGCGGCCGCGAAGGAGAGCCAGCGGCCGGTGTACCCGTTCCCCGCGATCGTGGGGCAGGACGAGATGAAGCTCTGCCTGCTGCTCAACGTCATCGACCCCAAGATCGGCGGCGTCATGATCATGGGCGACCGGGGCACCGGCAAGTCCACCACCGTCCGCTCCCTCGTCGACCTGCTCCCGGACATCAGCGTCGTGGTCGGCGACCCGTTCAACTCCGACCCCTTCGACCCCGAGGTCATGGGCCCCGAGGTCCGCGACCGCCTCCTCAAGGGCGAGGACCTTCCCGTCACCACCACCAAGATCACCATGGTCGACCTGCCCCTCGGCGCCACCGAGGACAGGGTGTGCGGCACCATCGACATTGAGAAGGCGCTCACCGAAGGTGTCAAGGCGTTCGAGCCAGGCCTGCTCGCCAAGGCCAACAGGGGGATACTGTATGTGGACGAGGTCAATCTGCTGGACGACCATCTGGTGGATGTTCTGCTGGATTCCGCGGCTTCCGGGTGGAACACGGTGGAGAGGGAGGGCATCTCCATCTCCCACCCTGCGCGGTTCATCCTCATTGGGTCCGGTAACCCGGAGGAAGGCGAGCTCCGGCCGCAGCTGCTGGACCGGTTCGGGATGCACGCGCAGGTCGGCACGGTCAGGGACGCGGAGCTGAGGGTGAAGATTGTGGAGGAGAGGGCTCGGTTCGACAAGGACCCGAAAACGTTCCGGCAGTCCTACTTGGAGGAGCAAGGGAAGCTCCAGGACCAGATCACATCCGCTCGGAGCAACCTCGGTTCTGTGCAGCTCGACCATGATCTCCGGGTTAAGATATCCCAGGTGTGTTCTGAGCTGAATGTGGATGGGCTGAGAGGAGACATTGTCACTAACAGGGCTGCCAAGGCGTTGGCTGCCCTAAAGGGAAGGGACATCGTGACAGTGGAGGACATTGCCACCGTGATTCCCAACTGTTTGAGGCATCGGCTCCGTAAAGACCCACTCGAATCGATCGACTCGGGCTTGCTTGTAGTTGAGAAGTTTTATGAAGTCTTTGGCTAGATTGCTCTCGAGGTAAATGTTTCTCTGTCACAATGTAAGGCAGGAGGCTTTTTGTTCGGCTGTAAACTTTTATAGCACCTTTCGTAAATCATCTTTTATCGAACTATATTCTGCATTGTATAGAAAACAGTGGTACCGAGCGTTAATTATGGTGAACTTTGTTATGTTGTTCTGAGCTTGGGCTCATATTAGCACTTTCCCCGACCTGTCTTCGTGCCCCTGCTCAGACCAAATATGCACTTGTGCAGCCGTCGGAATAGTACCCTGTTTTCTCAAGGAGCTGAATCGAAAGAAAGCCCCAGGCCCAAGCATCAGCCATGTGATCATGTAAGATGCAGTTCTAGAGAAGAACAGATTCAGTTTTGCCTTGGAGGCTTGTACTATTTACAGCAAGTCTGAATCTGAATGTATCCATTACATCATTTGCTTGACAGCCACTACTTATTTTCGTGCATCAGAAATAGAAATTTATTAGTAGTAACGCTGTCAAGTTGCATTGAACTAGTGGTGTGCGTGTGCAGTTTGCTGCCATGGAAAGTGCCGAACATTTGGTTAATTCAATCTCTGTTAAGCTAACTATTTGAACAAATAAAGAGGATGTCTTCCCAGTCTTTTGAGCAGTTTTGTGTTAAAACTTGTCGAACAAAAGAATGAACACTCCATCCACAAGCACAGCTCGGTGAAGTTCTGTTATTGGCATTATTACCTACTTTAAAACATGACATACTCCCTCCATTCGGTGAAGAGTGTACATCTAGCTTCCAAATTTGTCCACAAAAGAGTGTACTTCTATCTTCCCAATGCATTTTGAAATAGAAAAAAAAACTTCTGTCTCATCACACGGTAATCAAGATCAATAGCAATCTACACATGTTCCTCTTAATTTCTACATGCGCTTAGCTCATTGGAGGTTGGGTAATTAAAGAGGAGACAGATGGTGGCTTGCGCATTTTCAATGCATTTTTTACTTAACTCCATAATTTGTTCTAAAATTTCTAGATGTACACTCTTCACCGGATGGAGGAAGTAAGTAATTAGCACCAAAGGAAGCGATGATACATTAAACGCAAGTCTGCTGTGAAGTAAAATGATTACACAAATAATACAAAGCAGAATTTCACTTATTATATTCTAAACAGAGAAGAGATAGTAATTCAATATGCCTAGGTCATGATTGAAGCTCGTTAATAGTTCGTGTTCATGACCTCGTGACCTCATGCATTTGATGGATTGGGAAGTTGATCATGGTTTATGCTATGAATGATTTTTTTTCTTGAACTCTTGGTAACCTTGCATTTAATGCAATACTCTTGTAGTCTCAACTGTAAAACTATCATCTCATCTCATCTGAACCACATCAGTGTTCACACCAGATGGGGAAAAGTGTATTAGTTTATTATCTTTTGTGTGCTTTAGGGCCATCCATAATAAAATTTGTTTCATGGGATCTGTTAGCCATTTGAGAATTATTTGATGTCTTCTACAGGAGCTCCTTTAAATGCTAAATCCTATCAGCACTTGTGAATCATCTATATATGTGAAACCGGCTGTTCACTTTCCCATATCTATATGCTGATGTAGATATCTTTACGAATATATAAAATCCATGTCCTGACTAATGTATTTACAAGAATTGTCTTGTTTTTGTTTTTGTTGGTTTCTCGTATCTATATGCTGATGTAGATATCTTTAGGAATATATAAAATCCATGTCCTGACCGATGTATTTACAAGAATTGTCTTGTTTCGCCCATGCATGTAATCACTCTTTAAGACTGTATGATTAATTGTTTTATTCTAATCAAATTACAATAGTAGACAGGGCCACGGGGGCATATACGCCTATATTTATCCTTAGAAGCATGAGGAGGTCATTGCTGATTATAAATTTGATTTGTACATACCTGGCCCGTTGCTTTTGCTATCAGCGGTGATACAGCAGCAAAGATCATGATAAGAAGGATCGACGAAAGACTCGAGATATACTCCCTCCGTCCGAAAAAATTGTCCCAAGTTTGTTTCTTAAATGGATGTATCTAGCAGCACTAACTTAGTGCTAGATACATCCATTTGAGGGACAAACTTTTTTGGACGGAGGGAGTATTGGATTAAGGGGATTGTATATATATATATATATATATATTTATAGCAGCAATTGTATCTATCAAATAGGACCTCGAGTCTGTAACCAGTAGGAGTCGGACTTGCACTTTTGAAATTGGATGGAGTTGGTTTCTTTCCCAGTTTTATTTGAACCTAAGTGCAACGTTTGGTTTCCCTTTTTTCACGATCGAATGGAACGTTTTTTTCTTTAGAATCCATCGAGCAGAACGTGGGAGGGTGGGAGCAAGGAAAGGGAATCTCCTATTTAACGCGTTCTACATCAATTTGTTGGAGCGCCGCACAGGTATCGACCGAGGCGGGCCAGCCCAATTAACAGACAGGCGTGCGTTTCATTGATCCTGGTTTTGGGAACGTTCTGGAAAGTTCTAGCCGGTTTTCCTGGTTTTGGGATGAACCGGATTTTTTTCTGTTTCTTTTTTTCCTGTTTCTTTTTCTTTTCCATCCATTTTAGTTTTACATTTTGATTTTCCTTTCCTTTTGTCATTTTTATTCTTTTTTGTTTCACTTTTATTTTATTTTAGCTCCTTTTTATTTTATTTTAGTTTTTCAAGTTTATTTTTCTTTTTCAACCTATTTTCAGATATTTAAAAATGTATTCATTTTTAGATTTTGTACATATTTTAAAAATGTTCCTATTTTGAAATTTTGTTAAGAAATTCCAGAAGAATTAGGATTTCAAATATTTGTTCTTTTCTTATAGAAAATGTTCCAGAAATTTCTACATAAAATTTATAATTTTTAAATGTTCACGTTTTGTAATAATAGAAAATGTTCCCACTTTCAATATTTGTTCACGAACTTTAAAAATGTTCATGTTTTGAAAATATATTTGCAAATTCATAAAATGTTCGGGAATTTCAATAAATGTTCCCACTTTCAAAAAAATCAAAATGTTTGGAAATGTTCATGTTTTGATAATATATTTTCAAATTCAAAAAATGTTCGGGAATTTCAATAAATGTTCCCACTTTCAAATTTTGCTCAACAATTTTAAAATTGTTCATGTTTTGAAAATATTTTGAACCCACTTTCAGAATTTGTTCACAAAGTTAAAAAAATATACATATTCCCGCACAATTTTTGAAAGTGTGCTCGCATTCAAATTTTGTGCACAAAGAAACATGAACATTTGTCGCTTTTTCAAAAAATGTTCCAGCTTCTCGAAATTTGTAAAAAATGTTCATTTTTTCAATTTTTGTTGGCAAATTAAAAAAAATCATATTTTGGAAAATTTGTTCATAATTTCGAAAAACGTTCATGATTTGTAGAAAATGTTTCCATCTTTTTTAAAAATTGTTCGTAATTTTAAAGAATGTACTATTTTTAAATTTTGTTTCTTTTTCATTTCTTTTGAGAATCCCAAAATATGTCGCTTGTTCATAAAATGTTTGTGTTTTTAAATTTTGTTCGGAATTTTGAAAATTCACATTTCAAAATATATTTAACTTTAAAAAAAAAGGAGATTCATGTTCAAAATTTCAATTAAATTTAAATATGCTGCTGCTTATTGAACATACTGATGGGGCTACGATTTGAGACGTATATACGCTAGAGTTACAGTGGCTAGTGACCATGATCAGTAGCAGCAGGAGAGCGAATGTTCAAATTTTGGCCGCTGTTGTCCGTTTCTTCATGTGTTGGGCTGTATGTCCAGCGGCTGCCACAACGCGTAGAATACTAGGAAGTCGGGGGTTCGAATCGCAGCGGTAGCGCTCTCAGTTTGTGGCGTTTTTCCATTTTCCAGCTCGCGAACGTCAAATGGGCTCGCTGAAGGAAAATTATTAAGCGCAGGCAACTGGGCCGGCCCATTCACTAACGCTAAAATTATAATAAGCCAAGAAAAACGGAGCTAACAGGGAATTCGATCCCTGGTCTCACCAGTGGTAGGCGAGAGATTGCCCGATTGGTGTGCCGTGTGCGGCAACTTGGGGCATTTGTTTAAGGAATGTGGTGATCGGGATTCATCCTGCGAAGGCGTTGGTGTTCAAGGATCTCAGGGCGAGCTGGTTCAGGGGACCGGGCAGCGGTCCGGGAGAAGGCAGTGGATCAAGGGGAGGCCGTGGCAGGGCTGCTCTAATGAATGATCAACATCCCCCAAGTCAAGTGGTACTGCCTAAAACAATGCTCTCGCTCCCTGCACCAACTGTTCCAGCAAGTCCCTCGTCCAAGCAGGAACCGAAGAGAAACAAACCTAGTTCATCTACCAGTGAAGTTGCTGTGAGTAAGGCTCCAGCTCTCAACAAAATCACCGATGCACGATTGGCGGGCCTCCCAGGGGGGTCGCGCCCAGCGCAATGAGTCTGCTAAGTTGGAACTGCCGCGGAATTGGCAAAGCCGCGACAGTCCATGAGCTTCGCGACTTAGCGAGGAAATTTGCCCCCTCTATCCTTTGAATTGTAGAAACACAAATAGAGGGATCGAGAGTTGAAAGTTTAGCAGATACTTTAGGTTACAATAAAAGCTTTGCTGTTAGTAGTTCTGGACGAAGTGGTGGTCTTGGAATTTTTTGGAATGATGAAATAAAAGTTGAAATTATTGGTTACTCGAAGTACCATATTGATACTCTTGTTGATGGTGTGCCGTGTGCGGCAACTTGGGGCATTTGTTTAAGGAATGTGGTGATCGGGATTCATCCTGCGAAGGCGTTGGTGTTCAAGGATCTCAGGGCGAGCTGGTTCAGGGGACCGGGCAGCGGTCCGGGAGAAGGCAGTGGATCAAGGGGAGGCCGTGGCAGGGCTGCTCTAATGAATGATCAACATCCCCCAAGTCAAGTGGTACTGCCTAAAACAATGCTCTCGCTCCCTGCACCAACTGTTCCAGCAAGTCCCTCGTCCAAGCAGGAACCGAAGAGAAACAAACCTAGTTCATCTACCAGTGAAGTTGCTGTGAGTAAGGCTCCAGCTCTCAACAAAATCACCGATGCACGATTGGCGGGCCTCCCAGGGGGGTCGCGCCCAGCGCAATGAGTCTGCTAAGTTGGAACTGCCGCGGAATTGGCAAAGCCGCGACAGTCCATGAGCTTCGCGACTTAGCGAGGAAATTTGCCCCCTCTATCCTTTGAATTGTAGAAACACAAATAGAGGGATCGAGAGTTGAAAGTTTAGCAGATACTTTAGGTTACAATAAAAGCTTTGCTGTTAGTAGTTCTGGACGAAGTGGTGGTCTTGGAATTTTTTGGAATGATGAAATAAAAGTTGAAATTATTGGTTACTCGAAGTACCATATTGATACTCTTGTTGATGGTGTGGCGGATTTGCAGGTCAGGGCGACCTTTGTGTACGGGGAAGGGATAGCTGAAACACAGAACAGGTCATGGGCGGTAATAGGTGACTTTAATGAAGTTTTACATACCTGTGAACACGACGGAGTTGGCACCCGGAGTCAAGCTCAAGTGGAAGCATTCAAAGAAGTGGTGGATTTATGCGTCCCGACGGACATTGGGTATACTGGAACGGATTGGACGTTCGAAAAGAAGGTCGCGGGAGGCACGTATACAAGGGTGAGGCTTGATAGGTGTTTGGTAAACACTGAGTGGCTCTTGGCATTACCATCTACCACCACTAGGAAAAGGCCTACTAATGGCGCACCTAATTTGGCCATTAATGGCGCATTAGTGGTGCGCCATTAGTGCCACGCCATTAGTATATTTTACTAATGGCGCACCACTGGTGCGTCATTAGTATCTGGTATACTAATGGCGGATGCGTAATTAGTATATACAATAGTGCGCCATTAGTATGCCTCCCAGGGGGCCATGTATACCCAGGTGCTTTGGCATATTAATGGCGCACAACAACAAGATGCGCCATTAGTAACTTCGGCATACTAATGGCGTACTGTGATGTGATGCGCCATTAGTATGAATATTAGGTTTTTTTTATTTTTTAATTTTCTGTTTTTTGCACAGGTTACAAAATGTATAATTGGACAAAATATAGACAACACACATCAACAACAGATTCATCGAATACAATAGAAGATTAGTCTCTGAATACAATTCATCATATTAGTCTCCGAATACAATTCATCATATTAGTCTCCGAATTGAAAAGACCGAACAAAGATAGAACATTATATTACAAGTCTCGAGACCGCGAGTAGCGAGTTTGTCTTCACATTACAAGTGAAGAGGTGAAACAATATATGCATCTCCAAGCAGTATCATTCAACATTTTGGACAAACCACTACAAGCAATACTGGATCAGATACAAGAAGAATGTGAGAAAATGCAGACAAATACTAACAGATTGAGGTGTTTAACTTGTGGTGCTCTCTGTGCTATTAACATTTCAAGTCAAAACCTTTTCTGGTTAGTAAGTGTTTCTTTAGCATATGTATGTAGTAAGTGTTTCTGCTCTCAGTGTTTCAGAACACATATTTTAGCTACCTAGTACCAGTGCTATTACCCAACAGTTAATTAGCTTTTGCTTTTGCTTTTCAGTGCCAAATTCTAGCTAGTACCAGCAAATTAACATCTAGCAGCAATCATTTTCAAATATATATACACTGGACATTTTAATATTAACCTAAGGAAAAATGAATAGTTAGGTTAATTACCCACTGTTAGTTATTCAGTCTGATGCTTTGTTCTACACTTTGATGCAAATTAGTATATAGAAGAAGCTACATTGATACATCATCATGCTGGGTAATATTAAACCCAAGCAACTTTATAATCAACCCAAGATACATCAACTACTGCACTGTCCTGCCTAATAAAAACAGTCATGCCAGCATATAGTATATAAATCTGAATTTGTGTTTACAAGAAGAGTGCCCATTGCAATGTAAACCTGAGAACACAACTCACCTCAAGTGCAGGATATAGCAGACACCTACTTCTTCAGTCAAGTGCAGTAAAAGACCATTTGCAGAACCTGTTTAGTCAGAGTTGAACATTAGAATCCATACTATGCTCTACTATGCTTGTAAAGGAACACTATGCTTGTAATGGATGCAGTTGAAGCAGGTTGGGTTGCTGGACTTTGCTGTGCTTGGAGAAGGTGCATTGCGTACCGAGAGCTAAACATACGAGCACATCTCGGATTTGTTCTCAGAACATGGAAATGGAAAATGCAGGTTGACATTTCATCTAGTAGTGAGCAAGCAGAAGAATAAAGGCATTGGGAAAACTAGGTGCACTGTATTTTGGGTAACATGGCCACATGTTCTCGGTTTGGCCACAATTCAAGCATTGTATTCTTGGGTCAATCTGGGTCACATGGTTTGCAATTCAACCAATTTTGGGTCAATGTGGGTAACATGGTTTGCAACTGAACCAATTTTGGGTTTGTTTGACTTTGCTGCCACTGGAGAAGGCGCATTGCATACCGAGAGGTGGTCGAGGAAGGCGAGCACGGCCACGTCGTCGCCGGTGACGATCTTCTCGGCCTCGTCGACGGCGGTGAGGTTCTGCACCGCAGGGCCCAGCTTCTTGCCGATCCAAGCGACAATGGCGTCCCTGCAGCAAAGCAAAAACAAAATTCTCAGCAGCTGCGGAGCGGGAACAGGGAGGGAATTGGGGATCTGCAGAAATTGCTCACTTGGTCCTCTCGCCGGAGTAGTCCCTGGGCACGCCGTCGATGAAGAAGAGGAGGGTGGGGTAGCCCTGCACGCCGTGCGCCTGCGCCAGGTCGTGCTCCTCGGTGGCGTCGGGGCGGCGTCGAGGCGGCGGGGCAGCGGCGTCGAGGCGTTGAGGCGGCGTCGGGGCGGCGTCGAGGCGTCGAGGCGGCGTCGGGGCGTCGAGGCGTTGAGGCGGCGTCGGGGCGGCGTCGAGGCGGCGTCGGGAGAGGAGAGGGGAAGGGGATCGAGGGTGAGGGCGAGGAAGAGAGAGGGGACAGGTTTGGGCTGGGGAGGAAATATGGATGGGGGCGGCACAATACTAATGGCGCACCACCCCTCGGTGCGCCATAAGTACATCCATACTAATGGCGCACCTCACCCTGGTGCGCCATTAGTATTTTTTTTTGATTTCTGCTCGAGCCAATAGGTTATCTTCCACCTGACCTGATCCACATCAAGTTCCCTCTACTAGCTCGACTAGTCAGCAGCCAGTTCTCACACCAGGAGGTCCTGGGTTTGATTCCCAGGCTCCACAATTTTTTTATGCATTTAAAATGCTGTTTGATACTTATTTGTGTTTAAATATGTTCAAACTTGTTTAAATCATAACAGTAATATTTTTTTATAAGACAGTAATAATTTTTTTAAAAATATCATCAAACAGTAATCCGGTGGAGCGGGGGAGGGTGCGGGGGGTGCGGGGGGTCGGCGGCGGCGGTTGAGTAGGGGAGGGGTGCGGGGGGTCGACGGCGGCGGTTGAGTAGGGGAATCGAGGGTGCGGGGGGTCGGCGGCGGCCGGTGGACCGGGGGGTGCTCGGCGGTGAGGGGGATCGGATCTGGCGAGGTGGGATAGACATCGAGATGGAGGGGGATCGAGATCGAGTGTCCATGAAATTTAAAAATATTCATGATAGTTCAAAAAGTGCCCATGAAATACAATCGAGAAATGAAGGCTACGATTTAAAATACAATCGATCTTAGCTAGCTATCTGTTCACAATCTTCTTGCCCTTCTTTTTCGCAAATGGAGTTCTTCTGTGGAACGGACGTCCTTTAGGTAGGGTGGTCCTGCTTCTTCTTGTGGTGTATGCTGCTACTTCATCATCGTCGTCATGTTCGATCCTCGGGTCGCCGTACTTGTCGAAGTCTTGCTCATTGGCTACTCCATCCATTCCGATGATCTTCCTTTTGCCTCTCCTCACGACAACACGACTGGGCTTTGACGGGTCGGTAATGAAGAAGCATTGGTCCACTTGGGAAGCCAGTACCCATGGCTCATTTTTCGCGGTGACGTTTGCGCCCGCGGTCTTGGATTTGGCTTCGGGTATAACCATGGTGGTGAAATACCGGTCTTCTTTTAGGACGCTCTTGGCCCATCTGACACGGAACATCGGGACCTTCTCTCCAGCGTAGCTCAGCTCCCAGATCTCCTTGATCCTTCCGTAGTATCTATCCTTGTCGTTACCGGTGTAGGATTCCATCGTTACCCCGGAGTTCTGATAACCATCGCTCTTCATGTCCTTGGCCTCGGTGTAGAATGTGTAGCCATTGATATCGTACGCCTCATAGGTTATCAGGTTGTGCTCGGCGCCCTGTGACAAGGCGAATATGAGTTGTTCTTCCGCGGAAGAATCCTCATGTAAAGGGTACGACAGAAGCTTCTGCTTGAACCAACGCGTGAAACATGAGTTGTGCTCTTTGAGTATATCTCCGTCCGTCCTCTGTTGGCCTCGGTCATTGTACGTCTTCTTAATAAAGGTTTTGTGCTCTACCACCCAAGGATCGACCACGTCTATGTGTTGTAGCGTGACTAGGTTTTCTCTTTCAAAGTCGGCGAGTCGACCCTCGAAGTCGACATGCATTTCGCGGCGACCCTCACGGCGACCCCATCCAGCGAGCCTGCCGAGGTGCCTGTTGACGGGCAGACCAACGGGGTTCTCAACGCTTGCCACTGGCTCGCATCCTTAGGGTGACTCATCATCTTGTCTTTTTTATCTATCTCCGGATCATTTGCGTCATCTTCTCGCTTCTTCTCCTCCCTATCCGCGTGCCAACGCAGGAGCTTTGCTACCTTAGGGTCCGCGAAATACCGCTGTAGACGAGGAGTGATCGGAAAGTACCACACCACTTTTCGAGGAGCTTTCTTCCTCTTCTTATATCGAGTGACGCCGCACACCGGACATATGGTAGACTCCGCGTGCTCGTCCCGATAAATGATGCAATTGTTCATGCACACATGGTATTTCACGTGCGGTAAATCCAGAGGACACATGATTTTCTTCACCTCCTCCAAACTGGTCGGGCACTTGTTCCCCTTGGGAAGACGTTCGTACCAGAATGACATGTTCTTGTCGAAGCATGCGTCGGTCATTTTGTGTTTTACCTTCATCTCCAGAGCCATGAGTGTTACTTTCAGGCGGGTATCCTCGGGCCTGCATCCTTCATACAATGGAGTAACCGCGTCTAACTCAAGTTGATCCATCTTGGCTTTCTCTCGGGCGGCAGCTCTTGCGTTATCCGTCTGCTTGAGAAGCAGCTCTTGAATATGAGGGTCCTGCACCCAGCCCATCGATGGTCCAGCGTCGTCTGCTCCGCCATCATCATCATCTTCATGATCATGCCCGTCGTCTGCTCCGGCATCTTCCTCATCATCATGTCCTGCATCTTCTACATGATGACTGTGTACAGCATCACCGTCATGATCATCTCCTGGGGATTCTTCGTCTTCTCGCCCGCCCGAGCCGCGGTGGTTGTCTTGCTGCCCTTCCTCATTCCTTGCCCGGCCCCCATGGACGACTTCGTAGTCATCTTCATCACCTTGCTACCAATAGCCATCCATGAAACCACGCAAGAGCAGGTGGTCTCGCACCTGCCCGGAATCCGGGTCCGCAATAAGGCTCTTCAGTTTGCATCTTCGACACGGACAGCTTATCTCCGTCTCGTTCTTTTGAAGCATCTCGGCCTTCGCGGACCTCAAAAATCTATTCACGATGCCTTCGATCATCGTGCGGACCATGGTCGCCTGCGGGGTAGAGCAAAACGATATTTTAGAACCAAGAAAAAATTTGGCATGACTTTCCCTAAAAATAGGACAAAAAAGAATGCTTAATGCCAAAATTCTCGCCGAAACGGAAATGAATCAACATTCCAGCAAAATATTGGCAACTATCGCATTTCAAATACCGGTACACCTCCAAACACAAACACATATGCAACACCACAAACATATGCAACACCACGAACATACATAGATCTAGCTAGGCCATAAAAAGTGCATGTGCACATTGTTGTAGGGAGAACAACATAAATATAGCTTCCCCTCTTACTTACCTATCAAAACAAGGTAATTTAACCACTTAAATTGAATGAATCTATGATGGAAATGAGGTGAAAAAGAGGAGGCACCCGAGACAAGGAGGAGGTGGAGAGAATGAAGTGAGGAGAAAGTGAGTGTGGGTAGGAGAGGCTGTCCAAAATATCTTGTTGCTGCCCTAATGGCACACCAACTCTAAATGCGCCATTAGTAATCCAGGTTACTAATGGCGCACCTTCTGATGGTGCGCCATTAGTAGTTTTGCAAGAAAAAACATACTAATGGCGCACTGTTCCACAGTGCGCCATTACTAGTTTAAACTAGTAATGGCGCACTGTGAAACAGTGCGCCATTAGTAGTTTTGCAAAAAAAGGAATAAAAAATATAATAAAAAACAACATTAGTGGCGCACTTTCCGGCAGGTGCGCCATTACTAGTTACAACTAGTAATGGCGCACTGTGTCTGGATGCGCCATTGGTATGTTTGGACAGGCGCACTAGTTCAATTTTTTTTGATACTAATGGCGCACCCTGGGCCAGGTGCGCCATTAGTAGTTTCAACTCTAATGGCGTATCATAAGGTGGTGCGCCATTAGTATATACTAATGGCGCACCGCTTGTCTGGTGCGCCATTAGTGTCAATCCCATCTATAGCCCTTTTTCTAGTAGTGTATTGCCCTAACACATAAAAATGCAGCTGGATCAGACCATATTCCAATCCTTCTCACGCTACGTGAGTTGCATGCATGCACCGCGGGCCCCAGACCTTTTATGTATGAAACGATGTGGGAAAGGGAGGATTCTTTATTCACCACTGTCAGCCACCGATGGAACATGCAACCAATGGAAACCGCGGCCTCGCTGCATGAGAAGCTCAGGAATCTGGCAGGGGACTTGTCGGCTTGGGATCACACCCACTTTGGCTCTGTCAAAAAAGAAATCAACCAACTAAAGGCCCACCTGGAGTACCTGCGCTCTGCCCCAGGAAGATCTGGCCCGTCACACGATGAGACAAAGGTTGCAGACACGCTGATTGAATTGTTCCACCGCGAGGAAATGTTGTGGCGCCAGAGGGCACGTCTTGATTGGTTAAATCATGGGGACAAAAATACTTATTTTTTCCATTTGAGAGCGAGCAGACAGCGCCGGAAAAACCAGATAAAATCGCTTCAACATGCCGATGGTACCTTGACGGAGGACAGTGCAGAGATGGAAGCGCTGACCACGGAGTTTTACAAAAACTTGTACACTTCGGAAGGGGTACAAAACATGGACAGAGTCCTTGACACAGTCCCAACAAAGGTTACTCCAGCGATGAATGAGATCCTTAATGCACCATACACTCAGCAGGAGGTCAAACAAGCACTGTTCCAAATGTTCCCCATCAAGGCGTCGGGCCCGGACGGATTCCCTGCACATTTCTTCCAACGGCACTGGGAGGTCTGTGGGGAAGATGTGACGAAGGTAGTGCTCAAGATTGTCGAGGGAACTGAATTGGCAGCATGCATTAATGATACTGTGTTGGTCCTCATACCAAAGGTAAAAAACCCCACTTTACTCTCACAATTTCGTCCAATTAGCCTTTGTAACGTGCTGTACAAGATCGCTTCCAAGGTTATATCCAACAGACTCAAGCAAATCCTCCCAGATATAATTTCAGATGAGCAATCAACATTTGTTCCAGGCAGGTTAATCACGGATAATATAATAACCGCATATGAATGCTTGCATTTCATGAAGAGAAACAAGGAAAATAAAAACCAGTCTTGTGCTCTGAAGTTGGATATGATGAAGGCGCATGACAGGGTAGAATGGGACTATCTACGTGCCATAATGCTCAAGTTGGGATTCACAAGTAACTGGGTTGAGATTGTTACGAGTCTTGTTACTTCAGTAAACTTCTCAGTCGTGTTTAATGGGAAGAAGCTCGAGGAGTTCAAACCATCAAGAGGGATCCGACAAAGTGACCCGATATCTCCATATTTGTTCTTGATAGCAGCAGAGGGCCTGTTGTGCCTTTTAAAATCAAGAGGGGAGTCATCCAATTTGAGAGGGGTGCAGGTGGCAGCTACAGCGCCACCAGTTAACCACCTTCTTTTTGCTGATGACAGCCTGCTGTTCTTCAAGGCAAATGTTGTGGGTTCTACCGAGGTGAACCAAGTGTTGGAAACCTACCGTCAAGCAACAGGCCAGAGAGTAAATTATACTAAATCATCCATATTCTTTAGCAAGGGTGTTCCGGAGAGTGTCCGTAATGAGATAAAAAGACTTTTGAACGTCCCAAATGAAACGTTGAATGAGAAATATTTGGGTATGCCGTCCGATGTCGGGACCTCGAAGAATGGTGCTTTCAAATATCTCAAAGATAGGCCGTGGAGCAAAATTCAAGGCTGGATCGAGCGGACAATGTCTATGGCAGGGAAGGAAGTGTTAGTCAAAGCAGTTGCGCAAGCACTACTTGTCTTCTCAATGCCGTGTTTTAAGCTTCCAAGAGGACTTTGCGAGCATTTGAACATGTTGATTAGGAAGTTTTGGTGGGGAAGCACTAATGGGCAGCGAAAACCTCATTGGGTATCGTGGAAGGCAATGACGCAACCTAAGAGTATTGGAGGACTGGGTTTCAAAGACTTTGAGTTGTTTAACCTAGCGATGCTGGCAAGACAAGCGTGGCGCTTGTTACAGGACCCAGAGTCTCTTAGTGCTCGGGTGCTTAAGAGCATCTACTACCCCCACACGTCGATCCTGCATGCAATGTTGGGAAGCCAGCCTAGTCAGATATGGAGGGCCATTGTTGAGGGCCGGGACATCTTGAAACAAGGCCTGATCAAGCGTATAGGCAATGGAGAGAGTACATACATTGGGGAGGACAACTGGTTACCCCGCGAGGAAATGATGAGACCCTACGGGTGTATCTTAGCCAACCCTCCTTTGCGGGTCTCCGATCTTATTGACGCCACTAATGCCACATGGAACAAACAGCTGCTAGATGCCACCTTCATGCCTTTTGATGTCAGCGTGATAACAAACATACAAATATGCACTATGAATATGCCGGATTTCTGGAGCTGGGCTCATGACAGGAGTGGTCAATTTTCAGTTCGGTCGGCCTATAACATGCTCGTCACGACGAGGAACCGACGGGAAGCATGGTTGGAGGGTTCGGCTGGATCTTCATCAGCTCGAACTGAGGAGGGGTCCTGGAAATCGTTATGGAAGACAGAGGTCCCGGCAAAAGTACGCATGTTCTTGTGGAGATTGTCGAAATAGTCTCTACCGATGGAGGATGTCAGAGCGCATCGCCATATGACAAACTCGAGCACTTGCAGTTTCTGTGGTGCAGTGGATTCATGGCGGCATTCACTTTTGGAGTGTACCGTTTCGAGATGCATATGGGCCCTGGTGGATGAGGAACTAGGGAGTACACTCGTTGCCACAACAGAAATGAGGGCGAAGAGCTGGCTGTTTAGTCTTCTTGCTACGCTTCCTCATGAAAAGTTTGTTCTCCTCTCGGTAACACTTTGGGCAATCTGGTCATCGAGAAGAAAGGCTATCCATGAGGCAATTTTTCAAACCCCCCATGCAACACACGCTTTTATTACCTGCTTCATATCAGATTTGGAAGCAGTGAGAGTTCAAAAGCCTGTCCGCCAAAGTACAGCAAGCACTAGCATGGTCAGGCAGAGACCGAAGGCGCCTCCAGCAAATTATGCCAAGATCCATGTCGATGCAGCTGTACGGACACATAGAGGGGGAACGGCTGTAGCTATTTGCAAGGACAACAATGGTGTTTTCTTGGGGAGCTCAGCTTTGGTCATTGCGGGGATTTGGGACCCAGCGACACTAGAGGCTATTGCATGCCGGGAGGCTATTGCCCTAGCAGAAGATCTTCATATTCAGCAAATGGTGGTTGCTTCAGATTGCAAGCAGGTTATTGGAGACATAACAAGAGGACACAAGGGCTCGTATGGTTCGATCATCTCTGAAATTAAGTCCAGATCATTACCGTTCCAATGTAATTTCTCTTTTGAGGGTCGTCATGTTAATTTAGAAGCTCATAAGTTAGCTAGATTTGCTTTAAGGTTAGCTTTTGGTCGTCATGTTTGGCTTGGCCAGCCTCATGACGTCACTTGTATCCCACTGAATGTGGTATTTGAATGAATAAAGGCTATTTCCCTAAAAAAAACCAGTGGTAGGCTGCTCTGCTAGCTAGCATCCAATTGTGAAAAAGTACTAGGGTGCGAACTACTTGAGGTAAAACAAGCGAGATTTTCACTAGTTTTTCTCGGCTTCCAGTTTTTCTGATTTTTTTCTCTTTTCTTTTTTTGCTTCATTTTTATTCGGTTTTCTCTAGGTTATTTCTCCATTTTTTTGTTTGGTTTTTTCATCTCCATTTTTTGTTTTTCTTTTTTTCTTACGTTTGTTTTCGTTTTTAGTCCATATTTTCGAATATGCCAAAAATATTTTTTTAATAAATGATCAACATTTTTTTGTATACACGTTGAACATTGTCCGAAAGCTTATTCAACAATTTTCAAATATCTTTTTAACATTTTAATACTTATTCAACATTTTTCAAATACTCAACATTTTTACTACTTACTCAACATTTTCTCAAATACTTGTTCAACATTTTTAATACTTATTCAATATTTTCAAATACTTTATTCAACATTTTGTAATACTTATTCAACATTTTTAGTACTTGTTCAACATTTTTTAAATCCTTGTTCAACATTTTTCTAATAATTATTCAACCTTTGAAAACTTATTCAACATTTTTCAAACACCTGTTCACATTTTTTTAAAATTCCTGTTCAACATTTTTTAATACTCACTCAAAAAAATTCAAATACTTGCTTAACATTTTTCAAATGTGTTTTTGAAGAGTGTTTCTTGTAATATATATATAGAAATAAAGAAAAAAATGAGAACAGAAAAAAACAGCCCATGGCCTCCTTCGCGGCTGGGCTGGCCCATTTTGGCCTCCCTTGACACGAGAGCTCCCACCCATCTCACTTAAGGCGAGAAATAGGGGTGCTCGATGATTTTCCAGTTAGGAACGCTAGTTGGGTTTGGGCCGGTTGGTCGAACCGAGTTAGCGAGGGCAACCAAAGATCCATCATCAGGTATTCCTAAAGAAATCAATCGCTAGACCCGCTAGGGGCAGGTTGAGCTAGCCAGATGAGATCGGCCGAGAACTCTTTTTTGATAGGAAGAAACATAGATATACTTTTAAATCTTATCTGCTAAATTTTATGATTAATATAAAATCAACGGATATAAAAGGGTGACGTATGAAGAACTATGAAAGCCTCTTCTCTTTAATATTGAGTAAAGATATACTCCAAAAGATGTTACCCGAGGAATAACAACAAAAAGAGATGTGCAAGCGCGGTGAAGTTCCGCAAAGCCTACTATGTAGGCACAAAATAACGACCAAAATTATGACATAATTGTGACTCTCAAAGCACACTACCCATGGATAGTACGAACAAGCTACACATGAATAGTATGAACAAGCACTACACATTTTTTTCGAAACAGACGCAAAAGATTTGCCTCATCGATTAATTAAGCAGAAGAGAATTGTTCGGTTAATTAAAGGAAAATTGGGCGAAAATCGATACAAACTCACCACATGTGGACTACTCACAGAGCATGCAACCCCCTAACCACACGATCAATCCGACAACCAAACCGCACACACAAGGTCCATCAACCCTCACACTGTTACATCGCAAAGAAGACCCCAGCAAGAGTACCTCGCTAAAGACCATGCTCATCACCAAAATCCACTGAATCATCAAGCTGTTGCGGACGCCTTTCCTGTGGCGTCACTCTTCTTTGCTCTGCTCCTGAGAGCCTCCTCCATAATCATCTTGCCAGATCCGGGGCTAGTCGTCTCCAAACGTTTGAGCGAACTGTGAATCTATATCTCAAAGTGAATCTCATCAACCTTTTCGCGCACAGACTCCTCGTGCCTCACGGTCACATGCGAGTCGGTGACCTTAACGTTGGAACCTCCACGGTCCACAACGGCGAGCAGCTGGCTGGGCGCTGAAGGATCAGGCGCCAACATACTGACGTCTCAACATCATCAGCCACAGGTACCACTGACACAATGAATTCAGACGCCACCGACACAATGGACTCGGGCGCCTCCAGTTGCTCACATGACAAAGGAGAATCATGTCCCTCACATGAGGTCGCTGGCGCATCGACATCCATATGCTCCACAGACGGAGGCGAAGCTGGTCTCACACATAGCTGTTGGAGCTCGGGCATGGCCTGCAACACAGGGGTGACGACCCAGCGATGGCCTCACCCTCAACAATAGCTAACACAAGGGGCAAGACAGACACTGGCGAAGAACTGACCCCAGTACGAGGGGAGAAACAACCGAAGAGCTCCGTCCCCTTGTCTCCCACGGAACCAACACCAGAAACAACAGGAGGTCATGACGTCGGAGCAGTCGGCAGCGTAGCCGGCACGAGGGAGAGCTTAGTCAGAGTAGCCTCCGCCCGCTCCAGGAAGCTCTCAACACGTGTCATTAAGCCTTGCAGCATCTTGGACTGATCTGCCAGAGTGGACTGTAGCTCCACATCAGACGGGGTAGCCGAGCCAGTAGTCCCAGAGATGACAGACGCACATGACCCACGACGAAGCGCCTCAGAGGGAAGCACGAGCTTCATCGAACCTTCACAGGAAGCAGGAGCTTGACGATGCTCGATGCCGAGGCACGGCATGACAAGGCATGCTAGCGAGCTGAGAGGACGCCAGGTGTTGTGGCACTCGCGCGCAAGGTGACCATTCTGCAAACATCGGGAGCACCGAAGTGGATCTCTGCAAACAACTGCACGGTGCCCAGGAGCAAGGCATTTGCAGCATCTGCCATACAGCCAAGCAGGAATGGGGCAAGCAGCCAAAGTCAGGGCCGGTGATGACGGGTGCCACGGACCTCGCCGCAGCAGCACCTCTTGCCAACCCCCTCTTGTGTTCGGCCCGTGCCCCATGCACACATTGGCGGAGTCGGAGTCGATGGCCTTGGCAGCAGCCGGTGGAGTCCTGGGGGCCAAATCCTCACTGTCATCCTCGTCGTCGTCTTCATCAGCAACGGAAGCCCACAACACAGAATGCGGCCGGCGGGTCAGCTGGTCTGCACTGGCCGAGGCCAGCGACGTCTGCAACGCCATCTCCACAACTACATCCTCATCGGAGCTCACATTGTTGCAGTCAAGACCATGCGATGCCGTGACAGAAGCGGTCGGCAGAGCCGGAGCAGCAGACTTGCCTGGCGGCACCTCCATGGAAACACCGCCAATTAGGACGAGCCGGCCCAGCGTAGCTTGCTCCTGATCCAAATCGGGCCGAGCATCAGATGAGGATTTCTACAGGACGGGGAGGTGGCCAGCTTGGGAGAAACGGCCACCGGCGGTTGGGGCGGCCTTGCGGGAGGCAAGGGCAGCCGCAGCGAGCGCATCGGTGGCGAGAGGCGGCGGCAGTGCTGGGGGCATGGAGCCGGTACCTGGCACGGAGGTGGTGATAGCCGCTGCCGGTGTCGCCGCAGACACAGGACGGGTGCACTGTAGGATCCCCATGGCGCCAAAGCTTTTGCGGGGAGGGGAGAGAGGAGGCTGAGGGGGTCTCGGATCTGTAATCAGTGGGCGCAAGGGAGGACGGAGCTGGCAGATCGAGACGGCGCCGCCGCGGGCGCTCACCCGCCGCGAGAGCTACACATACCGACCTAGGATACAAGCACTACACATGAACAATGTGCAAGAGCACCGTATTATGAACGAGCATAACATATGGACAATATGAACGAGCACTACAAATGGACAGTAAGCATAGTATGCACGAATCATCTAGTTCAAATACAACACCATATGACCGTTCTTCAAACTCAAAGCATACCATGGAGTTCAACACACCACCACACTAGCATACTACACATCAACTAGCATGTTACCAACACTAAACCACTAGCTACCACAACATCACATTCTCATAGATCAACAGTGTACAATGCTAGGCATGGTCACATATCTAATCCTATCACATGCTCACATATCTAGCTAGAACGAGTACAAAAGGAGGGAGTGATCGAACTCACAGTCATCAGAGCCGCGGAAAGGTAGCACATAACAGGTCGAAGAAGAGGAGGACACGAATTGCCGCCATCGTGTGCCGCCGGCCGGAGAAGAAGCGTCGTTTACCTGCTCGTCGATGTCTATCTACGTGGGAGGGAAGTCTCGAAGGGGGTGAATGGTCGCGGGAGTTTGGGAGGGGGGAGGGTGAGGTGGGGGTGCCTATATAGGGCGACCGAGTCGGCGGGAGGTGACACCAATTCCTCCCACCATTTTTTCGGGAACACGCGCGAGCTCGCACCATCTTCGCGGTCGCATGAGCTCGGTGTCGTGTCCCCATCCCCTGCATCCCCCAACCTAAATATTCTGTGTTTTTAGTAATTCTTCTTTCTCACAATACTAGATGATTAGTAGACTGAATAATCTATCTATTATATAATTAAAACAAGAGTCAAATAGGCCATCACGTTTTGTCCACGTATGCTACTACCTCCGTTCCAGTTTACAAGTCTTGCGCGTATACCTAGGTTACCAATTTTAACACCCTAATATAAACTATATAATACAAAAAATATATTTTTTGAAAGTAGAAACTCCAAAGTTTATGTTGGTATATTTTTTTTAATATATGACTTATATTAGGTTGGTCAAATTAACGACCTAGGGGTACGCACACGCCCTGTAAACTGAGAGAGAGGTAGTAATATTATTTACACCGTTTGATCGGAATAATAATGGTTGAGATTTAAAAGAATTGGCGAACCAACATGTGGTTAGATGGTTAGAGGGACTGTGGTATTCTCAGCCCATCAGGGTTCAAATCCTGATTCTCGCATTTATTCCTGCATTTATTTCAGGATTTCCTACGATGCGCATTCAGTGGGAGGAAATGTTCCCCTTGATGATGAGGCGTGCTCATAGGGATAGGGTTTGCGCGTATGCGTTCATGGTGATGAGTGTATGCACGTGTATATGAGCACTTGTGTCTATATTGATATTAAAAAAAGAGATTTAAAAGAATTTACGTTACACATGTTTGACACGTATGTGCCAACATTAAACTGTCACGTGGACATGTACCAATATAAGGCAGATCTATCTATCTATTATATTCAATAGAAAACTAACAATGCAGATTTATCACTTTAGAATTATGATATTTGAACGGCTTAGATTTAACCTTAATTCTAAAAAGTGCAGCTGCACTTTTTAGAGCTCCCGAGCACACACCCTTCTGAACCGTTGGATCTTAATCGCGTGCGTCGGGTGTCGGCTGGTCCGACCACGCGAGCGAGAAGCGCTGTCCCTCGCATCGACGACCTCGCCTCTCCCCTTCCCCTCCCACTGGCGATCTCGACCCGCTGCACCACCTTCCCTCCTACACCTTCTCTCTCCCTATCCTTCCCCATATCGAGCAGGTGCTTCTAGAGCGCCGGAAAAGGAGCCTTGCGTTCAGCCGCCCCTTGGTTCCACGGCGATGATTCCAGATCCACGATGGAGGTGTTCGAGGTCGCGCGCTGCGGCGGCCTGCACGGGTGGGGCGGGAACAAGGCCAAGCGAGGCAGCACGTCCACCAGCGGCGGGGTGGTGCGTCGGTCGATTCGGCTCGTCAGCCCCGGCATGGAGGAGGCCCCAGATTGAGCACGGCTGAAGCGGGTCCGCGTTACCTCTGCCTGGACGTGCGGTTTCGCTTGGGGAGATGTTCATTCCTCCACCTTTAAAGGGCAAAGCTAGCTAGCTGCTCGTTCTTGTCCTTTTTGGCTCTGGTCATTGCTTTGCACTGTATACAGAGCACCACAAAGTCGTCTTCTCACGTAAGCTAGATCATGTGTTTTCCATTTTGGATTTCGCCCATTACTACTGCTTCTGACTCAATCCTTTGCCTGAATGTGCAATTCTGCATAGCTCGAAGTCCACAAGATGCTCACCACCGGCGGAGCTGCGTTCTGCTTTTGGAACACCAAATTTTCCCTTTCAGGTGTGATTTAACTGCTTAATAGTTGTGTGATTAATTATGCAACAAGAACCTAGTTAATCAGTAGCATCATGGTCCAACATATAGCTTGTGATCTTAGTATATTCACTATATGTGTTGCATACGAAATTTATCTTATCCAAACAGATTTTTTTCTTATTTCCAAGAAATTTTTAACAATTTCTTCAAGATTGTTGACTTGGAATCAACAGTTTCTCAATCGGCTCAGAAATACATAGTCTTTTGCTGTAAAACTTTGAGAGGTTAAGACAGTACGGTTGTGCTCGTAGCTATTGAACTAAAACCACGACGAGTAATTTGGAACGGAGGGAGTATTTCTGTAAGGCCTCTCAACTTATGTGAAATATAAACCATAGTCATATGTGTTGTTTGCTCTGATAGGTCAACTCGCAAGGAACAAGTGATGAGTCAAGGATACCGGGATATCATTTGTTGCATATTGTGTTATTATTGACCAAAACTTGCCCAACATTTACTAGGTAGGCGATAGTTGCCCGAAAATCTACGTGATGGCCCATTGAATTATGAATTCTTTACCTGAGCAATGAAGTTAGGCAATCTGTAAATAAATTTGTGCACTTTATGTTAGTAGCATTATTTAAGCAGCAAATTGTTGTGATTTGCACACAAGTTGCAATTGCCAATGGAATAAGTTGCCTCAATATAAATAGTACATGCCTAAATCCAGAGTCATTGTTGAACATCAGGAGGTAATTCATGGATCTAGCTCGGTCCATTGTCTGTTTTGTAACTGGACGCAGGAAGGGAGAGATCACTTGTGTGAATCTGGTTCGTACTTATGCATCCATCTACCTATCCACGGGATGAGTACAACATTTTAATTAATTGGGCAGTATAAAATCTAATAGCATCAGATGTACTTCCTCCGTTTCACAATGAGATTCCATAGGGAGGTTAAATAGGAGTTTGTGGAGAGAAGTGCCCAAAACATGCCCAACACTCGATAGTTAGTTGCGGAAGATAGTGACATGAGTTGCCTAGATATCCACTCCCATGAGTGATGTGGTTTCATCAAAAACTTGCCCAACGTGTGATAAGTAGTTGCTAGAGATGCTAGCGCAAGTTGCCCAGAGATCCATCTCCGGGAGTGTTGTGTCTTTTTTCACACAAAAACTAGCGCAACACATGATAGGTAGTTGCTAGAGATGCTTGCACAAGTTTCCTAGAGATCCACTCCCAAAACCCAACCACTACTAGAGAAAAGCTTATATATAACCGCTTACTAGTAGCGCGCTATATTGCCCCATGCTACAGCTATTTACTACTAGCGTATGGCTAAAAATAGCACGCTATTAGTAAAATATTCTCGACTGTGTGCCATGGACAGACCGTAGTAATAGCGTGGATTGTAAACCGACGCTACTGGTAAGTGGATAGTTGTAGCGCGGGTGAGACACCCTGCGCTAGCCTTTCAGTCCAATCCACACCAGACCACCCCCGATCCAGATTCCCTCCACCTCCTCTCCTCTCCTCTCCTGGCCTCCCTTCCACCTCCTCCCCTCTCCTCTGTCGTCGGGATCCCCTCCCCTTTCTTCTCCGATCCATGTCGTCCCCGTCTCTCCCTCTCTCTGATCCATGGCGGGATCCTCCGCCGTGTACACGTCCTGCAGGTTGCACGCGCGCGCAGCCTTCCTCCACCACCTGGCCGACAAGGCCCACTGCGGCGGCCAGCCCAGGCTGCTCCCTGCCGCGGCGTGGAGGCGCGGCGGCCCCGAGGGCGAGCCTAGTGGTGGAGCGGACGACGACGGAGGAGGCGGTGTACGAGGTGGTGTTGCGGCAGGCCACGCTGATGGAGGACCTACAGGGGCGCCGGGGCGGAGGCGGAAGGAAAGCGAGCGAGGAACCCTAGCCGCCTGAGGAAGGAACGCTACGACCCGCAAGGTACGCTCATCGAAACCAGATCCATGGTGTGTGTGTGTCTCTGGCTATGGGTGGGGGAGCCGCGGCCGGCTGGTGGTGGTGATTCGTGCCTAATCCGTAACCAAATGTTGGCAGGCCGGCGACGATGGTGGCGGTTCGGTGTGCGGCGAGGAGGCTCGGTGGCTCCCTGCTCCAGCGAGCGCAGGGGGTGGTCTCGGAGGAGGGACGCGGGCTCATGCCAAGCAAGCTCATGCGCTCCCGCCACTTCTCCACCCAGGCCCCCAGCGAGGTATCTTAACCAACATCCACATCTTTTCTCTCATGATTTATGTACCTCAGACAGAGCATCAAGGATCCATTCCATGTAGCCTGCGATAATCCAACTCTGTGCAATTGAAACTGCAGGAGGCATTGTAGTTGTATTAACCAAAAAATGTCACCTTTTTTCAAATGATTTGTCGAATCTTGTGCAATCCAAAAGGCAGCTTGCACGTTCTTCTTGTATGAGTTCGAAATAGCAGCAAAATTACTTACTTGGCACCCTCTTGTTTAACCTGATCTGACCTGCACATCCTGCTTCTTGTAGCAGCAGGACTGCTTGATAATAGATTTTTACCCTCGTCGTACATACATCACCATTTGTTTCTGAAACAAAAAGTCCTAACCATTTGGGTATAATTTTCAGAGCTTGCAGATAGTTAATTCAAGTACAATAATTGGTTGTAATTTTGGTTCATGACCTGCACCATCTGCAAATACACATCTAGTATCCAAGAAAGTTTTTGTTCTGGCACTCAGGGTCATATTCACTGCAGCTAGTAGCTGCCCCAAACATGTTTGTAATTTTACTACTTAATAATGATTCTGGATATGCTGCTAACATTTCCTACTGGAGATAAACAAATTATGTGTGGGATTCAGTGATGTGATTGATCTCTGTTTAGAATGCAATATTTTTACCTATAATATATGTTTGGATTTGAAATAGATATACCTCCTGTTGGAGTTGAAGTTAATATCTCACGTACCTTTTGGGAACCCTATCGGTTTTGAATTGCTTGTGTGTCATCACTGATTTTCCCAAAAAAAACTGGGCAAATAATGTCATTAATTTTGAAGTAGAAACTATACCACCATAGTCATCCCCAGGAGTGCCACTTTTCCTTCCATATAGCTAATTGTGCAACACAGCAGTATGTAGTACCATAGCAGTATTATACTCTTTTATGGTTACATATATACTCTTCTTTGTAAGCTTAGGGATGGGTACATATATGTTTATCCACACAGTAGCATAAGCAAGCTTGATCAGCAATATGATGCTTGTTCTTCTCATATGATAATTCTGTCATTTAAGGCAAATTCTGAGGATTCTTTTCTTACTAGACAAATTATGGAGATAAAGTATAACCATCCAGTCTTTTCGGATGTCATATTTCAGTTTTTTTAATCTGAATCATATGATGCATTAGTTGCTACCAGGATATAAGGCAGGTCACACCCATTCATTAGACATTACTGAAGGAAGAATCCTATTTATCAAGTTCCTACTTTTGACTGGTTCCGTTGCATTTGCTTCCCATCCCCAACCTTGCTCAATTTGGCATGTGAAGATAACTTATTCACCTGACACGATAACGCTAACCTACAGGCCAAAACTAACAGAATATAAACTAATTGAAAATACATCACATGGACATTAGTACTGTGCTATGCATGCACCATAAGGATGCTAATTTTAGTTTTAAAGTAGTAGACTAATTTTCCCTTGCTTGGAACTCCTATGCTGAATTAGAGGGTATGCTGATGCTACTACTAATCATTGTTGGTGAAGCAAATGTCATTTGTGAAACCATTGTTCTTGTTAATGAAGACCATTACCAACATTATCCTTTCCTGTGTCTCAAAACTGTCAACCTGGCTCTTAAAATGATCTTTTTTTAGGATTCGTGGTTTTTTTCTTGTTATTATACATTACAATGAGTTCATTGTATTCAGATTCCTTACAACTTCATGCACCTGAGCTATTTGTAGAAGGAGGGGAGCTGGCTTTCTTCACGTCTCGGGGAAGTTTCTTCCTTGGATTCAATAAGGAGGGGACCCGGCCTTCTTCACGTCTTGTGCAACAAGTATGGACCAGCCTCTGGTTGTTACTTTTGATTCATGTGCATGTGCTCAAAAGAAAGAAAATACCCTACAGGATTTGAATGAGGACGCAAACTAATAAGTTTTTACTTTCGCGACGTGGGCACATGGGTGATTGACGCGAACTACCATAGCCCGGTGGGTGTCGTGCTCATCGAACACTCGGAGGCAGACTTCGCCGTGAAGCCTAGAGACTGCGTTGTGCAGATGATCGTCCAGGTGATTGTGACGTCAGAAGTCGTCGAGGTGGAGGACCTCGACGCCACCGTCCGGCGGGAGGGAGGGTTCGGGTCCACCGGCGTTTGAACTCCGAGCCTTGGTAGATATATCTAGAGAAGTGGTCTGGTTGTTTGTGTCTAATGTTAAATGGGATCTCGTGATCTCTTCGAGTTGAGATGTTCAATGTTGCAGCCATGAATGCTGGAAGTGCTAAACTGGTTTTGTGACCTTAGTTTATTTTGCATCGAACGTGTCTTGATTTCCATCCATGAATAATGCATCTGATTTTTTTTAATTTCTAATTACTTAGTTGTAGCGTGGGGGGAAATGGAGCGCTATTAGTAAGTAGGATAGTGGTAGCGTAGGTGAAAAATGGAGCGCTACTAGTCCTTAGGATAGTAGTAGCGCAGGTGGAAAATGGAGCGCTACTAGTACTTAGGATAGCTGTAGTGCGGGGTAAAAAAACGCGCTACTGCTAAAATTTAGCTGTAGCGTCGTAGCAGTAGTGCGGGAACCCACGCTACTGGTATGTAAAAAACCTACGCTACTGGTAGTGTTTTTTCTAGTAGTGAACAAGAGAGGGGGGAGGGGTTAGGTCGAGTCGTCTATGGATTGGAGGAGGCGAATCGACGATTTGGTTGACTGTGGGATTTCGTGGTCGGGGATAGTGGTGACGTCGGGGGCAGGGGCACGCGCGAGAGAAGCACAAAAAACCATGAAAATATGGTCAAGGGCCACTTGCCAGAGACGCGGGCATGAGTTGCCAGAGACATGGACAAGTGGTAAGTTGCTTGGGCGGTTGACAACTTCACACCACTTTTATTGTCCAAGGAAAGAGGCCAAGTTATGTGGGGTGGTAAACTTTACACCACTTTCAAAGCAACTTTTCTGTTTATGGAAGATAACTTTAGTGGCGCACAGAAGCAACTTCGTTGTATAATGTGTACTAGTTAATTCATCAAAAGTGATGGTAGGAAGATTGGTAGGCAACTTATAGCTGATGGTAGGTAACTTGGTAGTGATCGTAGTCAACTCAAAAGAACATTGGGATGATAGGTGACCATGATATACGACCTAACCGAAAGTTTCTTACTGTAATACAAAAGTTGCCTCTCCATGGCACGAAAGTTGCTTGAGATTTTTTTCATCAAATGCAATTTCATAGATGATGCTAAGCAAATTGACGGTCATGATAGCCAACTTTATAAGAGCATTGAGTTGATAGGTAGTCATGATAGGTAACTTGGCAACAAGGTGCATCATGTAGCACCAAAGTTGATAGGTAGTCACGGTAGGCAACTTTCAAGTGTTGCTAGGCAATTTGGTAGTCACTGTAGGCAATTCAAAAGAATATTAGGATGATAGATGAGTATGATACACAACCTAACCGAAAGTTGCCTATTGTGGTACAAAAGTTATCTCTCTCTGGCACCAAAGTTGCTTGAGAGAAAAAGTTCATCGAAAACAACTTCATAGTTGATGCTAGGCAACTTAGAGTGGTGCTAGGCAATTTGGTAGTTATCATAGCGAACTTAAAAGAATATTGGGATGATAGATGACCATGGTACACAATCTAATAGAAAGTTGCCTACTATAGTGCGAAAGTTGCCTTATCCGCGACACCAAAGTTGCTTGAGAGAAAAAAGTTCGCCGAAAGCAAATTCATAGTTGACGCTAGGTAACTTATAGGTGATGTTAGGCAATGTGATAGTCATCGTAGCCAACTCAAAAACCATTAGGATGATAGGTGATCATGATATACAACCTAGCCGAAAGTTGCCTATTGTAGTTCAAAAGTTGACTCTCTATGGCAGCAAAGTTGCTTGAGAAAAAAAGTCCTTCAAAAGCAACTTCCTAGGTGACACTAGGCAATTTGATGGTCATGATAGCCAACTTTATAAGAGCATTGAGTGGACATGTAGTCATGATAGGCAACCGGGCAACAAGGTGCTTCATATAACACCAAAGTTGATAGGTAGTCGTGGTAGGCAACTTACAGATGATGATAGGCAATTTGGTAGTCGTCGTAGACAACTCAAAAGAACATCAAAATGATGTGATAAACAACCTAACCGAAAGTTTCTTGTTGTAGTACAAAAGTTGCCTCTCCGTGGCACCAAAGTTGCCCGAGGAAACAAAAGTTCGTCGAAACATATCAATATGAGATCTAGTTTTGAAGAGCTCGTCACCAAGAATCTAGCAGTGAAAACGGATCTTAATTTTGATACTCTGTTCAAAAGTTATGACTTTTTGAAAATTTTGAACACACATAATAATTGCACATGGGATAAGATCTTTCCTATTTTTGAGTGAATTTTGCAACATAGCATTAGAACAAAACTTACCTTTTTGGGGTGTGTGCTCGGGAACGCTAGGGAGCACACGTGTGCTCCCTAGTCGCATCCTAGATTTAATATTATATATACATGCCACAATCCACGTAGTACAATCCTTTTTAACACCCACGTGCTGGATTCAAACTTGCCTAAAAAAATTAGTATATACAAGTCAGTCACATACGGCAGTCAATGTGTGTACGAAAGGGAAATACAACTTGGTCTACCGGCTATCAATGTGAGTCCGTGAAGGACACACAAACGGGGCACCAAACCCATACAAGCAAGTAGGCTTCGAAAAAAAATCAACCTAAAAAGTGTGTAGAAAAAAAAACAAATAAGTGCAAGCATGTAGAAAAGGTTTTGCGCGTGCATGCTTTAAAACATCCATTGAGGGCTACCAGGGCGCAGGGCATGCATTACAAAATGCGAATGAACAAGTTTGTTTACATAGACTAAAACATTTTCTGTCAAGAAAAAAAATGGACTAAAACATTTGTACCGTTGATCTCAAATTTTAAAGGCTTATATTTAAAAGTAATATGTATGGAGTAGGCTCCGAAAAAACAAATATATATCCACCTAAAAACTTCCGCCACTGTACGTGAAGGACTCAATCAAATATGTAATACGGCAGCACATGTATGTAGAGAAAAATAAATAAGTGCATGCATGTAGAATACGAATTAACTTCAGTGGATTTTAAGATTAGTATTACTGAATTTTAAATTGTACAAGCCTATTTTATAAATAATATTCATAACAGAAAATACGAAAAAATACAACTAATCATATGAAGTCCATAAACTGCTAAAGATTGAAATAAATTGTACATATATACTATGGAATGATGGACGTGATAATATGAAGTCCATGATGTCAACAACGTCAAGTTTAGTGGCATCGGCACGTGCCATATATCTAACATGTGGTTGGATGGTTAGAGGGACTGTGGTATCCCCAGCCCATCAGGGTTCAAATCCTGGTGCTTGCATTTATTTCTTGATTTATTTCAGGATTTCCGGCGATGTGCATTCAGTGGGAGGAGACGTTCACGTCGACGACGAGTTGCCTACGGTGACTCCATAAATTGTCTGTACTGTGTTAAAAAAACAAGAAAGCACGAGCCGCACCTGATTTTTTTTTCTTTACACGTTGTCACGAAATAGATATGGCGATGACAGTATGTAAATTGGCATTTGATAAATTAACTTCAGTAGATTTTGAGATTACTATTACTGAATTTTAAAAGTATAAGCCTATTTTATAAATGATATTCTTAATAGAAAATGCCAAAAACAATTACAAGTACTCATATGAAGTGTACAAACTGCTAACGATTGAAAGTTTTTTCCATAGATATTCTGGAATGATGGAAACCTAATATAATGATAACACGCGAAAAAATACTCAACTTTATCAAACATAGATTTACCTATAAAGGTTTCAAAAATAAATATATATAAAATTGAGATGAGTTGGGGCATGCATGAACCGCGATCATATGCAATGTTCACGGCAAATGGAGTTAGCGGAGAAGTTTTACACAGGAAAGGATCAAATATTTTATGAAAACTGCTTTACAGGCCATGCATGACATCCAGATGAGGGACGACATATCAATACAAATGTGTCATGTGGGAAAGTGCTTATGAACATAGCAAAATGTTGTTGTCGTGGCAAAATAAAGGTCAGAAGCAACAAATCCTACCAATGTGCTAAGGGATAGAAATTTGTGCAAAGCAACATGGATTTAATCGATGTCGAGAGCAATCAAGGGATACATTTTTTGTTGGTCGACATACATGCCTTACAATGATAAGCGACATGTATAATTCAAAGTAAAATATAGATGCATGAAAGCATCCAGAGGCATGGCAGTGCACACACAAAAAAGAATGCATTATGGCCACCAGAGAAAGGAGTCAGGCGAATACAATTTTTTTATTAGTCATCAATATTTCAATTTAATTATATAGGGGTGAAAAGGTTGACACTAAAGGACGAAGTGTGCAAGGGAGAGCCTACAAATTAGTTAGGAAGTCCCTGATTTTGCACCACGGACAATATACAATTGAACTTTCGTGTTGTACAGTAAATTCCTTACCAACAATCTAATATACACCCTTGGTACATAACTAATCATTGAGAAAGTAGTCCAACTATTCTAATATAAAAGTACAGTTTACGGATTTTTTTGGCCAAATAACCAATATTTGCATCTCCCACAAATACAATATTTGCATAATAAAATTAAATGGTAGTGCATGTGTGGTGAAATAACTTTTTTCTTAGGATACCAAATAAATACGCGTAATTAACTGTTGGGTTTTCTATAATGAGATATGTGGATCAAACAACATAATAACATCTTGAAGTTATATCATGAATAATAATATATATAAATCTAGCCGCGCAAATGCGCGGGTCTCCCAACTAGTTAATACTAGACTAAAACACCAGGGTTCAAATTCCGGTGCTCGCATTTAATCCTGGATTTATTTCAAGATTTCCGGCGATGTGCATTCAGTGGGAGGAGACGTTCGCGTCGACGACGAGGCGCCTACGATGACCTCATAAATCTCAAGATGATATACCGGCTCAGTCTTTCAAAGATGCTCATAAGGGTAGGATGTGCATGTGTGTATTTATGGGGTGAGTGTATGCGTGTATATATGAGCGCTTGTGTGTTAAAAAAACGGAAACGATAACTGCCCAACGACCAGTATTATGATGTTTCGGCCTGAACGTTGCATGCACCGTTTGTTGATATTCGTGAATTTTGGCGCAGGTTACACAGACACGTCACTGCTCAAAGTCGTTCGGCAGTCGGTCAATCCGTCGCGAACGCCACCTCCCCTCTCACTTCTCCCCTCCAACACTACGAAGCACCATTTCACTCCTCACTTCTCTTCTCCCCCAAATCTCTCTTATCCCATGCGGCGGAGCCGCCAGCCACGGCGTGGAGGAGATGATGTTGGTAGCTGCCCATGGAGGGGCCGCGCTGACGCGATGAGGGCCCGGCGGCCAGCCACGGATCCAGACCAGATCCATGGAGCGGCGGGCGGTGGCGCGATGGCAGAGCTGTGCAGAGGGTGGAGGCGCAACTATGGCGTCGTATGCGAGGTCGGAGTGTGGGGTCGCGAATCTCGGCGAGCTCCAAGGCCATCTGCCACCACCGCCGTCCCCGCCAACCCTAACGGCAGGATCCCGTTCCCCGATCCTCTTCTGCGTCTGTCGTCAAGGTCAGACGCATTCAGCCACCCCTCCTCTCCCCTTCTATGCTATAAGTCTAAGATAACACGCGGGCCTCTTTCTGGTGGATGAATTCGTGGTGTTCCAGGAGGAGCAGCGCCGGACGCTGGGAGGTCCAGTAGCCGAGGCCGCGGAGGAGTCGCGCCGGCCGCCGGGAGGTCCAGTAGTCGGGACTGCGGAGGAGCCGCGCAGAGCGCCGGGAGGTCCAGACCAGAAGCCATGGCCGCTGGTGCGTGTGTGTTGTTCCTGTCGTGCATGCGTGTTGTTCCTGCCGCTGGTGAATGCGGGTTGTTCCTGCTATGGTATGCCAAAGACTACGTTATGTGTTGCGTGCGCCATGCTATGCCAATCATGGCAAATTTATGATGTGTTCCCATGGCGACTTAAGTTTCGATGCGTGCAATTTGTGATATGTTTCACATGGCAAAAATATTTTGAAGTACAATTTGTCATGTTGCTTTTCATATAATTGCCACCATATAGCTATCAACAGTTCTAAATTTTCCTTCTAAACCATTGCATCTTGCCATGTCAATTCTCTAAATTGTCAAAAACAACACAAAATGGCAAATATTGCCATGACATGTTTTACTATTTTATTTGACCTTTATTTAACATGGCAAATTTACCTAAATCCCCATGGCAAGTTTTCAATTTTATTGACATGGCAAATTTTACTATTTATTTGCCATGGCAAATTTACCTATAATATCATGGCAAATTCACCTAAATCCCTATGGCAATATTTAACTTTTATTGCCATGGCAAGTTTTTTTATTTGCCATGGCTAATATACCTTTATTAACATGGCGAATTTACCTAAATACGCATGGCAATATTTAACTTTTTCCATGTCAATTTTTACTTGTATTAGCCATGACTTATATACCTTCATTAACATGGCAAATTTATCTAAATCCCCTTGGCAATATTTAACTTTTAAATTTTATTGCCACGGCAAGTTTTAATTTTTATTTGCCGATAGCAAATTGACCCTTAGTAAAATGGCAAATTGAACTAAATCCCTATGGCAATATTTAACTTTTATTGCCATGGCAAGTTTTACTTTTTATTTGTCATGGCTAATTTATCTTTATTAACTTGGAAAATGTACCTAAATCCCCATGGCAATTTTTAACTTCTATTGTAATGGCAAGTTTTACTATTTATTTGACCTTTATTAACATGGCGGATTTTAATTTTTCTGCCATGTCAAAGTTATGCAAATTTTAATATGATTTTGGTTATGTGTTTAATATGATTTAAGCCCAACGAACTTTTACTTGACATGGCAAAATTACCTATGTTGTTACGGCAATTTCTAACATTTACATACATGTCAATACAATTGCTAGTGGCAATTTTAATCAAGAATTTATTTTGCCACCATGTATGGACATATGGAATTGCCATGACTTTTTTCCTTTTGTGTCATTGCAAAAAATATATATATATTTTACCAGTGGCAATTTTTTGCTTTTGAATTTAATAATGTCACTTTTACATAGCACAACAAAAACTGGGTTTTTTCTTGTCACAGAAAAAAATGTGGGCTTTTTCCTTTTGTTTTGGTACTGGGCTATTTTTCCTTTTTCGCTTTTTTTGGGAAAAGGCCCGTTGGTGCAATGGTGAGGGCGTTCGTGCTGTTGGGAGCGATGCTTGGTGTTCGGGCTGGGGCTCCTCTCGTCCCAGACCGAACGTTCGGCCGTTATTGGCGTCTTAAAAAAATTCTAGACTAAAATATTACATGCAATATCTGACACGTACATCAAATCACGTGCACAAATTGGAAACCAAGTCCTATAAAAAAAATTAGGTCCAAACATAGAGCCAGACTCCATTACGGGTCTTTATTCAAAAGGAGATACTACAACTCCGTGTGCATGCACCTAACGAGGAGGGGACATGCACCTAACGACAAAAGAGGATATACAGTACTTCAGTCGGACTCTTTTTTTGGTGTATCAAAACAAAGCACCGATCGCCTAAAAAACAAGGGTCCAACCATGTATGAAAACCGACCACGGGCCACCCTAAGAAAAGCTGACCACGGACCACCTAAAAAAAGTAAAACCCAGCCACACAAGGAGCCAAGACGTCTCTCCTTTTTTTAAGAAAAACACATGGCAATGCAAACATACCAAGTAACTAACAATGTTCTTCTTATTGCTTTTCCTAGATTGAATTTACAAAGGAAGGAATCGTTAATCATTAAGGAAAACATTAGATTTGCTAAACGTGCCATATGACTAGGTCTATGCAATTAGGCAGTAGTTAGTCAACTCTACATGCTACTGAGATGAGATTAAAAAACAATCTTCCTTCCTCATACTTATAATGAGCTTTTATATGTTATCTTAGCGTAAACTATTTTTAGGTGCGGCTTTATTAATGGGAAACACTTCCATTCAGAAGTCTGATGCGTCGCCATCATCAGACCGGTCGTCAGGGGTCGATTCATCCGTGATCCAGCGATCGAGAGAAGCAATCAAAATCATGCGACAGTTTCTTTTCAACTACCCGATTTTATGCCCATGCTCCTCCTGTAATCACTCCTTATCCGAAATTAATTGGCCCGATCCAAACTTACCCAGTCTGCATCTCTCCTGCCCCGCGATTTCTCAGTGCGTCCTCGCCATTCCCCTTGCCGCCGCGGCTCTCTTCCCAACCGGCATCCTGCCCCGCCTCTCTACGACCTTTGCCGGTGTGTCCCGTTCGGCGACCGCGCAGGGATCAGCGCACAACATGCTAGCAGACGACCTCGTGAACACTCCCTATCGTTCTTATTTGGACTATGGCCAGGCCCTGGTCGGGGCTGCGGTCGACCTCGCCGGAGCAGAACAGAGGTGGCAGTGCAGAGGGTCAGATCGGCAGTCGTCCTTGCTGGAGCACTTGGATGATGATGACCCGCTCCACTTGGATGATTTAGGTTTTCAGTCATCTCTCTTGACATACTCCATATATTTCCATTGCAAGTTAATTTTGGCATAACTGTGTTATCAGACTTGTGTCATCTACTCCCTCCGTTCCTAAATATTTGCCTTTCTAGAGATTTCAACAAATGACTACATAGGAAGCAAAATGAGTGAATCTACACTCTAAAATATGTCTATGTATGAATACTTAGTTTTTATGCCAAATCGGAAGGTATGAAATTCTGAGTTACATTCTGTATTTGAAGTTTTGAACACTAAACCATCTACAATATTTTGTGGAATAGGTATGCACTTCATACAAATATGCCTCCCCAATTGGCGTCAATAGTAGTTTTGTTCCATTTTCATATTCTCATGCTTCCAAGTTCCAACTTTCCAAGTAACACTACTTATGTACCCAGCGCCAATTTTTTGCGCTTCTACACTGTAATACCATTTCTTTGTTCCACTAGATAATTGCTCCCATGGATCAACAACAAATCCATCGTATGTTGAGGACACAAAAGATCCATCCTCATGTTGGCCACAAGCTTGGTTTATTTCGTTACCAGTGTTTTGTTCCATGCTTCCAACCAAGACGAGTAATGTTGAGTTGCCCTGTTTTCATGCTCCCTACAGTTTTCCATGTTGCGTTTAATAAATAAGTTTCATACTTTTAACTTCTTGCTTCCATACAATAGTTTTTAGTGGACCTTCATATCTCCATTTATTCCCTCAATTCCCATATCTTCAGATTTGCTAACATAATGCATTTCTTATGTTTTCGCTTCAGTGGATGTCTGACCATGAGGCAGTCCGAAGCAAAGGCTATGTGCCTCACCTCCAGATATATTCATCCCATGTGTTGCCGATGTCCTCTCCAACAACGCCGCCCTGATTCGGTCATTTGCGTACCATTGTTCCAGTTGACCTCGGTGATGAGCACATCATCCAATTCACCGTGCAGATCTGATCCCTTGCACTGCCCCCACTCCTGGATGCGTCCTCGGGAACTGGTAGCGAATTATACATCCACATGTTGGCTGAAATCTTAATTTCCATTTTAATTCCAATGTTCTACACATCCAACTAAGATGAGCCATATTGAGATAGAATGATTTCATGCTTCCTGCAGATGGGTTCCCATATCACAATTCATGTGCTTCTTCGATTTATGTTGAATGCTGCCATACTTCATGTGTCTTGTTTTGAAGTTTTAGTTTTTGCGTTGTTATCACTATTGAAACATGATGTGCTCCCGTATTATACTGCAAATGCTTGTTCGTTCTAGGTAGTTTTCTTCCAAAATTTGTCTACAGATTGTTCTTGTTTATCCACATTATTCTACTTCATCGGTAATGTACCGTACATGTAGCACCAACAGTTGCTTCCTACCTTGGATACTTACACATCATGCCTAACTGATATATGCTTCAACCAATTGTCCGTTGGCCTGAGGGCAGATAGGTGTCAGCGAGACAGGTATATATGAAGGCGACGAGTGCAAGCACTAAGAAGCATGCATGGAGTCACTTCGATGTAGCTCACAATGAAGACAACCACACGTTAGATGAAGGGAAGCAGGACTCTAGTGTTTAGGAAACATACAATATGAACTTAGGACTCATTGTACTATTGTTGACTTGAAGGAAATATGTTGTATGAATGGATGAAGCAAGGAAATAAATTTATGTTAGTTCTGAAGCAAATTAATTTATGCTGCCTCATTGCTATACTCCAGCAACCTCACCCGATGGCCTCGCCGATGTCGTACATGGAATACATTAACACTGCTTATCCATTTTGTATCCAACTAGACTTTATTTTGCTTCCTACACAAAATACTAAAGCTTCAATCACACAAAAATCAAATGTTGCATGTTTCGCAAAACCTGTATGCTCCCTATTCATCTGAATAAAGATTTTCTTAGAAGTAAACAAGCTTCTAGGATTAGTGCATTGAGCTTCATAGATAGTTGAATAAAGCTTCTATCACACTAATGACTTACGCATTCAACGTTTGTGCATTCTGATTAACCATTCAAAATTTATTCAAGCTGCCTACATCGATCCTGCCCAATGTTCTACTGCATGTATATCCATACATAAATTTCTGTGTATACATCCAAGGAAATTTCATTCACCATGGAATCAAATTCTTCAGTCGATGGAAACATAGTTTGACACGTCGAAACGAAACCATTTAGAAATGATTTCATTCCAGATTGAAGAAAATCTCGGTTGCAATGGAAGCAAATTTGAATAGCATCAGAAATAAAATTTGCTTTCTAGGGAAGTAACTCCATGCAGGAAATTCTGCTACTGTTATTAGTTTCCTTCAAAAAAATAGTTTCCTAAAATCTGCCAGCTAAAATCACGGGCAGTTAATTATTTATCCCACGCAATTAGCAGCTTCTTCTTTGGAAACTCCGTGCGGGAGGTGGGAAGCAGCCCCGTGCTAATCCAACGACCCACAGGCTCTAATCCAACGGTTACTTGCTGGTCTGATGAAGTGCTAGCATCAGTCGATGAGGTGGGTACGTCTAACTACCTCAATATACATTCAAATTCAATGTTAATTAACTAGCCCGTGCAAATGCACGGGTTGGCGGCTAGTATTATCATAGTGTGTTCTTTTTCACATTCCTATTTAAGTGATAACTAAAATCATGGCATGAGAGAAATGAGCCGAGTCATGCAGAATTAGCGATCAACCTCTCTATTGAAAATAATAGTGATGAGAGATAGGTTTCACAACATCTAGGGAGAACCATATAGTATATACATGCATAAGTATTGGATATACGACACGCAAGGCATTTTTTTAGGAAAAATAGGTGGATCAATTTCAAATTCTTATTGTTGTGAGGTATCATAATGTACCAATAAAGCAAAAAAATGTTGTCAGATGGAAACCATAAATACTGAATGTTAAGATATCAAGGGAGTGCGATTGGCCGACCTTGCAGTCAACTGCTCAACCGACGCAATAGAAGATTTGTCATTCAAGAGAGTATAAAAAATATTGCGGTTGAGCGTGGTGTACTTTCCAAAATTTATAGTGAAAGAAAGGGTGCCACACCCGCATGAAAGTTGATGCAAAGTGGAAAATGACCAAAATGTAATAATTTAATGTCAACTGATATTGAACTTTTTAAACAATAAGTAATAGAATTTGAATGTATATATGTTATGGTAATCTTAATAGGCATACCACAGTGTATTTATCGGAACCAGACTAAAATCTCTATGCCTAAACCATAGATGAGTTTTCTCGTCACAAAAGGGTAAATTTCATATTTATAATACCTTAACGGTTGATCATGTAGTTATTTGAAAAAAATCAATAGATATTATTATTCACTAATTTTAATTAACAAGTTATTCCAATATTTTATGATAAAGGTTACAAAAAGAGAAAACATATCATAATGGCAAACCATAAAGTAATAAAAACCATAAAGGGTAAATTCGAGAGTCTGACTGCACAACAACTAAAGCTGAGTGTGTTGCATGGCCAAAGACATGCCCTGCATCAACCCATGTATCTCTACTTCCTATGCGTCATTACAATGGAACATGAACCTATAAGCAGCAAAGACGATCGTCCCATCATGGTGTCGTAGTATCATATCAGCTGCCGTCGTACCATCACTCTTCGAGAATGCCCCATCTTCTGACAGTGCAACCTGGTACCTTCGAGGTGGGATCGAGGACAAGCAACTTGTTGAGTTTGTTGGTTTTGGCATTTCAGTTTCCAACACTAGACATTTTACCCTTCAGTATGAGGTGACTGCCAATAGCTGCACAAAAACTCTACGGAAATTTCCAGAGGAGGTATTTCCATACCATGCATAGCATCATTCCGTAATTGCCATATACGCCAAACTAACAAAATTATGGTGCTCCTTTTGTCAGCCCTCAAGGATGTAAAGCAAGCAGTCCTTACCAGCCTCACACATGAGCTCCTTGACCGGCATCGGCCACATCAGGCGCATACGATTCCAATGGATCATTCTCTCGCCATGTTCTTGTATTACTTGTTCAGGTTGACGCCTCCCTTTGCTCTTCTTTGTTCCTTTTTGACCGCTTCATGATGGCTGCTGATTTACAAGGTCCTTGTGATGTTGTTTGCATATGCGCTTCCTTCACCTTGGGTGGTTAAAGTTGTGTTAGTCTCTCCGCCATTGCTCCACTCATGGACCTACAGGTATACCCATTCTTTATTCTAATGTCCTTCGGGTCATGAATGATTTGTAAGTGTCTGTCTTTTTCCGTAGGTAACTATTTATTCATGTGTTGCTTGGGGGATACGATTTTTCCCAAATATAAGATTATATATTATGGTGTGATTGGTGTCCTATGACCAAGTTGATATTTGTTGGTGAATACACCTACGAAGATCTGTTGGGTTCTTCATTGTGTTATGGGTTCTACATGATCGTGATTTAATTTTGCAGAGAAGAAACACCACCATTGCTCTTACAATTTTAAGAGGCGCTGCAAGATAGATGTACCATTCTCATATATGATTTGTAGATCGGTTGTATTGTTGTAGATGAAAGGAAAGTAGATCAGTTGTATTTTTCTATTCAGAACATCTCCTTCCAGGCAAAACAAAGTCACAATTATTTGAATTATTGTGCTTGTTTTGCCTAAAAGGAAAGTAGATCGAAGACAACATTTCGTTACAGAAGAATAAAGTTGTGTATATACTATCTGATCAATGCTCCACTTCTTTTTACATAATCTGAATTGGTGATACTCGCCTAAGCTTATATGCTAATTGCTTGTGCACAATATGCCCATCTTGCTTACATACTATTTTTTTAGCACCGCAAAGGATGTCAGATGATACATATTTTGTCGTGTTATTTTCCTTGTGATGGTTGATAATATTAATGCTTCAATTCTTCTGTGGATGAGGTCGACAGTATCCTTTTGGATATTTGCATAGAAGAAACGAAATCAGAATATCTGGGGAAGGCAAGGCAAAACAGTGTATGTTTTTTTTTGTATTTTGAAGAACATGTCTTGGCCCTTTGATGGAAAATGTCAGATGTAGATGTGGTTCTGTGACCTACTACAAATACGTCATCCATATTCTGCTTACATAGAACTGCTTTGAAGAACATGTCCTAGCCCTTTGATTGAAAATGTCAGATGTAGATGTGGTTATGTGACCTTCTACAAATACTTCACCCATATTCTGCTTACATAGAACTGCTTTGATTCACATGTGACCAGCTCTTTGCTTCGGCTATTCTCAATATTATCATATTGTGTTCTTTTTCACATTCCTCTTTAAATGATTGCTGCTGTTTTTTTACATTGTTTTGATTTGTGAAACTCTCTATTCTTGTGCTAAAATCACTTGTACACATATCACTTTAGCTCTATCATCTTTCAAAATGGTTAATCGTATCTCGTTGCCTGCCATTTTGCGGGCAACACGCGGCAAGCCGCGCCACTTATCTAGTACTAAATTGAATCAGGCGTGAAAATGCTAGTGATGGTGGTAGGGGTTGGCCTGATACGTATAGTACCACCAATGGTCTAGAGGGAGGCTACCCAACAAGCTCTGGGTAGTAGCAGCAGGAAGATCTTGGACCTGTACTGTACAACTGCTCCAAACTTTTGTCCAAACATTCGAGCAAAAAGGCGCGCAGATGACTGCAGGTGCGTACCTGGCTTAACTTGTTGGTATCGCACTAGTGCAGAACCGGGCAATAGCACCGGTTCGTAAGGCCCTTTAGTGCCGGTTTGGTAACCGGCGCTAAAATGTAGGCACTAAAGCCCCCCCCCCTTTAGTACCGGTTCAGCACGAACCGGTGCTAAAGGGCAACCACGTGGCACGAGCCAGCTTCGGGGGCAGGGAGCCCTTTAGTACCGGTTGGTGTCACCAACCGGTATTAAAATGTTGGGGGTTTTTTGGGTTTATGATTTCTTTTTTATTTAATTTTGTGTTTTCCATTTAGTGCCTTCGGAGAACGATAACAATTGGAAGTAGTTCATGGGGCGGTAGCGGGTAATAATATTCTCCTTTAGGATCTATGACCTGGTCGAGCAAAAATCTCGCTATTTCCTCTTGAATTGCTTCTATGCGGTCCTGTGCTAGGAGCTTGTTCCGCACCTCTTTGAACTGTTAAGAAGGAGATCAATATGCATGTGTTTTAGTTGTGTGACTAGATATCGATAATGGTGTAAAAATTGTGAATAGTGTTCTGACAATCGATATCGTATCCACTCCTGTCTTTGAGATTTGCTCTTTTCGGACGCCATCATGCGAATGTTCTCGCAAACGTAGTATGCACATAGATCATTCCTCGGCGCCTGCTTTAGGGCTTTTACGAGAATGGAATTTTGATCAGATACTAATTAATCAAGCATGATAATTAAAGAGATGACAGCTAGCTAGTACTACTTAATTACTTACCTTGGGTCGATACCATTTCAGACTTTGTTTCCATGGGCCTGGAGTGACCCTGATGAACTTTGCCCAAGCCCTGCCCGCCGACAAAGAAAATGAATAAATGGGTTATTAAATAGTTGTTATCAGGAAATGACGAACTAATTAAATGTGCTAGGAGCTGATTTGCTCGAGCTCGAGCTCGCCTCTTTCTGTAGGCGTGCTCGATTTAACTTCCTGAGGTGGCGCTCATAGTCTGTGTCAACAGGCTTGGGAGCTGGTGGTCTAGCCATACGAATGAAGTGGTCAATCTTTTCCACAGGCACTTTCTCCCTTGGCGGCGGTGGCGGTTTCGGTGCAAAATGGGCTTCCACCTCGGCCTTCGATATGGCTACGTTTTCCTCCTCGGACTTGTCGTAAGGCCTCTGCGGAAGAGGCGCGAGGCTTGGACCATATTGAAATCGCTTGCCTCCGCCTGTACCTGCCGTACTACCTCGACTTGTACCGCTACGCACCATAGCTAAGAGGCTCTCTTCCGTGATTGCTGAGGCGGCGAAGACGGCTGACGTGGCTGAGTTGGAGGAGGAGGAGTGGCCTGAAGCTGTGCCGGACTTGGAGGAGGAGTGGCCTGAAGCTGTGCCGGACTTGGAGGAGGAGTGGCCTGACGCTTTGCCGGACTTGGAGGAGGAGTGGCCTGAAGCTGTGCCAGACTTGGAGGAGGAGTGGCCTGACGCGTTGGTGGACTTGGAGGAGCGGGAGTCTGCTGACTCGGTGGCGGACTGCGACGAGGAGTCGGATGACGCGGTGTCGGTGGCCTTCGAAAGATGATGCAATCCTTTCTCCATAGGATGATACAATGGTTGGTCTCTCCTAGTGTGTGCTCATTGTCATCTCCAGGAATGTCAAGCTCTAGCCCCGAATATTGGTCCACCACCTCATCAACCAAGACACGAGCATAGCCCGCTGGAATCGGGTTGCAATAGAAGGTTGCCTCTGGGGGATTTGTAAAAGCAAGGGCGTCCGCCACCTTCATGGATATGTTCTTCATTTTGAAGTGTAGCTCGCAGTTAGTGTTCTCCATGATGTCATCCACTGGGTAGCTATCCAGCAATGCGTCGCCCAGGGCGGAACCCACGCTGCTTCTCAGCATGGATGGGACGGTGCTATCCATTGGTGGATCACCCGCTAGCTGCTGAGACCCCCTTTGCTGGCTAAGTGAGTCGATCTGCTCCTGCTGCCGCTAGAATTTGATTACCAAGTCCGCGTGCAATGATTCTAGGCCTTGAAGGCGTTCATAGTCTAGCTTCCTCTGCTCCTCCTCCATCTTCCTCTTCTTCTCCTCCGCAATCTTCTTTCTCGCACGGGTTCTGTAGTCGGCGTTCCAGTCCGAAAACCCCTCATACCACGGAATAGCGCCCATGCCTCGTGTTCTTCCCGGGTGTTCAGGATTTCCCAGGGCACGCGTAAGCTCGTCGTTCTCTCTGTTGGGCTCGAACAACCCGGATCGAGCCTCTTCTATTGCAACAAGTAGCTTATCTTCGGCTCCGTCCAGACAAGCCTTCTTGGAAACTTTGCCTGTCTTCGGGTCCAACTCCCCCCCATGCGCATAGAACCAAGTCCTGCACCTGGGGGGCCAGCTTAATGTTTCTGGAGTGACACCTGCATCCAGCATATCTTTCTCAGACTTATCCCACTTAGGCATTCCCACCGCATAGCTACCTGGCCCCAGCTTATGGAACTTATACTTTTTTGCGGCATTGGCCTTGTTTATTCTCGACCGTTCCTTAGATAATTCCGAATCCTTGAATTTCATGAAATCGTCCCAATGAGCACTTTGGTTCTCTAGTGTTCCCTCAAATACTGGAGTCTTCCTTCCTCCGTTGACGTACTTGGCCCATTCACAAATCTTGTGGTTCTTGAATGCAACCGCCATCTTCCTAAGAGCAGCGTCCTTGACTTTCTCCACATCTGCATTTGTGAAACGATCTGGTAGGGTGAAATGTTCCATGAGCGTTTCCCAAAGCAACTGTTTTTGTCTGTCGTTGACAAAAGTAACTCCTGGACGTGGCTTTGATGGCTCTCTCCATTCTTGAAGGGAGATCGGGAGTTGGTCCTTCACAAGAACTCCGCACTAACAAACGAACTTGTCCGCAATCTTCTTAGGCGCGAATGGTTCGCCATTAGGTCTGATTGCCTCGATATTGTACTTTACGCCCTCCTTCAACTTTTTGTTCGGGCCTCGTTTCGTCCTGTTGCCTGAAGATTTGCTCGATCCGGATGGCTGAAAGAAGAAAGATCGATTCGTTAATATATCTTCAAGTCATTTAAAACATGTGATGATCACCAGATGCCTGCTTATATAAATATATATACCTCGCCGGTCTTTGTTGTTTCAAGATCAACATTTTATTTGTCATGTTCATAGTTCACGACTTCATCAATTCGGTCGTCGCGATCGAATATCATATCACCCTCCCCGGTGTTGTTTAGATATTCGGAGCCGTCATAATCTTGTTCATTCTGATCATCATCTGGCCCGCGAGGATTGCGTATGATATTGAACAGGGCCTCTTCTCCCTCTCTGTCGGTATTGTCCGCCATAGGTTTTGTTTAACTAATCCAAAAAAATATATTCAAATTACAATGCATGGATGCAATCAATTAATAAGGAAAAACTGAATCAATCATAGTACATAATAAGCATCATCGAATATAATCTCGAATACGTCGTCTCGAATAATAGATATAATCTTGAATACATCGTCTCGAATAATAGATGTAATCTCGAATACATCGTCTCGAATAATAGATATAATCTTGAATACATCGTCTCGAATAATATATAATCTCGAATACATCATCTCGAATATTATATATCGAGTACATCACTGGCTAGGTAGCTAATAAAGATCGAATACTACAGAAGAATCTAGGACACTCGCGGTTCCTATGGCGCGGGCGGTGGACACCCAAAGAGAAGGAACCCTCACAGGATCATAGCTGAAGTGAGATCCCTGAAGAAACTGCCAGGTATTGGAGAACCTGCCGCCCTCTAACGCAACCATGTAGCGATGGACGTGCTCGTCCTCCTCCCTGACATGGCGACGTACCACCTCTGGCGGGGCCGGCTCCCTCCGCACCGAAACTGGCCCACGCGAACGCCACCAAACGAGATCAGGGTCGACGACGGGACCCGGGGCCGGGTTCCTCATCAAGCAGCGCGCCCCTCCAGGCAGCACCTCCCAGTGCCAGCCCGGCGGAGCCCAGTCCCGGACATGGGTCAGCCGGACGTCGTCGCGGACGGGTCGACGGCGGGGATGCGGGCCAAGCATCGTCGAGAACAAATAGTAGCTATATGCCCGCAAAAAGTAACATTTTTTTAATGATTGGATTTTGATAACTAAAATTTCTAACATTTCTATATAACTAACATTCCTATAACATTTCTAACAATGCTATATAACTAACATTTTTATAACATTTCTAATATTTCTATAACTAAAAAACAAAAAAAAAATTATAACATTTCTATATATATAACTAACATTTGTATAACATTTCTAATATTTCTATAACTAAAAAAAAGAAAAATTTCTAACTTTTTTCTAACTATTTCTATAACTAAAAAACAGAAAAATTTCTAACAATTCTAACTATTTTATAACTATTTCTATAACTAAAAAACAGAAAAATTTCTAAGAATTCTAACATTTCTATAACATTTCTAACAATGCTATATAACTAACTATTTCTATAACTAAAAAAAGAAAAATTTCTAACAATGCTATATGTCTGTGTGTGTGTGCTCACCGGCGAGGCGAGAGGCGACGGGGGGAGGCGACGGGGACGGCGACGGGCGCAGCGATGACGGGGACAGGGACGGGGCGGCGACGACGGGGATGGGCCGGGGCGGCGACGACGGGGGCGGGGCGGCGATGACGGGGACGGGGACGATGCGGGACGGGCCGGGACAGCGCGACGGTGACGACGGGGACGGGGACGACGGGGCGGCGACGACGGGGCGGGGGCGGCGACGAGGGTTATGGAGACGGGGGCGGCCGACGATGGGGCAGAGGAGATGAATCAGAGGAGAAACTGAATTTTTTGAAGTGTTTAGTTATATAGGATGGACCTTTAGTACCAGTTGGAGCCACCAACCGGTACTAAAGGCCTGTTTTGGCCAGGCCAAGCGGCGGGAACGCACCCTCTTTAGTGCCGGGTGGTGGCTCGAACCGGTACCAAAGGCCCCCTCTTTAGTACCGGTTGGTGCTACCACCCGGCACTAAAGGGGGTGCGCTGGCGCAGGTGCGGTGCGAAATGTTTAGTCCCACCTCGCTAGCCGAGGGGTGTCCGCACTGGTTTATAAGCCCTAGTGCGGTAGCTCCCTCGAGCTCCTCTCCAAAGCAGGCCTACTGGCCCTAAATGTTCTGTGCTGCCCTGTGGGCCTACTGGTCTTTTGTGGGCCTGCATCCTGGCCCAACAACAGGTTGGGTTTCTAGTCATATGCAGGCCGCTGTGGCGCAGTAGGTGGGCTTTTTTTTTCTTTTTTTTGCTTTATTTATTTTTGTTTGAGTTGTTTTTTTGCTGTATTTAGAGTTTCTTTGTGAATATTTTTGCTTTAGGTACAAAAAATTACAAACTTTCTGTTAGTACCGGTAGTTTACAAATTTGAATAGTTTAAATTTTGATTTATTTGAAATTTGTGTGAATCACTAGTTTGTGAATAACTTAACTTTGAGAATAGATTTTTCAGTGATTCTTTTTTCTTATGTTTAATATTACTGTGTTTTATCATTATATTCAATTTGGTAATGCTTAGGTTATTTAAAAAAATGAAATGCCTTTTGTAACGGATGAGTTTTTGTCCGAAACCATGATACTTCGAAAGAGATTGTCCATTTAGTACACGAAGTGCATCCAGTTTTTGCGGTAACCCTCTCTACTTTTTTGCACATGCTATGTGGGTGAAATTATGATACCATGCCAACTTTCAACCTTTTCTGAGTTCATTTGAAATGCTTTTCAATTTCAGGGTCATTTAGCTTAAAAAAATCAGTAAAGGCATGAAAGAATTTGTTTGCACATAAAATTTCTTCGCGTTTCAAATGCCAAAACACATAACTACCCTAACTATTACAGAGATTCCCTCCTGGGTGTGAAACACAGAAGAAAGTGATGATAGTGAAGCCGATCACATCCCAGATCTTTGGGTGTGAAACTTTTTCTTCGCGTGTGTCCCTTTGCGCCGTAACCATGGAAAATCTTCATCATTTAACGGGATGCTCGGGTCAATATTCACCGTGAATGGAGAAATTTCATCAAACTTTTCATAATCTTCTGACATGTCTGTCTTGTCATCCACTCGCACGATGTTTCTCTTCCCAGAAAGAACTATGTGCCGCTTTGGCTCATCGTACGATGCATTCGCTTCCTTATCTTTTCTTTTTCTTGGCTTGGTAGACATGTCCTTCACATAGAAAACCTGTGCCACATCATTGGCTAGGACGAATGGTTCGTCTGCATACGCAAGATTGTTGAGATCCACTGTTTTCATTCCGTACTGCGGGTCTTCCGTTATCCCGCCTCGTGTCATATTGACCCATTTGCACCGAAACAAAGGGACCTTCAAACCACGTCGATAGTCAAGTTCCCATATGTCTTGTATATAACCATAATATGTTTCCTTTCCTGTCTTGGTTTCTGCATCAAAGCGGACACCACTATTTTGGTTGGTGCTCTTCTTATCTTGGGCGATCGTGTAAAATGTATTACCATTTATCTCGTACCCTTTGAAAGTCATTATATTCGAAGATGGTAACTAGGACAGCAAGTACAGGTCATCTTCAATAGAGGTGTCATGCATGGTACGTGTCTGCAACCAGCTGGCGAAACTCCTGGTTTGTTCACGTGTAATCCAGTCATCAGACCGCTCCGGGTGTTTGGAGCGTAGCAAATTCTTGTGTTCATCCATATACGGAGCCACCAAGGCGGAGTTCTATAGAACTGTGTAGTGTGCTTCAGTGAGAGAATGTCCGTCCATACATATTATTTGTTCCCCTCCTAGCGTGCCTTTTCCATCCAGTCTGCCCTTATGCCGCGATTCAGGAACACCAATCGGTTTAGGGTCAGGAATAAAGTCAATACAAAACTCAATGACCTCCTCATTTTCATGGCCCTTGGAGATGCTTCCATCTGGCCTAGCATGGTTATGAACATATTTCTTTAAGACTCCCATGAACCTCTCAAAGGGGAACATATTGTGTAGAAATACAGAACCCAAAACGTTAATCTCTTCGCATAGGTGAACTAGGACGTGCGTCATGATGTTAAAGAAGGATGGTGGGAACACCAACTCGAAACTGACAAGACATTGCACCAAATCATTCTCTAACCTTGGTATGATTTCTGGATCGATTACCTTCTGAGAGATTGCATTGAGAAATTCACATAGCTTCACAATGGCTAATCGAACGTTTTCCGGTAGAAGCCCCCTCAATGCAACCGGAAGCAGTTGCGTCATAATCACGTGGCAGTCATGAGACTTTAGGTTCTGGAACTTTTTCTCTGCCATGTTTATTATTCCCTTTATATTCGACGAGAAGCCAGACGGTACCTTAATACTAAGCAGGCATTCAAAGAAGATTTCCTTCTCTTCTTTGGTAAGAGTGTAGCTTGCATGACCCTGATGTATGCCGTCTTTTCCGTGCATACGTTGCTGGTCCTCCCGTGCCTCAGGTGTATCTTTTGTCTTCCCATACACGCCCAAGAAGCCAAGCAGGGTCACACAAAGATTCTTCGTCACGTGCATCATGTTGATTGCGGAGCGGACCTCTAGGTCTTTCCAATAGGGCAGGTCCCAAAATATAGATTTCTTCTTTCACATGGGTGCGCGTCCGTCAGCATCATTCGGAACAGGTTGTCCACCAGGACCCTTTCCAAAGACCACCTTCAAATCCTTGACCATATCATGTACATCAGCACCAGTACGGTGACGAGGCTTCGTCCGGTGATCCGCCTCACCGGAGAAATGCTTGCCTTTCTTTCTTACGGGACGCCTGCTCGGAAGAAATCGACGATGTCCCAGGTACACATTCTTCTTACAATTAGCCAAATATATACTGTCGGTATCGTCCAAACAGTGCGTGCATGCGCGGTATCCCTTGTTTGTCTGTCCTGAAAGGTTACTGAGAGCAGGCCAATCATTGATGGTCACGAACAGCAACGCCTTTAGGTCAAATTATTCCCCCATGTGCTCATCCCACGCACGTACACCTGTTCCATTCCACAGTTGTAAGAGTTCTTCAACTAATGGCCTTAGGTACACATCAATGTCGTTGCCGGGTTGCTTAGGGCCTTGGATGAGCACTGGCATCATAATGAACTTCCGCTTGATGCACAACCAAGGAGGAAGGTTATACAAACATAGAGTCACAGGCCAGGTGCTATGGTTGCTGCTCTGCTCCCCAAAAGGATTAATGCCATCTGCGCTTAGACCAAACCATACGTTCCTTGCATCATCTGCAAACTCCTTCCCGTACTTTCTTTCGATTTTTCTCCACTGCGACCCGTCAGCAGGTACTCTCAACTTTCCGTCTTTCTAACGGTCTTCTCTGTGCCATCGCATCACCTTGGCATGCTCTTTGTTTTGGAACAAATGTTTCAACCGTGGTATTATAGCAGCATACCACATCACCTTGGCAGGAATCTTCTTCCTGGGGCGCTCGCCCTCGACATCACCAGGGTCATCGCGGCTGATCTTATAGCGCAATGCACCGCATACCAGGCAAGCGTTCAAATCCTCGTACTCACGGCGGTAGAGGATGCAATCATTAGGGCATGCATGTATCTTCTGCACCTCTAACCCTAGAGGGCAGACAGCCTTCTTTGCTTGGTACGTACTCTCGGGCAATTCGTTGTCCTTTGGAAGCATATCCTTTATCATTACCAGCAACTTTCCAAATCCCTTGTCAGATACACCATTCTCTGCCTTCCATTGCAGCAATTCCAGTGTGGTGCCTAGCTTTTTCTTGTCACCTTCGCAATTCGGGTACAACAATTTTTTGTGATCCTCTAACATGCACTGCAACTTCTTCTTCTCCAAATCACGTGCGCAGTTTCTCTTTGCATCGGCAATGGCCCGACCTAGATCATCAACGGGCTCATCCGATGCCTCTTCTTCAGCTTCTTCCCGCATTGCCGGCTTAGCTTCTTCCCGCATTATCGGCTCAGCTTCTTCCCTCATTGTTGTATCATCATATTCAGGGAACCCATGGCCAGGATAGCTGTCGTCGTCCTTTTCTTCTTCATTGTCTTCCATCATAACCCCTCTTTCTCCATGCTTGGTCCAAACATTATAGTGGGGCATGAAACCGGACTCAAACAGGTGGACGTGAATGGTTCTTGACGTAGAGTAATTGCGACCATTCTTACAGCCAGCACATGGACAATGCATAAAACCATCCGCTCGCTTGTTTGCCTCAGCCACAAGCAGAAAAGTACGCACGCCATTAATGAACTCAGGAGAGCATCGGTCATCGTACATCCATTGCCGGCTCATCTTCAATACACAACACCGAAAACATCAAATTAATACAATACATAAAGTTCATACATAAAAAGCATACAACACTTCAATGCAACAAACAAATAACTCTCTAGCTAAAGAATTTAAATGCAACAACAAATGCGATCAAGATCGCAATTAAGGTAACAATTGATCCAACAGCATAATGATACCAAGCCTCACTATGAATGGCATATTTTCTAATCTTTCTAATCTTCAAGCGCATTTTCTCCATCTTAATCTTGTGATCATCGACGACATCGGCAACATGCAACTCCAATTCCATCTTCTCCCCCTCAATTCTTTTCAATTTTTCCTTCAAATCCTCGTTTTCTCTTTCAACTAAATTTAACCTCTCGACAATAGGGTCGGTTGGAATTTCGGGTTCAACTACCTCCTACATACAAATATCTATGTCAACTTGATGGGCATAATTTTTCATAAACACGAAATGCAATGAATAGTTTTAAAAGAGAATATACCACATCCGAATCATAACTCGGACGAGGGCCGACGGGGACGGATATCAAAACCATGGCACTATGCATAACAAACAACATATGGGTAAGATAATTATACGAGTAACTATATATCCAAATCACACAAACATCATTTTTTTATATAAAACTTCATGAACAAGAGGCTCACCACAAGGTGGTGCCGGCGACGGGACGTTGCGAGCGATCGACGGTGGTTACGACGGAGATTTAGAATGTACTAAGTAAACCACACCTACATATGCAAAACTAAGTGTTATTTTTGACCTCAAATTGCATATAAATCAAATACTAGCACATATATATATAATTCCTCCCAAATTACTAAACTCAAAAATCAATCACTATATAAAGCATTGCACGAGCTAATCTAGCAATGAGAGATGAAAGGAAAGTGTTGCTAACCTTTGTGATCATTTGAATGGATGGGGGCCTTCAAATCTTGGGCAAAATGTGTGATGAGCTTGAGAGGAAGAGGGGAAAGAACAGAGATGAGAGGGGAAAGGGGAAGAACAGAGCGAGCTCGGGTGGACGAAGGGTCTATGTAGGACGACCTTTAGTACCGGTTCGTGGCACGAACCGGTGCTAAAGGTTCGCCACGAACCGGTACTAATGAGAGCGGCCCGGCTAGCCGTTGGAACCGGCACTAATGTACACATTAGTGCCGGCTCAAATTCAAACCGGCACTAATGTGCTTCACGTTTGACCCTTTTTCTACTAGTGTCGGGCAGTACGTACTCCCTCCGTTTCTTTTTAGTCTGCATATAAATTTGAGTTAAAAGCACCCGAGGTACCTCAACTTGCACAGAATGTGATGATTTAGTCCCTAACTTGTAAAACTCCACCATACCCCCACTTGCACTAGATGTGACGATTTGGTCTTGGGCCTATCACAACAAGACACTGGGCAGCCAGGTGGATGGACCTGTCGTTGCGGCACTATTGCATGTACCCGTCGGTCGTTTTCGCCAATCAACCCGCATGACAACATAATCCCAACCCCTGAGGTCATGTCTCCCTGCTCACCCCACTACTAGGTAAATGCTTATACACAGTAGGTTAATTAGTAGTAGCGTTACCGCTACTACTAGTTAGCAGTAGCGCTGTTCTTGGGCGGCGCTACTAGTAACTCTATAGTAGTAGCGCTGGAAAACAAAAACACGCTACTACTATGTGGGACCAGACGAGGTCATCGACGGTAGCTGGAGTAGTAGCGTTGTATAGAATCCAGCGCTACTACTAACTGATTAGTAGTAGCGCTTTATTTTATTGCACCGCTACTGCTAATGGGCCCCACTTTGTAGTAGCGCTTTTCCTGAGAAGCGCTACTACTAAGTCCCGTAGTAGCAACGCGTTTTGGTAAGCAGCGCTACTGCTAGTTGCGGCTGATGCCACCGCGTTTTGGTATGCCTATTAAGATTACCGTAACATATATATGGTGCATTCATCGGAACTAGACTAAAATCTCTATGCCTAAACCATAGATGAGTTTTTTCGTCACAAAAGGGTAAATTTCATATTTATAATACCTTAACGGTTGATCATGTAGTTTTCTGAAAAAGTATCCAATATATATTATTATTCACTAATTTTAATTAACAAGTTATTCCAATATTTTATGATAAAGGTTACAAAAAGCGGAAACATATCATAATGGCAAACCATAAAGTAATAAAAAATCTTGCTCCTGTAATTCGTGTGACTAAATCAGAATATAAATTTTATGTAAGGTACATACTGTAAAATCAGTATATCAAGTCTAATATAGTTCAAATGAAGATATAAATGGAAGAAAACATATTAAAAAAATCTGACCGCGCAAATGCGCGGGTCACACCACTAGTTTCTTTTATTTGAGATGGTCTTTGAAAAATGCAGGCATACGACTATCAATAGACGTACAAGTCCAATGCTCGCCCATTATTCAATTGTTTTAATTTGTATGTGTATTAAGGACTGCTGCAAAAATCATGATGACAATGCACAAACTATTTAAAGTCCCGCTTATAACTAAGCAAAATATGGCAACTTATGCAAGAGGAAAATCTGGAGCAACCTTCCCGGCCCATTTTGTTCAATAAAAATGCACAACAGCGTGATGTGGTCTGTAATTAAACTAGGACGTACATTTTCACGTAAGTCCATCATCGATGTTGTACATGTATACTATCTATGTCCCAAATTTGAATTTTACATATACACAAATATGTGGTTCAAGTGCATCTAATAAAAATGATTATATGTAAGGATCTTTGGTATGATGTTCAACAAAAGCTCTCTAGAGATTGTAGCATTCTTGAAATTCAAGATGGGATAAAGTGTGTGCTTCGTTTAATTTCAACTTATTTGTTCTAGGTTTCTTACCTACATATCTCACTTGAATATGGTGTGTTCTTTGTTTACCAAACGTTTTCCTAACCCAGTTTATATGAAGGATATATGAAAAGGCAATGCAAACATACCAAGTAACTAACAATGTTCTTCTTATTGCTTTTCCTAGATTGAATTTACAAAGGAAGGAATCGTTTATCATTATGGAAAACATTAGATTTGCTAAACGTGCAATATGACCAGGTCTATGCAATTAGGCGCAGTAGTTAGTCAACTCTACATGCTACTAAGATGAGATTACAAAACAATCTTCCTTCCTCATACTTATAATGAGCTTTTATATGTTATCTTAGCGTAAACTACTTTTAGGTGCCGCTTTATTAATTAAGGTGGGTACGTCTAACTACCTCAATATACATTCAGAATCAATGTTGGAATGTTATTCGTCTCTCTAGGTGAGGAATGTTATTCGTTTCCCTGGGTGAGGAATGTTATTCCTCATCCCAGCCATCTGTTGCGTGGTGCACACCCCTCACGAACCAAGTTTGCAACCAACGGCGTAAGATTACATTAGGAAGCTACGTAGGAATTCCAACTGCCGCCGTGAGATTTCCCTTTTTTCTTTTTGGAATCACAGCTGTAAGATTCCAACTACCACCGTAAGATTCTGAACCTCTCCGTAAGTGAAAATAGCGCAGGCATGGAGTCAGCCCGCGTGCGGCCGTAAGAAATTTGATGAGAGCAAGGTAAGAAATCTCAGCCCAAAGTAAAATTGGAGCACGTCCCACACTAATCCATTTTTTTGCTAGGCACGCTAATCCATTTTCTTTTCCAGAAACTGTACTAATCCATTTTCAGATTTAGCGTGTACTGAATTTTGGAGGCCACGTAAAGTAGGAACTTAAGCCTTATTGCAAGATTCTCGTTGCTCCACTAATTGGATTTCAAATATCTAATGTCGAAATTCATATTTTCATTAGCAAAAAGCATGTTCCGAGGTGATTGTAAGGGAATCGCAAAGAAGGCTTAATGTGCCTAGAAAATCATGCAGCATCACAAATAGGCCACCATAGAGTACAGTCTTTGTATATACCAGTAATAACATGTGAAGCTTTGTGTGCATACAATACAAATGAGATAATTATAATCCGCACGTGGTATACCCTGACAAGAGAAACTACATAATGGCATTGATACCCACTTGATATGATGATCATATCGCTTTGCTTAGCACTGCATTCCTTTACATCAGCAGCTGCACAAAATGGAACCAACAGGTGCTCAAAGGAGGTTAAGACATGAAGCAAAAAGCGAGTCGAATAAAATCAAACATGAAGCAATATGTTTTTGTCTTGTTCCATCCCTGCCCTGCTGCCCAACAAGATAACAACACGTGTAGAGAACTGGGAAGGACCATCTATAACAATGATAAGCTTTCCCAAGTGTGCCAATGGCAAGCTTTTCCGTTTTGTTCTACAACTTCAACAATGTGGTACTCTGGCCCTTCTTTGCTTTAATAATTTAAAGTCGGGCGCTTATTGTGCCTGTTTTCTAAAAAAATGGCCAGCCGCACAAGGAAAAGGAGAACAGATTACATAACTGAAGAAAAATATTTAAGCAAACCACAGCAAGAGACTACACTAGATGGATATATATACATTCTTTTGGAACTGGATCAGCAAGAAACCACAGCATCTCCATGAGAATCAGGAAACAGTACAAGAACTTGCCAAAGAAAATAACATTTAGCCGGTACAAAATCTGCAAGTTGAAGAATAAGATTGCTGAGAATTAATTACTTTGGATGTTTCTTGGAGTAGGTTCAAGAATTGCTGAGGCCCCCCGCTCTAGCCCCGCTCCGCCCCCGCCGGAGGCCACTCCGGCCCCGGCGCCACCAAACCAGCCTCACCAGTGGTCATTCCGACCCCGGTGAACACTTCCCGCCGGTGATCGCTCCGATCCCGTCGGCCAATTCACGTTATGGCTCTGTCCGATCTCAACTTTTCCCTTGGGAAAGCTTTCGAGGAATACATCAAGAAGCAGTGCAACACAGTTGTCAATGCCCAAGATGGGCCTCGGTCTCCAAAGTTCTTCCTTGTGGTGGAATTTTCTCGTTCTTCAATCAAGCTAAATCCGGAGTCCATGGGCCTCATCATTCAAGCTTGCTTTGGCGGCTGTGCCAAGCTGTTCAAGGTATCCCATCTGCGCAATTGGTCTTATAAGTTCTGCATTTCTGCTCTGGAAGTGGGTTTTGAAATTGTTAGAGGTGGCAACATGTATTCCAATCTTTTTTCCATGAATTTTCTCCTGTGGGGAGAGGGGGATGATGATCTTATGGATCTTTACCGGCATTATCATGATGCGGTTAGCAAAAGTTGGACAATTGTGTCTAACGACAAATCTCGCCGATCATATGCTCAAGCTGTTCAACAGCCTCAATTCTTTTCCTTGCAAAATCCACATAATTCCCGTGATCGTGCCTTGCTGCCTTCAAGTGGCCCTCTTAATTCGGTTTTAACGTCGCCCAATAATACAGCGCTAGGTGGGGTGGGATCGGCGCGTTTTGAATCTCTGGGCACTACAGCCCATAGTGCTTCTGGCCATTTTTGTGTTCGCTGCCTCATGACGGGCCACTTGAGGCCCAAATGCCAGAACAAGATCCGTTGTAAGGCCTGCAAGAGATGGGGGCATATTGCAGTCAACTGTAGATTTCGGGCCAAGATTGCCGTTCCGCATTCCTCTTCTGACATGGCAAATCCCCCCAATTCGGTGAATTATCGGGAATCTGGTAACAATGGTCGACGGGACCCGCTGGTCAGTGCCTCTATCGTTCCATCTTCCCGTAATGCTGGCCCTATAGAAAATTTACTGCCCTCTGTTCGGGACTCTGCCAATTCTGATTTCCCTCCTCTGTCTCGCTGCCCTGTTCAGTCTCATCAATCGCATCCTCCACCTTCAATCTCTTCTTTGCTCCATCCACCCGACACTGCTCCGGCGAGGTCGTCATCCATGGCAAACTTCCCCTTTGATCCTACACCTTTCCTTCTTCCTGGCACTCAAGCTATCGAAGTAGAAGGGCGGCCAGCTCGCGTGCGGGTCATCCATGGAGAAATGCAGCTGGCCAATGAAAATCTCACCATCGCCACTCTAGTGCCAATGCCCCAAGGTGAAGTTGCCTTTGCCAATATCCGGGAGGTTCTCAGTGATTTCTTGGTTTCCGAAAGGGTTATGTTCTCCTCTATTTCCAAATGCTCATTTGGTCAAGCATTTGTCAGATGCAATAGTAAAGCAGACAGGGATTCTTTAGTCAATAGGAGCCCGCACCCTTTTGATGACATCCATATCGTTTTTGAGAAGCATGATCAGGGTATGAATTGGAGGAAGTTCAATCTGGCCAGAGACTATTGGTTGCTGTGTTGGAAATATGCCCTAGAGGCAATAATAAAATGGTTATTATTATATTTCTTTGTTCATGATAATTGTCTATTATTCATGCTATAATTGTATTATCCGGAAATCGTAATACATGTGTGAATACATAGACCACAATGTGTCCCTAGTGAGCCTCTAGTTGACTAGCTCGTTGATCAACAGATAGTCATGGTTTCCTGGATATGGACATGGGGATGTCATTGATAACGGGATCACATCATTAGGAGAATGATGTGATGGACAAGACCCAAACCTAAGCATAGCACAAAGATCGTGTAAGTTCGTTTTGTGAGAGCTTTTCTAATGTCAAGTATCATTTCCTTAGACCATGAGATTGTGCAACTCCCGGATACCGTAGGAGTGCTTTGGGTGTATCAAACGTCACAACGTAACTGGGTGGCTATAAAGGTGCACTACGGGTATCTCCGAAAGTGTCTGTTGGGTTGGCACGAATCGAGACTGGGATTTGTCACTCCGTATGACGGAGAGGTATCTCTGGGCCCACTTGGTAATGCATCATCATAATGAGCCCAATGTGACCAAAGGGTTGGTCACGGGATCATGCATTACGGTACGAGTAAAGTGACTTGCCGGTAAAGAGATTGAACAAGGTATTGGGATACCGACGATCGAGTCTCGGGCAAGTAACGTACCGATTGACAAAGGGAATTGAATACGGGATTGATTAAGTCCTCGACATCGTGGTTCATCCGATGAGATCATCGAGGAGCATGTGGGAGCCAACATGGGTATCCAGATCCCGCTGTTGGTTATTGACCGGAGAGGCGTCTCGGTCATGTCTGCGTGTCTCTCGAACCTGTAGGGTCTACACACTTAAGGTTCGATGACGCTAGGGTTGTAGAGATATTAGTATGCAGTAACCCGAAAGTTGTTCGGAGTCCCAGATGAGATCCCGGACGTCACAAGGAGTTCCGGAATGGTCCGGAGGTAAATATTTATATATAGAAAGTCCAGTTTTGGCCAGCGGGAAGGTTTCGGGGGTTACCGGTATTGTACCGGGACCACCGGAAGGGTCCCGGGGGTCCACCGGATGGGGCCACCTATCCCGGAGGGCCCCATGGGCTGAAGTGGCTTGGGAACCAGCCCCTGATGGGCTAGTGCGCCCCACCCAAGGGCCCAAGGCGCCTAGGGTTGGAAACCCTAGGGGGCCATTGCCCCCCGAGGGGGCATGCGCCCCCCTGGTTGGAAACCCTAAGGGGGCCGTTGCCCGTAGGGGCCGCCCCCCCTTTTAGATGGGACCTCCAAGGGGGCATGCGCCCCCTAGCCCTATATATAGTGGAAGGGAGGGAGGGCAGCCGCACCTTGCTCTTGGCACCTCCCTCTCCCTCCGTAACACCTCTCCTCCCCGCTTGTGCTTGGCGAAGCCCTGCCGGGATCCTGCTGCATCCACCACCACGCCGTCGTGTTGCTGGATCTTCATCAACCTCTCCTTCCCCCTTGCTGGATCAAGAAGGAGGAGACGTCTTCCCAACCGTACGTGTGTTGAACGCGGAGGTGCTGTCCGTTCGGCACTTGGTCATCGGTGATTTGGATAACGGCGAGTACGACTCCATCATCCCCGTTCACTTGAACGCTTCCGCTTGCGATCTTCAAGGGTATGTAGATGCACTCCTATTCCCCTCGTTGCTAGAATACTCCATAGATTGATCTTGGTGATGCGTAGAATTTTTTTAATTTCTGCTACGATCCCCAACAGTGGCATCATGAGCTAGGTCTATGCGTAGTTTCTATGCATGAGTAGAACACAAAATAGTTGTGGGCGTCGATATTGCCAATTATCTTGCCGTTACTAGTCTTATCTTGATTCGGCGGTATTGTGGGATGAAGCGGCCCGGACCAACCTTACACGTACGCTTACGTGAGACCGGTTCCACCGACTGACATGCACTAGTTGCATAAGGTGGCTAGCGGGTGTCTGTCTCTCCCACTTTAGTCGGATCGGATTCGATGAACAGGGTCCTTATGAAGGGTAAATAGAAATTGGCAATTCACGTTGTGGTTTTGGCGTAGGTAAGAAACGTTCTTGCTAGAAACCTATAGCAGCCACGTAAATACTTGCAACAACAATTAGAGCACGTCTAACTTGGTTTTGCAGCAAGTATTTTGTGATGTGATATGGCCAAAGGTTGTGATGAATGATGAATGATATATGTGATGTATGAGATTGATCATGTTCTTGTAATAGGAATCACGACTTGCATGTCGATGAGTATGACAACCGGCAGGAGCCATAGGAGTTGTCTTTATTTATTTATGACCTGCGTGTCAACATAAACATCATGTAATTACTTTACTCTATTGCTAAAGCGTTAGCCATAGTAGTAGAAGTAATAGATGACGAGACAACTTCAAGAAGACACGATGATGGAGATCATGGTGTCATGCCGGTGATAACGATGATCATGGAGCCCCGAAGATGGAGATCAAAGGAGCAAATGATATTGGCCATATCATGTCACTATTTGATTGCATGTGATGTTTATCATGTTTTACATCTTATTTGCTTAGAACGACGGTAGCTTAAATAAGATGATCCCTCGTAATAATTTCAAGAAAGTGTTCCCCCTAACTGTGCACCGTTGCAAAGGTTCGTTGTTTCGAAGCACCACGTGATGATTGGGTGCGATAGATTCTAACATTCGAATACAACGGGTGTAAGATAGATTTACACACGCAATACACTTAGGTTGACTTGACGAGCCTAGCATGTACAGACATGGCCTCGGAACACAGAAGACCGAAAGGTCGAGCATGAGTCGTATAGAAGATACGATCAACATGAAGATGTTCACCGATGTTGACTAGTCCGTCTCACGTGATGATCGGACACGGCCTAGTTAACTCGGAGCATGTTGTACTTAGATGACTGGAGGGATGACTGGAGGGACGTCTTCCCAACCGTACGTGTGTTGAACGCGGAGGTGCTGTCCGTTCGGCACTTGGTCATCGGTGATTTGGATCACGGCGAGTACGACTCCATCATCCCCGTTCACTTGAACGCTTCCACTCGCGATCTACAAGGGTATGTAGATGCACTCCTATTCCCCTCATTGCTAGAATACTCCATAGATTGATCTTGGTGATGCGTAGAAATTTTTTAATTTTTGCTACGATCCCCAACATGCTGTTAGTTGGTTTCCCAGCAGATCTTCGTTGCATGTCTGAACTGAACAATGCTGTCTCCAGTTTTGGCAAGTTGCTTTCTTGGGACAGAGTAAAGACCACAGATGCAGCTGTTGCAATGAAAGTTAGGATCGACGCTCTTTCTGATATTCCAGTCAGTTTGGCAGTTATTGGGGATAAGCACTTTCAAGGAGAATCATGGACCTGCCCTGTCATTATCTTTCAGGATGAGTTGCTGGGAGGGGGCCCCCTGATGAGGATCCTGTTCCTGGGGATGGCAACCCCCACCCACGGCCACCAGAGCAGCACCACCATCCTAACCAGCACAATCTTTTCTTTGGACCCATTCCGCAGCATGAGAACAATGAGCAGCCTGACAATGCTCAGCAAGGTCAAAATGAAGAGGCACAAAATGCAGATGATCTTGGCTGGGACCATTGGGCAATGCCCCCAAACATTGGCAATGCGCTGATCCATGATAATCAAGTTGTGGTGCCACAAGCTATAGAGATGGATCACAGTGGCCTCACGCTCTCCCTCGGTATTGACTCCAACAGTGTGGGGACTACAAATTCAGTGCAGGGCGCCGTTAATCTTCAGTTGTTTGGTAATTTGATTGTTCCACATGATCCGCCAGTGTTGCTGCCTGAGCCACAGATTCCAGATCTTAACTTGCCAGTTGAGGAAGGTCTGCAGCAGCCCGTGGTCCCCCTTGCTCTACAACTTTTTGACCTACCTCTGTAGCTGTGCAGCAGGAACTGCCTGATGTTGCAATCTTTATGCAACAAGATTTGGTACCTGTTGCTGCAAGTGTTGATCAGCTGCCTTTGCTTCAGCCTTCCTTTGAGTTGCCACACATGCAGACTCCAGCTGACCACATTCCTGATAGCACCATGCCTGAAGATCAAGTGTTTCTGGCTACTGGGGTCACACAAGATGACAACATTCTTGAGCAAGAGGCTGTTGGTGCTACTGTTGAGCTTCAGGGAGTAACTCTAGCTATTCCTCAAGTTGGTGATGCTGATGCTGCTGTCTGCCACGCTGAAAAGAGCAAAGCTTCAGACCTACCTAGCCCAGATTCAGGTAGTTCTGACCCTCCTCCTGGATTTCCACTTCCCATCTATAAAGACACTATTAATGTTGGAGCCTGTCAACTGTTGCCTGATGTTGCAGACCCAGTTATGCAGAAGTTGTTCCTATCTCAAGCTCAGGAGGATATGCACAAGGACTGCACAAGTACAGAGGTAGCTGAGCTTTGGAAGAAGCACTTTGCTCCAGTTGGGCAATCCAAGGAGATAATTCAGGTACCTAATGAATGGGCCAATTTTATTGCTCTAGCTCTGCTTTCGCCGGACAAATTTGAGTGGGCTAAACAGTTACTCTATTCTCAGTTATGGAAGTTTATTTCTGAACAATCTGATAGTTCCAACTTAAAATCTTTTGTGCTTCCTGAAAAATGTGACTCTGTCCTGCAGCCCTCTTGTCAGACTCAGAATGTTGAGGATGCTCTTCTTCCAAGTGCTGCTGTCACTCCACCTTCCAAGGCCTCATCTGTTGGAATGTCTTCTACCACTTCTGCCATCCAAGTATACAGGAAGAGAAAGGATAAAGCCCCTCTCATTGAAACACAGGTGAGAAGGAGCTGTCGAATTCAGCAGCTGAATCATGGTTACAGGAAGAAAACTTGCATGGACAGAAACTGTTTACCTTGCAACATTAATCCTCCATCTTTGTCCTCCAAAGTGGTTAAAAATCTCTCTATTGCTTTTTGCAAGGTTCCTAAGAAAGAATGCTCAGATGATGCTCTTCACCAGCCCAAGAAGAAAAAAGGAGGCAAGGGCAAAGAGGAGAAGGAGCAGAGCATGAAGGGTCAGCAGAAGGGAGGAGTGTCCAGCCCTGCATGATCTTCTCTCTCTAGTTTCCTTTTGAGCTTTGTGTGTAATGATCATGTCTTATCAAGTGACTTTATGTAACCCTATGTTCTGGGGAGATGTTACTCTGGCACTTTTAGCTCTGTTGCAGACTAAGTTCTTTAAGTTATGCAAGAATGTTCAGTTATATCACATTCAGTTATCAGTGCATTCCTCTCATGAATAAGCAGTGGAAAATTTTGAACTGGAATATCAGAGGAATCAATGATAAACATAAGTGGTTAGCCATCAAAAATAAAATTGATGAGACCAACTGTGACCTGCTCTGCATCCAAGAAACAAAGAGAGAGTTGTTTGACAGTAGATATATTAAACAGTTCTGTCCAAAACGTCTGAATAAGTTCGATTACCAACCTTCTGTTGGTGCTTCAGGAGGGCTGCTAGTAGTCTGGAATGATTCTCTTTTCTCTGGTGAAACTATTTCCAAAAACTCCTTCTCCATTTCCATTCGATTCACTTCCAAACTCTCCTCTGACACCTGGACTCTTTCAAATATCTATGGTCCTTGTCTTTCTGCTAACAGGGCTATTTTCATGGACTGGTTTTCTAATATTCATATACCTGATGATTGTAATTGGTTGATGCTTGGGGACTTTAACTACATTCGGTATCCTTCCAACAGAAATAGAGGGGGAGGTAATATTAATGATATGCTCTTATTTAATGAAGCAATTAGCAACTTGGGCCTTCTTGAAATTCCTTTGAAAGGCAGAGCTTTTACATGGAGCAATATGCAATAAGCCCCTCTCCTTGAGAAGCTTGATTGGGTTTTATCTTCTGAAGCTTGGACTTCGAACTTCCCAGACACTATGGTCTTGCCACTCTCAAAGCCTATTTCTGACCATGTTCCATGCATCATCAAGATTGGCACCATGATCCCAAAATCAAAGATTTTCAGGTTTGAAAATTACTGGATGCAGGTTGACAGTTTCAAGGACACTGTGAAAAATATTTGGCAGCAGGATGTTAATGAAAATGATAGTGCTAAGAGAATCACTGCAAAGTTAAAAAGATTGAGGAAAGGATTGAAGATTTGGGCCAAAGATCTGTCTCAGCTTTCAAAAGTTATTCAAGCCTCTAATGATCTCATTCTGCTTTATGATACTATTGAGGATTTTAGATCTCTATCAACTATTGAATGGAATGGCAGAGAAATCATTAAGCAGCACCTTCTAAATCTTCTGGAAATGCAGAGAGCTTACTGGAAACAAAGAGCAACAATTAGATGGATTTTGAAAGGGGAAGGAAATACCAAATATCTGAAAGTTAAGGCCACTATTAATTACAGGAGGAACTATATTGCTAGTTTACAGGATGAGGCTGACACCATGCATGATGATCATCCAGCTAAAGCTGCAATTCTTTGGAGAGCTTTCAAACAAAGGCTCAATACTTCTGTACCCACTTTTAACCTTCTCAGCCTGGACTCCCTTATTGAAAAGGTGCCTGAGCTAGTTGAGCTTGACAGACCATTCACCAAAGAGGAAATTGATGCAGTAGTGAAAGATCTACCATCTGACAAGGCACCAGGGCCAGATGGCTTCAACACTGATTTCATCAAGCATTGCTGGGATATCATTGCTCCAGATTTTTACATGCTTATTGAAGATTTCTATAATGGCAATTTAAACTTGCAAAGCATCAATTCTTCTTTTATTACTCTATTACCCAAAAAGAAGCCCCTGTGCATGCTAATGATTTCAGACCAATTTCTTTGCTCAACTGCTCCATCAAAATCATTACAAAGCTTCTGGTTAATAGATTGCAGACTATCATACTTAAGTTGGTACATCAGAACCAATATGGATTTCTTAAAAAGAGATCAATACAGGATTGTTTGGCCTGGTCATATGAGTTCATTCACCAATGCCATCAATCAGGACAGGATTTAATTATTCTGAAATTGGACTTTGAGAAAGCTTTTGATATGATTGAGCATGAAGCTATTAGGAAACTGCTAATTGCTAGAGGCTTTGGACCTAGATGGATTATGTGGATGGATAAGATTTTCTCTTCTGGGCTTTCTTCTGTGCTTCTCAATGGTGTCCCTGGAAAACAGTTTTTATGTAAAAGAGGAGTCAGGCAAGGTGATCCTCTCTCACCTTTATTGTTTGTCATAGCTGCTGACCTGCTCCAAACAATTCTCAATGAGGCAATGAAGAATGGTCTGATCACTGCCCCTCTACATGCTAATGTTGATCAGGATTTTCCTATAATTTAATATGCAGATGATACAGTCCTTGTTATGCATGCTAATGCTGCCCAATTGCATCAGCTCAAAAATCTACTTATGTACTTTAGCACATTCACTGGATTGAGGGTTAATTATGAAAAATCAGTAATTGTCCCCATCAACACTGCTAATGACAAAGTGCTGGATTTGGCTAATATTATGGGTTGCAAAGTTGGGTCTCTCCCCTTCACATATTTGGGATTACCTCTCTGTCTCTCCAAACCAAAGATTGAGGATTTCATGCCCATTATGCAAAGAATTGAAAGAAGGCTGGCTGGCTGTTCCTCCCTTTTATCATATGGGGACAAACTAGTTCTAGTTAAGTCTGTTTTTTACAGCTTGCCCATTTTCTTCATGTGTACTCTAGCTCTGCCATCTGGTGTCATGGAACATATTAAGAAATACCTAAAGCATTTCTTCTGGAGGAAATATGGTATTGAAGACAGAGGCACTGCTCTGATTGCTTGGGACAAAGTTTGCCAGCCCAAAGACAAAGGAGGTCTGGGAGTTTTGGATATTGCCAGTCATAACAAATGCTTACTTATGAAACATGTCCATAAATTCCTAAATCAACAGGACATTCCATGGGTCAAATTGATTTGGGAGGCTTACTATCCAGATAGAATGATCTCTACTGCTCCACAAGGATCTTTTTGGTGGAAATCTATTCTCAAGCTAGTACCTGAATTTAGGCAGGCTGCTGTCCCCAAGCTGGGATCTGGGAACACTGTTAGATTTTGGATGGACAATTGGAATCAAGGCATATTGAAAGACAAATTTCCACAGTTGTTCTCTTTCAGCAGGCATGAGGAAATTTCAGTGCAACAAATCAAAGGCTTAGAGGACATATCTGAACATTTCTTTACCCCATTGTCCATACAAGCACACCAGCAATTTGAAGAGCTATCAACCATCTTGCAAGCCACCCATCTGAATGATTCTCTGGACAAATGGTGCCTCCCATGGAACAAACAAATTGATAGATTCTCTGCTATTCAAATGTATGCTCATTTGCAAGGAAAAGAGGTGGCCTCTCCACTGTTCAAGAGTATTTGGAAAAGTGCTGCTATGTTAAGATACAAGATCTTCCTTTGGCTACTGTTGCATGACAGAGTAAATGTCAGGAATCTCCTCTTTAGAAAGAAGTTTCATTTGCCAAGCTACAATTGTGAACTCTGTAATTGTTCCAGTGAGGAAACCAGCCTTCATTTTCTCTGGGACTGCCCTTTTGCTCTTCAATGCTGGGATTCTATTGTCCCTTCAAAAGCTAGAGGCATCAATGTTTTCGATGAAATCAGCTTGTTATTAAGCCAGATACCCAAGCAATTTGCAATGAGCATCATCACAATGGGTTGCTGGCACATTTGGATGCAGAGAAACTCCAAAATTTTCAAAGCTCAAAACCCATCAGTTCAAGCATGGGGAAAGCTTCTCACAGATGATCTCAAGTTGTTGCTCTATAGAACCAAATAAAAAGACAGAGCCGCGTTCAGAGGATGGATTACAGATAATCTAACTTAGTTTATCATGGATTTTCCTAGAGCTGGCATTGGTTAGATGGTGGAGCTTGTATTTTATTTTCTGTACATAACTTTGCTTAATTTTGAATGAAATTTACCATAGAAAAAATCATTTAAAAATATGAGACAAGTTATATGATCTAAAAATTAAATTGAACTTAAACATATTTCTGATTCACTATATCTAATATAACCCCTCAAATCATACGTACTGATTGACTTGTAAAAGCAATCACCTGAAATAATCAGAGGAACATAACAAGTTCTTTTACAAGTACAGAAAAACAATACGTACATCGTTTCTGCATTATGCACTAATAGAAAGATCTGTAGTTTAAACCAATTGATTTGTTATGCATGGGGACACCATTGCTTCATACCATGTTCTTCCATCAAGACACAAGAGCACATCGACATGTTGTCATGGCTGGACCGAAAGGGAGACTGAATAAAAATTGTAATGGCTGGATCTGAGAGGTAGTTAAATACTAATCACTAAATTTTAATGGCATTAGCTGAACTGCCATAAAAAACCATCCTTCATTCTTTCCAAACGAATATATGGAGGGAATAACCTGAAAATGGAAATGTTGAAATATTGGTTCTCCATGAGGAGAATTTGGGAGCCACAAACAATTAAAGATAAATTTTCAATCTGTGATCACACTTTTGTATTTGAGTTGTCTATAAGTATGTTTCCTGTTGTCATGAAGGAAGTCTGGTAAGTGTCATATTTTGGGGGAGTTTTGGATGTTATACTTTGTGGATGGTCTAAAAGTTGTACTAAAAGAAATCCAGAGTTGCAAGTTGCAACAAAGAAGATGAGGGGAGAACTTAAATTGATAAACTGTATTAGATCAGTAAATCTAATAGAAAGGTAATTTATTGCAACACAGTTTTTGCAGGTCAGTGCCCAGTTTACTCGAGAGCCTATAGGCATGTCTAGCCATTCGAGTAACCTGCAGCATAACAAAAATAGTAAATAACCTATATTAGTGTGATTTTTTGTGTACTAAAACTCTATCTAAATTACCTCGGCCATAAAATGAGCCACAAAAGAAATCAAACTACAGAAAGAAGCATAGAGAGTAACACGATGTACATAGAAGTTACAGAAAAAACAGAGTGCAGCATAATTAGGCAATCTCCCTTTACGGTGTCAAAGTTAGTAGACATAATCAATTGTTAGAGTGTCAGGCCGGGCAACTGGCGGTTAATACAATGAATGTCTACAAACCGCGTAATTGAGTTTAGTATGTTGACATGTTGTGAGTGGCAAGAAAATATCCAGCCATATATTATGAGTCACCTCTGCAGCTTGGATCTTAAATGAGGAGAAAAAGGACGCATCATGCAGCTTCAGAAGAAAAGACAGTATATGCTTAAAGTTTGAATTAATAAGTACCCACAATAGAAATCAACTAAGAGTCATGCCTACTTTTGGAATATGTGCTATGACCATGACTATATATGCTAGCTAGCTTTGATCGGTGTCAAAAAAGAAGCATCAGGCATTCACATTATTATCATATGTATTCTTTGTAAATTGAGGTTCCTTACTGTTCCAGCATCCTTCGATACAAAGACCTGGAGTTTAACTTTCTTCTGTTACCAAATGACTAGTGAAAAACTAGCGAATTACAACAGCTAACTATATGAGTAAATCATCATCCAAAGTAGCAGCTACTAACTAGAAGTAAACAAATCATCTTGTCTAATTAATCACCCTTTTTCAGAACAACCATTTTTTCTATCATCTAGCAAGTAGAGAACCTACAATGGAATAGGAGTTATCTGCTCAAGAAAATAATGCAGCCTCCATCGAGGAAGGGTAACAAATTTAAATTTTAGTATTTTCTTGTTTCCATGAGAAATTAATTGATTAAGCAGGGCCAGGCCAATTTGCTCAAAGCAATGGAGCTCGAAGGAAGGAGGGAATAGTTCATCAAAAGTAGAGAAGAAACAGAGCTATCACCCTTGGCTGGATCAAATAAGATAATCTTGTCTTGTGTTCTTCCTCCTCCTCGGGAGCCTTTTGCTCCTCTTCCTCTTTGCCATTGACATGGCATTCTTTTCCTCCATTGACATGGTGCCATCCCATTTCCATGGACAAGGTACAACCTCTTCTTTATCTCCCTCGTCAAAAGCTCCTTTTTGCAGTACCACCATTGTTCATAGATGTACCCATGTTTGTTATCACGCAAATAAGCGTCAAGCTAATAAAATTGCTATCAATCTCAGATCTTAGAAAACATGGGCATCTGAAAGAAGAGGCGGAGGAGGAACTTTTACAATCCAATTTGAAATCAAGCTTCCAGATCGAGGAAGGCAAAAACAACTAGATTAACTAAGCTTACAGATCGAGGAAGACAAAAACAAGACCTAGATTAACTGAGCTTCCAGATCGAGGAATAAAGGCAAGAACCCTAGAAATTGAAAGCACTGGTTTTGCCTAAGAAAATACAGTAGAAACCATCGGTTTCCTCCTCGGCATCCAACAGAATGAGATGGATGGAAAAATAAAGGGGAATACTAGGGTTAGAGAAAGGGATAGCGAGAGCACACGTACTTACAGAGGAGGGCTGTCACAGACGTATTCTCCGGTGAAATTGGCTGTCACAGGAGCCTTCGCTGACACAATAGTGGGGTGGATTTGGGAGGGGTCGCCGCCGCAGTCGAAATCGTAGTACGCTCCGCCCCCGCCGCCATTGTAGGCCTCCAGGTCACATGAGAGGACGGGAGGGAGATGGACAGGGAAGCGAGTGAATCCCCCGCCGAGCACCACACCATCGAGCCCATCGGCTGATCGCCGCCTGCTAGTCGCCGTTCACAGTCGAAACCGTTCGCATCTAATTGAAAACTGTACGAGGGAGTAGGCTAGCTCATCAACATGGCCAGTGAACTGCTTCCTGCTTGAAAGTAATCTTACGACGGTAGGATACAATTTTGGGTAAAACTTTACTTTCGTTCATCCTGGGTTGAGCCACACCGTGACGTGAACAATCGACCAGGGTAAAGAATTACTTATTCTTCACCCTGGGTCACTAATAGAGTATATATATATATATATATATATATATATATATATATATAGGAAAATGGTTGTATACTCCTGTGAGTACGTACTCCCGCCCCTCATATACCACATAGATGAATCTTTTATACCTCTTTATTATTTTTAATATACTTCATTATTAATTACTAGATACCTTAAAATGATTTTCATGAAAAAATTATGTGAGTCTACATATTTTTAAAGGTTTACATATATACTGATTTGTTCGTATGTGAAAAAGGTATATTGCAAAAAGTACGTCAAAAATGATATTTTTTTCCACAAAACTCGTATTGGGGTATCCTAAAATATTTAATGAAGTATATTGAGAATGATAAAGAGGTATAATTAATGCGTCTACAGAGTATATTGAAGATGAGAGTACATACTCCCGGGAGTCATATATATGACTCCCGGGAGTATGTACTCTCATCTTCAATATATATATATATAGGTAAATTGTTTGGGGCACCTAGGTGCCTGGGCACCTTGATCGGGTCAACCCGTTAGTACAACCTTTGGTTTATTTCCTAATGTATTTGCATGCAAGACATTTCATCTATGAAACAACATGAAGCATTTCCTTTTATTGTTTTTTCTCTCATCTTTTCCACATAGAAGATTTAGACTGCGTATTTGTGAATATCTACAAAAGTAGAATATGCATGGTGCGCACACGTTTACGTGGACATATATCCATAAAACAATTGAGTATCATACCCACGTATCTGTGACTGTGTACTTTAGATAACAGTTAGGTATAATACCTCCATATATTACCATGCAAAAAAAGGTATAATACCGCCATATTATTGGGCAATGTACTTATATATTTCACGCTGGGGTATGTAGCAAAATATGCAAAAATAATTAGGTATAATACCTATATATTATTATAGTCGTATAATTTACGCTGGGGTATGTAGTTGTAGAGAATGGGTATATATGGTGGTATAGAAATATTGGGTATGTACGCATATATTTCAATTTGGCATACCCACTTGTTTTTGGAGTATGTACTTCAAAAAACAATTAGGTATAATACCTACGTATTATTGGGGTATATATTCATATATTTCAAGCATGGGTATGTAGATGTAGGGAAATATGGAAAAACAATGAGGCATAATATCTATGTATATATCATTGAGGTATGAACACGTATATTTCACATCAGGCTATGTAGCTATAGAAAAATGTTGAAATATATACATACACAAAAAACTAATCAGTACATACTTAGATAAAAAATCCCTACGTACGCAATGCTAAAAGTTCTTACTATATTTTACATGGTAATAGTATGGAATCTTTTTTATTGCCTGATCTCACTAATGGACAATTGATGACGCACATTAAATAATTAGATTTGACTATTTCCATATAAGGTATGCCATGCAAACATCTATGGAAGGAAATTCATTGACATAATTAACACGCATGAGAGCCATGCAAACAAGTATGGAAAGTTTTTTTCTGACAAAGATATAAATTAAAATATCACCTCATCTGTTAATGGATCAAATCCAATAACCCATATATCCATCATCACAACACAATCATGATGCAATCGAACGACATCTAGGCCAGGTGCCTGGGCACATTTATATATATATATATATATATATATATATATATATATATATATATATATATATATATATATATATTGTGTTAATATTCATCAACCAGGGTGCAGAATAAGTTATTCTTCACCCGAGGTAATCTTACGATCATTTCATAATTAAATTACATTTCGAATTCACTACGTAAAATTTGACATAAGAAAATAAAAATATAGGTCATAAGACAAGAAAATTTGTAGTTTATGTGTATTTTAAACTATGTTTTTATGTTTGTAATTTTACATAACATAAAATATTTTTTACGACGATTATATATTTTCTTACGATCCTTTTTTGCGTCAGAAATAAGACAAAACTTACGGAACGTAAATTTACGATGCATTGATGGTAAAATAGAGGGGGGTGAAGAATAACTATGCCTCACCCAGGATGACGAATAGCACGACCTTAATATATATATATATATATATTAATACTATTCATTATGCAGGATGCAGAATAAGTTATTCTTTACCCGAGTTAATTTTACGATCGCTTTATAAATAAATTACGTTTGAAATATAAATAGTTACATTAATATTGATTCACTACGTAAATTTTGGTATAAGAAAACATAAAAAAGGTTATAAGACCAAAAATATCGCATTTTATGTATATAACATATTTTTTACATTCGTAAATTTTACGTAATTTTACGTTCTCTTTTTACGTATTAAATAAGACAAAATTTACGAAACCTAAAGATTCGGTGCATTGACGTCAAAATATAGAGGGGTGAAGAATAACTATTCCTCACCCTCACCCAGGGTGACGAATAGTGCGACCCGAACCATTATGGCATTTTTCTTACATTCTCTTTTTACTTATATATCTTTACCTAATAATAAAGCAAATTTGGTTTCTTTAGTACGTCATGACATTTTTCAGAAAAGTCCCTCTATTTTAGAGAATTCAAACCACAGTCCTATTTTAAGTTAAAACGAATCATTATCTTTGTATTTTACACAAAAGTCCCTGTCTTTTCTTGAAATCAACCCGCCGTCCGGAATTAAGTCACACCGGAACCGTTATTTTATATTTTTCGAAACCCCCTGATGTTTTAGGTAATTCATCCGCGGATCATATTTAAGTCAAACAAATGCTTTTTAAAATCATCCATATCTTTTAAACCGTAACTTCGATTTGCACATGTTATATATGAAATTTGATTAGAAAAATATGTAGAATATGAATATGAGATTATTTTTGCCTGTTAAGTATTTTTAAATATTATTTTGGAATATATTTGAGTCAAACCAAATGATTTTCTAAATTATCTATGTCTTTTAAACCGTAACTTCGATTTTAACATATTATATATGAAATTTTATTAGAAAAATGTGTGGAATCTAAATATGGTGTTAATTTTACGTGTTAAATATTTTAAAAATATTATTACGGAAGCAAACTTATAATTTATAGCGCAAGATTCGTTTTTTTTCATACCGGCAGCGATCCAGATTGCAAATAAACACCTCACTATAACCATAGATGGAAAAGAAAAGTACACATGCATACCTCTAAAAAATGTCGCAGGGGAAAACAACAGATTTCTCATCGCGAGAGTGAGAGAAAGCGAGAGAGAGAGAGGGAGAGAGAGAGGGAGAGGGAAGAGAGAGGAAGAGAGAGACGCCTTTGGATTAACCATATTCAACACACGTTTTTGTTGTTGTTTTGTGTGAACACCGAGGCCTTCGCCGGCGAGGGTGAGAAGGAGGATAAGCGGCAACACAAATATGATGGCTCGCAAAAATAAAGAAGATGGACCTATTGTGATCTTGAGTGATGGTTGTTGAGTTAAGAGCGTGTGTTATGTTTTCTCTCCTGTTGCAACGTACGGGCTCTTTTGCTAGTATGTATATATAGGTAAATTATATGGGACACCTAGGTGCGCGACACCTTGATTGTTTTAGGTATGTATCGCTACATAATGACTGTTTGATTTGTTTCCTAACTATTCTTCATGCAAGACTTTCCATACTTCCATTTTATTTCCATTTTTCACTATTAGACATGCAATACTTTCCATATAATAAATCGTATTAACTGATATGTAGACATGACAAGTTGCTTTAGGGTAAAACTGTAGTTTCATTGGTATGCACTCATACATTCGCATTAGCAATGTATCTCTGATATGAACCAAGGAGACTCGACTAAAAAGTAAAAGAAAGATATGAACCGAGGAAGGGGCCTGCTTGGTGTCATCCGGATGGAAAAAAGAAAACAACATCCACGTCCTGAACTAACGATCTGGGTGTCCCTAGCCGTTGATAGAAGTCAACGTAGTCTTCTCTCCCTATGGTCTTCCCACCGCATAACACAACCATGACCATAGCGCCTAGCAACTCTGGCAGCCTGCACGGGCCGCGCCGGTAGCACTGGCTCGCAGCAACGCCACCCGTCGTAGCAACCCTAACGGCCTCGTTGCATCAGCTCACAACATAGCGGCGGCAGCGCAGCACGACGGCGCCAGCAGCACCGGCTCGCAGCTGTTGGGAAACATAGTAATTTCAAAAAAAATCCTACGTACACGCAAGATCATGGTGATGCATAGCAATGAGAGGAAAGAGTGTTGTCCACGTACCCTCGTAGATCGAAAGCGGAAGCATTAGAACAATGTGGATGATGTAGTCGTACGTCTTCATGATCCGACCGATCCAAGTACCGAACGCACGACACCTCCGAGTTCAGCACACGTTCAGCTCGATGACGTCCCACGAACTCCGATCCAGCAGATCTTCGAGGGAGAGTTCTGTCAGAACGACGGCGTGATGACAGTGATGATGTTGCTACCGATGCAGGGCTTTGCCTAAGCACCACTACGATATTATCGAGGTGGATTATGGTGGAGGGGGGCACCGCACACGGCTAAGAGATCAATGATCAATTGTTGTGTCTACGGGGTGCCCCTTGGCCACGTATATAAAGGATGGAGGGAGGAGGAGGCCGTCCTCACAGGACGCGCCCAAGTGTGGAGTCCTACTAGGACTCCCTAGTCCTAGTAGGATTCCACCTCCCACATGGAATAGGAAAAAAGGGAAGGGAGAAGGAGAATGAAGGAAGGGGGCGCCCCCCTCCCTAGTCCAATTCGGACTAGTCCATGGGGAGGGGTGCGGCCACCCTTTGAGGCCTTTCTCTCCTTTCCCGTATGGCCCATTAAGACCCAATACGAATTCCCGTAACTCTAGAACCACTCGGAACCTTTCCGATGTCCGAATATAGTCGTCCAATATATCGATCTTTACATCTCGACCATTTCGAAACTCTTCATCATGTCCCCGATCTCATCTGGGACTCCGAACTACCTTCAATACATCAAAACACATAAACTCATAATACAGATCATCACCAAACTTTAAGCGTGCAGACCCTACGGGTTCGAGAACTATGTAGACATGACCGAGACACGTCTCCGGTGAATAACCAATAGCGGAACCTGGATGCTCATATTGGTTCCTACATATTTTACGAAGATATTTATCGATCAAACCGCATAACGACATACGTTGTTCCCTTTGTCATCGGTATGTTACTTACCCGAGATTCGATCGTCAGTATCTCAATACCTAGTTCAATCTCGTTACCGACAAGTCTCTTTACTTGTTCCGTAATGCATCATCCCGCAACTAACTCATTAGTTACATTACTTGCAAGGATTATAGTGATGTGTATTACCGAGAGGGCCCAGAGATACCTCTCCGACAATCGAAGTGACAAATCCTAATCTTGATCTATGTCAACTCAACAAGTACCATTAGAGACACATGTAGAGCACCTTTATAATCACCCAGTTACGTTGTGATGTTTGGTAGCACACAAAGTGTTCCTCTGGTATTCGGGAGTTGCATACTCTCATAGTCATAGGAACATGTATAAGTCATGAAGAAAGCAATAGCAATATACTAAACGATCAAATGCTAAGCTAACGGAATGGGTCAAGTCAATCACATCATTCTCTAATGATGTGATCCCGTTAATCAAATGACAACTCATGTATATGGCTAGGAAACTTAACCATCTTTGATTCAACGAGCTAGTCAAGTAGAGGCATACTAGTGACACTCTGTTTGTTTATATATTCACACATGTATCAAGTTTCCAGTTTAATACAATTCTAGCATGAATAATAAACATTTATCATGATATAAGGAAATATAAATAACAAATTTATTATTGCCTCTAGGGAATATTTCCTTCAGTCTCCCACTTGCACTAGAGTCAATAATGTAGCTCACACCGCCATGTGATTTAACACCAATAGTTCACATCACTGTGTGATTAACACCCATAGTTCACATCGTCATGTGACAAACACCCAAAGGATTTACTAGAGTCAATAATCTAGCTCACATCGCTATGTGATTAACACACAAAGAGTACTAAGGTGTGATCATGTTTTGTTTGTGAGAGAAGTTTAGTCAACGGGTCTGCCACATTCAGAGCCGTATGTATTTTGCAAATATTCTATGTCTTCAATACTCTGCACGGAGCTACTTTAGCTAATTGCTCCCACTTTCAATATGTATCTAGATTGAGATTTAGAGTCATCCGGATCAGTGAAAAAGCTTGCATCGACGTAACCTTTACGACGAACATTTTGTCACCTCCATAATCGAGAAACATATCCTTATTCCACCAAGGATAATTTCGACCGTTGTCCGGTGATCTACTCCTAGATCACTATTGTACTCCCTTGCCAAACTCAGTGTAGGGTATACATAGATCTTGTACATAGCATGGCATACTTTATAGAACCTATGGCTGAGGCATAGGGAATGACTTTCATTCTCTTTCTATCTTCTGCCATGGTCAGGCTTTGAGTCTTACTCAATTTCACACCTTGTAACACAGGCAAGAACTCTTTCTTTGACTGTTCCATTTTGAACTACTTCAAAATCTTGTCAAGGTATGTACTCATTGAAAAAACTTATCAAGCATCTTGATCTATCTCTATAGATCTTGATGCTCAATATGTAAGCAGCATCACCGAGGTCTTTCTTTGAAAAACTCCTTTTAGACACTCCTTTATGCTTTCCAGAAAATTCTAATTATTTCTGATCAACAATATGTTATTCACATATACTTATCAGAAATGATGTAGTGCTCCCACTCACTTTCTTGTAAATACAGGCTTCACTACAAGGCTGTATAAAACTATATGCTTTGATCCACTCATCAAAGCGTATATTCTAACTCCGAGATGCTTGCACCAGTCCATAGATGGATCGCTGGAGCTTGCACATTTTGTTAGCACCTTTAGGATCGACAAAACCTTCTGGTTGCATCATATACAACTCTTTTTTAAGAAATCCATTAAGGAATGTAGTTTGACATCCATTTGCCATATTTCATAAAATGTGGCAATTTGCTAACATGATTCAGACAGACTTAAGCAACGCTACGAGTGTGAAAATCTCATCATAGTCAACACCTTGAACTTTGTCAAAAACCTTTTTCGACAAGTCTAGCTTTGTAGATAGTAACACTACTATCAGCGTCCATCTTCCTCTTAAAGATCCATTTATTTTCTATGGCTTGTCGATCATCGGGCAAGTCAACCAAAGTCCACACTTTGTTCTCATACATGGATCCCATCTCAGATTTCATGGCCTCAAGCCATTTCGCGGAATCTGGGCTCATCATCGCTTCCTCATAGTTCGTAGGTTCGTCACGGTCTAGTAACATGACCTCCAGAATAGGATTACCGTACCACTCTGGTGCGGATCTTACTCTGATTGACCTATGAGGTTCGGTAGTAACTTGATCTGAAGTTACATGATCATCATCATTAGCTTCTTCACTAATTGGTGCAGGAGTCACATGAACAGATTTCTGTGATGAACTACTTTCCAATAAGGGAGCAGGTATAGTTACCTCATCAAGTTCTACTTTCCTCCCACTCACTTCTTTTGAGAGAAACTCCTTCTCTAGAAAGGATCCATTCTTAGCAACGAATGTCTTGCCTTTGGATCTGTGATAGAAGGTGTACCCAACTATCTCCTTTGGGTATCCTATGAAGACACATTTCTCCGATTTGGGTTTCAGCTTATCAGGATGAAACTTTTTCACATAAGCATCGCAACCCCAAACTTTAAGAAACGACAACTTTGGTTTCTTGCCAAACCACAGTTCATATGGTGTCATCTCAATGGATTTAGATGGTGCCTATTTTAACGTGAATGCAGTCGTCTCTAATGCATAACCCCAAAACGATAGTGGTAATTCGGTAAGAGACATCATAGGTTGCACCATATCTAATAAAGTACGGTTACGATGTTCGGACACACCATTACGCTGTGGTGTTCCAGGTGGCGTGAGTTGCGAAACTATTCTACATTGTTTCAAATGAAGACCAAACTCATAACTCAAATATTCTCCTCCACGATCAGATCATAGAAACTTTATTTTCTTGTTATGATGATTTTTCACTTCACTCTGAAATTATATGAACTTTTCAAATGTTTCAGACTTATGTTTCATCAAGTAGATATACCCATATCTACTCAAATCATCTGTGAAGGTGAGAAAATAACGATACCCTTCGCGAGCCTCAATATTCATTGGACCACATACATCAGTATGTATGATTTCCAACAAATCTGTTGCTCGCTCCGTTGTTCCGGAGAACGGCTTTTTAGTCATCTTGCCCATGAGGCATGGTTCGCAAGCATCAAGTGATTCATAATCAAGTGATTCCAAAATCCCATCAGCATGGAGTTTCTTCATGAGCTTTACACCAATATGACGTAAACGGCAGTGCTACAAATAAGTTGCACTATCATTATTAACTTTGCATCTTTTGGCTTCAATATTATAAATATGCGTATCACTACGATCGAGATCCAACAAACCATTTTCATTGGGTGTATGACCATAGAAAGTTTTATTCATGTAAACAGAACAACAGTTATTCTCTAACTTAAATGAATAACCGTATTGCAATAAACATGATCAAATCATATTCATGCTCAAAGCAAACACCAAATTACACTTATTTAGGTTCAACACTAATCCCGAAAGTATAGGGAGTGTGCGATGATGATCATATCAATCTTGGAACTACTTCCAACACACATCGTCACCTCGCCCTTAACTAGTCTCTATTCATTTTGCAACTTCCATTTCGAGTTACTAATCTTAGCAACTGAACTAGTATCAAATACTGAGGGGTTGCTATAAACACTAGTAAAGTACACATCAATAACATGTATATCCAATATACCTTTGTTCACTTTGCCATCCTTCTTATCCGCCAAGTATCTAGGGTAGTTCCACTTCCAGTGACCATTTCCTTTGCAGTAGAAGCACTCAGTTTCAGGCTTGGGTCTAGCTTTGGGCTTCTTCACGGGAGCATCAACTTGCTTGCCGTTCTTTTTGAAGTCCCCCTTCTTCCCTTTGCCCTTTTCTTGAGCTAGTGGTCTTGTCAACCATCAACACTTGATGCTTTTCTTGATTTCTACCTTCGTCAATTTCATCATCACGAAGAGCTTGGGAATCGTTTTCATTACCCCTTGCATATTATAGTTCATCATGAAGTTCTAGTAACTTGGTGATAGTGACTAGAGAACTCTGTCAATCACTATCTTATCTGGAAGATTAACTCCCACTTGATTCAAGTGATTGCAGTACTCAGACATTTTGAGCACATGCTCACTAACTGAGCTATTCTCCTCCATCTTGTAGGCAAAGTACTTGTCAAAGGTCTCATACCTTTCAACATGGGCATGAGTCTAAAATACTAACTTCAACTCTTGGAACATCTCATATGCTCCGTGGCGTTTCAAAAACGTGTTTGAAGCCCCGATTCTAAGCCGTAAAGCATGGTGTACTAAACTATCAAGTAGTCATCATATCGATCTTGCCAAACGTTCATAACGTCTGCATTTGCTCCTGCAACCGGTCTGTCACCTAGTGGTGCATCAAGGACATAATTCTTCTGTGCAGAAATGAGGATAATCCTCAGATTACGGATCCAATCCACATCATTGCTACTAACATTTTCCAACTTAGTTTTCTCTAGGAACATATGAAAAATAAAACAGGGGAGCTAAACGCGAGCTATTAATCTACAACATAGATATGCTAATACTACCAGGACTAAGTTCATGATAAATTTAAGTTCAATTAATCATATTACTTAAGAACTCCCACTTAGATATACATCCCTCTAATCATCTAAATGATTACGTGATCCAAATCAACTAAACCATAACCGATCATCACATGAAATGGAGTAGTTTTCAATGGTGAACATCACTATGTTGATCATATCTACTATATGATTCACGCTCGACCTTTCGGTCTCAGTGTTCCGAGGCCATATCTGCATATGCTAGGCTCGTCAAGTTTAACCCGAGTATTCTGCGTGTGCAAAACTGGCTTGCACCCGTTGTATAAGAACGTTGAGCTTATCACACCCGATCATCACGTGGTGTCTCTGCACGACGAACTTTTGCAACAGTGCATACTCAGGGAGACCACTTGTACTTTGAAATTTTTAGTGAGAGATCATCTTATAATGCTACTGTGACGCCCGGATAATTAACCTACAGTAATCCATGTTAACGATGCCACGCCACCTCGGTTACTGTTGCTAATCTCACGTTAGTTCAAAACCAATTTAAAATTCAAATTCAAAATCAAGTCAAACATTTAAAGTTTTCAAAAATCAAAACTAAAATGTTGTCAAGGTGTTAAATAAATCATGGGTAATAATGGTGGAGAAACCTAAATTTAGTAAAATGTTTAAGTGTTCAAAATAATTAAAATAGAGATTTAAATATTAAAATAAATACCTTTTGAATTTTATAAAATATTAAACTATTTTAATTTGGGTTGAGAATTAATGTGGTAGTAGTATATTTAAAGGTATTAACCTAGGTGTTAGTGGTAATTTTTATAAAACTAAAATAAGAGAAAACTAAAAGTAAAACAGTAGAAGAAAAATACATAAAAGGAAACGAAACAAACAGAAAACAAAACAAAAGAAACCACCCCGCTCCCCATGGGCCTCGGCCCTTCCCACCCAACCAGCCTACTTGGCCCAACCGGCCACCCCGTGGCCTATAAGGCCACCCCCACACCCCAGAAACCCTAACCCCCCACTCCTCTCGATCCCCACTCCCTCTCCCCCTCCCGATCCAGTCTGGATCGTGGACGAAGACCCCACTCCCCTCGAGCCTTGCCCCGACACCCGCGGCGCCCCGAGGCCGACGTCGCCGCGTGGAGCCCCCTCGTCGCCGGACCGCGCCGCACCGTGCCTGAGGACCGCCGCCTCCGCCCACCCGCTCCTCCAGGGTCGCCGCACCGAACCTCTCCGCCGGATCTCGACCTCGCCGGCGCCTCTTCCCCACTGGCCTGCTTCTCCTCTTCGTCCCAGTCGTCTCCGTCGACCACCCCGACAACCGCTGCCATTTCCCTACCGGCCTCGTGAGCCTCTCCCTCCCCTCCTCTTTGCTGCCGTATCGCGCGCACGCTCCGTCGTGGCCGCGCCCATTCCCCTTTCCCCTCCGTCGCGCCGTACTGCCGCCCGCACCTCCACGCGCGCCTGCACCACGCCTAGCCACGCCCCGTGCGCCCCAGGCGCGCCCCGTCCCTGAACCCTACCGCGCCCGGGCTCACCGCCTACCCGCGCGCACACTCCCCGCCGCCGCGTCCGCCTGCCTCCGCCGGCGGCCACCTCCACCCGCTCATGCCCTGCCTTCCCCTGCGCCCCGTGCACCCTCCACCGCGCCGCCTAGCCCCGGTGCTGCCCCGACGTGGCCTCACCGCGCCCGTGACTGGCGCCCCCCTCGGTCTGTTGATCTGGGCGCCAACGCCCGTTTAGCCCGCCCCGTTAGGCCCCTGGGCCAATGGCACGTGGGGCCTGCCCCTGAGAACGTTTATAAAAAAGAAAGAAAGAATTGAAATAATAATAATAACAAATAAATAAATAATTAAAGAATTAATTAACTTAATTAATTTTGATCAATTAAACTAAAACAACTAATTAAGCCTAGCTAATTAACCTAAACCCTAATTATCTAAACAGTCAATGACAGGGGGTCCCACCCCTGTTGACCAGTCAAACGTTGACTGGTCAACTGGGTCCCCCTGGCCCACATGTCAGCCTCTGTGTACATTCTGTGTACACAGGGCTGGGTACCCATAGCATTTTGTCTATTAATTTTGAATTAGTAATAATTTCAGAAAATGAATAAAACTTTGAAAAATCATATAAAATAATCTGTAACTCGGATGGAGAAACTTTGTACATGAAAGTTGCTCAGAACGACGAGATGAATCCGGATACGCAGCCCGTTCGTCCACCACACATCCCTAGCATAGCAAACATGCAACTTTCCCCCTCCGGTTCATCTGTCCGAAAACACGGAACACCGGGGATACTTTCCCAGATGTTTCCCCCCTTCACCAGTATCACCTCATACCACGTTAGAACCCACCTAGCTCTGCTTGTTGTCCTGTTATGCACTTGCTTGCTATGTATTCATTGTTTCTTCCCCCCTCTTCTTCCGCTAGACACCGAGACTGACGCCACAGCTACCCAATACGACTACGGAGTTGACGACCCCTCTCTCTTGCCAGAGCAACCAGGCAAGCCCCCCCCTTTGATCACCAGATATCGCCTACTCTTCTCTATACTGCTTGCATTAGAGTAGTGTAGCATGTTACTGCTTTCCGTTATTCCTATCCTAATGCATAGCCTGTCCTTGCTACTACTGTTGTTACCACTACCTGCTATCCTACTGCTTAGTATAGGATGCTAGTGTTCCATCAGTGGCCCTACACTCTTGTCCATCTGCCATGCTATCTACTGGGCCGTGATCACTTCGGGAAGTGATCATGGGCATACACTATACACTTTATACTGTTACATTACTTGTGATACTGTTCGGAGATGGGGGCTGAAGGGGCAGGTGGCTCCATCCCGGTAGAGGTGGGCCTGGGTTCCCGACAGCCCCCGACTGTTACTTTGTGGCGGAGCGACGGGGCAGGTTGAGACCACCTAGGAGAGAGGTGGGCCTGGCCCTATTCGGCATTCGCGGATACTTAACATGCTTAACGAGATCTTGGTATTTGATCTGAGTCTGGCTACTGGCCTATACGCACTAACCATCTACGCGGGGACAGTTATGGGCACTCGACGTCGTGGTATCAGCCGAAGCCTTCGTGACGTCAGCGACTGAGTGGCGCGCGCCGGATTGGACCGTAAGCCTGCTCTTGTATTAAGGGGGCTAGATCTGCTTTCGGCCGCGTTCGCAACGTGCAGGTGTGCTATGGGCGATGGGCCCAGACCCCTGTGCGCTTAGGTTTAGACCGGCGTGCTGACCTCTCTGTTGTGCCTAGGTAGGGCTGCGACGTGTTGATCTTACGAGGCCGGGCATGACCCAGGAAAGTGTGTCCGGCCAAATGGGATCGAGCGTGTTGGGTTATGTGGTGCACCCCTGCAGGGAAGTTAATCTATTCGAATAGCCGTGATCTTCGGTAACAGGACGACTTGGAGTTGTACCTTGACCTTATGACAACTAGAACTGGATACTTAATAAAACACACCCTTCCAAGTGCCAGATACAACCGGTGGTCGCTCTCTCACAGGGCGACGAGGGGAGGATCATCGGTTAGGGTTATGCTATGCGATGCTACTTGGATGACTTCAGTCTACTCTCTTCTACATGCTGCAAGACGGAGGCTGCCAGAAGCGTAGTCTTCGACAGGATTAGCTATCCCCCTCTTATTCTGGCGTTCTGCAGTTCAGTCCACCGATATGGCCTTTACACATACACCCATGCATATGTAGTGTAGCTCCTTGCTTGCGAGTACTTTGGATGAGTACTCACGGTTGCTTCCCCTTCTTTTCCTTCTATCCCTTCTACCTGGTTGTCGCAACCAGATGTTGGAGCTCAGGATCCAGACGCCACCGTCGACGACGACTCCTACTACACCGGAGGTGCCTACTACTACGTGCTGCCCGCTGACGACGACCAGGAGTAGTTAGGAGGATCCCAGGCAGGAGGCCTGCGCCTCTTTCGATCTGTATCCCAGTTTGTGCTAGACTTCTTAAGGCAAATTTGTTTATCTTATGTCTGTACTCAGATATTGTTGCTTCCGCTGACTCGTCTATGATCGAGCTCTTGTATTCGAGTCCTCGAGGCCCCTGGCTTGTAATATGATGCTTGTATGACTTATTTTATTTGTAGAGTTGTGTTGTGATATCTTCCCGTGAGTCCCTGATCTTGATCGTACACGTTTGCGTGTATGATTAGTGTACGATCGAATCGGGGGCGTCACAAGTTGGTATCAGAGCCGACTGCCTGTAGGAATCCCCCTTCCACGCTCCTTGGCCGAAGTTGAGTCTAGACATTACAAAAACTTTTACTAACATGGCTATGCGGCCCATGGGCCCACGTCGCCATTGGTTGGTATTAGGATCTTTTATTACTCGTCTATACTCTGGGACTCTGATCTCTCTTCTATTCGGGTTAAATGATTTTGCTAAAATCTAACTTTAGGTTCTCGAAAATACTTCCTCCCGAAGAGCCCCATTCAGGCCAGATGATCGCCTGCTGCACCAGAAGATTTCGTAGTTACTCTCTGCTACTCTTTCGAGACTTGTGCCCATCGCCTTTGCAAATTCCCTACCACTGTTATATCATTACGGATAACTACATCCACTTGCCCTTTTAAATCCCATTGATCTTGTTATTACAAGATACACCGAAAATTCTCTGTATTGTTCTGAGAATATTTTGTGCCTACTGACTTGCAGTTCCTCCCCACCTGAATACCCCTACGGATAATATCTCGCCCTTATCGAGTATCTACTCATCCCTAGTTGTTCATGTGTTTCACAATGGTCATCAAAATACTATTCAATCCTCCAAAAAAAAATTCCTTAGTAGCTTATTGCTCTGCAATACTTGTCTGCTTGGATGATGGGTGCTTTCCATATGTATGGAAATATTCGTTAGTATCCTTAGGCATCGTCATTTTGATCCCTTTGATCCAACATGAGTGCGGATGCACGCAATCATCAGTTGATCCTTTTAAATTATCTTTCCGGCTCAGACGTCATTTTGAACATGGGCTGGTTCTCATCAAATCCAATTGCCGTCGATTGTACCCCTAAGGCTATTCAACTTATCCATCCCTAATCAGAACATTGCTTCTGATCCCTTGATTTGAAAATCATAATTCCTTTGCACTTGAGCTCTGGATTAGTCAGTTGTTTCCATAATCCAATGCCTTTGCATTCTTTCTTCTTCTGGTAGAGTACCGATACTCACATCAGCTCCATTGTGTATCGTCAGATCCATTGTTTGATTTCATCCGACATCGTCCTTAATGTTTAATAACCTTGTGAGACTTTCCACAGGTATATAATGCCTTTGGTAAACTGTATCCTCTGCCTTGTCATCCATGCTCTACTTTTGAGCTTGTGTTATTTACTCCTGAAGTTTGTGATATATGTTCCTAAGATACCCGATGGTTTGAACTAATTCCTTCCCTAATCTGTGCAAACCCGGAAGATTTCACGGGTCATACTTATCTGGTATTGCACCAGGTAAAACTTTCAACAACTAATGTCATTTTCAAAATACAAGAGGTGCATGAAAGGTTATGCGTTGAACAAGTGGGAGTCGACCTTGAACTTTGTGTTCATGCCCATGGACCCGAGGTGGAACTTATCATGGAAGCTTCTCGTAGTAATAATAATCCTATTGTTATAGCTTCTTCTCTTATCTATGTTTGGTCTTTTGCGACCGTGGATTCGACCATATTATTCTTCTTTGATCCCATTTCTTGGACAAGTTTAAGTGCTTGCCTTCTGCAAATGATTTCACTTGTCCACCTCTATCCCGCTCTACCCTTGAGTATACCCTCTGGTACCGCGAGAGTACCATGGAACTACATAACTTCTTATGAGTTCTTCATCAACTATTATTCTCGCCAATTCCAATTTCCCCCGGGTTCTGAGTTAATAGTCACTCGAGAACACCGTTAAGTGAATCGATTCCGCACTCCGATTCAATGAATCTAAGTAATTTTCGTTGCTTATGATTTAATAATCTTTCAACTCATTCCTAGCCTGATCGGCTACATCATTATTGTGCCAATTTTAACTGTACTACCTGGTCCTTCCCGGAGCACAATTTTCGACGATGAGCTAAGCTTACGTCGATTTTCCTTCTCATATCATTTCACCTTGAACAACAAGCTTGATTTCAAGTTTGTGTCGTACCTTTGCTTCCATTGACCTCTTGCTTCATCATCCCTTTGACTTGACGTCATCGCTCATCGATTACATCCTCATAAAATCTCTCGACAAATGTGTCGTGATCAACACCAACATTTTGAGCTCTTCCAGGATATCAATCGAATTCATGATGGGAAATACCATCCTTGCCCCTCAATGCTTTGTGTAATCATCGACAACATTCTTACCTTCCCCCAACACAAACTCGTTCATGTTGTGTGTTATACCTTGAGTTCCTTGCTACGCAGCATTGTACTTCTTTACCTTGGATATTACCACCTTTTATGTCAAGGATGTCGTGGGAATTTCACCACTTCTTGAGAATTCTTGATATAAGTGATACTTATCACCACCACTATTCTTTTCTTGGTCCCCTGTTGTTCCTAACAGTAATACCGACAAATGGACTAGTAATTTTAAAACTACTATCAACCTTATTGCTTTGAAGTTAATGGTCGACATTTCATTCTTAGACTGTTGATTATTGAATCATCATTCTGACATTGGTCGTGCAACCCAACCCATATTTCGGGCGCACCTTTCAACCAATGTTTAATTGTGTATGTTTTCCTCGAACATACTTCGTTATCTACTTTGATGTGTCCAATATTATCTCCTTGTTCACATAATTGTGGCAATCCATCTTTTTGGAAACCTCGATGATTTGTCGCTGATTCCATCAGCCACCTCCTCATCCTCTCGTTGGTTTACTGATGAACTCTTGTTTCGGAAATTGCTCCCATGGTTCGTTTCCTGAGAATCTTACAATGTCGTCTCGTCAATTTGTTTTGCACCTTTCCTTCTCAAGCATTCTGAGTCTGAGTTATCCTGACACCAATCAGATCTGAATCTTGGTCAGATATGATGATTGGAACATATTTCCAAGAGTTATAACAATGGTCTTTATGTGACCCGGTAAGGTGTTGTCATGCCTAGCACACCTGGCCGAAGGCCCTATTGTTATAGTTTCCTTTTCAGCAAGGCTATCCTTTCTTCCATGAGGAAATTGTAAGACTTATTCTATAGGTTGTTCCTGATGGATCCTTTTTGTTTCCAAAGTCTGATCTTCACCTGTTGACCATGTCAATGCTATCTCGAAGCATGTCTATGCTACTCCGATTTTCAATAAGAACATTTGAAGCACCATGATAAATGTTGTTGAAATTAACCAAACACCGTTGTATGGGTAATGTCATGAAATTTCTTTCCCCTTTCCTAAAGAGTTTTTATTATATCCTGCCAAGGATATCATGCTCTGCTTGTCCTTGGGGAGGATATACCCCTGATATATGTGTTTAAACACATTTTCCTTTCCATTATTTGGTTTAACCTTTCTTGTGATCTATATGATCTAAGCAGTAATATTCTCCTGCTTATGTGTATACCTCGGTGTACAATTCTGTCAGCAAGACCCTGTTACTGTTGTTGATGACATTTCGGTAGCCACCGATGGACGGGAACCTTGCCTATTGGCCCGCCTCGTTCAACGAGCAGGAAAATGGTTCTCTTCGTCCCTCGCCCTTGGTATAGATGTTGTTGCCGACATAACTGACAGACTATCCTCTGACATGCCTTGCTTACACGATCGTGCAAGATGTCACCGACCTTCCTACTTTTATCCACATGGTGGGCCCATAACCCACAGTTCCACGGGATCGAAACCTGACTCTCCGGTACCCCCCTGTTTCCAAAGTTATTCCTCATGCGAGGCGTCATAAGTAATTCACGGGCCACCTGCCTAGTGATCTGTTCTGGTATCAGATGCTATACTTACTCTCGCCGCTCTGAACCCCTGTCTCACTCTGGTTCAGACTTCGAGCAACAATCTATCCTCTTGGAACCTCTTATGGTACCTTCGTACCTTACTCTCGATGTATTTTATATGTTCAACTCGAGAGATAATCTTATGCTCATTCATAGGTTAACCCCAGATGGTTTCCCTCATAAACATTCTGTCGTAACTGAGCTGCCCCTTACCTATTCGTAAGTACGTTGGAGTGCCTGAAGAAAAGGACGACTTCACCATAATGACCTGAAGCAGAGAAATGAAGACATCAATATAATGGATCGACCACTTCGAGAAGAGCAACCAAGACCGAGAAGATTCGTTAGAATTTCGTAACCAAATCCCTTCCCCCTTACTCACGCTCCTAAATCTCGGGACGAGATTTCTTGTAGTGGAGGAGAATTGTGACACCCGGATAATTAACCTACAGTAATCCATGTTAACGATGCCACGCCACCTCGGTTACTGTTTCTAATCTCACGTTAGTTCAAAACCAATTTAAAATTCAAATTCAAAATCAAGTCAAACATTTAAAGTTTTCAAAAATCAAAACTAAAATGTTGTCAAGGTGTTAAATAAATTATGGGTAATAATGGTGGAGAAACCTAAATTTAATAAAATGTTTAAGTGTTCAAAATAATTAAAATAGAGATTTAAATATTAAAATAAATACCTTTTGAATTTTATAAAATATTAAACTATTTTAATTTGGGTTGAGAATTAATGTGGCAGTAGTATATTTAAAGGTATTAACCTAGGTGTTAGTGATAATTTTTATAAAACTAAAATAAGAGAAAACTAAAAGTAAAACAGTAGAAGAAAAATACATAAAAGGAAACGAAACAAACACAAAACAAAACAAAAGAAACCACCCCGCTCCCCATGGGCCTCGGCCCTTCCCACCCAACCAGCCTACTTGGCCCAACCAGCCTCCCCTGGCCTATAAGGCCACCCCAACACCTCAGAAACCCTAACCCCCCACTCCTCTCGATCCCCACTCCCTCTCCCCCTCCCGATCCAGTCTGGATCGTGGACGAAGACCCCACTCCCCTCGAGCCTCGCCCCGACACCCGCGGCGCCCCGAGGCCGACGTCGCCGCGCGGAGCCCCCTCGTCGCCGGTCCGCGCCGCACCATGCCTGAGGACCGCCGCCTCCGCCCACCCGCTCCTCCAGGGTCGCCGCACCGAACCTCTCCGCCGGATCTCGACCTCGCCGGCGCCTCTTCCCCACTGGCCTGCTTCTCCTCTTCGTCCCGGTCTTCTCCGTCGACCACCCCGACAACCGCTGCCATTTCCCTACCGGCCTCGTGAGCCTCTCCCTCCCCTCCTCTTTGCTGACGTATCGCGCGCACGCTCCGTCGTGGCCGCGCCCATTCCCCTTTCCCCTCCGTCGCGCCATACTGCCGCCCGCACCTCCACGCGCGCCTGCACCACGCCTAGCCGCACCCCGTGCGCCCCAGGCACACCCCGTCCCTGAGCCCTGCCGCGCCCGGGCTCACCGCCTACCCGCGCGCACATGCCCCGCCGCCGCGTCCGTCTGCCTCCGCCGGCGGCCACCTCCACCCGCTCATGCCCTGCCTCCCCCTGCGCCCCGTGCACCCTCCACCGTGCCGCCTAGCCCCGGTGCTGCCCCGACGTGGCCTCGCTGCGCCCGTGACAGGCGCCCCCCTCGGTCTGTCGATCTGGGCGCCAACGCCCGTTTAGCCCGCCCCGTTAGGCCCCTGGGCCAATGGCACGTGGGGCCCGCCCCTGAGAACGTTTATAAAAAAAGAAAGAAAGAATTGAAATAATAATAATAATTAATTAATTAATTAAAGAATTAATTAACTTAATAATTTTGATCAATTAAACTAAAACAACTAATTAAGCCTAGCTAATTAACCTAAACCCTAATTATCTAAACAGTCAATGACAGGGGGTCCCACCCCTGTTGACCAGTCAAACGTTGACTGGTCAACTGGGTCCCCCTGGCCCACATGTCAGCCTCTGTGTACATTCTGTGTACACAGGCCTGGGTACCCATAGCATTTTGTCTACTAATTTTGAATTAGTAATAATTTCAGAAAATGAATAAAACTTTGAAAAATCATATAAAATAATCTGTAACTCGGATGGAGAAACTTTGTACATGAAAGTTGCTTAGAACGACGAGACGAATCCAGATACGCAGCCCGTTCGTCCACCACACATCCCTAGCATAGCAAACATGCAACTTTCCCCCTCCGGTTCATCTGTCCGAAAACACGGAACACCGGGGATACTTTCCCAGATGTTTCCCCCCTTCACCAGTATCACCTCATACCACGTTAGAACCCACCTAGCTCTGCTTGTTGTCCTGTTATGCACTTGCTTGCTATGTATTCATTGTTTCTTCCCCCTCTTCTTCCGCTAGACACCGAGACCGATGCCACAGCTACCCAATACGACTACGGAGTTGATGACCCCTCTCTCTTGCCAGAGCAACCAGGCAAGCCCCCCCCTTTGATCACCAGATATCGCCTACTCTTCTCTATACTGCTTGCATTAGAGTAGTGTAGCATGTTACTGCTTTCCGTTATTCCTATCCTAATGCATAGCCTGTCCTTGCTACTACTGTTGTTACCACTACCTGCTATCCTACTGCTTAGTATAGGATGCTAGTGTTCCATCAGTGGCCCTACACTCTTGTCCGTCTGCCATGTTATCTACTGGGCCGTGATCACTTCGGGAAGTGATCATGGGCATACACTATACACTTTATACTGTTACATTACTTGTGATACTGTTCGGAGATGGGGGCTGAAGGGGCAGGTGGCTCCATCCCGGTAGAGGTGGGCCTGGGTTCCCGACAGCCCCCGACTGTTACTTTGTGGCGGAGCGACGAGGCAGGTTGAGACCACCTAGGAGAGAGGTGGGCCTGGCCCTGTTCGGCATTCGCGGATACTTAACATGCTTAACGAGATCTTGGTATTTGATCTGAGTCTGGCTACTGGCCTATACGCACTAACCATCTACGCGGGGACAGTTATGGGCACTCGACGTCGTGGTATCAGCCGAAGCCTTCGTGACGTCAGCGACTGAGTGGCGCGCGCCGGATTGGACCGTAAGCCTGCTCTTGTATTAAGGGGGCTAGATCTGCTTTCGGCCGCGTTCGCAACATGCAGGTGTGCTATGGGCGATGGGCCCAGAACCCTGTGCGCTTAGGTTTAGAACGGCGTGTTGACCTCTCTGTTGTGCCTAGGTAGGGCTGCGACGTGTTGATCTTACGAGGCCGGGCATGACCCAGGAAAGTGTGTCCGGCCAAATGGGATCGAGCGTGTTGGGTTATGTGGTGCACCCCTGCAGGGAAGTTAATCTATTCGAATAGCCGTGATCTTCGGTAACAGGACGACTTGGAGTTGTACCTTGACCTTATGACAACTAGAACTGGATACTTAATAAAACACACCCTTCCAAGTGCCAGATACAATCGGTGGTCGCTCTCTCACAGGGCGACGAGGGGAGGATCATCGGTTAGGGTTATGCTATGCGATGCTACTTGGAGGACTTCAGTCTACTCTCTTCTACATGCTGCAAGACGGAGGCTGCCAGAAGCGTAGTCTTCGACAGGATTAGCTATCCTCCTCTTATTCTGGCGTTCTGCAGTTCAGTCCACCGATATGGCCTTTACACATATACCCATGCATATGTAGTGTAGCTCCTTGCTTGCGAGTACTTTGGATGAGTACTCACGGTTGCTTCCCCTTCTTTTCCTTCTATCCCTTCTACCTGGTTGTCGCAACCAGATGTTGGAGCTCAGGATCCATATGCCACCGTCGACGACGACTCCTACTACACCGGAGGTGCCTACTACTACGTGCTGCCCGCTGATGACGACCAGGAGTAGTTAGGAGGCAGGAGGCCTGCGCCTCTTTCGATCTATATCCCAGTTTGTGCTAGCCTTCTTAAGGCAAATTTGTTTATCTTATGTCTGTACTCAGATATTGTTGCTTCCGCTGACTCGTCTATGATCGAGCTCTTGTATTCGAGCCCTCGAGGCCCCTGGCTTGTAATATGATGCTTGTATGACTTATTTTATTTGTAGAGTTGTGTTGTGATATCTTCCCGTGAGTCCCTGATCTTGATCGTACACGTTTGCGTGTATGATTAGTGTACGATCGAATCGGGGGCGTCACAGCTACCGTCAATCAAAGCAGAATAAGATGCATAAAGGATAAACATCACATGCAATCAATATAAGTGATATGATATGGCCATCATCATCTTGTGCCTTTGATCTCCATCTCCAAAGCACCGTCATGATCACCATCATCACCGGCGCGACACCTTGATCTCCATCGTAGCATCTTTGTCATCTAGCCAACTATTGCTTCTACGACTATCGCTACCGCTTAGTGATAAAGTAAAACAATTATAGGGCGATTGCATTGCATACAATAAAGTGACAACCATATGGCTCCTGCCAGTTGCCGATAACTCTGTTACAAAACATGATCATCTCATACAATAAAATATAGCATCATGTCTTGACCATATCACATCACAACATGTCCTGCAAAAACAAGTTAGTCGTCCTCTACTTTGTTATTGCAAGTTTGATGTGGCTGCTATGGGATGAGTAAGAACCGTTCTTACCTATGTATCAAAACCACAATGATAGTTCGTCAAGTTAGTGTTGTTTTAACCTTCACAAGGTCCGGGCGTAGCCAGACTCGGTTCAACTAAAGTTAGAGAAACTGACACCTGCCAGCCACCTGTGTGCAAAGCACGTCGGTAGAACCAGTCTCACGTAAGCGTACGCGTAATGTCGGTCTGGGACGCTTCATCCAACAATACCGCCGAACCAAAGTATGACATGCTGGTAAGCAGTATGACTTGTATCGCCCACAACTCACTTGTGTTCTACTCGTGCATATAACATATACACATAAACCTGGCTCTGATACCACTGTTGGGAAACGTAGTAATTTCAAAAAAAATCGTACGTACACGCAAGATCATGGTGATGCATAGCAACAAGAGGGGAGAGTGTTGTCCACGTACCCTTGTAGACCAAAAGCGTAAGTGTTAGAACAACGCGGATGATGTAGTCGTACGTCTTCAAAATCCGACCGATTCAAGTACCGAACGCACGGCACCTCCGAGTTCAGCACACGTTCAGCTCGATGACGTCCCACGAACTCCGATCCAGCAGATCTTTGAGGGAGAGTTCCTTCAGCACGACGGCGTGATGACGGTGATGATGTTGCTACTGACACAGGGCTTAGCCTAAGCACCGCTACGATATTATCAAGGTGGATTATGGTGGAGGGGGGCACCGCACACGGCTAAGAGATCAATGATCAATTGTTGTGTCTTTGGGGTGCCCCCTAGCCACGTATGTAAAGGATGGAGGGAGGAGGAGGCCGGCCCTCACAGGGCGCGCCCAAGTGTGGAGTCCTACTAGGACTCCCTAGTCCTAGTAGGATTCCACCTCCCACATGGAATAGGAAAAAAGGGAAGGGGGAAGGACAAGGAAGGAAGGGGGCGCCCCCTCCCTAGTCCAATTCGGACCAGTCCATGGGGAGGGGTGCGGCCACCCTTTGAGGCCTTTCTCTCCTTTCCCGTATGGCCCATTAAGTCCCAATACGAATTCCCATAACTCTCCGGTACTCTGAAAAATACCCGAATCACTCGGAACCTTTCCGATGTCCGAATATAGTCGTCCAATATATCGATCTTTACGTTGATACGTCTCCAATGTATCTACTTTTCCAAACACTTTTGCCCTTGTTTTGGACTCTAACTTGCATGATTTGAAAGGAACTAACCCGGACTGACGCTGTTTTCAGCAGAATTACAATGTTGTTATTTATGTGCAGGAGCAAACGTTCTCGGAATTACCTGAAATTTCACGGAGCCACTTTTCAGAAAATAAGAAAAAACCTGCCAAAGATGGAGGCTAGGGGGGCACCACCTTGCCACGAGGGTGGGGGGGGCGCGCCCCCTACCTCGCGGGCCCCATGTTGCCTCTCCGACTCCAACTCCACCTTCATATATTGAGTTTCAATGAGTAAAAAATCAGAGAGAAGAAATCATCGCGTTTTACGATACGGAGCCCCCGCCAAGCCCTAAAACCTCTCGGGAGGGCTGATCTGGAGTCCGTTCGGGGCTCCGGAGAGGGGAATCCGTCGCCATCATCATCATCAACCATCCTCCATCACCAATTTCATGATGCTCACCGCCGTGCATGAGTAATTCCATCATAGCCTTGCTACACGGTGATGGGTTGGATGGGATCTATCATGTTATCGAGTTAGTTTTGTTAGGGTTTGATCCCTAGTATCCACTATGTTCTGAGATTGATGTTTCTATGACTTTGCTATGCTTAATGCTTGTCACTAGGGCCCGAGTGCCATGATTTCAGATCTGAACCTATTATGTTTTCATCAATATATGAGTGTTCTTGATCCTATCTTGCAAGTCTATAGTCACCTATTATGTGTTATGATCCGTTAACCCCGAAGTGATAATAATCGGGATACTTACCGGTGATGACCGTAGTTTGAGGAGTTCATGTATTCACTATGTGTTAATGCTTTGTTCCGGTTCTCTATTAAAAGGAGGCCTTAATACCTCTTAGTTTCCGTAAGGACCCCGCTGCCACGGGAGGGTAGGACAAATGATGTCATGCAAGTTCTTTTCCATAAGCATGCATGACTATGTTCGGAATACATGCCTACATTATATCAATGAACTGGAGCTAGTTCTGTGTCACCCTAGGTTATGACTGTTACATGATGAACCGCATCCGGCATAATTCTCCATGACTGATCCATTGCCTACGAGCTTTCCATATATTGTTCTTCGCTTATTTACTTTCTCGCTGCTATTGCTATCATCACTACAAAATACCAAAAACATTATTTTTACTACTGTTACCTTTTGTTACCGTTATCACTACTATCATATTACTTTGCTACTAAAACACTTTGCTGTAGATATTAAGTTTCCAGGTGTGTTTGAATTGACAACTCAGCTGCTAATACTTGAGATTATTCTTTGGCTCCCCTTGTGTCGAATCAATAAATTTGGGTTGAATACTTTACCCTCAAAAACTATTGCGATCCCCTATACTTGTGGGTTATCATACGTCTCGACCATTTCGAGACTCCTCGTCATGTCCCCGATCTCATCTGGGACTCCGAACTACCTTCGGTACATCAAAATACAAAAACTCATCATACTAATCGTCACCGAACTTTAAGCGTGCAGACCCTACGGGTTCTAGAACTATGTAGACATGACCGAGACACGTCTCCGGTCAATAACCAATAGCAGAACCTGGATGCTCATATTGGTTCCTACATATTCTACGATGATCTTTTTCGGTCAAACCGCATAACAACATACATTGTTTCCTTTGTCATCGGTATGTTACACTACAAGAAATATGTCAACTAGTGACCTTCTCTTAGTGACCCTAGCTGAATTGGTCGTAAATCCACGGCCATTTCGCTTTGAAGGGCTCAAACCCTGAATTGCCTTACACCAAATGGTCATAAAGCAGACAAGAGTGGTCCATGACCTTATTTCTACCTAATTACGACCAATATAAATGGTCATGAGGTTGTGAACGTGGATGCATTAGTACTTATTGCTATGACTAGGCGCCACCTCATCAGTTTTGCCTATGTGTCATGTCCATGTGTCAATTCTTGCCCTAGGTTGTGAAGCAACCTATATTTCTGTCATTCCCAAAATTCCCAAAAAAATCTCATAAATTCTTTGGGTCATATCTTCGTCAAATATGTAAAAATCCTTCCTTGCCTAATTCAAAAATAATTCAACAATATTCATTTTCCTATTATGTTCACAACAACACTTTGTGAAGGAAGTGCTATTTATATATCCTTGATTGCCCTCGAAATTTTTGGGCACTCTTTCCTATCCAAATCATTGCCTCATGACAGAATTCAGGTCCATTTGCCTAGCAAATCTTCCTCGGAAAATTTCCAAAGTTTTTGTCCACCTAGAAGCATTGTCAAGGAAGTAGCTTATATATATATATATCCAAATGACATGCAATTTATACAGTTCCTTCATATGCCCAAATTATCACCTTCCTCCAAATTGCAGCTGAGTCAAATCATCTATGTGAGCCCAGGTTCAATTTATATTTTATGGCCAGATTGGCACGTTGTAAAGCAAGTGTTATCTAGACCCCTCCTATTACCCGCAAACTTTTTGAGCACTCTTCCATACCCAAATCATTGCCACATGATAATATTCAGCTCCATTTTCCGGGTAAATCTTTGTCATGAAATTTCCAATGTTTCTACCTTGAGAGAAGCTTTGTGAAGTAAGTACTAGCTAGGCTTACCCAAATGATCTGAAAATTTACCAGTGCATGACCATACCTATGTAACTTAGCTACACCAAATTTGAGCTCATTTCATTCATCCAATTTCTCTCGCTATTTTCCCCATGTTTCTGTCCAGAGAAGAGCATTGTGAAGGAAGTACCACTTTGGCATGTCCAAATCGTATCAATTTTCTGTAGTGCTTTCCTATGCCCAAATAACCATCCTCCACCAAATTTCAGCTCAATCCATTCATTAGTTTGAGCCTAGATTCAACATTCATATTTTTTCCAGTGTGGTACTTTGCAAAGCAAGTACCACCTAGGATCCTCCTTTTGAGATTAAAATTTCTGAAGACATTCTTCTTAGTAGATGATCATCCTTCGCCAAAACTCAGGCCCATTGGCCATGTGCATTTCCCGTACCGCCAATCAAACACTTGGCTGCTAATTCATCTTTGAGCATAGGTCGGTCTCCTCATGTGATTCTTCTGTTTTAATTTTCTTCTTAGCACCTACCTGGGGAGTGCCCAACCCACTAGATATGCCTAGGCCTCCCAGAATGCATGTCAACGCCAAGGTCACGTGGTGACCACGCGGCGGGCATGCGAGTTTACGACTTTGGAGTTGGGGCCCTGGGCCACCATCCAAACCTCGACGTATCGCCACCAAACCATGTATTTATGCTAAAATAGATACTTATGTAACTAGAAATGATTTTTGGAAAAAATAAAGAGCAAACAATAAGGTAGCTGCAGTTCAAATTTGACTCGCTTCCAACTGAATCGGCAGAAATTTGTCTTTTTCACCAGAGGTGGATCAAAGCTTTTAACACCCAACCATTTGGTCAATGTTGAATTAAATATGGCCTAGTATTTTATAAAATTGATTAGGTCCAATTTTGCAACAAATATATGGTAGGTCCTTCACCAAAAAAACTCATTTCGGGCACTCGAAAAATGGAAAGTGAATTTTTTGTGCAAAGAAAATGAAAACTCCCTTAGACAACATTGTTTGGAATTTCCAGATGCACCCTTGTGCACAATATGAGATCATTTGAATAAACTATGCCATGAATGTGGCCATAAGATTGATCATTTGGCTTGAAAGCCATAAATCTTCACGCATGATAGCTCATTTCTGGGAACACTTTTTTAAAATAATTGTCGTATTACAAGTTTATTATTTTTTCTGGTAACTTGGTCAAATGTAATGGCACAATGCGATGGTTTTCCAATTTTTTGATTTTTTTTGAATTTTTCATGCCCGTTTCAAAATGCGGTCAAAACGACGGGAATGACCGTTCCTAGCTAGTGGTTGAATCTTGGATTTTTTTGGTGTTTCTTTGATTAAATAGATACTTATGTACCTAGAAATGATTTTTGGAAAAAATAAAGAGCAAACTATGAGGCAGCTGCAGTTCAAATTTTACCCGCTTATAGCTGAATCGATAGAAATTTGTCTTTTTCACCAGAGGTGCATAAAAACTTTTGACAAGCAACCATTTTGTCAATTGTGCATTATATATGTCCTAGTATTTTATAAAAATGACCCGGTCCCATTTTGCAACAAATATATGGTAGGTCCTTCACAAAAAAACTCATTTCAGGCACTAAAAAAATGGAAAATGAATTTTCCGTGAAAAGAAAATGAAAACTCCCTTAGGCAACACTGTTTGGAATTCCAAGATGCACCGTTGTGCACAATATGAGATCATTTGAACAAACTATGCCATGAATGTGGCCATAGGATTGATCATTTGCCTTGAAAGTCATTGATCTCCACACATGATAGTTCGTTTCTGAGAACATTTTTTTAAAATAATTATCATATTACAAGTTTATTATTTTTCCTGGTAACTTGGTCACATATAATGACACAATGCGAAGGTTTTCTAATTTTTTGAATTTTTTTTTGAATTTTTCATGCCCGTTTCAAAATGTGGTCAAAACACAGGGCATGATCGTTTGTAGCTAGGGGTTGATTCTTGCAAATATTTTGGAGTATCTATGAAGAAATAGATACCATTGAATCTAGAAATGATTTTTGGGAAAAATAAAGAGCAAACTATGAGGTAGTTGCGATTCAAATTGGACCCGCTTTCAGCTGAATCAGCAGAAATTTGTCTTTTTCATGAGAGGTGGATCAAAACTTTTGAGATCCAACCATTTCGTCAATTGTATGTTAAACATGGACTACTATTTTAGAAAATTGATGGAGTCCAATTTTGCAACAAATATTTGGTAGGCTCTTCACAAAAAAACCATTTTTGCCACTCGGAAAATGATTAAATATAGCTAGAAAGATCAGAAATGCATACAAATTGGTGCTCATCCATAGAATGTGGTCTAACTCTAGTGAAAATTTGTGTGGTGCCCTTTTGTAAAATATTTTTGGTAGATGCTTCACAAAATCTCTCTATTTTTAGCACTTGGAAACTATTTTAAATCACAGACTTTTCGAACCAATCAGAACTGTTCTCATGGATCACCCCCTTAGCCGATCTGAACCGTCCACGCTTGGCGAATCCAACGTCTCTCACTTGGTCTCAGCAGCCCAAACAAAACCCTAGCAACCCCCGGCCGCCTCTCTCTCCCCCTCTCCCCGAAAACACACCCGCCGCCGCCTCTCTCTCCCTCTCCCCCGATCCAGAATCTCACCGCCCAGTCGCAGTGCTCACCATCCCCCCCAACCTCGCCGCCGACCAACTCCTCTCCCCCAACCCCGCCGCCGGCCTTCTCTTACCCTAGCGCCACCGCTCCAAACCCTCACCTTAGGAAGGGAAGGCCCCAGATCCAAGCCAGCATCTTCTCTCCCAAGGGAAGGGAACACCGCAGATCGAGATCCACATCGGCATCGGCCCACCGTCGTCGACCTGGCCCGTGACGTACCAAGGTCCTCCATGGAGGTCTGATCCGACAGTAGCCCGTGTCCACCAAGGTCCTCTATGGTGTCCCATGCCAGCGTGCAGCACCCTACCCTACCACCCCTTCCCTCCGGCCAGATCCGCCTTGAGCGCTCACCCATGACCTCTCCCCGTGGCTAGGGTTACGGGGGCGGCGGCGGCTCCAACTCCGGTGCCTCTACTTCGTCCTCTCCCCCTCCCACATGCATCTCCACCTTATGGACGATGCTCCTCCGCTCGGTCACTACGGGACTGACGTGCTCGGCGCCTCCCTCGGGCGGCCTCCTCCACCGCGTGCGTGACAGCGGTGGATGGCCGTCCTGCAACCGCGGTGGCGCCTGTCCACGGCGTCGACTATACAAAACTCCCATGGTGAACATCATCCCCTCTGGCTCCCTCCTCTCTCTTCTCAAGTTTGTGGCCTTCGTGCAACATCAGTACCATGCTATGATTCATGGCCATCAAGTCATTTTTTGTGTTCTACTAGTGTTATGCTTTGGCCCGAATTGCTACAATCACTTTGTGCTAAATACTGTAATTGATGCTAGGTGCTATCACCTATGCTTATTTAGATCCCGCCTCTCAGATTTGCCATTCTAGTACGTGTTTATATGTAGTGAACTTGTAGCCTGTTTGCTGTGACTTTGTTGTAGCTGGTGGTTTCATTGATCCATGCCTAAATTAGTTGCTTAATGCCCCTCTTTACTATCAGATGTAAAATACCTGGATTGGATTATTAATACAAATGTGAGGATATTTCTGATGTGATAGCTCCTAGTTTTGATATGCTAGTGATGTTGATTCTGTTCATCAAGGTATGTGTAGTTGATTCATATTTCTCCTGTCCTTGTGCAGGCGAAGTTTTCATCCTTACAGCAGAGCAGAAGGGCTTCACTTCATCGTACCAGCCAGGAAAGGTGCATGGTGGTTGCAAGCCATGGAGGGGAGGCGGTCCTGTTCAACATCGGCTAATTGAACGCAAATCATGCGGCTTGTTGCTTGCCTAATTGAACACCTGCTGCTGCTACTGCGACACCGTGGCTGGGCTGTCCAGTTGGTCGCGCCTGCTTACCTGGCAGCAGTGGCGGTGGCTACAAGTTTTCTCCACTGCTGCAGCTCATCTCCAAGTCCTACAGCCTAGATCATCTCCGTCACTAGTGCCTACATTGGGTCTGAAGTCTGAACCTCTCTTCTGTACTCCATGTTTACTGAATTTCACTGAGTTTACTGAATTTCTCAAAAGTCTCCACAATGTGTGTGTGTGTGTGTGTGTTTGAGTGTAGGAGTGTAAATGGACACCCTGTATGTTATTCTGTGGCCCTCTTTAATTCAACTAAATGAACTAAATTTTCAGAAGTCACATAACTTTTGAAAATTTAGTTTATTTGGTTAGATGATCTTTGTTCATAACACAGGCTTATTTTAGCTCTTTTAGCTCATTTTTTTACTATTATCACTTGAATGTCTTTGTTATAATAAAACACAGTGGTTATGTATGTACATGCATATAGTATTATTCCGCAGCTAGTTGTATATGTGGTGCAGTTGTGCAGAGCTACTAGTCGTGCTTGGTACTTTAGTATTTTGCTTTCCTTTGTACTAGGTATATTATTTTCTGCTACTAATCGATGAACGCAATAATTAGAAAGAACTAAACTGCTTTTGTTGATTTCCGCTACATCGTTTCTACTTGTTTGTGTGTAAAACCATTCTTAAGCCTGAATGGTACTTTTCTTGTTTTTGTCAATTTTGTTCCTATGAAAAGTCTGCTCTCTTTAGCTCATGCTCGTTACCTCCTCCCTCATGTTTCACAGGAAGATGATAAACCTTTTTAAGATCAAGGGGCAGAAGAAGGAAGAGGCGGACAACTCAAATGGGGGGCCTCCTATTAAGAAGCCAAGTCCAGGTATATGTCTATACCTGACCTCAAGGTTTAGTAGCTATTGTCCTGCTCATGCTCCTATTTGGTTGGGGGTGTTGATGAAATGGTAGGGTTAATTAAAGGGTTCTTGGTTAGCACTCCTTTTAAGTTTAGTTGATTTTCTCACTGTCTATCATCATGGCTTAAGTTTGGTTGTTGTTTTGAAATTTACACAGCTTAGGTTTTAATGAATTGGCATGTTCATGTTAGTTGTTATGGAGTAAATATGATAAGAACAGTGGCAATTGAGTAACACCACTACTAGTATAACTCGGCTTTATTTACTAATTAGTAGGTATCTAGTACTATTAGATTCAGAATATGCAGTCCTAAAAATTAAAGGGAGCAACAGTAAATTAGTTAAACAAAAATATTCGTCTGCAAATGTCGGTTTGTGTTCGATTTGATTTGGTTTGCTCTGTTGCTGAAGCTCCTCTTTGCTCTAACCATTTTTGCACCAAATGCAGAATGTTCTGTTTCTATTAAGCCCTGATGTTTAGCCCCAATTAGTCTTCTTATTTAGCCCTGATGTTTTAATTTATGGAGTTGTTACTTCTTTGGTAAGATTTATTTCCTTGCTGTAGGCATAAGAATAAGCTGATATGAACATAATAATGATACTCTACATGCTATGAGTAAAGTGCTCTATTTTCTTGCGTCACCTTGTATGAATGAGTATATCGTCTTAACTCTCGGGGGAACAAAAATCATTGTATTAGCTGAATTTGTGTTATCATTCTAAAGAACTTGTCCTTTTTTGAATGTTCTGTCCATAATATATTGGCTCCAGTGTTTTGATTCTTCTCTTCTGATTCATGTAACAGGGTGACGGCTGAAGACATGATGATAGTTCTATTGATGTCCTAGTGTAGCGAAGGTGGCCTAGTCGACTATGGTCGCATAGGTAGTCATGCATACAGTTTCATCTGACTGGAGCAGGAGCCCAGTTTGTGCTGATTGTCAATTCTCATTGTGATTGTCCCTATATCTGTGTGACTGACTGTATTTGTATCTGTGTTATTACACTAGTAGAGATTGTAACTATGTCATGACAGAAGGAGCCCAGTATATCTGTATGACTGTGATTGATTCTCGCTGTTGTTATTTGCAATATTACTTGTGTTTTCTGTCTGTTCTTATTTAAACATGGTTATTTATTTCTGTCAAATTGTAATCTGAATAATATGATGCTACCAAAAGGGTCCCACTTTAATAGAACCTGGCAACCAGGACCCGTCTAACTAGTGGACCCTTCTTTTGGGAAAAAAAAGAAAAACTAAATTTGTTTAGACAAAAAGGCCACAACCCAACAATAAAAAGGTTGCAATGTTGGGCTTGACCCAAGAAGCTGATAAAAAATTGATAGAAAAATTATATAAAAAGGCCGAATTGTTGGGCTAGGCCCATGTAGAACACCGAATTGGACCGGGCTGAATCTTATCCACGTCAGCTTGCCACGCTGGATCCTACGTGGCTTGGGGAGGTTGCTAGTGACCAAAAATTTGGTCAAAGAACCAACGACCTTTTACATATCAGAAAGAAGGTCGTTAATTTCAGTTTACGACCGCCAACTTTTGACCTTCTGTTTTTGGTCAAAAAAAAGTCGCAAATGAAAAACAATGACCTTTCAGTGACCAATAGTGGTGGTCGCAAGTTGACATATTTCTTGTAGTGTTATTTGCCCGAGATTCGATCGTCGGTATCTCAATACCTAGTTCAATCTTGTTACCGGCAAGTCTCTTTACTCGTTCCGTAATGCATCATCCTACAACTAACTCATTAGTTACATTGCTTGCAAGGCTTATAGTGATGTGCATTACCGAGAGGGCCCAGAGATACCTCTCCGACAATCGGAGTGACAAATCATAATCTTGATCTATGCCAACTCAACAAGTACCATTGGAGACACCTATAGAGCACCTTTATAATCACCCAGTTACGTTGTGACGTTTGGTAGCACACAAAGTGTTCCTCTGGTATTCGGGAGTTGCATAATATCATAGTCATAGGAACATGTATAAGTCATGAAGAAAGCAATAGCAATATACTAAACGATCAAATGCTAAGCTAACAGAAAGGGTCAAGTCAATCACATCATTCTTTAATGATGTGATCCCGTTAATCAAATGACAACTCATGTCTATGGCTAGGAAACTTAACCATCTTTGATTCAACGAGCTAGTCAAGTAGATGCATACTAGTGACACGCAGTTTGTCTATATATTCACACATGTATCAAGTTTCCAGTTTAATAAAATTCTAGCATGAATAATAAACATTTATCATGATACAAGGAAATATAAATAACAACTTTATTATTGCCTCTAGGGCATATTTCCTTCAGTAGCAACGCCACCCATCGCAACACGGCGGTGGCGTCGCAGCGCCCGCTCGCTGCTTGTCAATGATTGTCGCAACACTTTCTCGAAGCACACCGGCGTCATCGTAACATCGCCATCGTCGTCACAACGTCACCAAAGCAGCACAAATCGTCATCGCAGCAGTTGAGCCGCTGTTGCAGCACTTGCTCACAACATGACAAAGCTATTCCCAGCATTGTCGGAGCAGCCCAAGATGCCATTTGCAGCATCCGTGATAGCAGTTAAGCCGTTGTTTCCGAGATGCCGTTGTAGCATTCATCGTAGCATGACGACGCCGTCACAACATGTCGACAATCGTCGCAGCACTGCAGCGCTGTTGCAGTGCGGCGGTGCCATCACAGCATCATCAGAGTAGTCAAGATCCCGTCACAGCATCGGGTCTCCGTCACAATCCCATCACAGCATCGGGTCACCGTCGTAGCCTCACGGTGGTGCTTGCAATAGCTGAACCGCCCCCCTCGCAGCACCCTTGAATCACTTGAAAAAAGAGCTCGTGGAGGCCATCCATGGTGGGTGAGATCCTCGCGTGATGGAAGAGAAGAAAGGGGAGGGGAGAAGATGCTTTTAACAGGAAGAGGGAGGACGTGTGGCTGAAAATAATCACATGAAAAGATAAGGGAGAGAAAAGATAAAGCGGCGGTGGGCTCTATGGGATGCGTGGTAGTCAAAGAAGATGGCTGCGCGAGCGAGTCGTCTGCTTCTAGATGAAACCAAGCAGTTTCCAGGCATTAACCATACTTTGAACATTGGATTGTACATGTTTAACTAGTTCTTCGCCGAATGCTTTAAACTGATCCTACTGAATGCAGAGTGCTAGCGCCAGATTTCTTAATACGTAGTAGCTATTTGTACTCTCGTTTTCATTTTGGAGTTTTGGTCAACACTGATAGGTAGGCATGCTTGGTTGATGCAAAGTTCGTACTGAGTGCTCTATCTGTGGTTGGTGTTTCTCAAGTCAAAACTCTGACCATGTATTGGCACTAGAATGTTATGCCTGATATGACCCCAAGAGGCATTAGGCATACTATTTTGATAGGACATAATAACAATCCAGAGTGTAAAAATTACAACTGCATGCGTGCTGATGTGAAGAATGTTGCCCCTGCTCTGCCATTCTATGTTGCTACGGTAGTTTTAGGTGGGTTCAACCTATACTTTTAGGCGGGTTCAATCTTTTGTAATGAACTCTGAACCAGATTAACCGTATGAATTAGCAGCAAATCCTTGAATTCTGGCGTTTCTGTTTTTATGGTCAAAACAAAGCTTAGACTCTAAATTTATGCAGCACTAATAGTAGCAGGTGATGTACATGGTGCGATGTGATGCAGGGGTGAGGGTGCTGATCCAGTGCAACTTCAAGGTGAGTTCCAGTGCGGCACCGGAGGAGATCTCCCTGGAGGTAGAGCACACCATGCACCAGCACAGTGTGGGTTACGTGTAACAGGCGTGGTTTTCATTCACGGCTGGCCGATGGGGAGGTTTGTTCATGGTTGGCCGGCGGGAGCACAGTCCAGATCGAGTCAACGATGTGAGGGAGTCGACAAGGAACAGACATTCGAGCTGAACGGAAAGGATAGGGTGAATGTGGCATAGCTGCAGGCGAGCAGCGGGCTAGGCCGGCGGTCGCAGCAAAGGCGGAGGGCGAGCGTGGCAGGTTGGCGTTGGGCACGGTCAGTAGCATCAGCAATGACCGCCCCGCCAACTCTGCGGCCACCGGGAAGTATGCTAGAAGCCACGCAAAGTTGGAGTAGTTGGGTAACGCCGCAAGCACGGCCATCACATTGACTTCGGCGGCCGGGGCAGGCAGCAGCACGGGGGCACTACTAGGGTACCCTAGTAGTAGCGTTTGAAATATGCATAGCAGCAGCATTGGGTCCAGCGGTACTGCTACCACGCTACAGCTAAGTTGTAGCAGTACCGCTTGTATGGACAGCGCTACTGGTAAGTATTGTTAGCAGTAGCACTGCCCGGACCAGTGCCACTGATAACTATCTGTAGCGCTTGTTCAGATGAAGTGCTGCTGCTAAGCCAGCACTTCTAGTAGGTGCTTTCCAGCGCTACTGCTACTTCCCTAAACAAATTTTCCCTAGCTAAATTTGCTCATTTGCTAAAAAATGTCCCTAGCTATATTTTATACTGCCCTAATTAGCTCAGTTTTTTATAAACTTTTGCTACTATTTTTATAGCCAATTTATATACATACAAAAACTAATTAGCTACAGTCTTTTTAAATTTTAGCTACTATTTTTTATAAATATTTGCTATTGTTTTTTAGTTTAGTGCAATTTGCTACTATTTTATTTACCCTAAACTAAATTGCCCTAAACTAAATTGCTAAATTGCACTAAACTAAATTTGCTAAATTTTCTAAACTAAATTGCACTAAACCAAGTTGCCCTAAACAAAATCACCCTCAACAAAATTTGCTAAATTGCCCTAAACTAAATTACTCTCTCTCTCTCTCTGCTACATCTCCTAGCTAGGGTTCACACATCCAACACTTAGCTAGGCCAAATTCAAATTTGAGAGAGAGAGAGTAGAGAGCAAAGAGGTATAGAGAGGAGGGCAGGGGAGAGGAGAGGCAGTAGCTTACGGGGCGGGGTAGAGGGCGGCATCGGCAAGGTCGAGGGTGGTGGAGAGGGCGGCGGCGGTGAGGTCGAGGTCGATGGCGGTTAGGTTAAGGGCAGGCGTAGGGGCGACGGTCAACGAGGTCAAAGGCGGGCGCAATGGCGATGGCCGGCATCAGCGAGGTTGAGGGCGTCGACGGCAGGCGCATGGGAGAGGTGGAGATGGGGGGAATGAGACTTGGTGAAATTTTGAGCTTGCGCGGCGGAGGGCTAACTCAAAATAGTGGTAGCGCTGGTTTGGAAACAAGCGCTATAGCTAACTTAGCTATAACGCTGGTTCTAAACAAGCGCGATTGCTAACTGTTCCATTTTTATTTTTTTAATTCTAAAATACTCCCTCCGTCCGAAAATACTTGTCATTGAAATGGATGTATCTAGATGTATTTTAGTTCTAGATACATCCATTCTACTAAGATAGTCGTGCACCGTTGATACGTCTCCAACATATCTATAATTTTTGATTGCTCCATGCTATATTATCTACTGTTTTGTACATTATTGGGCTTTATTATCCACTTTTAAATTATTTTTTGTATTAACCTATTAACCGGAGGCCCAGCCCAGAATTGCTGTTTTTTGCCTGTTTTAGGGTTTCGAAGAAAAGGAATACCAAACGGAGTCCAAATGGAATGAAACCTTCGGGAACGTGATTTTCTCAACAAACAAGACACGGGAGACTTGGACCCTACGTCAAGACACAAAAGAGGAGGCCACGAGGTAGGGGGGCGCGCCCACCCCCACCAGGCGCGCCCTCCACCCTCATGGGCCCCCTGTTGCTCCATCGATGTACTCCTTCTGCCTATATATACCTACGTACCCCCAAACGATTAGATACGGAGCCAAAAACCTAATTCCAGCACCGCAACTTTCTGTATCCACGAGATCCCATCTTGGGGCCTGTTTCGGAGCTCCGCTAGAGAGGGCATCGATCACGGAGGGCTTCTACATCAACACCATAGCCCCTCCGATGAAGTGTGAGTAGTTTACCTCAGACCTACGGGTCCTTAGTTATTAACTAGATGGCTTCTTCTCTCTTTTTGGATCTCAATACAATGTTCTCCCCCGCTCTTGTGGAGAACTATTCGATGTAATCTTCTTTTTGCGGTGTGTTTGTTGAGACCGATGAATTGTGGGTTTATGATCAAGTCTATCTATGAACAATATTTGAATCTTCTCTGAATTCTTTTATGTATGATTGGTTATCTTTGCAAGTCTCTTTGAATTATAAGTTTGGTTTGGCCTACTAGATTGATCTTTCCTGCAATGGGAGAAGTGCTTTGCTTTGGGTTCAATCTTGCGGTGTCCTTTCCCAGTGACAGTAGGGGCAGCAAGGCACGTATTGTATTGTTGCCATCAAGGATAACAAGATGGGGTTTTCATCATATTGCATGAGTTTATCCCTCTACATCATGTCATCTTGCTTAAGGCATTACTCTGTTTTTAACTTAATACTCTAGATGCATGATGGATAGCGGTCGATGAGTGGAGTAATAGTAGTAGAAGCAGGCAGGAGTCGGTCTACTTGTCTCAGATGTGATACATATATACATGATCATACCTAGATATTCTCATAACTATGCTCAATTCTGTCAAATTCTCAACAGTAATTTGTTCACCCACCGTAGAATACTTATGCTCTCAAGAGAAGCCACTAGTGAAATCTATGGCCCCTGGGTTTATCTTTATCATATTAATCTCCTACTACTTAGTTATTTCGTTTGCCTTTTACTTTGCCTTTATTTTACTTTGCATCTTTATCACAAAAATACCAAAAATATTATCTTATCATATCTATCAGATCTCACTCTCGTAAGTGGCCGTAGGGATTGACAACCCCTATTCGCATTGGTTGCGAGGATTTATTTGTTTTGTGCAGGTATGAGGGACTAGCGCGTAGCCTCCTACTGGATTGATACCTTGGTTCTCAAAAACTGAGGGAAATACTTACGCTACTTTGCTGCATCATCCCTTCCTCTTCAGGGAAAACCAACGCAATGCTCAAGAGGTAGCAAGAAGGATTTCTGGCGCCGTTGCCGGGGAGGTCTACGCAAAAGTCAAGATACCAAGTACCCATCACATACCCTTATCTCCCGCATTACATTATTTGTCATTTGCCTCTCATTTTCCTCTCCCCCACTTCACCCCAGCCATTTTATTCGCCCTCTCTCTCTCTATCCTCCATCTCTTTCTCTATTTGCCTCTTTTTTCCCACTTGCTTTTTGTTTGCTTGTGTGTTAGTTTTCTTGCTTGTCACGATGGCTCAAGATAATATTTAATTATGTGACTTCACCAATACCAACAACAATGATTTTATTAGCACTCCGATTGCTCCTCTTACCGATGCTGAATCTTGTGAAATTAATACTGCTTTGCTGAATCTTGTCATGAAAGATCCATTTTCCGACCTTCCTAGTGAAGATGCCGCTACCCATCTAAATAGCGTCATTGATTTGTGTGATATGCAAAATAAGAAAGATGTGGATAATGATATTGTTAAATTGAAGCTATTTCCTTTTTCACTTAGAGATCGTGCTAAATCTTGGTTTTCGTCTTTGCCTAAAATAGTATTGATTCATGGAATAAGTGCAAAGATGCTTTTATCTCTAAGTATTTTCCTCCCACTAAGATCATCTCTCTTAGAAACGATATTATGAATTTTAAGCAACTTGATCATGAACATGTTGCACAAGCTTGGGAGAGAATGAAACTAATGATACGTAATTGCCCTACTCATGGTTTGAATTTGTGGATGATTATACCAAATTTTTATGCCCGATTGAATTTTGCTTCTAGAAATCTTTTATATTCGGCCGCGGGAGGCACTTTTATGGAAATCACTTTAGGAGAAGCTACTAAACTCCTAGATAATATTATGGTTAATTATTCTCAATGGCATACTGAAAGATCTACTAATAAAAAGGTGCATGCGATAGAAGAAATTAATGCTTTGAGTGGAAAGATGGATGAACTTATGAAATTATTTTCTAATAAGAGTGTTTCTTCAGATCCTAATGATATGCCCTTGCCTACTTTGATTGAGAATAATAATGAATCTATGGATGTGAATTTTGTTGGTAGGAACAATTTTGGTAACAACGCGTATAGAGGAAATTTTAATCCTAGGCCTTATCCTAGTAATCCCTCTAATAATTATGGTAATTCCTACAACAATTCTTATGGAAATTATAATAAGATTCCCTCTGATTTTGAATATAATATTAAAGAATTTATTACTTTGCAAAAGAATTTTAATGCTTTGATTGAAGAAAAATTGCTTAAGATTGATGAGTTGGCTAGGAACGTTGATTGAATTTCTCTTGATGTTGATTCTTTGAAGATTAGATTTATTCCACATAAGCATGATATCAATGAGTCTCTCAAAGCCATGAGAATTTATTACTTTGCAAAAGAATTTTAATGCTTTGATTGAAGAAAAATTGCTTAAGATTGATGAGTTGGCTAGGAACGTTGATTGAATTTCTCTTGATGTTGATTCTTTGAAGATTAGATTTATTCCACATAAGCATGATATCAATGAGTCTCTCAAAGCCATGAGAATTTCCATTGATGAGTGCAAAGAAAGAACCGCTAGGATGCGTGCTAAGAAAGATGCCTTTATAATAGCGTGTTCTTCTAGTTGCTATGCAAATAAAGATGAAGATCTAAAAGTTATTGATGTGTCACCTATTAAATCTTTGTTTTGTAATATGAATCTTGATAATGATGGGACTGAATATGATCCACCTTTACCTAGAAGGCGTTCCAAGAATTCGGAATTTTTTGATCTTGATGCTAAAATTGATAAAAGCGAGATTGAAGAAATTAAAACCCCAGATGTTGCTAAACCCACTATTATGGATTTCAAGGAATTTAACTATGAACATTGCTCTTTGATTTATTGTATTTCCTTGTTACAATCCGTGCTAAATTCTCCTCATGCTTATAGTCAAAATAAAGAGTTTACTAAACATATCGTTGATGCCTTGATGCAATCTTATGAAGAAAAACTTGAATTCGAAGTTTCTATCCCTAGAAAGCTTTATGATGAGTGGGAGCCAACTATTAAAATTAAAATAAATATCATGAATGCTATGCTTTATGTGATTTGGGTGCTAGTGTTTCCACGATTCCAAAGACTTTGTGTGATTTGTTAGGTTTCCGTGATTTTGATGATTGCTCTTTAAACTTGCACCTTGAGGATTACACTATTAAGATATCTATGGGAAGAATTAATGATGTTCTTATTGTTGCAAATAGGAATTATGTGCCCATAGATTTTATTGTTCTTGACATAGATTGCAATCCTTCATGTCCTATTATTCTTGGTAGACCTTTCCTTAGAACGATTAGTGCAATTATTGATATGAAGGAAGGAAATATTAGATTCCAATTTCCATGAAGGAAAGGCATGGAACACTTTCCTAGAAATAAAATTAAATTACCTTATGAATCTATTATGATAGCCACATATGGATTGCCTACCAAAGATGGCAATACCTAGATCTATCCTTGCTTGTTATGCCTAGATAGAGGCGTTAAACGATAGCGCCTGTTGGGAGGCAACCCAATTTTATTTTTATTCCTTGATTTTTGCTCCTGTTTAGTAATAAATAATTTATCTAGCCTCTGCTTTTGTTGTGTTTTTTATGTTGAATTAGTGTTTGTGCCAAGTAGAACCGTTGGGAAGACTTGGGAAAGTCTTGTTACACTTGCTGTAAAAAACAGAAACTATAGCGCTCACGATAACTGCTGTAATTTTTATTTACAAAGTGATATTTAGTTAATTATTTTTTCATATGATTAATAGATAAATTCCTCACGTCCAGCAATTTATTTTAGAATTTTTGGGGTTCCAGATCTTGCGCTAGCTACAGATTACTACAGACTGTTCTGTTTTTCACAGATTCTGTTTTTTGTCTGTTGTTTGCTTATTTTGATGAATCTATGGCTAGTAAAATAGTTTATAAACCATAGAGCAGTTGGAATACAGTAGGTATAACACCAATATAAATAAATAATGAGTTCATTAAAGTACCTTGAAGTGGTCTTTTGTTTTCTTTCGCTAACGGAGCTCACGAGATTTTCTACTTTAAGTTTTGTGTTGTGAAGTTTCAAGTTTTGGGTAAAGATTTGATGGATTATGGAACAAGGAGTGGAAAGAGCCTAAGCATGGGGACGCCCATGGCACCCCCAAGATAATCTAAGGATACCTAAAATCCAAAGCTTGGGGATGCCCTGGAAGGCATCCCCTCTTTCGTCTACTTCTATCGGTAACTTTACTTGGAGCTATATTTTTATTCGCCACATGACATGTGTTTTGCTTGGAGCGTCTTGTATGATTTGAGTCTTTACTTTTTAGTTTACCACAATCATCCTTTCTGTACACACCTTTTGAGAGAGCCATACATGATTTGGAATTTGTGAGAATACTCTATGTGCTCCGCTTATATCTTTTGAGTTATGTAGTTTTGCTCTAGTACTTCACTTATATCTTTTAGAGCACGGTGGTGATTTTGTTTTATAGAAACTATTGATCTCTCATGCTTAACTTAGATTATTTTGAGAGTCTTAAATAGCATGGTAATTTACTTAAAATCCTAATATGCTTGGTATATAAGGTTAATAATAAAACTTTCTTATGAGTGTGCTGAATACTATGAGAAGTTCGATGCTTGATAATTGTTTTGAGATATGAAGATGGTGATATTAAAGTTGTCCTAGTAGAGTAGTTGTGAATTTGAAGAATACTTGTGTTAAAGCTTGTGATTCTCATAGCATGCATGTATGGTGAACCGTTATGTGATGAAGTCGGAGCATGATTTATTTATTAATTGTCTTCCTTATGAGTGGCGGTCGGGGACGAGCGATGGTCTTTTCCTACCAATCTATCCCCATAGGAGCATTCGCATAATACTTTGCTTTGATAACTTGTAGATTTTTGCAATAAGTATATGAGTTCTTTATGACTAATGTTGAGTCCATGGATTATACGCACTTTTCTCACGCTTCCACCTTTGCTAGCCTCCCTAATACCGCGCACCTTTCGCCGGTATCATACACCCACCATATACCTTCCTCAAAACAGCCACCATACCTACCTATTATGGCATTTCCATAGCCATTCTGAGATATATTGCCATGCAACTTTCCACTGTTCCATTCATTATGACACACTCCATCATTGTCATATTGCTTAGCATGATCATGTAGTTGACATAGTATTTGTGGCAAAGCCACCATTCATAATTATTTCATACATGTCACTCATGAGTCATTGCATATCCCGGTACACCGCCGGAGGCATTCATATAGAGTCATATTTTGTTCTAAGTATCGAGTTGTAATTGTTGAGTTGTAAGAAAAATAAAAGTGTGATGATCATCATTATTAGAGCATTGTCACAGTGAGGAAAGGATGATGGAGACTATGATTCCCCCACAAGTCGGGATGAGACTCCGGACTAAAAAAAGTGGCCATAAAAAAAGAGAGAAAAGGCCCAAATAAAAAATATGAGAGAAAAAGAGAGAAGGGACAATGCTACTATCGTTTTACCACACTTGTGCTTCAAAGTAGCACCATGATATTCATGATAGAGAGTCTCCTATGTTGTCACATTCATATACTAGTGGGAATTTTTCATTATAGAACTTGGCTTGTATATTCCAATGATGGGCTTCCTCAAATTGCCCTAGGTCTGCACGAGCAAGCAAGTTGGATGCACACCCACTTAGTTTCTTTTTGAGATTTCATATACTTATAGCTCTAGTGCATCTGTTGCATGGCAATCCCTACTCACTCACATTGATATCTATTGATGGGCATCTCCATAGCCTGTTGATACGCCTAGTTTATGTGAGACTATCTTCTCCCTTTTTGTCTTCTCCACAACCACCATTCTATTCGACCTATAAGTGCTATGTCCATGGCTCAGGCCCATGTATTGCGTGAAAATTGAAAAAGTAGAGAACACCAAAAGTATGAAACAATTGCTTGGCTTGTCATTGGGTTTGTGCATGATTTAAATATTTTGTGTGGTGAAGATGGAGCATAGCCAGACTATATGATTTTGTAGGGATAACTTTCTTTGGCCATGTTATTTTGAGAAGACATAATTGCTTTGTTAGTATGCTTGAAGTATTATTATTTTTATGTCAATATTAAACTTTTGTCTTGAATCTTTCGGATCTGAATATTCATACCACAATTAAGAAGAATTACATTAAAATTATGCCAGGTAGCACTCCGCATCAAAAATTCTGTTTTTATCATTTACCTACTCCAGGACGAGCAGGAATTAAGCTTGGGGATGCTTGATACGTCTCCAACGTATCTATAAGTTTTGATTGCTCCATGCTATATTATCTACTGTTTTGGACATTATTGGGCTTTATTATCCACTTTTATATTATTTTTGGGACTAACCCATTAACCAGAGGCCCAGCCCAGAATTGCTGTTTTTTTTTCCTGTTTTAGGGTTTCGAAGAAAAGGAATACCAAACGGAGTCCAAACAGAATGAAACCTTCGGGAACGTGATTTTCTCAACAAACAAGACCCGGGAGACTTGGACCCTACGTCAAGACACAAACGAGGAGGCCACGAGGTAGGGGCGCGCCCACCCCCACCAGGCGCGCCCTCCACCATCGTAGGCCCCCTGTTGCTCCACCGACGTACTCCTTCCTCCTATATATACCTACGTACCCCAAACGATCAGATACGGAGCCAAAAACCTAATTCCACCGCCGTAACTTTCTATATCCACGAGATCCCATCTTGGGGCCTGTTCCGGAGCTTCGTCGGAGGGGGCATCGATCACGTAGGGCTTCTACATCAACACCATAGCCCCTCCGATGAAGTGTGAGTAGTTTACCTCAGACCTACGGGTCCATAGTTATTAGCTAGATGACTTCTTCTCTCTTTTTGGATGTCAATACAATGTTCACCCCCTCTCTTGTGGAGAACTATTCGATGTAATCTTCTTTTTGCGGTGTGTTTGTTGAGACCGATGAATTGTGGGTTTATGATCAAGTCTATCTATGAACAATATTTGAATCTTCTCTGAATTCTTTTATGTATGATTGGTTATCTTTGCAAGTCTCTTTGAATTATCAGTTTGGTTTGGCCTACTAGATTGAACTTTCTTGCAATGGGAGAAGTGCTTAGCTTTGGGTTCAATCTTGCGGTGTCCTTTACCATTGACAGTAAGGGCAGCAAGGCACGTATTGTATTGTTGCCATCGAGGATAACAAGATGGGGTTTTCATCATATTGCATGAGTTTATCCCTCTACATCATGTCATCTTGCTCAAGGCGTTACTCTGTTTTAACTTAATACTCTAGATGCATGCTGGATAGTGGTCGATGAATGGAGTAATAGTAGTAGATGCAGGCAGGAGTCGGTCTATTTGTCTCGGACGTGATGCCTATATACATGATCATACCTAGATATTCTCATAACTATGCACAATTCTGTCAATTGCTCAATAGTAATTTGTTCACCCACCGTAGAATACTTATGCTCTCGAGAGAAGCTACTAGTGAAACCTATGGACCCCGGGTCTATCTTTATCATATTAATCTCCTACTACTTAGTTATTTCCTTTGCCTTTATTTTACTTTGCATCTTTATCACAAAAATACCAAAAATATTATCTTATCATATCTATCAGATCTCACTCTCGTAAGTGGCCGTGTATGGATTGACAACCTCTATTCACGTTTGTTGCAAGGATTTATTTGTTTTGTGCAGGTACGAGGGACTAGCGCGTAGCCTCCTACTGGATTGATACCTTGGTTCTCAAAAACTGAGGGAAATACTTACGCTACTTTGCTGCATCATCCCTTCCTCTTCGGGGAAAACCAATGCAGTGCTCAAGAGGTAGCAACCGTCGTCATAAGCGTGGCTCTCATATAGAAATGCTCTCCTTTGCTGGTGTCCCATGTCCATGCCGATGTTTTCCGTAACGTGTCTAGATTCTCTTGCAGAAGCCCCATATACAGGTTAATATTATTTCCCGATTGTTTCGGCCCTTGAATCAGCATGCTCATGTGTATGTACTTTGTCTTCATGCACTTCCATGGGGGGAGGTTGTACATCCATACAAAGACCGGCCATGTGCTGTGGTTGGTGTTCTGGTTTCCAAACGGATTCATGCCATCAGTACTCGCACCAAGCACAGTGTTCCTTGGATCTTCTGTAGCAAATTCATATACAATGTTGAATGCTCTCCACTAGCTACCATCTACGAGCTGTCTCAGCTTCGGATCATCTCCATCGTCAGGCTTCTTCCTCTCCGCGTGCCAGCGCATGAGCTTTGCTTCCTTAGGATCTACGAAATACCGCTGCAAACGGGGAGTGATCAGAAAGTACCATACAACTTTCTGAGGAGCTTTCTTTCCTTCCTTCTTGTATCGAGAACATTGCACGCTGGACAGCTGGTTTGTTCTGTGTGCTCCCCCCGATAAATGATGCAATCATTGATGCATGCATGATACCTAATGTGCGGCAAATCAAAAGGGCAAATGATTTTCTTGGCCTCCTCGACACTAGTAGCACACAGGTTCCCCTCGGGAAGAACTTCATTATGTAGATACTTCAAATTCTTATCGAGGCTTTTGTCTGTCCATTTGTTTTTGGACTTCATCTTTAGAAGTTCAAGCGTGAAACTCAAGCGGGTCATCTCGGGATCGAAACCGTCATACAATGGAGTATTCGAGTCTACTTCAAGTTGCAGCAGCTTGGCCTCCTCTCTAGAAGCAGCTCTCTCGCCAGTCGTACTCTTGCGAAGGAGGTCTCGAACATGAGGGTCATGCACGACTGCACTTAGTAGCGTTGAAGATTGTGGTGTGACCACCGCCTCTTCTCCGCCATGTCCGGATTCTTCTTTGCCGTGTTCGGAATCTTCTTCACAACCGTCATTTCCTGACTCTTCCCCGCCGCTGCTAACTCTTGAGCACTGCGTTGGTTTTCCCCGAAGAGGAAGGGATGATGCAGCAAAGTAGTGTAAGTATTTCCCTCAGTTTTTGAGAACCAAGGTATCAATCCAGTAGGAGGCTACGCGCAAGTTCCTCGTACCTGCACAAAACAAATAAATCCTCGCAACCAACACAAATAGGGGTTGTCAATCCCTATGAGGCCACTTACGAGAGTGAGATCTGATAGATGTGATAAAGATGCAAAGTAAAATAAAGGCAAAATAAATAGCAAACTAGTAGGAGAACAATATGATAGAGATAGACCCAGGGGCCATAGGTTTCACTAATGGCTTCTCTCGAGAGCATAAGTATTCTACAGTGGGTGAACAAATTACTGTTGAGCAATTGACAGAATTGAGCATAATTATGAGAATATCTAGGCATGATCATGTATATAGGCATCACGTCCGAGACAAGTAGACCGACTCCTGCCCGAATCTACTACTATTACTCCACTCATCGACCGCTATCTAGCATGCATCTAGAGTATTAAGTTAAAAACAGAGTAACGCCTTAAGCAAGATGACATGATGTAGAGGGATAGACTCATGCAATATGAAGAAAACCCCATCTTGTTATCCTCGATGGCAACAATACAATACGTGCCTTGCTGCCCTTACTGTCAACGGTAAAGGACACCGCAAGATTGAACCCAAAGCTAAGCACTTCTCCCATTGCAAGAAAGATCAGTCTAGTAGGCAAAACCAAACTGATAATTCGAAGAGACTTGCAAAGATAACCAATCATACACAAAAGAATTCAGAGAAGATTCAAATATTATTCATAGATAGACTTGATCATAAACCCACAATTCATCGGTCTCAACAACACACCGCAAAAAGAAGATTACATCGAATAGATCTCCGCAAGAGAGGGGGAGAACATTGTATTGAGATCCAAAAAGAGAGAAGAAGCCATCTAGCTACTAACAATGGACCCACAGATCTGAGGTAAACTACTCACACTTCATCGGAGAGGCTATGGTGTTGATGTAGAAGCCCTCCGTGATGGATGCCCCCTCCGGCGGAGCTCCGGAACAGGCCCCAAGATGGGTTCTCGTGGATACAGAAAGTTACGGCGGTGGAATTATGTCAGAGAATCCTAATCCCCTAGTCGACATCTTTACTCTCTAGGTGGTTAAGCCTAACAAAGAGAGACGAGGCTCTGATACCAATTGAAAGATCGTGGATGTCGCCTAGAGGGGGGGGGGGTGAATAGGCGCTTTTAAAATAATTATGGTTTAGGCTTGAACAAATGTGGAATAAACCTAGCGGTTAATTTGTCAAGCACAAAACCTACAACAACTAGGCTCACCTATGTGCACCAACAACTTATGCTAAGCAAGATAAACTACTAGGTGATAGCAAGATATATGACAAGAACCAATATGGCTATCACAAGGTAAAGTGCATAAGTAAAGATCTCGGGTAAGAGATAACCGAGGCACGCGGAGACGATGATGTCTCCCGAAGTTCACACCCTTGAGGATGCTAATATCCGTTTGGAGCGGTGTGGAGGCACAATGCTCCCCAAGAAGCATCTAGAGCCACCGTAATCTCCTCACGCCCTCGCACAATGCAAGATGCCGTGATTCCACTAAAGGACCCTTGAGGGCGGTCACCGAACCCGTACAAATGGCATCCCTTGGGGGCGGTCACCGAACCCATACACTTTGGCAACCCTTGGGGCGGTCACCGGTACCCGTCAAATTGCTCGGGGCGATCTCCACAACCTAATTGGAGACCCCGACGCTTGCCCGGAGCTTTACACCACAACGATTGATCTCCGAACACCACCAACCATCTAGGGCGCCCAAGCACCCAAGAGGAACAAGCTCAAAGGTACCAAGCACCCAAGAGTAATAAGCTTCTCAACTTGTAACTTCCACGTATCACGTGGAGAACTCAAACCGATGCACCAAATGCAATGGCAAGGGCACATGGAGTGCCCAAGTCCTTCTCTCTCAAATCCCACCGAAGCAACTAATGCTAGGGAGGAAAATGAGAGGAAGAACAAGAAGGAGAACACCAAGAACTCAAGATCTAGATCCAAGGGGTTCCCCTCACATAGAGGAGAAAGTGATTGGTGGAAACGTGGATCTAGATCTCCTCTCTCTTTTCCCTAAAAAACTCGCAAGAATCCATGGAGGGATTGAGAGTTGACAAGCTCGAAGAAGGTCAACAATGGGGGAAGAACACGAGCTCAAAGGATAAGGTTCAATGGGGAATAAGACCCCCTTTTATAGGTGGGGAAAAATCCAACCATTATGCTCACAGCCCGCACAGAGCGGTACTACCGCTAGGGCGGTAGTACCCCTTCGAGAAACAACAGTGAGGAGGCAAAAGGCCAGTAGAACCGCCGGAGTGGTACTACCGGTCGTCCTCATGGTACTACCGCTCGACCTCACGGTACTACCGCAAATGATAGCAGCACTACTGCTTGCGAGCGGTACTGAAAAATATACATCCGGGCCTACCACCGCAAGACTTGGGACGAGTTTTTGGTCCGAAGCGGTACTACCGCTGTAGGAGCCGTGGTAGTACCGCTCTGGAGCGGTAGTAAAAAATTACATCCGCTCCAATTCGCGGTACTACCGCTGCAGCCTTTTCAGAACACCAAAACTGCCACAACTTTTGCAAACGGACTCCGAATTCGATGAAACCAAGTTTGTTGGAAAGCTAGCGACAAGGGCTAACACAATCTTCAAAGAAAAATCAATAAGAAGAAAATGAGAAAAGGCCCATAAGAAAATGGTGATAACCCTTACTCGGAAAAGACCGGCAAAACCTCCAACACCAAAAACATCATAGAAGATGCATGCGAACTCCGTTTTCGATGATCTCAAGCTTGTCATCAAGATAACCATAAGCTCTAAGACTCACAAAGAGAACCAAACAAGAACCAAGAAAGATGACGCAAGGATGCAATGGTTTGAGCTCTCTACTAACGATACGATCAAGCTACCAACTTGAGAGCCCCCCTTGATAGTACGGCAAACGATCCTATAACCCGGTCTCCAAACTACCACCATGAGACCGGTAAAATAGAAAACCTATCAAGGTCAAACCTTTGCCTTGCACATGGTCCACTTGAGCTAGATGATGACGATCTTGACTCCCTCAAGTTGGACCACCTTTCTTGATTGCGTTGGCTCGATGAAGACTAGATGATTGCTCCCCCATAGTCCACTATGGGTGAGCCACTCTTCGGCACATCTTCACAAGTACATTGTCACCATAATGGACGGCAAGCTTCAAGCACTTGATCTCTTCGCGATGATCCACTTGAACTTGCACACGACAATCTTGATGACGATCACCACTTGATGTCATCCTCTCCATGGGTTGAGTGATATCTTCCTCTTGGCGCAAGCCCATGAACACGCACCTAACCCCATGTAGAACTCTCACATAGACCATGGGTTAGTACACAAAGCACAATGGACAATGCTTACCAAACCATGGGATCACTTGATCCCTCTCGGTACATCTTCTACGCTTTGTGAGTTGATCAACTTGATTCACTCTTGACTTAGTCTTGATCAACCTTGAATCTTTCCAACTCTCTTCATTTGGATGATGTCTTGAAGGTAAACATGAATGATCGCACAATCTTCTTCTTCAAGACATGCTTGCAATAAGCTCAACTCTGACATGACCAAGCTTTGGATAATTCCTTAATAGCACCTTGGTCAACACAAACTCTCCTTGAAACCAACACATGTACTCCAAGAAAAGCCTATGGACAAAACCTTCAAATATAACTCAAGGCAACCATTAGTCCATTGAGATTGTCATCAATTACCAAAACCAAACATGGGGGCACCGCATGTTCTTTCAGAAGGATCGTGCGATGCTTGTCTGGAGTTACGCTGCACCAATGATCATTTCCAATGTCTCGTTAGCATGATGACACTCAAATGTTAAGACTAGCAAGTAATGTCCATTCAAATTAAACTCACCGTGGTCCCAGGAGCAATCACTGGCATCGGCGGAGCGGTCTGACCGGACTTCTCACACATAGACTGCACATTTGGTTTTGACAAACACAGTCATACTAGTTAGTAATGAGACAAACACTACATGAATGTTTTGGCTAATCTGCAGAATAAACTTACCACAAGGAGCTCATACATGGCCCTTGCCTGCATGTCATTCCATGCCCTCTCCTCCCCCAACATCTTTGTCGTCCTCTCCTCCAACTCCCGCTGCCTCTCCGCTACCTCCGCCAGAAGTTTCTCTGTTCTATCTCTCTCACTCTGTATAGCAGCCTGCAACACCACTCACATGACCATTTGTAATCATTGATGGAAGCGCACACAATGTAATGGGGAAAGATAGCTGAGTACGTATAACTAACCTTGAAGGCGAGTTGTACTGGCCGTTCATGAGGCCTTATCTCAGGAGCGGAGCTCGACTGGCACGCCTTGATCTCCAGAGAGTGCTAGGACAACGGATAAGTCCATCTCCCATGGCTATGGAGCCATGGGACCTCCCGCCACCAGATATCATCAGCAGCTCTGTATCAATGGGACCCTGTCTCGGGTTAAAGTCCTCCCCTTTCCTCGCCTTCCCCTGATCTCTATATTGCACGAGCTTGTCGTGGGAGGAGATGTTAGTGAAGTTCCTTGGATCATCGAGGTCAGACGCAGAGAATGCCTTGACTTTCTTGTAAGGGCCAGTGTGGGCCATGGCATACAGGTCGTACACCTCTGGCACCTTATCCGCCTTATTGTAGCGTGCCTGAAAGAGAGAAACAAAGTTAATTAGTAATTAAAGGGCTAAAGATAGCATGATGAATGAATTGCATGAATCATGAAGCAAACCACATACCCAGTTCCACCCGAACTGAAATAAGTTGGAGCTACCTTGATGGTGTGGCACACCTTCCATTTGGGCACGTTTGTCCTTGGCCTCGTTGTGGAGGGCTAGCCATTCATTTGAGAACCACTCATTGACCAACACCTCCCAACAATCCATCCGATCCGCACACCATCTCAGAGGGGCCAAAGTTAGCAAATAGAAACTTGAGCGCTATGACTATGAATTACTAAATGAAGGAAGTAAGTACAAGGCCTTAAGAATTACATTCATGTACTGCTCCTTACTCAAGAACTTCTCGCAGCACGCCGGCTTGGTCTTCTTGATACCACGCGAGGCGTAGTAGTCTCGAACAACCTGCACCCGAGCCTCGTGCCGTAAGTTCTGTAGTAGGCGATTGCAGACGTTATCGATAACATTTGCCGCTTCTTCCTCGTATCCCTCCTCACACCTGTAGAATGTATGCAATCAAATGAGACAATATTGATTAGTACAATTAATAACTAGCTAGTTGAAGATTTTTAATTGTGTAAAGGAGAAATTACCCAGAACTTTCTGATCACCACGTCTGCCCTCATCTTGCACAAGACACTGTCGATAATATCACCCGGCGGGGCCGAGGTAGCCAAGTAGTGCTCCCAACTCAATCCAAGCTCTGGAAGCCGACCCTCACCAGGCAAAGTGACAAACCCTGGGAAGTTTTGCCGACAAAGAACTCCAAGGACGGAGTTGGGCCGGCGGGCACTATGATGGTGGTCCCAACCCGTGCAGCATGACAAGGCCAACGCATTAGTTATTTGAAGAAACATGAATGCAGAAGGTACAAAAATATTAAATGCACTTACCTCTCCCCATCAGGGAAAATCAACCACCTCTGCTCATGGGTCGCCGGCACGGACGGGAGCCATGTACAACCACACTGGTAGACGGTGCCCCCCTCCTCCTCAATATTAGTCGGCTCCCCGCCATCATTAGCATGGCCACTCGGCTCCTCAAGCTGATCCTGCCAGGTACCCCATCCAGATGTGTGCTCCTCCGGGGTCTCGTGGGCCAAACACTCGTGGGCCAAAGGCCCGTCAACCCAAGGCTCGTGGGCCGAAGACCTGTGGACCGGAGGCTCATGGACCGGAGTCCGTCTAGCCTCCTCCTCGGACGTGTCCCCCCTAGCAGTCACGTGCTTGGGTGAAACAGCTGGGGGTGGCAGCGAGGAGGGCGCCGTAGCAGTCACCCTACCTCCTCTCCCGCGACCACATGCTGCACCTCCTCTCTTCTTCTTACCTCGTCCCCTGCTGGGCACCGCGGTTGACGAAGAAGGGCCCGACGGTGTCGACATACTGTCCAGCAACGCTCGGCGGAGAGGTGCGTGTGGAATGGAAGACCTCACACCACGCGCCGACGAAGAAGGGGCCTCGGCGTGCTCCCGACCAGTGCCGACCATCTTTCAACACCTGCCATGACAAAGAATAAACGAAATTAGTACAACATAAAAAATACCGACATGAATAATAATATGTATATCACTTAAGTGTATCATCATCAAGTACAACATAAAAAAATTGAATACCTGACACTACTAATAATCTCGATCAGTATCATCAATAAATGCATAATCATCATCATCACTATAATCAATGACGGGCTCATAGGGTTCAGTGGAATCAACATGTGCAAGGCCACCTTGACGTAATCGGTCAAGCATTGACAGGTCATCCGCAGCAGTAACCTCTTCTTGTTCCGGCTCTTCTTGTTCCTCCTCTGGGGTGATGCCGGATTCACTGTCGCTGTCTACTTCAATGTTTTGGGGTGAAGTATAGCGGTTCTTGAAACGATTTTTGGAAAGTCGTGTCTCTTGGAAGAATTCTCCTTCATATGTTCTTGGGTTAATGTGAGGTTCATAATCCTCTTCCTTTGGGGGAGAAAGTCTAGCACGTGGCGGCACTTCAGAAATGACATCCCAACCTTTCATACTTGGATTAATTTGGCAGGCCCACGGTAGATAGAATACTTGGGTCGCCTGTTGAGCCGTAATATAGACATCAGGAACATCTAAATGGGTGCTTTGGTTGATTTCAACTAGCCCTATATGTTCATGAGTCCTTCTAGTCTCCTTCGGTTGAAACCAATAACATTGGAGGACTACGACATTCGATGGGTTTTCACCATAGAATAGAAGTTCATAAATTGCTTCAACTCTCCCATAATACTTGGTACCTCCTTCGCCGATAGCAGATACACAACAATTTGTAGACTTTCGGTCGGCCATCGATAGCTCTTTGCCATAGGTACGAAAGCGGTACCCGTTGATGTCGTATTTGTCAAATGAACGGACCTTATAGTCAAAACCATTAGTGACTTGTCTTAATTCGGCGTCCATAGACTCTGAATTAGCCTACAAGTTTAATATGGAAGGATCGTAGCATTACGCACAAATTAGCGAATGAAATGAAATTGTCTAATAGAAATTACCGTTTGTTTGAACCAAGAGATGAAACCGGGATAGCTACCTCCTTGCTTTGCGAGAAGCTCATACTCTTCGACGGAATCCTTTTGGATCACCGCTCCATACGAGAATATGGCGACGTATCGACTGTATGAAATATCCAGGAATAAGAGCAGTTCAAAGGAAATAGAAGTTGTGAAACAATGTACGGAGAACTTACTCGATGTACGGCCGCACTTCTATCAGGTTGTTGAAGATATACAACAAAATGGTCGGCCATTCTTCGTTATCCAAAGATACTGGATTTGAAACACTGGCTGGTGCGAGATTCCCTTTGAATAGGCTGAGGTTGGATCCACCCTTTTTAGGGTCGTCAGCATTGTACCGAGGCTTCAGATTATGCAAATGACGATTTTTGGCTACGTAGTGTGCTGTCACAAAGTTTGCGGCCTCCTCAGCGATGAATGCCTCAGCCATCGATGCTTGAATTCTACGTTTATTTTTACATTTTTCTCGAAGTGTCTTCTGCATCCTCTCACTTGGGTAGCACCAACGATTTTGCATGGGCCCCCCCAATCTTGCCTCAGTCGGGAGATGCAAAATCAAATGCTGCATTAGATTAAAGAAGCCCGGTGGAAAGATCTTCTCCAACTAGTAGATCAACTCCGACGCCAACTCTTCCATTTCTTGCAGCACACCAAGTGATTGTTCTTTCGCACAAAGAACACGGAAGAAATAGCTGAGTTCTGCCAGTACTAGCCATTCATCCTGAGGGATGAAGCCACACGACATCACCGGCATTACCCGCTCAATCCATATGTGCCAATCATGACTCTTGAGACCAACTATCTTCAATTTATCAAGACTCGCTCCCCTCTTTATATTCGTTGCATACCCATCGGGGAACATCAACTGCATTTTCACCCACAAGATAATTTTCCTCATAGCTGGCCTTCCAAGATTGAACCATGCCTTTGGCTTCGTTCAGTTCTGCTTTCCTTTCGGTTCTTTCATGTTTTGTAATGGCCTATCACATAGCGCCTCCAGATCGACTCTAGCCTTAGTATTATCCTTTGACTTCCCTATGCCGAACAATGTACCAAAAAGTGCCTCGGCGATATTCTTCTCAGTGTGCATCACGTCGATGTTGTGTGGGCAAAGGAGGTCTTTGAAGTAAGGCAGATCCCATAAGCATGTTTTGTGAGTCCAGGCGTGCTTAGAATTATACCCCTTGAAGTACCCTGGATGCTCTGGATCTGGCTCAAGAACGTTTAACTGATCCAGGGTCTGTTGGCCTGTCAACGCAGGTGGTGCAGAGTTTTTGACAACTCTACCTCTGATGAAGTTCTTCTTGTCTTTCTTGAACTTATGGCGAGGATCCAGGAACTGTCTATGCATGTCCAAGCAAGAAAACTTGCGACCGGCCTGAAGCCAACAAAACTCAAGAGCTCCCTTGCATGTGGGGCACGGGAACCTTCCATGCACACACCAGCCAACGAATAGCGCATACGCTGGCAAGTCATGCGTCAAGTACATGTATGAGACACGCATTATGAAGTTTCGTTTGCTATAGGCGTCGTATATCTTGAACCCATTATCACAGGCTTCTTGCGATTCGTCCTTAAGCGGCTGCATGTACACATTCATATTTTCCCCGGATAGTTGGGCCCTAGAATTATCAATGTCAGGAAAATGTTCTTTCTTTGCATAATCTGTCCGGGGGGAGATTGAGTGGAAAGACAAATACGGGCTAACAACTGTATTGGGCTACCGTCATACCAAACACACTGAACCCATCCGTGCTGATGCTGACTCGAGGATGCCTCGTATCTGCCGCTTTGTCAGCATGTAATTCATCAAACTTTTTTCCATGCAACACCATTCGATGTGTGTACCGTCATGAGATTCCCATCTGCATCTAGTTCGGTTCTTTTGCCTGTTTTGTGCCATGTCATTTGTATGGCCGTCTCTTCGACCATGAAATTACGTTGAAGTCTTCGTACGATTGGCATATACCAAAGAACACTAACGGGGATTTTGGTCTGTGTCTTCTCACTCATACCGTTGTCTACCACAATATACCTCGAAGACTTGCAAATGGGACAATAGTTCAAGTACGCATAGTCAAGCCTAAATAAGGCACATCCTTTCTCACAGGCATGTATCTTCTCATAGGGCATCTTCAGTGCACGGAGGATTTTGTCCGACTGGTACAGGTTTGCAGGCATTACATGGCCTTTGGGTAGAAAGCGTCCAAATACTGTCATAATTGCATCGTAGCATTCTCTACCCAAGTTGAACTGAGCCATCAGAGCCATTACTTGTGAGATGGCATCCAACTGACACAGCTTAGTGTGCTCGTGGAGCGGACGTTTTGAAGACTCCAACATTTCATTGAAGGCCTTTGCAGATTCCTCCATCTCCTCGTCCGAATCCTGAGCATCATCATAGTCTTGCACCATGTTTTCCATCCCGGTACCATGCTCGTCGGTGCGATGACGATCCACCTCAGCTCCGTCACGTTGGGCAGACTCACCATGAAATGTCCACACCGTATAATCAGGCATAAAACCACTCTTCTGCAGGTGTTTTCCCATTTCAGCCTCTGTCCTCTTTTCCCAATTGCCGCACCGGAAACAGGGGCATCAGGTTTTCCTCTAGCCATTTGCAAATGTGGCTTGCACAAACCCCTTGGTTTTTGTGAACCATCCAGTGCTCCATTTGTTCTGACCAGTGTGATCGGTATACATCCATGCACGATCATGATCTTGACTTTCAGAGCTACTGGACACACAACAAATATATATATATATAATTAACCATGTATATATTCATCAGTTGATCTACTTTGTCAATTTTATTACGTCCATGAAACCTACACTCTAATAGGTAATGATAGGTCCTAATCCCACCTGAGTATGTGTAGATTGGGTTCATTTTCCCATGCTATGCTCTGGATCCAACGCAAAATTTCGGCAGCACCTCCCCATTGTTCTCCTGATACACGTCTCTGCAATAAACAGAGAGGATGTGTACCCGGAGAACAACATGGGAGGCACTGACGAAATTTATGTGTCAGATCTGGAGCAAAGAATATGGGAAAACGAACCCAATCTACACATACTCGGGCTGTCCATGGATAGCGTTGGACAATTCGAAAGAATCAAGGTTATAAATATGCAAATGCATGCATATTTATAACTCTGACGCTTTCGAACGAGAGACACATATTGGTTACGCATACTGATGATTCAAGACACATATATAGCTAGCTATCAAGTTTCATCGGCACGAACACGGGAACAGAGCAAATAATTAATGGGGTAGGAGGACATGTCATTTGTGCTCACCCACGAACGAAGGGGCAGAGCTCGTCAAATGCACGGCGAGGTCGTCGAACACCAAACCTGGCAGCGATGAAACAACTGCACATTTAAATCTACCCGATCAACACAATTATATATGATGTTTTTCATAACAAAACCGAAAAATATATGACCTAACTAATAATTCACAAATATATGACCCCATCGGCCTCTGGAAGGCCAAAGAACACCTTTTCAGGAGGTGTCGGGGGTCGGGGTGTTGTGTCGGTGTCAGGGTGCCGTGTCAGGGTCGGGGTGCTGTTTCGGGGTCGGGGTGTCGTGTCGGGGTCGGGGTGTCGGGGTAAGGGGCTCAGGGGGTCGGGTGTCGGGGTGTGGTGTCGGGGTCGGGTGTCGTGGTGTGCTGTCGGGTCGGGGGGTCAGGGGGTCAGGGGGTCGGGTGTCGGGGTGTGGTGTCGGGGTCGGAGTGTGGTGTCGGGGTCGGGGTGTCGGGGTCAGGGGGGTCAGGGGTTCAGGGGGTCGGGGTGTCGTGTCGGGGTCGGGGTGTCGGGGTGTGGTGTCGGGGTCAGGGTGGCGGGGTCAGGGGGTCAGGGGGTCGGGGTGTCGTGTCGGGGGCGGGGTGTGGTGTCGGGGTCTGAGTGTCGGGGTCAGGGGGTCAGGGGGTCGGGGTGTCGGGGTGTGGTGTCGGGGTCAGGGGGGTCAGGGGGTCGGGGTGTCGGGGTGTGGTGTCGGGGTCGGGTGTTTCCTTCTATCCTTCTTCTTCTTTCTTTCTCTTCTTCTTCTTCTTTCCTTTCTTCTTCTTCTTCTTCTTTCATCTTTTTTCTATTCTTTTCGTTTCTTCTTTTCTTCTTCTTCTACTTCTTTTCGTTTCTTCTTTTCTTCTTATTCTACTTCTTTTCGTTTCTTCTTTTCTTCTTCTTCTACTTCTTCTACTTCTTTTCTTCTTCTTTTTTCATCATTTTTCTACTTCTTTTCTTCTTCTTCTTTTTCATCTTTTTTCTACTTCTTTCCTTTTCTTTTCTTCTTCTTCTACTTCTTCTACTTCTTCTCCTTCTACTTCTTCTAATTATTTTCTAACACTAACACTAACACATATCTAGCAATAACAATTAAACAGCAAAAAAAATGAAAAAACAGAAGAAAAAAAGATTTTGTCCCTCACCGGAGCAATGGGACGGTCGGGGCAGTGGGACGGTCGGGGCAGTGGGACGGTAGGGGCAGTGGCCGGGGCGGGCGGGCCGGCGACGTGGTGGCGCGCCGGGGCGCTGGGGTGGCGGAGCTACGCGGCGTCGGCGGGTGGGGTGGGGGCGGCGGGGTGGTGGGGCGACAGGACAAGCAGGGGCGGTGGCGGGGGTGGCGCCGTGCGGCGGGGGCGGCGCTGATCGGCGGGTGGCGGGGTGACGGGGCGTCGGCGGGTGGGGTGGGGGTGGAGGGGTGGTGGGGCGACGGGGCAAGCGGGGGCGGGGGTGGGGCGGCGCCGGGTGGCGTGGCGGGGGCGGGGGCGGGTGGCGGGGGCGGCGATTGGTGGATCTGGTGGCGGGGCGTCGGGGAGGAGAGAGGGAGAGAAGAGAGAGTAACGGGCGGGGGTGGGGCCGTTAATTAGGCTAGCCTTTGCCATCTGTCGCGTCTTTATCGTCCGCCTTTTTCTCTCTTTGCCGTCTGAGGGGGGCGTTAAGTTTTCTCTAATAGGCTCGATAGTGGGGGCCACCTCTCTCTTTGCCGTCAACCAGCTGACGGCAAAGAGCTGGCAGATGGCAAAGGCCTGTTTTGCCGTCTGCCAGTTCTTTGCCCTCTGCTTTTTTGTAGCTGATGGCAAATACCTTCTTTGCCGTCTGCTAGCAGACGGCAAAGAGCTTGCAGATGGCAAAGTAGCTGATTCCAGTAGTGATCCATCAAAACTTTACCCAAAACTTGAAAACTTCACAACACAAAACTTAAAGTAGAAAATCTCGTGAGCTCCGTTAGCGAAAGAAAATAAAAGACCACTACAAGGTACTGTAATGAACTCATTCTTTATTTATATTGGTGTTATACCTACTGTATTCCAACTTCTCTATGGTTTATAAACTATTTTACTAGCCATAGATTCATCAAAATAAGCAAACAACACACGAAAAACAGAATCTGTCAAAAACAGAACAGTCTGTAGTAATCTGTAGCTAGCTATTAATGGAAATAAATATCTGGATGTGGGGAATTTATCTATTAATCATCTGCAAAAAGAATTAACTAAATATTACTTCCAAATAAAAATGGCTGCAGTTCTCAATGGCTAAAGTTTCTGTTTTTTACAGCAAGTTCAACAAGACTTTCCCCAAGTCTTCCCAACGGTTCTACTTGGCACAAACACAAAAAACACAACCAAAACATAGGCTAGATAAATTATTTATTACTAAACAGTATAAAAAAGCAAGGAATAAAAATAAAATTGGGTTTCCTCCCAACAAGCGTTATCATTTAACGCCCCTAGCTAAGCATAACAAGCAAGAATAGATCTAGGTATTGCCATCTTTGGTAGGCAATCTATACGTGGCTCTCATAATAGATTCATAAGGTAATTTAATTTTCTTTCTAGGAAAGTGTTCCATGCCTTTCCTTAATGGAAATTGGAATCTAATATTTCCTTCCTTCATATCAATAATTGCACCAATGGTTCTAAGAAAAGGTCTACCAAGAATAATAGGACATGAAGGATTGCAATCTATGTCAAGAACAATAAAATCTACGGGCACATAATTCCTATTTGCAACAATAAAAACATCATTAATTCTTTCCATAGGTTTCTTAATACTGGAATCCGCAAGGTGCAAGTTTAGAGAGCAACCATCAAAATCACGGAAACCTAACAAATCACACAAACTCTTTGGAATCGTGGAAACACTAGCACCGAAATCACATAAAGCATAGCATTCATGATCTTTAATTTTAATTTTAATATTTGGTTCCCACTCATCGTAAAGTTTTCTAGGGATAGAAACTTCCAATTCAAGTTTTTCTTCATAAGATTGCATCAAGGCATCAACGATATGTTTAGTAAACGCTTTATTTTGACTATAAGCGTGAGGAGAATTTAGCACGGATTGCAACAAGGAAATACAATGAATCAAAGAGCAATTTTCATAGTTAAATTCATTGAAATCCATAATAGTGGGTTTAGCAATATCTAGGGTTTTAATTTCTTCCATCCCAGTTTTATCAAATTTAGCATCAAGATCAACAAATTCTGAATTCTTAGAACGCCTTCTAGGTAAAGGAGGATCATATTCAGTCCCATCATTATCAAGATTCATATTGCAAAACAAAGATTTAATAGGGGACACATCAATAACTTTTAGATCTTCATCATTATTTTCATAAGAACTAGAAGAACACGCTCTTATAAAGGCATCTTTCTTAGCACGCATCCTAGCAGTTCTTTCTTTCCACTCATCAATGGAAATTCTCATGGCTTTGAGAGACTCATTGATATCATGCTTAGGTGGAATAGATCTAAGTTTCAAAGAATCAACATCAAGAGAAATTCTATCAACGCTCCAAGCCAAATCATCAATATTAAGCAATTTTTCTTTAATCATAGAATTAAATTCTTTTGCGAAGTAATAAATTCTGAATATTAGATTCAAAATCAGAGGGCATCTTATTATAATTTCCATAAGAATTGTTGTAGTAATTACCATAATTATTAGAGCACTACTGGAATCAGCTACTTTGCCATCTGCCAGCTCTTTGCCGTCAGCTAGCGGACGGCAAAGAAGCTCTTTGCCATCAGCTACCTGAAAGCAGACGGCAAAGAACAGGCTGATGGCAAAGAAAGCCTTTGCCATCAGCCTGTTCTTTGCCGTCTGCTAGCTGACGGCAAAGAATCTTTGCCGTCCGCTAGCGGACGGCAAAGAGGGAGGGGGGCCCCACTGAGGAGCTGGTTAAAAAATACTTAACGGCCCCCCTCTTTGCCGTCCGCTAGCGGACGGCAAAGCGCACATTAGCGGACGGCAAAGGTGGCGGACGGCAAAGATTAAACGTATATAACGGCCGGCGCGCCCGACCCCCCTCTCTTTCTGTTTCCCTCCCACACACGCGCGCCGCCGCCCCCACCACTTGCCGCCGCCCGGTCGCACCACCGCCCCGCCGCCCCACCGTCCCCCCGCCCCGTCGCCCCACCGCCCCGTCGCCCCGGCCCCCCGGCCCATCTCGGCGCCGCCGCGCCCAGGCCCCCCGGCGACCCGGCCCCCCCGTGCCCCACCGCCCCGGGCACCATCGCTCCACCGGCCGCCCGCCCCGTCGCCCCGGCCCCCCGCCCCGTCTCGGCGCCGCCACGCCCAGGCCCCCCGGCGACCCGGCCCCCCCGCGCCCCACCGCCCCGGGCACCGTCGCTCCACCGGCCGCCCGCCCCGCCGCGCCACGGCCCCTGGGCGCCCCGGCCCACCCGCGCCCCACCGCCCTGGGACCGGCGCCGCCGCCCCAGGCCGCCACGCCCCCCTCCTCCACCGGCCACCTCCTCCACCGGCCCAGGTGAGCTCTACCTCTCCTTTTTTTTCTTCTGTTTTTTAGTTTTAGGTTTATGTTTAGTTTAGATTTAGTTTTAGTTTTAGTTTTAGGTTTAGTTTTAGTTTTAGTTTTAGTTTTAGTTTAGTTTTAGGTTTAGATTTAGTTTTTTCCTTTTTTTCTTCTGTTTTTTTAGTTTTAGGTTTATGTTTAGATTAGATTTAGGTTTAGTTTTAGGTTTAGGTCTGCTTTTGGAAAGAAAAAGAAGAAGAAGAAAAAACAGGAGAGGAGGAGAAGAAGAAGAGGAAAAAGGAAAGGAAGAAGAAGAAGAGGAGGAGGAGAAGAAAAAAGAAGAAGAAGAAAAAAACAGGAGAGGAGGAGAAGAAGAAGAGGAAAAAGGAAAGGAAGAAGAAGAAGAGGAGGAGGAGAAGAAAAAAGAAGAAGAGGAAGAAGAAGAAGAAAAAAACAGGAGAGGAGGAGAATAAGAAGAGGAAAAAGGAAAGGAGGAAGAAGAAGAAGAAGAAGAAGAAGAAGAAGAAGAAGAAGAAGGAAGAAAAGGAAGAAAAGGAAGAAAAGGAAGAAGAGGAAGAAGAAGAAAAGGAAAAAAGACCCCGACCCGGCACCCCGACACGACACCCCGACCCCGAGACGCCGACCCCGACACCCCGACCCCCACCCCGACCCCGATCCCGACACCCCGACCCCGACACCCCGACCCCCACCCCGACACCCCGACCCCCCGAGCCTGACCCGACACCCCGACCCCGAGCCTGACCCGACACCCTGACCCCGACACCACACCCCGACCCCGAAACAACACCCCGACACCGACACGGCACTACCCCGACATCGACATGACACCCCGACCCCCCGACCCCGAAACAGCACCCCGACCCCGACACGGCACCCCGACACGGCGGCAAAGGCCTGCCGTGTAGTGACGTTGGCTGAGATCACACGGCGGACGGCAAAGGCCTGCCGTTAGCCACCTAACGGAGTAACAACGCACTTATTGCCGTCCGCACTCTTTGCCGTCCGCTGCTGATGGCAAAGGCTCCTTTGCCGTCAGCCGCCCGAAGCAGACGGCAAAGTACCTCTTTGTCGAACCTTACTTTACCGTCACCTTTTGCCGTCCGCGGCGGACGGCAAAGACCTTTGCCGTCAGCCATCCATGCCTTTGCCGTCCGCCATGGCTGACGGCAAAGTAGCTGATTCCTGTAGTGGAGGGATTACTAGGATAAGGCCTAGGGTTGAAATTTCCTCTATACGCGTTGTTACCAAAATTGTTCCTACCAACAAAATTCACATCCATAGATTCATTATTATTCTCAATCAAAGTAGACAAGGTCATATCATTAGGATCAAAAGAAACACTCTTATTAGCAAATAATTTCATAATTTCATCCATCTTTCCACTCAAAACATTAATTTCTTCTATCACATGCACCTTTTTATTAGTAGATCTTTCAGTATGCCATTGAGAATAATTAACCATAATATTATCTAGGAGTTTAGTAGCTTCTCCTAAAGTGATCTCCATAAAAGTGCCTCCCGTGGCTGAATATAAAAGATTTCTAGAAGCAAAATTCAATCCGGCATAAATTTTTTGTATAATCATCCACAAATTTAAACCATGAGTAGGGCAATTACGTATCAATAGTTTCATTCTCTCTCAAGCTTGTGCAACATGTTCATGATCAAGTTGCTTAAAATTCATAATATCGTTTCTAAGAGAGATGATCTTAGCGGGAGGAAAATACTTAGAGATAAAAGCATCTTTGCACTTATTCCATGAATCAATACTATTTTTAGGAAAAGACAAAAACCAAGCTTTACCACGATCTCCAAGTGAAAAAGGAAATAACTTCAATTTAACAATATCATTATCCACATCTTTCTTCTTTTGTATGTCACACAAATCAACGAAGCTATTAAGATGGGTAGCGGCATCTTCACTAGGAAGGCCAAAAAAAGGATCTTTCATGACAAGATTCAGCAAAGCTGTATTAATTTCACAAGATTCAGCATCGGTAAGAGGAGCAATTGGAGTGCTAATAAAATTATTATTGTTGGTATTGGTGGTCACACAATTTAGTATTATCTTGAGCCATCGTGACGAGCAAACTATCACACAAGCAAACAAAAAGCAAGCGAGCAAAAAGAGGTAAATAGAGAAAGAGAGGGAGGATAGAGAGAGAGGGCGAATAAAACGGCAAGGGTGAAGTGGGGGAGAGGAAAACGAGAGGCAAATGACAAATAATGTAATGCGGGAGATAAGGGTATGTGATGGGTACTTGGTATGTTGACTTTTGCGAAGACCTACCCGGCAACGGCGCCAGAAATCCTTCTTGCTACCTCTTGAGCACTGCGTTGGTTTTCCCCGAAGAGGAAGGGATGATGCATCAAAGTAGCGTAAGTATTTCCTTCGGTTTTTGAGAACCAAGATATCAATCCAGTAGGAGGCTACGCACAAGTCCCTCGTACCTGCACAGAACAAATAAATCCTCACAACCAACGCAAATAGGGGTTGTCAATCCCTATGAGGCCACTTACGAGAGTGAGATATGATAGATATGATAAAGATAATATTTTTGGTATTTTTATGATAAAGATGCAAAGTAAAATAATGGAAAAATAAATAGCAAAGTAGTAGGAGAACAATAGGATAGAGATAGACCCGGGGGCCATAGGTTTCACTAGTGGCTTCTCTCGAGAGCATAAGTATTCTACGGTGGTTGAACAAATTACTGTTGAGCAATTGACAGAATTGAGCATAATTATGAGAATATCTAGGCATGATCATGTATATAGGCATCACGTCCGAGACAAGTAGACCGACTCCTGCCTGCATCTACTACTGTTACTCCACTCATCGACCACTATCCAGCATGCATCTAGAGTATTAAGTTAAAAACAGAGTAATGCCTTGAGCAAGATGACATGATGTAGAGGGATAGACTCATGCAATATGAAGAAAACCCCATCTTGTTATCCTCGATGGCAACAATACAATACGTGCCTTGCTGCCCTTACTGTCACCGGGAAAGGACACCGCAAGATTGAACCCAAAGCTAAGCACTTCTCCCATTACAAGAAATATCAATCTAGTAGGCCAAACCAAACTGATAATTCGAAGAGACTTGCAAAGATAACCAATCATACAAAAAAGAATTCAGAGAAGATTCAAATATTATTCATAGATAGACTTGATCATAAACCCACAATTCATCAGTCTCAACAAACACACCGCAAAAAGAAGATTACATCGAATAGATCTCCACAAGAGAGGGGGAGAACATTGTATTGAGATCCAAAAAGAGAGAAGAAGCCATCTAGCTACTAACTATGGACCTGTAGGTCCGAGGTAAACTACTCACACTTCATCGGAGAGGCTATGGTGTTGATGTAGAAGCCCTCCGTGATGCATGCCCCCTCCGGCGGAGCTCCGGAACAGGCCCCAAGATGAGATCTCGTGGATACAGAAAGTTACAGTGGTGGAATTAGGGTTTTGGCTCCGTCTCTGATCATTTGGGGGTACGTGGATATATATAGGAGGAAGAAGTATGTCAGTGGAGCAACAGGGGGCCCACAAGGGTGGGTGCGCGCCTGGTAGGGTAGGGTGCACACCCCTACCTCGTGGCCTCCTATTACGTGCCTTGGCGTAGGGTCAAAGTCTCCCGGGTCTTATCTATTGAGAAAATCACGTTCCCAAAGGTTTCATTCCGTTTGGAGTCCGTTTGATATTCCTTTTCTTCGAAACCCTAAAACACGCAAAAAACAACAATTCTGGGCTGGGCCTCCGGTTAATAGGTTAGTCCCAAAAATAATATAAAAGTGGATAATAAAGCCCAATAATGTCCAATAACAGAAGATAATATAACATGGAGCAATAAAAAATTATAGATATGTTGGAGATGTATCACCGCCATGTCCGGCGCCATCGTCTTCGTGTCGATCGGTCATCTCTTCGTCTAGCCCCATGTCGTTATTCCCTGCCATGTGGACGTCCTCATCATCATCATCTTCTTCACTTATCCACCGAGTATAGCCATCCATGAAACCATTCATCAGCAGGTGCGCCTTCAAAGTGCCATGATCAAAAGGGTCCAAAAGGACTCCTTCATCGCATCTTACACACGGACATCTAATCCTAGTCCGATTATTTGCATACATGTCCATCACCGCGGATTGCATGTACCGCTGCACGTTCCATCCGCTCACCTTCATGGCCGACTTCACAGTATAACAAGCAAAAGGGTCATAAAATAAATGCATGCATGCTTCAAAGTCATATAAAAATTTGGCATGACATTGCCTAAAAATAGGACATATTGAGTTTGCTCGAAATTCATCAAAACAGAAATAAATCGACATTTCGGCAAAACATAAGCAACTCGCGGGAATGTCACTCGCACAAATCTCTCCATATATCCCAAACACACATATTCTCATTCACACACATATTCCCGTTCTTGAAATGAACAACTTTTTACTCACCTATATATCACCGGAGAGAGACCGATCGAGAGAGCACGCGGTTAGATGATGAGGGCCTGTCTCTACCTATACGGATCAAAAGTGTGGATGGCTAAATAGCTAGCTAGATCTAGTTGTTAGGAAGGAGAGGTGACTCCAGCTAGCTAACTAATGGAGAGGGAGTTATGGTGGAGGGGGCATTAATGGGGAGAGAAGAGAGGTAGGAGAAAGAGAGAGATGTGAGAGAGGCCATTTATGGAGGAGAGTTATGGTGGAGGGTGACATTAATGAGGAGAGAAAAGAGGTAGGAGGAAGAGAGAAGAAGAGCAACAATGGTGGAGAGTGGAGAGGGGAAAGGAGGGGGGAGAGGGCAAAGTGGGGGAGAGGAGGGGGAGGGTGAAAAGGTGTCATCAGCCGCAACTAGCAATAGCGCTGCTTACCAAAACGCGTTGCTACTACGGGGCTTAGTAGTGGCGCTTTCCAGGAAAAGCGCTACTACTAAGTGGGGCCCATTAGCAGTAGCGGCGCAATAAAATAAAGCGCTACTACTAAACAGTTAGTAGTAGCCCTGGATTCTGCACAGCGCTACTACTCCAGCTACCGTCGATGACCTCGTCTGGTCCCACATAGTAGTAGCGTGTTTTTGTTTTCCAGCGCTACTACTATAGAGTTACTAGTAGCGCCGCCCAGGAACAGCGCTGCTGCTAACTAGTAGTAGCGGTAATGCTACTACTAATTAACCTACTATGTATAAGCATTTGCCTAGCAGTGGGGTGAGCAGGGAGACATGACCTCAGGGGTTGGGATTATGTCGTCACGCAAGTTGATTGGCGAAAACGACCGGCGGGTACATGCAAAAGTGCCGCAACGACAGGTCCATCCACCTAGCTGCCAAGTGTCTTGTTGTGATAGGCCCAAGACCAAATCATCACATCCAGTGCAAGTGGGGGTATGGTGGAGTTTTGCAAGTTAGGGACTAAATCATCACATTCTGTGCAAGTTGAGGTACCTCGGGTGCTTTTAACTCAACTTTATATGCAGACTAAAAAGAAACGGAGGGAGTACGTACTGCCCGATACCAACAAGTTAAGCCAGGTACGCACCTGCAGTCATCTGCGCGCCTTCTTGCTCGAATGTTTGGACAAAAGTTTGGAGCAGTTGTACGATACAGGTCCAAGATCTTCCCACTGCTACTACCCAGAGCTTGTTGGGTAGCCTCCCTCTAGACCATTGCTGGTACTATACGTATCAGGCCAACCCCTACCACCATCACTAGCATTTTCAAGCCTGATTCAATTTAGTACTAGATAAGTGGCGCGGCTTGCCGCATGTTGCCCGCAAAATGGCAGGCAACGAGATACGATTAACCATTTTGAAAGATGATAGAGATAAAGTGATATGTGTACAAGTGATTTTAGCACAAGAATATAGAGTTTCACAAGTCAAAACAATGTAAAAAAACAGCAGCAATCATTTAAAGAGGAATGTGAAAAAGAACACAATATGATAATATTGAGGAGAATAGCCGAAGCAAAGAGCTGGTCACATGTCTATCAAAGCAGTTCTATGTAAGCAGAATATGGGTGAAGTATTTGTAGTAGGTCACAGAACCACATCTACATCTGACATTTTCAATCAAAGGGCCAAGACATGTTCTTCAAAATACAAAAACAACATACACTGTTTTGCCTTGCCTTCCCCAGATATTATGATTTCGTTTCTTCTATGCAAATATCCAAAAGGATACTGTCGACCTCATCCATAGAAGAATTGAAGCATTAATATTATCAACCATCACAAGGAAAATAACACGACAAAATATGTATCATCTGACATCCTTTGCAGTGCTAAAAATAGTATGTAAGCAGGATGGGCATATTGTGCACAAGCAATTAGCATATAAGCTTAGGCGAGTATCACCAATTCAGATTATGTAAAAAGAAGTGGAGCATTGATCAGATAGTATATACACAACTTTATTCTTCTGTAACGAAATGTTGTCTTCGATCTACTTTCCTTTTAGGCAAAACAAACACAATAATTCAAATAATTGTGACTTTGTTTTGCCTGGAAGGAGAAGTTCTGAATAGAAAAATACAACAGATATACTTTCCTTTGATCTACAACAATACAACCGATCTACAAATCATATATGAGAATGGTACATCTATCTTGCAGCGCCTCTTAAAATTGTAAGAGCAATGGTGGCTTTTCTTCTCTGCAAAATTAAATCACGGTCATGTAGAACCCATAACACAATGAAGAGCCCAACAGATCTTCGTAGGTGTATTCACCAACAAATATCAACTTGGTCATAGGACACCAATCACACCATAATATATAATCTTATATTTGGGGAAATCGTATCCCCCAAGCAACACATGAATAAATAGTTATCTACGGAAAATGACAGACACTTACAAATCATTCATGACCCGAAGCACATTAGAATAAAGAATGGGTATACCTGTAGGTCCATGAGTGGAGCAATGGCGGAGAGACTAACACAACTTCAACAACCCAAGGTGAAGGAAGCGCATGTGCAAACAACATCACAAGGACCTTGTAAATCAGCAGCCATCATGAAGCGGCCAAAAAGGAACAAAGAAGAGCAAAGGGAGGCGTCAACCTGAACAAGTAATACAAGAACATGGCGAGAGAATGATCCATTGGAATTGTATGCGCCTGATGTGGCCGATGCTGGTCAAGGAGCTCATGTGTGAGGCTGGTAAGGACTGGTTGCTTTACATCCTTGAGGGCTGACACAAGGAGCACCATAATTTTGTTAGTTTGGCGTATATGGCAATTACGGAATGATGCTATGCATGGTATGGAAATACCTCCTCTGGAAATTTCCGTAGATTTTTTGTGCAGCTATTGGCAGTCACCTCATACTGAAGGGTAAAATGTCTAGTGTTGGAAACTGAAATGCCAAAACCAACAAACTCAACAAGTTGCTTGTCCTCGATCCCACCTCGAAGGTACCAGGTTGCACTGTCAGAAGATGGGGCATTCTCGAAGAGTGATGGTACGACGGCAGCTGATATGATACTATGACACCATGATGGGACGATCGTCTTTGCTGCTTATAGATTCATGTTCCATTGTAATGACGCATAGGAAGCAGAGATACATGGGTTGATGAAGGGCATGTCTTTGGCCATGCAACACACTTAGCTTTAGTTGTCGTGCAGTCAGACTCTCGAATTTACCCTTTATGGTTTTTATTACTTTATGGTTTGCCATTATGATATGTTTTCTCTTTTTGTAACATTTATCATAAAATATTGGAATAACTTGTTAATTAAAATTAGTGAATAATAATATCTATTGATTTTTTTCAAATAACTACATGATCAACCGTTAAGGTATTATAAATATGAAATTTACCCTTTTGTGACGAGAAAACTCATCTATGGTTTAGGCATAGAGATTTTAGTCTGGTTCCGATGAATACACTGTGGTATGCCTATTAAGATTACCATAACATAGTTACATAGTTACATTTCAAATTCTATTACTTATTGTTTAAAAAGTTCAATATCAGTTGACATTAAATTATTACATTTTGGTCATTTTCCACTGTGCAACAACTTTACATGCGGGTGTGGCACCCTTTCTTTCACTATAAATTTTGGAAAGTCCACCACGCTCAACTGCAATATTTTTTATACTCTCTTGAATGACAAATCTTCTATTGCGTCGGTTGAGCAGTTGACTGCGAGGTCGGCCAATCGCACTCCCTTGCGGTCTTAACATTCAGTATTTATGGTTTCCATCTGACAATATTTTTTTTTGCTTTATTGGTACATTATGCTACCTCACAACAATAAGAATTTGAAATTGATCCACCTATTTTTCCTAAAAAAATGTCTTGCGTGTCGTATATCCAATACTTATGCATGTATATACTCTATGGTTCGCCCTAGATGTTGTGAAACCAATCTCTCATCACTATTATTTTCAATAGAGAGGTTGATCACTAATTCTGCATGACTCGGCTCATTTTTCTCATGCCATGATTTTTGTTATCACCTTTTCTTCTTACGAACCGTTGCACATGCCTTTAGCCTGGTCCTCATATGTATATATATTTTTATTCACCATAAGGTGCTCTTTTTTGTGCTATAAGCCAATATGAAATGTGTGTGGCCTCTAATTGTTTTTTGAGGATAGAGACTGACTGGAATTTGGTTCTGAAGTTTGAAAATACATTTTCTTATTGTCAGAAACTTCTGAAGCCAATTCAATACGTATATATAGAACTATTAGACATATCTTTAAATTTGTTCTCATAAGGATATACTAAATATAGTTGGAATCACTTTTGAAAATTTTGACACAGTGGTAATACAATTTAGTTACTTTACAAATGATTGTTGGAGCCCAAACTCCAAATTTATGCATGACTTGGCTCGTATTTATCCTACTCTAATTTTTCAGTTTTTCAACGTAGAGTCTAAAATATCACCAGTTTCTACCCAGGATCCCAACCGAACAACTTCATTTCTGTCGGCAAAAGATCTTGAAAGCAACTCACATATACTATATGGGTATATTCCACTTATGTTTTCCAAAATTAGTGGAAATATATATTCTAACTGGCGAAAATTCCTAAAAGCAATTTCATATGTATATATGTATATATTCGACGTATGTAACAATTTTTCATTCGGATATACTAAGTACAATTTATATATTTTTATTGCTATTTTTTATTTTTAATATTTTTTAAGTCACTGTAAATCTAGCTCTAAAGTTATGCATGGCTTGACTCCAATTAACAGCGTGGCTCTACAGAATCATTTGCCAGCAGCAAAAACAGAATGCCCTTTCATCTTGTGTGTCTCGGCCATGGAGGCCTTGAACGCCATGTGTTTTTCTTTAAAAAAAAAGAGAGACGTCTTGGCTCCTTGTGTGGCTGGGTTTTACTTTTTTTAGGTGGTCCGTGGTCAGCTTTTCTTAGGGTGGCCCGTGGTCAGTTTTCATACATGGTTGGGCCCTTGTTTTTTGAAAAACGTTTACAATTAACCAGATGATTTCTATCTCTCGTAAACCTCCTTCACAGCACGCCACGTATCCCACAGGCCCACATGCCCACGCGTCCTCCACCTTATCTCTTTGCCGAAGGATCTGGTCTTCCCTGAAGCGCTTCTCTTCATCCCCATCTCTTCTCTGTTCCATCTCCTCCCTCTCTCTCTCACCCCTCAATCCCGTCCAACCCACCGCCGGAGCCATGCCGCCGGCGCCAACAACCTTCCTACTCACCTTCTCTCCCTTCGGCGAAGCTCCAACACAAATCCTAGGACCCATGTGAGAGATCCATCGCAGGGCATCGCTGCTCCAAAGGGGGGCGAGGGTACGGTGTGGCCACCGGAGCTGCAGAAGACGATGGTGTTGGAGGAGGGTCACCACTCACCGCACATGCTGCAGTGGGGAGGTTGAGGAGAGGAGCATCACAACATCGGGCCTCGAGAGCTCTGTCGCCACCGTGTCTGCATCGCAGCATCGCCGTCGCCGGCTCGCCGCACTGTTGTGTCACAACATCCGCCATCGCGGTCGCCTGATTCGCTGCAGCACCTCAACGCCATCGCGTTGCGCTGCAGTGAAGCTTCGTCGGCACCCGTCAGGTGCTGCGGTGGAGCTTTGACGGGGCAGGCGGGCAGCGGTGCTGCGATGGAGCACGGCCTCGTGGTGGTGGTGACGCTGCAATGAAGCTTCGCCGGCAACCGTCGGGGTGCTACCATGGAGCACGGCTGAGGTTGCAATGAAGCGCCACGGCGGATGTTGGAGCTCCGGCGAGGTTGCAGTGAAGCTCCGGCGAGGTTGCAGTGAAGCGTCGAGGCGGTCGTTGGAAGCTCCGGCGAGGTTGCAATGAAGCACCGCCGATGTCGGCGGTTCGACAATGCTTCATCACAACACCACGGCATCGATGGTCCGGCGACGCTCCACTGTAGCAGCGACGACCCCAGTGATGTTTCATTGCAACTCCACCACGGCACCGTCAGCCAAGTGATGCTCCATTACAGCAGCAGCGACCTCCGGCGATGTTCCATTGTAGCTCCACCACGACACCGACCGTGCTTCATGCGGCCGACGGCAAGCGCTGCTCGCTCTGATCTCTGTAGCGTCTGCCATTGAATGGTTTGTATCAGTTAATGTCGTGGGGCTGTGGGTGTGCTGTGATGGGGGAATACTAACTGATGACCTTGATTAATCATATTGGATGGTAGATAAGGCGGCTTATAACTGCAAGTTATCAACCGGATGACGCCTAGCAGGCGCCTTGTTTTTTAGGCGATCGGTGCTTTGTTTTGATACACCAAAAAAAAGAGTCCGACTGAAGTACTGTATTTCCTCTTTTGTCGTTAGGTGCATGTCCTCTCCTCGGTAGGTGCATGCACACGGAGTTGTAGTATCTCCTTTTGAATAAAGACCCGTAATGGAGTCAGGCTCTATGCCTGGACCTATTTTCTTATAGGACTTGATTTCCAATTTGTACAGATGATTTGATGTACGTGTCAGATATTGCACGTAATATTTTAGTCTAGTATTAATCTTCCTTATATTGATACATATCCACGTGACAGTTCAATGTTGGCACATAAGTGTCAAACATGCGTAACGTAAATTCTTTTAAATCTCAACCATTATTATTCCGATCAAAGGATGTAAATAATATTAGTATATGTGGACAAACGTGATGACCGATTTGATTCTTTTTTAATAATTATATAATAGATAGATAGATAGATTGCTCGTATATTTCAGCCTTTTAGCAGATTGGTATCTAACAGCAGTTCTAGCAGTCTATTTTTCCTGCTTTACACTCTGTTATTTACTGTGTTTCTGTAGAGTACCTTGTATTCCAAAACATATATGTGATGTAATATATTTCCATGTCGTACATGTTGAGAATATACATCCACCATTTGCAATTGAGTTTTCTTAAACAATTCTTGCAAATAGAATTCAATTCATCATAATTGAGCTTCTGGCTCAATACAAGCAATAATTGATATGCAAAATTCTAAGTCTTTTTCAACAAATTGATGCTTGGGATCACAAGGTGACCATATAGATCTACCGACTTTTCTTAGAGAAGGCCTTAGGCAAATGGGGGTTTTCTCCAAGGTGGATTTGGTGGATCATGGCATGTGTTTCTTCAGTGAAGTATTCGGTAAAATTGAATGGAAAGTTATTGGAATCGTTCAGGCCGTTCCGTGGTCTCAGACAAGGTGATCCCTTGTCGCCATTTTATTTTCTCTTTGTTGCTGACGCTTTATCTCGATTGGTGAATAAATCTATTTTAGAGGAGGGCCTAGAAGGAATTAAAATATGTCGTCGGGCACTGATGATTTCACACTTGTTTTTTTGCGGATGATCCCTATTATTCTTTCAAGCCACAGGATTACAAGCAACTATGGTGAAAGGTTTGTTGAGCACTTATGCGCTAGCGACGGGTCAACTTATAAACCCATCAAAGGGTTCCATCCTTTTTTTCTAGTAACTGTGATGACATGGTTTGCACCGAAGTGAAGAAGATTTTGGAGATCACAAGTGAAGTTTTTGAACCCAAATACCTTGGGTTGCCTGTACTGGAGTGAAGAATGCACAAAGGAAGGTTTAAAACTACACAAGATAGAATGCGTAAAAGGCTAGTTGATTGGAGTGAGCAGTTTATGTCTGCAGGTAACAAGGAGATCTTGATCAAATCAGTTGCTCAGGCAATCCCCGCTTACATTATGAGTGTTTTTCGATTACCCGCTTCGGTCTGTGATGAACTTACTAAGATGATGAGGTAGTATTGGTGGGGAGTAGAGAAGGGTAAGAGGAAATTGGCGTGGTTGAGCTGGGAAAAATAGATACTTCCGAAGTGTAAGGGAGGCATGGGGTTTAGGGACATGTGTGCGTTCAATCAAGCTTTGCTGGCAAAACAAACATGAAGATTAATTGATGTCCTGAATAGCTTATGTGCTTGGTTACTCAAGGCTAAGTATTTTCCAAACGGGAGTATTGTGGACTCAGTTTTTACTGGATGTTCTTTAGCTGTTTTGAAAGGCATTTTGCATGGGCTTGATCTCGTGAAGAGAGGAAATATCTGGAGGATAGGAGATGGTGCGTTGGTCAGGACTTGGAGAGATCTTTGGATTCCTCGCCGTGGTGACTTTCGGCCTATTTTACTCCTAAGAGGAATTGTCGTTTCAATAGAGTTTCAGACTTTTTGGATAACAATGGTGCTTAGATCACTGACCGTCTAGAGGAACATTTTTGTCCGATGGATGTCACTGAGATTCTCAAAATCCGCACTTCCCCAGGAAACAGAAGTGACTTCATTGGCTGGTTTCCCGAGCCACGTGGAATATTTAAAGTTAAGTCAGCGTACAAATTAGCAACAGAAGCTCACGATGAGGTATTTGCTGGTGATGCGAGCAGCATACATCCCGATGGTAGCCGTACCATATGGAGCTCCATATGGAAGTCTCAAGTACCATTAAAAATGCGGGTCATGGCTTGGCGAACAGCGACGGAATCACTGGCCACTAACTTAGGCAAGAATCGGCACCATATTCCGGCTAACAGCACTTGCCCGATGTGCGGGAAGGAAAGAGAAAGTAGTTTCCATGCACTTGTTGCATGCATACATGCTCGTCAAGTGTGGGAGGACCTTCGTTCTGTATGGCCACTATCAAATGAGTCGATGCTAAAGGATACTGGTAAAGATTGGGTACTCCAGCTTTTGGCAAATTGTTCGGAACAGGTTAGAGACCTTGTAATTATGACTATATAGCGGATTTGGCAGCTGCGCAATGACATTACGCATGGGAAGGGTGAGTGCACAGTACAGGCAACTGTTGACTACTTAGACAGTTACTATAAATCTCTGAATTTGGCGAAGAAGTATAGCATGGAGGATATTATTAAGGGCAAGATGCCATCTGTTATGCACAGCCAAGTAAAAATTACCAACACCAACCACGCTCCATTTAAGCATTGGCCTCCACCACCGGTGGGATTGGTGGCGCTCTCTGTGGACGGATCTTTCTCGGCTCAGGAGGGTGGCGCGTCGGCTGGGATGGTGCTACGAAGGAAGAATGGTTCAACGATATTTGCGGCTTATAGGTATATCTTCAACTGTAACGATGCCTTAGAAGCAGAGATTCATGCTTTATGTAGGGTATGGCACTGGCTATTGAGCATTCAAATATGTCTATCATTGTCCAGTCAGATTCTACAAATGCTTTGGCCACCATTGAGGGAGATACATTGTGTAGGTCATCCTACGGACACTTAGCTGCCAAGATTAAAGCTCCTATGGTTGATAGAGAGTTTGTTCCACTGAAAGTTAGTAAATATCAGAATAGGGTGGCAAATCAACTGGCTCTTTATAGCCGTACCGATGCTTGTACGGCAATATGGCTGAAATCAAGCCCACCTTTGTGTGAGGACTTGTTATCTCGATATTGTAACCCGATCATTATGAAATAAAACTCTTTTTAACCTCACAAAAAAATATAGATCTACTGCCTAAATAGATTATCAATGACTACATAAAGCCTACATTTTTTCATTTCGACACTACTATTGCTTTACAAAGTGATCTCCCACACATTTTTCTAAGTCACGACATAAGGTGAGTATCTATTGACTTCCTCATATTATACTCCCTAGTGCTGCAAGATTTCCTCCATTTTGGATATTATCTTCAAGGTGTCATACTTAGCAATTTGAGATTCAGACTAATGATTTCAAGCCAACTTCTTGAAATTTCATTAATTTTGCAAAGTTCATTACAAGATCAACCATGATGGTCTTTAATTTACTGACCATAAATTAATTATCTCTGGTATCTGATGGCTAGAGAATTTGAGGCATTCGCTCTCAATGGCCACCATTGTCCTACATAGCCTATGGACAACATGATCTCTCGTGTGTCTCGTGGGATAATGCATGCAATCCAAGATCCAGGTACCCCTCTACCGATTGGATCCACGTCGATGAAGAAACCGAAAAACTATGTTGCCTTGTACATCATAAGGCGTCATACACATTCACATTTCACATATTGTTATTATTCTGTATCAGCAATTCCTGGGATGCAAAGAATCTCAAGGGCAAAAGTTTGAATCTCACTTGAACCTCCAACCTAACATGACTATCAAGCTATCACGGGACCCTTTGGACATGGAGAACATGATGTTTGAATATGACTCAACTACATGTTGAAGACTTCGTCTAGTCTCTCAATCTCGTGAGTGGTCAATATAATTTATGTCCATTTCTGATGTTCTAATAAGAACATAAGTATTGTTGTCATCATATATTGTATATCACAATATATTGTATCAGCACTTTGGTACAATACATTTTTATGTATTATATATATCTGACAGTGATTTTCATATTGAGAATCTTCAAGTCTATATATACATTTCTACGGGGTCAATCAGATGTACGATAATATGTGCCTTGTGGACATATGCACCACACACACTAACTCGAGGAAGTGAAATGTTTCCTTTCTTGTTGAGCGAAAAGGAGATGTTTTTAAATCGCTAGACGTGATGATGTAATTGTTGGCTCAACTCGAGTCATATTTACTATCCTTATGGGTACTCGACTAGAATCAAGGATGCTTTATCGTGTCCGGATCAACTCGTACCCTCCTAGACTATAGAGATATCCGTCAAAATAGTTTTCATAGAGAAATTTATGATGACAACAAAGAGGAATATCTTCTCTTTACCATATGCAACGGATATGGCAAGCATATTCTCTATGTATCATCAGGATTGTACTACACATACTACAAAACCCGTAGCAATGTTGCTTACAACATCGTTTTTCAAAAATGTCTTGTACATGACAAACTTGGCATACTCACCTTGCTCATCCAGACATTGGGTTGAAACTAAAACAATCAGCAATTCCATTGGTCATACTATTATGATCCTAAATTCTAGCAATATTTAGATTTTATGTGCACTACAAGTGAAGAAGGGAAACTAATTTTAAGGCTAGCGCACCTTAAAGTCTACGCTGAATCACTCAGACTCCTTGAATGCATCAAGTCGAGGTAAGTGGTTCTTCCCAACCATTAACTAGACTATTCAGGTATCGATGGTTTTTGAAAGACACATCTATACGATGGTCTTAAGTGTGCCTATATCCACAGGAAAACCATTGGCATATTATCTTGACCGTTGATTTCAAGAAAACCGAATGCACAACATTGCAGATTCTCCTTGCGTGCCTTCACTATGGACCCCGGATGGAAGTTTAGCACTTTGTCCAAATGTCTAGACTCAAAATGGTTTGGTGGAATCCTTTATCCAAAGAATTAAGCTCATTGCATTGTTTTACTTTGGAATTACAACTTGCTAACTTTACGTTGGAGTCATGTAGTTTTACACTCTCATGATCAAACTGCATAATATTATTCCCCTCTATCTTTGATACGTGGGAATCTATCAAGTATTTCCCATATGTGGTAATGTAGTTATACACCGATATAACCACCCTGGCATACATCATTGGCCCCTCAACATATATTTTGGATCTATGTGAGGAATAACTATATTACCGTCAATACCTCAAGCCCCTCTCATGGGGAGTTATTCAAGGCCAGTATGCTGATTCAGTGAGGATGATTTCCAGGCATTAGAGGGAGATTTCAAGTACCATAAAGAACGCCAGGAAATTAAGTGGAATGTTCAACACATTTCTGCCTCAAATCCACGTACTCAACGATCTGAACCATGTGTTCAGAAGATTTGCAACACATTGCAAATAACCTACCAGATTCATTTACTTACTATAAATGTGTCATACAATCTTACAATCCTGCAAAAAATGCCTAAAAGAGTGAAGGTACCAACACAATCCACTCCACTCCCTGTTCGAAGCAATAGGGAGAGATGTATGGCAAAAGTACATCGGGATTCAGCTTCTCGCAAGCAAGGATATCGAGGCCTCTGAACCAGTAAATGCAAGTCAACTGCATGTTGATAGACACCTAATGCGTAGTATACACCTCGTGGAAGGGAAACCTCCACCAACCCAGGTCACAGTGCACACAGTGACCAGGACATCAGAATACCCGACTCGATCGCATTGGAAAATCGCGAGCAGTAACCATGGGCAGCGATATTTCCATCAACTATATATTGATATATAGATTTTGGAGAAACATATAACCGGAAGATTACAACTATCGACAACCATTTCTCAACTAGATTACAAAAACCTTTCAAATGATTCAGATCCAAAGACCATGGCCATGTCAAAGTGTGAACAGCACTCGGACTGAACTCAAGCATAGGATACAATCTAGGTAGAAGTAATCTTGCTCAATAATGGGAAGGTATTCGTAAGAAATAACTACATTAGTTTTGTTCTAGAAATAGATTTGAGAACTACGAGGTGGCGAAACATAGACCAAGTATTGTAGCACAAGGGTTCATGCAGATACCCAATATTCTCTAGAGGTGAAATCTCTTTCCAATATATTATATCATTGGCAGTATGAAATCATCTATTGATGCAGTTGATAGATGTAGTGATCACAAATTAATATGGATCACTAGATTTAGACATACATGGTTCCTGCTGGAATCTCACTTCTGAATCGAAATGCAAAATACATCATACGTTGTGTAGAACTAGTAAGTCACTATACGACTTACTGTTGTCGGTATTATTTTTGGTACAACCGACATAGTGAGTTCCTTAACACAAGGATTACTCCTACACTAATGATTACCCATACATGTTAAGCATGTGATCATCTAAATGACGGATTTTGAGATGAAGGATGAGGGTAAAACCTCGAGCACCTTCACTCATACATTATGGTACACTATATTGTCTATATCCAAAATATATTGGAGAAATTCATTGTGGAAAAATCTTATGCATACAATACTCGCATGGCTTCGTACTCTAGATGTAGAGAAAGATCCACTAAAACCATGAGTTGATAGGTACGTGATATTGGGACATAGAGTTCCATATCCTAATGCCATTGGACCCACCACACATAATTGGTTGGGGCTTAAGAATATCTTTCGATCTCCAAGTCATCAAATATTTTATCCTAATCTTTCAGTTTCAGAGAAATTTGGACACCAATATCATTGGATACATCGGTCAGATCCCTACTGTGTCAGATCGTAGACAAAGTTTGTGTTCCTGCTAGGTATAGTAGCCATCCCATGTAAGTCTTTCAAACAGACCTTAATGGCTACATGCACCAACCATTATCTCTAAGATAATGTTGCTTGTGTTGCCCGCATGCAAACAAGTTACATAATAAGCAATATAACTATATTGTATATCTTGCAAGTCAAATTATGTGATTGATTTGTTCACCAAGTCTCTACCAACTTTTATATTCCAGAAATATATTCAAGAAATTGGTATGTGACGGCATCAAATTTGCAAGAATCAAGGGGAGTATCTTCATGAATTGTTCCTCTTCAACGCATCATATTATACTCTTTTTTCCTTCATGAGTTTACTATACAGGTTCCCATAAAGGTTTTTAATAAGGTAATATCAACATGAGATAATTTGTCATACTTTCATTTTTCCCCACCGGCTTTTTTAGGAAAGTATAGGACATATTTATTGTCATCTAAACTCTATGGGTGTTCTCGTATTGATTTAAAAAAGAGACAATAACCATTATATGTTGCATCATTTTCTCCTAATTTTTTTCCTACATGGTTTAAAGGAGTTTTAGCAACATATATGAAATATTCTCTTCATATTATTCCCATGGGGTTTTTGGAGGAGTCTTTCTCAAGATGCTTGTGATCAAAGATAAAACAAACGATTCTCAAGATTGCATAGGAAATTCTCAAGAAGATGCCGATACACAAGAAGCTGCATTCGTTGTACAAGGGGGAGTGTTAGGATTAGATTTGAACCGTCATTGCACAGTAGTTAAGTGTCCAAGGCCCGAACAGACGTAACCATCCATAGAGGTGCTTCCCTGCGCCGTATGGATGCGTGTGTCCGTATGAACGCATCCTGTTGTAATTTACCGCCTTTGAGGTGTCTGTACAGAGGGTATATATACCCCAATCCTTTGATCAATAAGACAAGTTTCAAATCATTACATTTGATTCTTCACAGCTGTATCAAAGCACTAGCAACAGCAACAATCTTAGACTAGCAAGTATAGCAGTAGCATTTAAAGCAGTCACAATGGCCCCACTGGTTATCAAAGCTTTCAGCTAGGCATGTATCATAGCAACCATTGGTAAAGCCAAAGCACGGTCCCCTATAATTGCTGCTCGGGTGTCGGCAGTCAATCGACTCGCATCCAAGCACCATTGAACACAGTGGACATACTAGCACATACAAGAACGTGGTTAATTAGCCAAAAGATTTATCAAAACAACATCTTTCGAAAAATATTAATCAAAACATCATCTTTCGAAAAAGATTAATCAAAACAACATATTAAGTTGCACACATCATCCAATTCAATGCCAAAATTTAACAGCTAGGAGAGACTTATATTCACAAACGTTGATACATGTGCACGTACATACCGGCGGCTATGATGACAATTAGGAGCACGGCTTCAAAGATATTCCTTCCTAAAGACGCCATTGGTTGTTTTTTGGAAGTTTTTTATGTTGAAGAAAAGAATGAGCGAGCAAGTTGGTGGACGATCAAGTGAGAAGAAGTCCAACAGTCTAAAATCACTTGCCATAATGGGCCTAGGTACCCCAGACAGTCTAATATCACTGGATCGGAGTGTTAGACCCAGGAACAATCTCATAGGAGCAGTATGAATAGCAGTAGCATTTGAAGTCGTCACAAGCGCCGGAAAAGGTGTTGAGCTTTCAGCTTGTCATACACAATTGCAACTGCAGCCATTAGCGCCAAGGCACGGTCTGTGATAATTGCTGCTTAGGTGTGTGTGTGCAAAGAGTATCCGATGGACGCTGACTGTGTGCACGTAGGGAATTGAACATACTAGCACACGCGATGCAAGAACGTGGTTATAATTAGCTGAAATACTAATCGAAACAACATATTAATATAAGTAGCATGAACCAGCCAATTTAACGCCAAAACGACTTAAGCTACCATGTGAGATACAAACAATTCACTTATACTTCCACTGTTCATACATGTGCACATACATACCCGCGGCCACGATGATAATTAGGAGCACGATCGTAGAGAGATTCTTTTCTGAAGGCCCCATTGGTTGTTTTTTTGAGAAGTTTTTGAACTTTGAAGAAAAGAATGAGCGAGCAGTTGTGGGTGGATGATTGAGTGAAAAGTCCGAAAATATATATATCACATGCCTAGTGTGTTCCAGCATAAAATAAAAGCATGAACATAGGATTCTCCGATACTATTCTCCTAGTGTTTTCCAACAGAAGCACAAGAGTGTGTAAACATGTTTGTATTCAGCGTTTTATTTATAACCAAAGTTTCACATCAATCGCGTTATATATTGTGAGCATTTGATGAGCAGGTCATCTTTGGATGTGGTCTGAAGGACAAGCTAACCTAACTTAATGCACCTAAGTAAACATGACACCAACTTGCATTGGTACTAACCTACCTCGCTTGTCCACTAATACAGTCGTTTCCACTACATGAATATCGAATCACACTCCTGCGTTAAAAAAATAATTGTTGTATGTGTGTGTTTGAGTTTCATTTTCTGATCCTCCATCAAAGCAAGGAAAATTAAGAGCAACTCCAACCGACGACTCATTTCGTTCGCCCACGTCCGTTTGGATCGCCGCGGAATAAAACGTTGTCCTAACGCGCCGACCCATTCCCAAAAACCGTCAGCTTGGCGTTCATGCGGATCCATTTCCGGCCCAAAATTGCGTCCAAAATGTGTCTGCGCGGATGGGCCGTGCATCACCTCGGTGTCCGCCGCGGCTCCGCATGTCCGCCGCCCAACTACCCCAGTGGTCCTAATTTACGTGGGCACCAACCGAGGGCCGGCCTGGCAGTGTGTGGAAGGGCCGCGTGCCCGTCCTTTTTAATGGATGCGTGTGGCGGCGCCGGACTCATCCACTCCCCCATCCACATCTAGCCACCTTTTCTCCCTCCTCGGCGACCAGTTAACCCTAGCCGGGCAGGCAGCAGCGAACCCTAGCCAGCCAACCATGGGAATCTTCAGCGGGAAGGAGGCGGCGGAAGAAGGGGAGGTTCAGCGTCGGAGCGAGCTCTTCCCGCAGGAACCCTGTTACATCACCGCCGGATAGACGCGACACGCCACCACGGGAGCTGGAGCGATTGTACATCCCGGACCACCAGGTGCCGTGGCATTGGCAATATCACTAGCCCATGCTATATCCAGATGTGAACTTGCCGCACGGCTGACATCTGGACCCGCAACGCATTCCCATCCCGGCGGCGCCGCGGTCCGTGCAGTCACACACTGAGGAGGTTCACCGGCGGCGCTAGCTCCTTACACCGGAGCAGCGCGCGATGCGCGACTATGCGCCAGACTCCCCAACTGGGAGCGCTGGTTTGCGCTAGAGCACGGGGAGGAGCGCCGTCTCGGGGTCCACATCAACCACGACATTCCATCGTCGCCCCTATGGGTAAATCCGGACGAAGAGGAGGCGGAGGCGGAGTACCAAGCCGCCCTCAAGGAGGCCCTGCAGCACACGCTGGAGGAGAGCCGGCTTGAGGAGAATGTCCATTGGGATGGGCTGGAGCAAGCCCTAGCTTTGCCTGCGGTGAGGGACTCTGTCCAGGTGCCCCTATTCGTGCCACCACTGCCGCCGGTGCCACCCCTCGTCGAGCCCAAGGCCGAGACGGAGCGCGAGCCAACGCTCATGCGGAAGCGGTCACCGTCGCCCCCTGATCGCCGGAGGAGTCCTATTCGTGGACCGGCCAACTCCACTAGTGGGTGAGCGCGCCTCCCTGCTACTTCGCCTCCATGCCGGAAGAAGAGGCGGCCCACCTTGAGCACTGGAAGGCACATTGGCTCGTCGAGGAGGGGGCCGCCGGCAAGTGGCAGATGCAATATGAGCAGCTGATGCACCGCGACGAGGAGGCGCCGTGGCTTGAGGAGGAGGAGCACGCCTGCCTCGCCGTTATGCCGCCGCCGCAGCAGACGCCTTAGGAGGCTGCCCTGGCGGCCTATCAAGCTGCGTTTAGTTTGTCTAGGCCTTCCCCCGTCTTCATAGACCTCACTGATGGCGACGATGACGGCGACAAGGGCTAGGGCAAGGCGGTCTACTAGGGCGCAACCCATTTATTATTGTTTTTTAATTTCTTTGTTATGTTTAAGTGGACTTTGGCCCGCATTTGACCGACTATTTATGTATAATTATACTTAATTAGTCAGTTTAGGCCATGTCGGCATAAATGGGTCAGTCCCCCGTTGGGTGCACCTACCGACCCAAATGAAAAACCAGACGCGCACGTCTGCATGGCCGACCCAAGCAGACGAAAAGCGGACAAATCACACATCCGTTTGGGTCGGCGTGTTGAAGTTCCTCTAATAATATAGCCTACTGCTGGTTGTATGGATCTTTGCAACCGGGCTCTCAACCTTCTCATATAGTAGTTAGGTCTTCACTATTAATACATGACCCACTTTCTTCTCTCACGGAGTTCCCTATTTCTCGTGCGTAAGGCCCTGTTTGGATGAGCTAGGACTAATGATTAGCTCACAAGTGATTAGCTGACTATTAGGCCATTTCTTACATGCGTCGAGTATTTGGTGAGCATGGCTAGCATGCAGCATGAGTGATCAGTACTCCCTCCATTTCTTTTTACTTCGCGCATAAAATTTGGTCAAAGTCAAACTACACAAAGTTTGACCAAATTTGTAACAAAAAATATGAACATCTACAATACTAAAACTATGTATTATGAAAATACATTTCATGACGCATATGATAATATTGATTTCATATTGTGAATGTTGATATTTTTTACTATAAAGTTAGTCAAATTTTACAAAGTTTGACTTTCACCAAACTTTATAGAATTAAAAGGAACCCAGATACCTCAACTTGCACAGAATATGATGATATAGTCTCAAACTTACAAAACTGCACTCCATAACTTGCACTGGATTTGATGTTTTGGTCCCGGGCCTATCACAACACGACACTTGGCAGCCACGTGGTTATTTACATACGTAGTTATTTACCTAACATGCACAGATTTAATTACAAGTTAATTTGGCAGGCTTTAATTCTTTAACCGTCCCATGCATGCATGTCACATCATACAAAAGGAAGGTGATTAAAATACCATAATGAATAAAAATCAACATTTATTACCTCCTTATATAGCACCTACTGATTCATAGAATAAATAACTACGTATGCAAACACATGTGTATGTTACATAACTTTAGTAGTAGGTATACACATACCCACCACATAATTGGGTACACACATACACGTATATCCGTACATGTACCTTTTTTGAAAGGCACGCGCATATATACATAATTTCGTTAGTTGGTATATGCATACACACGTATGTACATAATCTCGTTAGGGGTATATGCATACCCGCGTATGTACATAATTTCTTTGATAGGTATATGCATACCCGCGTTAGTACATAATTTCTTTTTTTTGCGGGGTTATGTATATAATTTCGTTAGTAGGTATATGTATACCTACGTATGTACATAATTTCGTTAGTAGGTATATATACCATGAGTATGTTTATATTATTTGGAGTCAGTGCATAATTCATTGATATAAATAATAAAAATATTTTTCATGGATACCTCATGAAGGTATCAATTTTTATGTATACATATATTCATATGTGCGTAGAAAATCAACAAGCCGACAAGTCATATTGTGCGTACATAGTATACCTCGATCTAAAGAGGATGCATGTAATCATGTATATTTATTTCCTTTTTATTCTGTCATTCTCACTCCACCAATTAATGTGTGTTTTAGTTCTGTTCAAATCAATAAACGCAAATGGATGGGCATGCGGGACGAGACTTGCCTGCTCCCCCGACGTGTGCCCATCCGTGCTCCCGCGTACGTGGTCTAATTTGATTGGAACAAAATAAGGCCCGGCCCCATCCCCTTAAAATAAGGGGGAACATAATTAGATTAGAAAGAAAAGAGCAAAAAAGACAACCGTAGAATGAAGTGGGAGCATGGATGGGAGCATGGAGAGGAAACAGGCAAGCCGGATCCGGGCATGCGAGCTATTAAATGGTAGGTGCCCAGTCACATGGGTGTCCCAGGCACCATGCCTATCCATCGTTAGATCATGCTTAGCGACTGGTTTGGAAACCAATGTAAATGATTTAATTACTAGTTAATTTGGCAGACTTTAATTATTTAACCGTCCCAGCATATCACATCATAGAAAAGGAAGGTGATTAAAATAACATAGTGAATAAAAATCAATATTTATTACCTTCTTATATAGAACTTATTGATTCATAGAATAAATCACTACGTATGTAAATAGACATGTATGTTATTTAATTTTAGTAGTAGGTATACAGATACCCACCACATAATTGGATATACACATACACATACTCATACATGTACTTTTTTGAAAGGCACGCACATACATACATAATTTCGTTAATTGGTATATGCATACCCGCATATGTACATAATTTCGTTAAGGGTATATGCATACCCGCGTATGTATGTTTTTTTACAGGGGTATGTATATAATTTTGTTAGTAGGTATATATGTATACCCACGTATGTAGATAATTTTGTTAGTAGGTATATAAATATTCACTATATATATAATTTCTTTACTACCTAAAACCTAGAAGAAATCATTGAATATATATGAACCCGTGTGTACATAATTTCATTTGTATGTATATATATCATGGGTATGTTTATATTATTTGGAGTCAACGCACAATTTGTTGATATAAATAATAATAAAAAATTGTCATGGATACCTTATGAAGGTATCAATTTTTTTATACATGTATTCATCTGTCCATAGAAAATTCACAAGCCGACTAGTCACATTGTGTGTAGGTACTTCTCAACACATAAAGAAGCTAAATGATGTTATTGTAATTAATGTTTTTGCTAAATTTTCTTGGAATGCAAAACATCAAGGCTCTGAGCAGATGTCCAAGTATCAACTCAAGTATCTTATATTCTGTATTAGCATGTTGTTCTAACCTCTGAGTTTTTGGTTGATCCAGAGATACATTTCGTGATTCACGTTTGATTATGTAGTGAAATCTTATTAATTCGTCTGTTGAGGACTAGAAGCTTATCAATGAATTGAATGCTGAATTTTGCTCCCTGCAAAATAAAGTGAAGGTAGTTATTACCTCTGATATGAACATATATTTGAAAAAAAAATCGGAGACTGATGAACTTGAAGAAAATGTACTCCTACTTCTTTATGTGCATACATGTTTCAGATTTTCTTAATGACAACTGAAAGATTTTGTCTTCATTTTGATCTTCATGATAATATACTGCAGTTTTTACCTTGAGAATTACTGTTCTTTTTAACTTGGACACTTGTACTTAGTATACTCCTTATTGCCTTGTTTTCTAGCTGGCTGTTTTTTTTTTGACTGGGTGTTTTCTGGCTGGCTGTTGTGTCGAAATATTGTTTTCTTTATAGAATGTTGTGACTAAATGAAATTTTAATGGAAAATCCCACATGTCTTTGTTTTGATTTCTTGGTTGAAACTGCTGGGCGTCCATATTACTAACGCTTTACCATCCAGTGAAGAATGGATGCATCAACTGTAATGTCAATAATCAGTAGCAAAATTCAGAATTGTTGAGAAGAAAGGTGAACCTAAAGGCTTCAGCCCTTTTCGTACGATGCTATGTTGTTTCTAGCATATGGATAAGATTATTTCAGTCATTGGATTGATCGTTGACCAGATGAAATTGATGGAAATCTCTGGCCACATGCAAGTTAAGCTGCTTGAAGACCACGTCCATATCTGTACGAGGGCAGTGAAGTTGGGCATGGGAGTCTACATTAGTTGGGCACCCTTATGTAATCAGTCTGATAGTAACCAATTTTGAAATAGTTTTTTTTTCTGAAAAAGGGGACTCTCCGGCCTCTGCATCAGAACGATGCATACGACCACATTTATAGATAAATAAAGAGGTTCAACAAGGTCTTATAGTCTGAAAACAAAATAACGGCAGGCTCACAAAGAGCCACAACGCCAAAAACAATAGGCCCAAAAGCCACAACCGGCTGGTATAACAAAGATAGGTAAACTAATCGTCTATCCTATTACATGACGGTCATCCAAACCGGTTGAAGATATCACGCGCTACCATCTTCCAGCGGACAGATCCAGTAACCAAACGCTCCCTGGCCTCCGTCGGAGTGAGTAACGACCACATACGGATCAGCACAGTAGCCCGGAATAAAACCTGCAAAAAATGAATATTTGTTGTTCTGTTAAAAGCCTAATCATTTCTGCAGTTCCAAATTGCCCACAACAAAGAACATACTCCTACGTGAATGTGTCTAGCTGTTTCGGACTCTATCCCAACAAGCCACGTTCCAAATAACGTACTAACCGAATTAGGAGGAGTAATGTTAAAGGCAATATGCACCGTGTGTCACAAAGCTCTCGCCAATGGGCAGTCAAAGAAGAGGTGCTTGATAGTTTTGTCCTGATCACAAAAACTACACCTAGTAGATCCTGTCCAGTTGCGCTTAACCTAATTATCCTTTGTTAAAATGACTTGTTTATGTAGAAACCACATAAACACTTTAATTTTCAAAGGAACTTTATCTTTCCAAACAACTTTGGAACTAGGAAAACACTAGAGTTAATGACATCGATATACATCGACTTAACTGTGAACTCTCCAGACCTAGTAAGCATCCAACACAACTGATCGGGCTGATGAGATAGCTGAACCTCCATCAGTCTACTCACCAAATGAAGCCATGCTTCACACCGGTCGCCAACAAGCGCCCTCCTAAACTAAATATTAAGGGAATGGGCTGCATAATCGTTGCAACAAGAGCATCACGTCGTTGAACAATACGATACAGGGACGGATATTGAAGCGCCAACGGCGTTTCACCAAGCCAAGTATCCTCCCAGAAGCGAGTGGTGTTGCCATTACCGACTATAAACTTTGTTCTATTAAAGAAGGCAGCTTTGACTCTCATAAGGCCCTTCCAAAATGGCGAGTCAGTCGGTCTCACTGTCTCCTGGGACAAAGTCTTGGACTGCAGATACTTACTACGGAGAATCTGCGCCCACGTGGCCTCAGTCTCAACTGATAACTTATACAGCCACTTACTGAGAAGACATCTGTTCTTGACATCAAGATTCTCAATACCAAGGCCCCCCTAGTCCTTTGGTCAACAGATGATATCCCATTTGGCGAGTTGGTATTTTCTCTTTAGTTCATCACTCTGCCAGAAGAGTCGGGATCGATAGAAGTCCAGCCTTTCCTAACACCAATTGGGACTTCGAAGAAAGATAAGAGAAACATAGGCATGGTCGGTGTCGGTGTCAAAACCGGCGGATCTCGGGTAGGGGGTCCCAAACTGTGCGTCTAGGCCGGATGGTAACAGGAGGCAATGGACATGAAGTTTTACCCAGGTTCGGGCCCTCTCGATGGAGGTAAAACCCTACGTCCTGCTTGATTAATATTGATGATATGGGTAGTACAAGAGTAGATCTACCACGAGATCGAAGAGGCTAAACCCTAGAAGCTAGCCTATGATTGTTGATGTATCGTTGTCCTACGGACTAAAACCCTCCGGTTTATATAGACACCGGAGAGGGTTAGGGTTACACAAAGTCGGTTACAATGGTAGGAGATCTTCATATCCGTATCGCCAAGCTTGCCTTCCACGCCAAGAAAAGTCCCTTCCAGACACGGGACGGAGTCTTCAATCTTGTATCTTCGTAGTCCAGGAGTCCGGCTGAAGGTATAGTCTGGCTATCCGAACACCCCCTAATCTAGGACTCCCTCACTGAACCAGGCTTCAATGACGACGAGTCCGGCGCGCAGATTGTCTTCGGCATTGCAAGGCGGGTTCCTCTTCCAAGTACTTCATAGAAGATTTTGAACACAAAGATAGTGTCCGGCTTTGCAAAATAAGTTTCCTCATATTGCCATAGAGAGAATAATATTTACACAAATCTAATCTGCTGACGTATTCCGTAGCGTGACACACCATGGCCAAGCCTTTATCCGAGTCGTTTCATTATCCCACCTCAGCGCGTCATGCGAGGCGGTTTCCTTGGCACGTCTTGTTAAAGCAGAGATCGTGTCCCCTTATCCCGGGATTCTCATCAATACGGGCGTGGGTAACCCAACCGCGCCATTGATTACGACGCTTGGAGATAAGCGAGTTTTACCAGGCTGGTGGGGACATGTAGTTGCGTCCACCCATATAAGGGGATAAGGATCCACCTTTTCACCTACGCCTTCTTCCTCCTTCTCCTATCCATTCTTGCGCACTCGAGCTCCAGCGCCCAAGTCCGCACTCCCCACCTCAACCTTCTCCAGCCATGTCCGGAGCGGGAGGCAAGTAGATGGTCTCCTCCATCACGGAGGGACACATCAAAAAGCTGACAAAGGCCGGATACCTGTCTAACGACATCGTGTACCGGCTTCCCGAAAAGGGGCAGCTCATCCCCACCCCTAGGACCCATGAGAGGGTGGTGTTCCTCCCCCATTTCCTCCGCGGACTGGGCTTCCCACTCCACCCATTTGTCCGCGGGCTCATGTTCTACTATGGCCTGGATTTCCACGATCTGGCCCCGAACTTCGTCCTCAACATCTCGGCGTTTATCGTCGTGTGCAAGGCCTTCCTCCGCATCCGCCCCCATTTCGGCCTATGGCCCAAGACTTTCAACGTCAAGCCGAAGGTGGTGCACGGCAACCAGGCGGAGTGCGGAGGCGCCATGGTGGGCAAGATGGCCAACGTCCTATGGCTCGAGGGCTCCTTTGTGGAGACCCTGAAGGGGTGGCAATCAGGGTGGTTTTACGTCACCGAGCCGCGCGACACCGAATGGGTCGCACCCCCAGAGTTTCAATCCGGACCCCCTACGCGGCTCACCTCCTGGAAGGAGACGGGCCTGTCGTGGGGTAAGAAGGGAGAGCTGACCAGACTCCAAACATGCGTCCAAACCCTGGTGGACAAGAAGCTCAAACTTGTCAATGTAGTCCAGGTTATGCTCATCCGCTTGATCCTCCCATGTCAACAACGGGCTTTCAACCTGTGGGAGTTCGACCCGGCACGGCACCAAACTCTGAGCAGGCTCTTCGACACGACGTACGAAGATGCCTGGAAGGTGCTTTTCAAGGGCGCCGAGGCTCCCGCATCCGCTACCGAGGATCGCGGATTCAGTGCGTAGCGTCACGCTCTCGCGGTAAGCTGTTTTTTCCTTTTACAGGGTATCCGTTTTTCATAGTTTGACTCCATGCGGGATCTAAGCTCCCTTACCTTTGACGGGATTGGCAGGTGACATCCGGACAGATCAACTGTCCGGCTCCTTTGCCCGAAGGCCCAGCGGACGCTCGCTTGGCGAAGCTGCTGGTTCCGGCACCCTATGTGGTGCCGGAGAAGAATGCCGCGGGGACTCGAAAGAGTGCCCGGCGCCAGGAGGTGTCGGATCCATCATCCGATGGTTCCGAGGCGTATTCCTCCCGTGAAGATGAGGAGGAAGAAGAAGAGACCTCTCCCCCTCCAGCGGGAGGAGAGAAGAAAAGGAAGGTCGCCCTCTCTAGGGAGGCCGGAGGGTCCAAGAAGGGGAAAACCCTTCCTTCGGACTGCTCCACCGACGCCGACGATGGCAGAGAGGAGTGGCAGCCCAGGGCCAAGCCCCTAGCAAAATCGTAAGTATCCGGATACCAGAGTAATTCATAGTATTCGTTTATTGCACAGCTTTCCCTTATGTCAAATATGTTTATGCAGCCCACCCAAAGACCGGCTCGACGCGTCGTCGAGCGGCTCACTGGACTCGTCGGATGTGAACTCGCTTCCGACGGCTTCCCCCCCCCCCCCCCCCCGCCCTACGGATGACACCGAAGTGTTGTCCCAACAGATTCCAAGCCGGGAGGAGGTGGTCCTGGAGGCGCCGCAAGGCGACCTCCCGGACTCCAGGAGTAAAGGGGATGAAACCCCCCAGGGCTCCAAGTCTGGCTCTAGGTCGGACACCGCTCCGGAACCTTCAAAGGTTCCAGAGTCCGGCGGGGGACCTCCTTCAATGGTTCCGGAGCAAGTCCACCGTGCCGGTGGCCCCCGTCCAACCGGAGGCGCCGGACAATATGTTGGAGGCGCTCCAAGGCGCCTCCATCGACGAGGAGCACCGCACTATTATGAGTGCGGTGGTCCAGAAGGTTCAGTCCGCCAAGAGCGGACTGACTGAAGCTTGTACTAGCCTTTTAACAGGCTTTGAGGTAAGTAAAGAATGTGTAAATAATATTACCGCATAGACAGTAGCCTCTGATGCTCTGTTTGGCATTTGGGAAGAAAAGCCGAATAGAGGATCAAAAAATTTGCAGGAGTCTAACAGAAATGAGTCAATATGCATATGCAGGCTTCTCTGCTTGCGTCCGCCGCACTGACTGCGGAAGTGGACATGCTAAAGCAGAACCTCGAGCGGTCCGAGCAAGAGCTCGGACGTGCCAAGAAGCAGCTCGAGGACAATGAAGGTAAGAAATACCTTGTTTTTAAATATATGTAAAAAGGTGCAATTGCAAAGAATGACAGGATTATCGTGGCTATTGTAGGGGCCACGTCTGAAGTGGCGACCCTTAAGCAAGCGCTGGTCGAGGCCGAGAACAGGGCGGCCTCGGAGCGCACCAAGCGGGAGAAGTATGAGGCCGAGGTTGGCAAGGTGCGGCAAGAGCTCCAAGCTCTCATGGAAAAACATGAGAGTTTGGAGCTTGACTCAAAGACGCGAGCGTCCGAGCTCGCGGTGGCTATTGAAAATGCCAAGTCTGCCAAGGCCGAATCCCAGAAGACCCTCCAGGAGTTGGATGATGTGAAGAATATAGCGGCGGGTAAGGAATTCTTTATGCAAACCAAACACATAAACATGAGTTACTTGTTACTTACCCGAATCTGGAGCTCTCCAGGGGCGTTCGCAGATCTTCCCCGGAGTGTGTCCGATGCCGCCGCATTCTATCGAGCCGAGGAGGGCTGCTCGGCAAAGAAGGTGTTCTGGTCTCAGTATGCTGAGGCCGGACACCCCGTGCCCCTGAGCGACCAGCTGAAGCAACTGGTCGAGCTCCACAAGGCGGCCGAACAGGCCATGAAGGGCCTCATTGTTCGGCTGTGGCCTGGAGGGGCTCTGCCTGGGAGCTATTTCGCGCTGGTGCGGCGGCTGGTGGAGGCCTGTCCAAGGCTCGAAGTCATCAAGCGCTCCGTCTGCATTGAAGGTGCCCGAAGGGCCCTTGCCCGTGCTAAGGTGCACTGGGGCAAGTTGGATGCTGAGAAGCTTGTGAAGGACGGGCCACCGCCGGGGAAAGAGCATCGCAAGCCCGAGAATTACTATAAGGATGTTCTGAAGGGTGCCTGCCTTGTGGCGGATGAATGTTCTAGGGATGTAATTTTTGAGTGAAACTTGCTCGTTTTGTCCTGTGTGCTGAAAACTTGTTTATATGCGCTAAGCAATGCTGTTGGAATTTAAAATATTACCTTCTGTGCGGCTGTTTATCAATTCTGAGAGATGGCGAGTCGTCGGCTTTTGCCCCCGTGCCTCTAGTGCTGGGGTGTTCGGGGATAAACCTGAGCGCTCTTTTTCCCATGTTTGGGTCCTTCGAGGGAGGCGCTCAGCCCAACGAACAAGGCAATCGGACTATAATGCGTGAACACTCTCACTTAGCCATAGAATTCTATAATTTTAAATTTCGGCGAAGCCCCTGGTATTCGGAAGACCGAGTTCGGGGCGCTATCCATGCCTTGGCCGGACAGAGCCGGCTCCTCGCCCTAAGCGGCATAAGTCTTTAGGGACTCGAAAAACCTCTCGAACAGCGACCAGCTCTCGCTTCATCATGACAGTCAGTTTTAGCTTTCTCCACTGAGGTGCTCGACCCAGCTCAACTAGGGCACAATCGCAGTGGTTCTCCTAGTGCTACCTTAGCCGATATAGCGGAACGTAAGGCACCAAAACATAGGAGCCGGGCAAACCCAACTATTGACCCAAGACATGATTCAGAGCCGATGCATATAATGCTATAAGTTCGGGGTGCCGCACTTGTTAAAGTGTTCGGACTTCTCACACCATATTGAGGGGTACTAAAGCCCCTGGCGTATTTTGGCCGTACCAATGTGTACGGGTGCAACATGTCGTTAAGGAACATATATAAAGAAAAAAGGTAATGCAAAAATAGACGAAAGCTATGCATTTTTTATTAAAAAGGGCTGCGATCAAAGCAGAACGATACAAATAATGCGATAAGTGGAAGGTTGGACTGGTTAACATGTCCGTTCCAGGGGCAAGCTGCGGAATAGTATGCAGAACAGGTATACTGCTCGTGATAGAGACCACCTGGGAGTTCCGTAATGCGACGTGGCTTGTCTGCTTGCCTAGTTCTTGTATCGTTTGTGCGGTAATTGAACTGCCGAACAGGCCTTCCGAAGGATGGAGTCTTGAAAGTAAGAGAAAATTAAAAAATCGGCATCCCCTGGTACGGTTTAAGCCGTGTTTTGGGCGTGCCGTGATGGTGCCCCTCCCCCTATACCCATGGTATCTCTAGAGCGTAGTTATGTACGCGAAGTACTGGCGTCGCCTTTTTGTGAGGGTTGGGGTTGGGGCCGCATTGCTACGCCTGCTCGGATCGTGCCAGGCGGTCTTGTTGTAGGTTACTCCGGGCGCTCTTGACGGTGTCCGGTTGTTTAGTGGCCGGACTGGAGAACTGCCTGGAGAGGCTGCTTTGTACTTCCGCTGCCAGGGCCGCCGTGTGCTCCTCCGTTCGGAGGGAGCGTTCGGTGTTTCCATTGACCGTAATTACTCCTCGAGGGCCTGGTATCTTGAGCTTAAGGTATGCGTAGTGTGGTACCGCATTCAACTTAGCGAATGCGGTTCGCCCGAGCAGTGCGTGATAACCCCTGCGAAATGGGACTATGTCGAAGATCAACTCCTCGCTTCAGAAATTATCCGGAGATCCGAAGACCACTTCAAGTGTGACTGCGCCTGTACAATTAGCCTCTACACCTGGTATTACGCCTTTAAAGGTCGTTTTGGTGGGCTTAATCCTCGAGGGATCTATGACCATTTTCCGCACTGTATCCTGGTAAAGCAGGTTTAGGCTACTGCCGCCGTCCATAAGGACTCTAGTGAGATGAAATCCGTCAATAATTGGGTTTAGAACCAATGCGGCGAATCCGCCATGACGGATGCTAGTGGGATGGTCCCTTCGATCAAAGGTGATCGGGCAGGAGGACCATGGGTTGAACTTTGGGGCGACTGGCTCCACCGCGTATATGTCCCTTAACACGCGCTTCCGCTCCCTTTTGGGGACGTGGGTTGCGTATATCATGTTCACCGTCCGCACTTGTGGGGGAAAACCCTTCTGTCCATTGTTGTTCGGCGGCCGGGGCTCCTCGTCGTCATCGCTATGCAGCCCCTTGTCTTCATTTTCGGCGTTTAACTTGCCTGCCAGCTTAAACACCCAACAATCCCTGTTGGTGTGATTGGCCGGCTTTTCGGGGGTGCCATGTATCTGGCACAAGCGGTCGAGTATTCGGTCCAAACTGGACGGGCCCCTAGGATTCCTCTTGAATGGCTTTTTCCGCTGACCGGATTTAGAGCCTCTGGATCCAGCATTAACTGTCGTATCCTCAGCATTGTCGCCGTTAATGCGGCGCTTCTGCTTGTTACGACGCGACCTGCCACTACTGTCCCTGGTGTCCGAATTACCAGGGTTCTTGGTCATACTGTTGCTACGAGCAAGCCAGCTGTCTTCTCCCGCGCAAAAGCGGGTCATGAGTGTCGTGAGTGCTGCCATAGATTTCGGCTTTTCCTGTCCAAGGTGCCAGGCCAGCCACTCATCACGGATATTGTGCTTGAAGGCTGCTAGGGCCTCAGCGTCCGGACTGTTGACTATTTGATTTTTCTTTGTTAGGAACCGTGTCCAGAATTGCCTGGCCGATTCCTCTAGCTGCTGAATTACGTGACTTAGGTCATCAACGTCTGGGGGTCGCACATAAGTGCCCTGGAAATTGTCGAGGAATGCGGCTTCCAGGTCCTCCCAACAACTGATTGATCCTGTTGGCAAGCTATTAAGACAATGCCGAGCTGGTCCTTTAAGCTTGAGTGGGAGGTATTTGATGGCGTGGAAATCATCGCCGCGGGCCATGTGGATATGAAGGAGATAATCCTCGATCCATACTGCAGGATCTGTTGTGCCATCATATGATTCGATGTTTACGGGTTTGAAACCCTCGGTGATTTGATGATCCATTATTTCGTCTGTAAAGCATAGTGGGTGTGCGGCGCCTCTGTACTGGGCTATATCATAACGTAGCTCCAATGAGCCTTGTCTACTATGTTCGGCCCTGCTGAATTTGTGGCCTGCGTGACGGTTACCGTCTCGAGCCGTGGGGCGCCCATGCAATCCTTAGATCGATCTTGTTTGCCTTGCCTTGTCCTCCAATATGTCTCATAAGTCCGGCGCATATTCCCGTGCCTTGGTATGGGGTGCGGCTTGAGTGGAGGGCCGAGAGGCCTCTCTGTCGCGGCCACGAGGTGGCCGATCGGCCGCATCAAGTGCTTCCTCGTCTAATCGGGATAGCAACCTGCGCTTTGGGTAGTTCTTGGAGGGGCGTTCGGGTTTATGCTCTTCGGCCACAAGGACTTCAGTCCATCTGTCGACTAGCAAATCTTGATCAGCTCTAAGCTGTTGCTGTTTTTTCTTGAGGCTTCTTGCCGTGGCCATAAGTCTGCGTTGAAAATGCTCTTGCTCGACGGGATCCTCTGGCACGACGAATTCGTCGTCGTCGAGGCTTGCCTCGTCTTCGGAGGGAGGCATATAATTATCGTCCTCGACCTCTCTGTCTGCCGCTCTCTCATGAGGGCTGGTTTCTCCATCCTCCTGTGCTAAATCTTGCTGGAGGGGGTTTTCTTCGGCGCTTTTCGGAGTATTATTATCTCCCGTGCTGGAATCACCGTATTTGTTTTGGCGGGATTTTGAGCGGCGCCGCTGACGCCGGCGCTTAGGCTGTTTCTTGGAGGGGTCATCCTCCGCTGTTCCATCGCCCTCTCCCTCTTTTGGGGTGTCTACCATGTATATGTCATATGACGAGGTGGCTTTCCAGGGCCTAGTAGGCGCTGGTTCTTCATCATCTCCTTCATCGGCGTCCATACCGTCGATGTCTTCGGAGTCGAAGTCGAGCATGTCAGTTAAGTCATCGACAGTTGCTACAATGTAGGTGGTGGGTGGGCTTTGAATTTCTTCATCATCCGTACCCCAACCTTGCTGACCGTAGTCCGGCCAGGGCTCTCCTAATAAAGAGAGAGACTTCAGTGACTTCAGGATATCGCCGAAAGGCGAGTGCTGAAAGATGTCCGCAGCAGTGAACTCCATGATCGGTGCCCAATCGGATCAATCACCGAAAGGCGAGTCTGGGGAGGAGTCCGGCTCCTTGGAGTCACGAGTCTCGCAGAGTATGTTGGGGAACGTAGTAATTTCAAAAAAATTCCTACGCACACGCAAGATCATGGTGATGCATAGCAACGAAAGGGGAGAGTGTGATCTACGTACCCTCTTAGACCGACAGCGGAAGCGTTAGCACAACGCGGTTGATGTAGTCGTACGTCTTCACAGCCCGACCGATCAAGCACCGAAACTACGGCACCTCCGAGTTTTAGCACACGTTCAGCTCGATGACGATCCCCGGACTCCGATCCAGCAAAGTGTCGGGGAAGAGTTCCGTCAGCACGACGGCGTGGTGACGATCTTGATGTTCTACCATCGCAGGGCTTTCCCTAAGCATCGCTACAATATTATCAAGGATTATGGTGGAAGGGGGCACCGCACACGGCTAAGAGAACGATCACGAAGATCAACTTCTTTCTATGGGGTGCCCCCTGCCCCCGTATATAAAGGAGCAAGGGGAGGAGGCCGGCCGGCCCCTATTGGCGCGCCAGGAGGAGTCCTCCTCCTAGTAGGAGTAGGACTCCTACTAGGAGGGGGGAGGAAGTGGGGAGGGAGAAGGAAAGGGGGGCGCCCCCCCCTCTCCTAGTCCAATTCGGACCAGGGGGAGGAGGCGCGCGGCCCACCCTGGCTGCCCCTCTCTCTGTCCACTAAGGCCCATATGGCCCATTACTTCTCCCGGCAGGGTTCCGGTAACCCTCCGGCTCTCCGGTTTTCTCTGAAATCACCCGGAACACTTCCGGTGTCCGAATATAGCCGTCTAATATATCAATCTTTATGTCTCGACCATTTCGAGACTCCTCGTTATGTCTGTGATCACATCCGGGACTCCGAACTAACTTCGGTGCATCAAAACTCATAAACTCATAATATAACTGTCATCGAAACCTTAAGCGTGTGGACCCTACGGGTTCGAGAACAATGTAGACATGACCGAGACACATCTCTGGTCAATAACCAATAGCGGAACCTGGATGCTCATATTGGCTCCTACATATTCTACGAAGATCTTTATCGGTCAGACCGCATAACAACATACGTTGTTCCCTTTGTCATCGGTATTTTACTTGCCCGAGATTCGATCGTCGGTATCTCAATACCTAGTTCAATCTCATTACCGGCAAGTCTCTTTACTCGTTTTGCAATACATCATCTCGCAACTAACTCATTAGTTGAAATTCTTGCAAGGCTTATGTGATGTGCATTACCGAGAGGGCCCAGAGATACCTCTCCGACAATCGGAGTGACAAATCCTAATCTCGAAATACGCCAACCCAACATGTACCTTTGGAGACACCTGTAGAGCTCCTTTATAATCACCCAGTTACGTTGTGACGTTTGGTAGCACACAAAGTGTTCCTCCGGCAAACGGGAGTTGCATAATCTCATAGTCATAGGAACATGTATAAGTCATGAAGAAAGCAATAGCAACATACTAAATGATCGGGTGCTAAGCTAATGGAATGGGTCATGTCAATCACATCATTCTTCTAATGATGTGATCCCGTTAATCAAATAACAATTCTTTTGTTCATGGTTAGGAAACATAACCATCTTCGATTAACGAGCAAGTCAAGTAGAGGCATACTAGTGACACTCTGTTTGTCTATGTATTCACACATGTATTATGTTTTCGGTTAATACAATTCTAGCATGAATAATAAACATTTATCATGATATAAGGAAATAAATAATAACTCTATTATTGCCTCTAGGGCATATTTCCTTCAGAGTACGGGGCTGGTGTTCGGCTCAATCGCCGTTGGGGTCGCAGCCCCCGAGGTGGCGTCCAACCGCCCATCCTCGATCGGCGCAGTTGGCTCTGAATTAAGGGTCGGAGCCGATGCGGGTGCGGCCTCCAGGGGACTATTCGGCGGCAGAGCTAGATCATGCTCGTCATGACAGTGCGGCGCGCTCGGCAGTGGCTCGAATCCGTCGAAGATCAAGTCCCCGCGGATGTCAGCCATGTAGTTTAAACTTCCAAATCTGACCTGACGGCCAGGGGCGTAGCTTTCGATCTGCTCCAGACGGCCAAGCGAATTGGCCCGCAGTGCAAAGCCACCGAAGATGAAGATCTGTCCGGGGAGGAAGGTCTCACCCTGGACTGCATCGCTATTGATGATCGTAGGAGCCATCGAGCCTGACGGTGACGACACAGAGGAACTCTCAATGAAAGCACCAATGTCAGTGTCAAAACCGGAGGATCCCGGGTAGGGGGTCCCGAACTGTGCGTCTAGGCCGGATGGTAACAGGAGGCAAGGGACACGAAGTTTTACCCAGGTTCGGGCCCTCTCGATGGAGGTAAAACCCTATGTCCTGCTTGATTAATATTGATGATATGGGTAGTACAAGAGTAGATCTACCACGAGATCGAAGAGGCTAAACCCTAGAAGCTAGCCTATGGTATGATTGTTGATGTGTACGTTGTCCTACGGACTAAAACCCTCCGGTTTATATAGACACCGGAGAGGGTTAGGGTTACACAAAGTCGGTTACAATGGTAGGAGATCATCATATCCGTATCGCCAAGCTTGCCTTCCACGCCAAGGAAAGTCCCTTCCGGACACCGGACGGAGTCTTCAATCTTGTATCTTCATAGTCCAGGAGTCCGGCTGAAGGTATAGTCCGGCTATCCGAACACCCCCTAATCCAAGACTCCCTCAGTCGTGAGCACCAAATTAATAAGAATCAATCGTCCTCCATATGACATGAGTTTACCCTTCCAGCAACTTAGTTTCTTCTCAAACCGATCCTCGATGCACTTCCATTCTCTGTTTGTCAGCTTACGATAGTGAATGGGTATACCTAAGTATGTGAAAGGTAATGCCCCCAATTCGCATCCAAACAATTGCCTATAAGCCTCTTGTTCCTCATTGGCTCTACCAAAAAAGAACAACTCGCTTTTATGAAAATTAATCTTCAATCTGGTCAATTGTTCAAATAAGCATAAAACCAGCTTCATATTTCTCGCTTTTGCCAAGTCGTGCTCCATAAAGATGATTGTATTATCAGCGTACTGCAGGATGGACACACCACCATCAACTAGATTAGGCACCAAGCCACCCACCTGACCGGCCTCCTATGCCCTACCTATCAGAATTGCCAATATGTCAACCACAATGTTGAACAGAATAGAAGACATTGGATCACCTTGTCTCAGGCCCTTGTGTGTCTGGAAATAATGACATATGTCATCATGCACTTTAATTCCAACACTCCCTTTTTGCGTGAAAGATTCTACCTGGCGTCGCCAAGCTTCATCAAAACCCTTCATGCGTAAGGCCTGTTGAAGGAAAGGCCATTTGACTTTATCGTACGCTTTCTCGAAATCCACCTTGAAAACAACTCCATCTAGTTTTTTCGTGTGAATCTCATGGAGCGTTTCATGAAGGACCACAACCCCTTCGAGGATGTTCCTGTCCAGCGTGAAAGCAGTTTGGATAGGCTGCACCACAGCATCATGTGAGCCTATTAGTCCCGACCTTGGTAATTTTTTTGAAACTAACATTAAGAAGACAAATGGGCCTGAATTTCTCAATTATCACAGCCTCTGTTTTCTTAGGAAGAAGGGTTATCATTCCAAAATTCAGTTGAAAAAGCTGAAGCTGTCCAGAGAATAAATCATGGAACAACGGCAGCATATCCCCTTTAAGAATATGCCAGCACTTCTTATAAAACTCAGCCGGGAATCCATCCGGGCCAAGAGCCTTATTATTTTTCATCTGCGATATGGCCTCAAACACCTCTTTCTCAGAAAAAGGAGCAGCTAAAATATCATTCTCAACAGCAGTAAGTTGAGGAACATCCTCAATTCTAGACTCATCCAGAGAAACACAGTTATCCTCTGGAGGCCCAAACAATTGCGTGTAATACTCAGTAATGTATAATTTTAGGTTCTCCTGACCTAGAATCGTTCCTTCATCTTGTTCACGCAGAAAGATCCGCTTCTTTTTGTGTTTGCCATTAGCGATCATGTGGAAGAATTGAGTGTTCGCGTCCCCCTGGACTACTAGTCGGACCTTGGCCCGCAGCGCCCACTTTAATTCTTCTTCACGAAGAAGCTCTTTCAGCCTCATCTCCGTGGCAAGCTTGGCATGAAGCTCTAAGGCTGGCAGAACCATGGTTTCCGCTTTTACATCTAGGGACTGGATAAGGGTAAGGAGTCATTTCTTTTCGACCTTATAAATCCCGCTAAGATGCTTAGCCCACCCACGTAGGAAACTTCTCAAGTGCCTACTCTTATTCTGCCAACGCTCAAGCGCAGTCCTACCTCATGCATCCTTAGTTCACTCTCTGGCTACGAGATCAAAGTAGCCTTCTCTTTCAAACCAAGCAAGCTCGAACGAAAATGAGTTTTTGTTTCCCAAGTGGGTGGCCTCACCAGAGTCAAGAAATAAAGGCGTGTGGTCAGAAATACCACGAGAAAGTGCCTGAACTGTTACAAAGGGAAATTTCTGTTCCCATTCTACAATAGCCAGTACCCGATCCAACTTTTCAAACGTCGGATTCGGCACCGCATTAGCCTAGGTGAACTTTCTTCCCGCAAGCTCTATCTCTCTCAGATCCAAGCTTTCAATGATAGTATTAAACATGAACGACCATCTGCCGTCAAAGTTATCATTGTTCTTCTCATCACGCCTTCTAATGATGTTAAAATCACCCCCACCAGGATTGGAAGCTGCTCAGAACCGCAAATCCTAACCAGATGAGCCAAGAAATCAGGTTTGAGTTCGGGCTGTGCGGCACCATATACCGCCACCAGAGCCCAATTAAACCCATCAGCCTTCGACCACACCCTAAACTTAACAGCAAAATCTCCCATGACCACACATCGGACTTTGAGCGAATCGCATCTAACTCCGAGTAAGATCCCACCCGATCTTCCTCGCGGTGGCAGACAATGCAAGTCAAAATCAATACCTCCCGATAAAGTATTGAGAAATTGTGTCGAAAAATTATCTCTACCAGTTTCCGACAATGCGATAAAGTCCAACCTATGCTCGATAGATGCCTCTACAAGAAACCTTCTTTTAGCCAAGTCTTTCAGACCTCTGCTATTCGAAAAGATTCCTTTCATATCTCGTCATGGATTTTTAGCCATGCGCATCCTAGCACTCCTACGCACTATGATGTCGGGTAGATCTTCCGCTTCCATTTACGTTTAGGAATGTTCTTACTCTCCAGCCGGTCCTCACAACCAGGCTCAGAAGGTCTGACTACAACATTCTCAAAACTCTCATCCTCCTTCTCAGGCTCAGGTAGGGGAGGAGCAAGATCCGCACAAAACTTATCGAGCACCTTAACCCCCAAAGCATCAATATCGAAATCATTCATGGGTTTAACCGCTGCTAAGTTACGAATCATCTCTAAATCCCGCTCCGCCTCTAAATCCAGGATATCATTAACGGAATTAGAAATTTCACTATCATTACTACCTAGTGAAATTCCTAATTGGTTTGCATTATTAATAATCTCATCATTAGAAAAATGCAAGATAGAATTTGAGGTATTAATCGACATATCAGTAGTGACCTCAACGTCACGAAGCTTGGCCGCCCTCATGGCGCACCGCTGCTGTATGTCATCAACCTCCGGATGATCCTGGAGACGGCAGCTCAACCGTCGCCCCTCAGACACCGGATCTGGAATCCCACCGAACGCAATAATCTCCTCCTGAGTGACCCTGCTCGGGGTGGGGCCTCCTGCCTCACCCCGAACACACAGCCGGTCAGCCTCCATCGACGAATCAGCTGGACCGCCGGAAAGCGGTGGGGCGCTCAACGGCACCGCCAATGTCGGTAGCGCCCCACGGCAGAGAGACGGCACCATGCCGGGGGAGGAGGGAGCAAGGGCCACCTGCCCGAGCTCCCCACCCACTCCTGCCCGCCGGTAAGAAGGGCTCACCGGCGCCACAAGAGGGCCGGCCACCCTAGGCCCCCTAGGAGAAGAGGGCACCGAGGCCACCTGCTCCGAGCCCCCTCCAGAATGTGGAACCACCGCCTGCAGCTCCGACCTCGCAAGAAGGGAAGAGGGTGCCGAGGCCACCTGCCCCGGACCCCCTCCCGAAGATAAAACCTCCACCACCAAAACCTCGTCCACCGTGAGAGGAGAATAGGGTGCCGAGGCCACCTGCCCCGAGCCCCCTTCATAAAGCGGAACCGCCACCTGCAGCTCCGACATCACGACAGAAGAAGAGGGAACCGAGACCACCAGCCCCGGACCCCCTCCCGAGGGAAAGACCTCCACCGCCAGACCCTCGATATGAGGAGAATCAATGAGTAGTACATGAGAGGGAGCCACCTCCTCCTCTCCCCTGACCGAGATCGGCAAAGCCCCAAGGACGGGACTCATAGCATCCTCAAAATCCAAAGCCGGTAACTTGTGCTCAAAAACCACGTCAGACTCCACCCGCTCACTCCAAAGTCTCGGAGGCGCAGAAGCCTGCTCGAAAGATCCAAATCTCAGAGAAGTCGTAGGCACCGAGGAGGGTGGTCCCATCCCATCCCCGGACGTCTGAGAAATGGATCCCGATCCATTGGACAACTATCGTCCAGTGTCATCAACCGGTGCCTCCTTAGCTCCCGAGTTATCATCTCCCTCATGCATATCAACATCAGTCCCGTTAGCTGCCTCAGCCAACAGACTCTCATCCTCAAACTCAATCACGAGGTTATAAATCTGGCCTCGATATGTCCACTTGACCACATCAGGCACGAACTCAATATCCAGAACACTAACCAGCAGTCGGGCAATCCCGTGAGCTCTGGTATAAGCCATACCACTCTCTCAGTCTTCCCCACCATAATGCCCAAGCTAGCCACAACCCTGGCATCCTGAATCAGCTTCGAGGGAGCCCCAGAAAAACGCAGCCAAACCTGAGTAAGCAGCTTACCCCGAGGTTCGACCTTCTTCCACTCATGAAACTCGAGGACACCATCAGTACCCGGCACTTTGCACATCCCAAAACTCAAAAGTCTCTGCAAATCCTCAACTGAAGGGAACTCAACCCTAAACATATTTGCCTCGAGACTAACAAGCTCCCACTGGAAGTCACCAGGAGCTAACTCCTTCAGCCTCTGCACAATCCGAGTCTCAGAGACCTCTCCTCTGGTAACTTTGACAACCCCAGTGATCATACTCTAGGTCTCATCAGGGATCTCCATCGCATCAGGAGACTCAAAGAACGTGATCTCAGCATAATACACTCCATACATCATAAGAGACGGCGCCTGATCACGCAAAATCGGACAAACCCCTGAATCATGTGTTGGCTTGCCACAGGTGTCACATAGGTCAGCCACACACTCAGCAATAAAATGACCCTTCTCTCCACACCGATAGCACAACATTTTCTCCTTCTTGCGCGCCCACTTGGACGCCATGTCCGAGTCAGCCCTGTCTGTCGCCTCCACTGACACCGACACCGTGGTCTCACTCCCGGGTATCTCAGCATTAGCGAGCGCCGACACCACATCCATAGCCTGACCAGACAGCACCGGCTCCTCGACAGCCCCAGTGGCGGTAGTCGCCCCGACGACCACAGGCAGAGGAGGCTGCCGTTGACGAAACCGGCCACCTCGACCACCGCGACCACCATGATGACCGCGGTAGCCTCCCCGCTGCCGATAGCCCGGGCCAAACGCCCCCTCAACAAAACCACCCAGAGGACCGAGAAAAGGTCTCTCCGTCATCCCGTCACCCTGCCATGCATATCCTCGACCACCGCCAGTCGACGAAGAACTTCGGTGCTGGCCATCTCCATAGGCATTGTACCCATCATCTCCCCATTGACCCCGGGGAGTTCCCGAAACACCCCCAGCACCTGTGTTTTGCGGTGATCGCGCCTGCGTCTATGTCAGCCCAGACGGATTCTGAGTCGGCCTCGCGACGTAGTGCGGCGGGGGGGGGGGGGGGGCGGCCGAGGCTGACCAGGTGTCACACCCTGATTCCCCCGAAGCCGGCGGCCTGGTTGCGATCGCACCACCCCGGCCCGCTGCGGTCACCCCAGCCAGAGCCGGTGTCGGCGGGCGAGGACCACCGGTCGTCCCGCCTCGACCCGCGGCAGGCAGCCCCGCCGAGCCCAGCAACGGCGGCCGAACCCCTGGAAGGGCACCGCCACCACGTCCTGCAGCCACACTCACCATCCCAGGGCCGACCGCAGTACCCCGGCCAGCTGCAGCCGCCGGCGGCGGCATACCTCGACCGGACCCAGAGACCGGTGGCGGCAGCGCACCACGGCCAGAACCAACACCCGGCGGCGGTGCACCACGGCCATTGCCACCGCCCGGCAGCGGCGCACCCCCGACGCGGCCTGCCCCGGTATGCACGGCGATGTTCTTTCCCGGCTGCAGACCAGCCCCGCGGCCCGCCATGGCAACCAGGGGAGGAATCCGTCTAGCGCGTCCAGGACCCGAAGAACGCAGCCGAGGCGCCCGATGCGAAAAAACCCTAGGACTCAGGGTAGGCGAACGCAACGTAGATGGCGCTGGGATGCATGCGACGTCAGTTTCGCTATCGATAGGACCCGGACTCACTTGGGCCTCATACCCAATAGTCCCTGACCCAACGACCTCGAGCGAAAAAACGTCCAAACCCAGCCCACTACGGCGCAATATCGATTTCAAACGATCACGGCGAGCCGCCGCGATCTGGATCGGCTTGCTTGCCGGCTTCGCCTTGAAATAGTGCATTCTGATTTTTTTTCCTACTGCTGGTTACCGAGTGGCATCCAATTGCCTCCGAACAGATTTTTCTATACTCATAGGAATGGGTTTTATTACGCGAGACATTTCCAGGACCATCAGCTAGTCCTTTACACTGAATCTATTTATTACTCCCTCCGTTCCATAATATAGGACATTTTTTGTGTCAAAAAACGTCTTACATTATGGGACGGAGGGAGTAGATGGCTTTGCTATTCCTGAGGCCATGTAGTTTGTTCTTACAGTAGTTGTCATATGGTATGGTTTTCCGGCCGTTGGACTAGCATCGGTTCCCTATGACCATTAGAATCTATTACACACATTAGCTGGGAGAGGTACCATGTTCTTATGGTATGGTTTAGATGGAGGCAATTCGCAAAAAAAAAAGATGCAGGCAAATTATTTGCCTCTTTTTGGAAAGAGAAAAATTGAGACTTGTGTTGACTATATTGTTCATGAGACACTCATAGTTGAATTCATTACTTTTCACTTTAATGGATGATGAAAGATTGTGTCAAGGTGATTATAGTCGAACTACGTGAGACAAATCAAAGTTTTCCAATACAGTTCAAGAATTTTGAGACTGCCATTTTCACGGTCATTCTATAGGATAAGAACTTTCTTATTTAATGTGCCCATCACGCTCAGCAATCTTTTTGTGTGGTGTATAGCTGACAAGATGATACGGTAGTTAGGAAAAATATTGGAGGAAGATACAAACAGGAAGAATATCCCAAACAGAGAAATCGCCATGATTTTTCTCGGATACACTCAACAAAGACACGTGTCAACAAGCCTGCCATAATCTATTGAAACACACACACACACACACACACACGAAAAACAAACTTGCAAAGCTATTTCTACAAGGAAATTTGACAATCACATGGAGCAATTTTATTGATAAAATATTTCAGAAGCTGAATGCATTACACCCCAATCAAGTATCCATTATACATCTTGAAAAAGATCGCGGGCAAACATTTGCCTTCGTGTTAAAAAATTTCACTTGCATTCTGATTTTTTTGTCAGACTGAATAACCAAAGAGCAGCTAAATGACATGTTCCCTCAATGGCATAAAAATTCAGAGGTCTCCTATCTTCTTCTGGCATAGGCAGCTTCAGTCAGGCTTCTAAATCAGCGGCTTCGAGCGCTGACAAGTTGAGTGGATGTCCATGGCTGTGCTCGTCCTCGTAGGTGATGATAAGCATCCCGGTGTTTCCACGACCGCTCCACTTGCGTCCTCGTGGGACAACGCTTTATGTTGCTGCACCTTTAGTTACCCCTGCACTCAAGAAGTTCATACTAAATTACTTGATTCAATTGTCTCTGTCAGCAAATGGATACACACACAATGATAAAGTGGACATGCCTATGATGTTCAGAATTTTCTACTCTTCCATTGCAGCCAAGAGGAGATGAGAGTCTCTTCTTCTATGGGAACCCAACAAGGGAGCTGATCAAACAGGTTGGAGCTTTGTGCAAACATGTAGAGGCAGAAGATGCACAGAGCCGATAATGACAACAAAATGAGAATGCAGTATGTGGTACACCAATAAATCTGAACTTCAGAAGTAAGGATACACAAGTAGTATCAACCAGTAGTACTCCCACCGTTCCTTTATCCGGAAACGCTCCTTCGCGAGCGAGCGTTCCAACGAGCGATCGGAAGCCAAAGGACAGATGGGCCCACCAACGTTAATGCATCAGCCCACATGCGTGTGTACATCGCTCGACCTTCCCTACTCTCTCTCTCCCGTGAACTCTTAATCTTCGCCCCCCCTGATTTCAATGGGTGGAGCCCGGGGTGGGGCCTGGATTTACCTTAAATGACATTCCAGACTTGCTAAAAAAGGCAAAGTGCAGCCTGTCGGAAATCGCGCGTTCCAGCGCGCGCGCGCGAGATAGCAGCGCTCTCCTTTATCTAAGGTGCATTTTTTTTACAAAAAATTCACAATGTAAGGTGTATTTGTTGTAATATCACTTAATCCTTCTTTTACCCCTCCACCGCCACATACATGGTAGCTATCCTCCTGATGCTAAAATCAAGCCAACCACTTAATGCGGCCCCGCGTCTTCCGCCGGCGTGCGTATGTCAAGTCGCCCGTGCTCGGCAGAAGCACCTCACGTGTGTTCAAGGAGGTCCGCCTCATGGTCGGCTTCTTTGCTGGTATCAAGTCGATCATGCTGGCGTCCATTGCCGTCATGGAGCACATGCTCAACTTCTACATGGAGCCCGCAATGAAAAAATTATCCCGCTATTACTGCAAAAAGGTGAGATTGCACAAGAACATACCATCGCCGGAGTCATCGGAAGCTAGAGTCATAGTCGTATCCAAGATCACAGGCACTGTCTTCGTTCTCCTCTATTGAATCCCAATTAGGTGCTGTATGCAAGTCTAGATCAACCTTTTTTTGTTGGCCATGTACTCAAAGAGGGGGAAATGAAGAAAACCAGGGGGAGTTGACTCATTTTGTACACGAAAACATATTTTAAAATCTTCATTGTCTTGGCACCAAGTCACTTTCCTCCGTTTTTCTGATGACCGCGCGAACACATGGGTACTCATTTTTGTAAAGCAGGCAAGACAATTATTTGCATCCCTGATTTGTTGGGATACGCGGATTGCATGTGCCATGCAAGGCCGGCAGCATATCTGCATGCAGCGGCCAAATCAGTGGAGGCTCACGATAATTGATTTCCAACCCTAAACTAGTACCAAGGGTAGTATTGTCCCAGATGCTCCAAAATTGCTGCCTTGGGATGCTCTAAAAAAATTTGCTGCCTTGGTCACCGAGCTGGAAAAAATGCGCCTTAGATAAAGGAATGGAGGGCGGAGGGAGTATCAACCAGTGCGGCGGAATACTGGATTTACCAGCGTAAGGAACTATGGGCGGGTGCAAAATTTTATCTATCGGTATTCAAAGGAAAACAAATAAATGTAAAATAAATATGTTCAACAAGTGTTCAGTACAAAACACAAAACCACTCAATCAGAATACGCTTCTTCATCTCGGTACTCACAACCTAAGGCACGATCAGAAAAGAAAAATCACCAATTGTTGATCACTCAACAGGGTGTGACCACATGAGCAGGAAGGAATGAATACGTGAGTCTGTCATACATATATATATACATGATATGTATATGATTTATTTTGCCAAAAATAGTGGGTATTCAACTGAATACCCTTGAATAAAGGTAGGCCCAACATCGCCTAATAGCAAACCTCCCAAAGCTGTTAGAATATACAGATTGACAACGATCTGCAATGCAAACACGTAGATATCATTGTAAGCTAAATAACTTGTATGAAGGCCCAAATGCACATAGCTGATAGGTCAAACATCAGGAGTTGCATGAGAATGAGAAGGACAATTTGATCTCTTCTCTCCATGCCCTTCAATTCATATCAAGAGAATACATTTGAAAATGTGCAAAACTGCAATTGTCACAAAGAAACTCAATGGACTATTCAAAAGCAAGAGCTATTAATGTGAAAATTTGTCAGAAAAATGTAAGCAAGGAAGTTTGAACTAAATATGAACAAGAGTTTCTTCTCATGTCCAGTTATATCACAACAACACTATGTCAAACTAAAGGAATTTTTTTAATGCAAACTAAATATGAATTGATTTTCTAATAAAACTTGATTCAAACATAACAGAGGAGATAAAAGCGTCATCCATGATCTAAAGCATTTAAGTTCAAAACAAAACTGAAGCAATTAACAATTATGTCTGATCTTTGCTTTTTATTTTGACCAAAATCTGTTTCATATAAGCTACCACATTTTAAACTATAATGCAGGGTGGTAGACACAAATATTCCAGTTTTTTTCTTTCTACAAATCCATAAACGAACCTTTGATTCGCGATGCATCCACATGTAGTGTCGAATGAGTCATGCAACCAAATAAATTGGGTGTTAGGAAAATATCATGGTTTGCAACACATTCTGCCCATCTTTTTCATGTCAACTAGACCACACTTTTTCGATAATCACAAAAGAAATAGGAAAGTTGATGAATACATAAATGGTTCTTAATTAAACCAAGAGAACTCAAAATCTGATTTCCACACATAACTCAAATACAACCAGAACATGGTCATCGTATGAACTGAGAATCACTTTAACCTTCAGATATGTATTGAAATTTCTTAGCAACAACCAAAAAAAAATATAACTAATTGAATGTTTAACTGCGCCCTCGACGAATTGAGCTACTGATACTCTTATCACTTTTTTTCAGAAAGATAATCGCTCTAATATTATAGGGCCTTAATATAAGAATTTTAATTTCACATAACATGGTTGTTTCCTTCTACTCTCATTAGAAGAGGCACAAGTGATTAATTTATATGGAATTGCCTTACCACAATTTACCATCCCCGTTAAGATGTCTAGCTCATCACACACAGAATATTCTGAAGCATTCTTGGCGACAGAAACAAATTTCAGTCTATCAAAAATGGGTAGGGATGCCACGATGGGATGGAGGCTGCCTGGTACGAGGGATGCAGGGCGGAGCACCAGCTCATGGGGCGTGGGTGCAGGAAGGTGGAGGTAATGACCAAACTTACAGATGAGACCGATGGTAGTTACACTATGGTGACTCGTCGGCAGCCGGTGAAATCTCCAGATCCAGATTCAATCAGGGACGTAAGAATGGAGATGACTAGAGGAGACACAAGACCAACATGGCAGCGCCTCTCCTATACAGACCTCACTGACCTCTTGTCCTACCTTGCTGTAGCAGGAGTACCCGAAGAGGTAGAGGTGGAGTGAGGCGAGGAATGGGTAGTGCTGACCCCGACGTGTAGTGCGTCGATGTGGATGAGCACCGCCCTAGTGAGGAGGTTGCTGTTAGACCCAGCGCCGCCGCTTCCCTCGAACTGGATCCCGTCGGCGGAAACGACCTCCTCTGCTCGCGACCGTAGGGAGGATGGGAACCGCCCAGCCCTCTCCAACGATTCCCTAAAAAAAAGCTCTCTCCCACGATGCCACGATCCAAGGCAGATTATTCTTCTTTATCAATTATTTTCTTAGTAAGAAATACAAGAGGTAAATTTACCTCCCCAGGCCCGCACGTGAGGTAAATTTACATTGTTTGTACGCTTTTGTTTCTCTCGTGGCCTCGGTGCCTCGTTTGGCCGGGGTGAGGAATAACTATTTGTCACCGAATAGCGCAACCCTATAATATTACTATTCATCATTCAGGATGCAGAATAAGTTATTCTTCACCCGATATAATTTTATGATTATTTCATATTTAAATTACGGTTGGAATTCAAATAGTTATATTTTTATTGATTCACTACGTAAAATTTGTCATAAGAAAATAAAAATATAAGTCATAAGACAAGAAAAATTAGCAGTTTACGTGTATTTTACATTATGTTTTTACGTTTGTAATTTTACATAACATAAAATAATTTTTACAATGATTACATATTTTCTTACGGTCTCTTTTTATGTCAGAAATAAGACAAAAACTTACGGAATGTAAAATTACGGTGCATTAATGGTGAAATAGAGGGGATTGAAAAATAAATATTCGTCACCCAGGGTAAAACTGTGTCTTCCATAGCTGGGAGACACAGTATATATTTGGAATATAATATGATCCAACGAAGGGATTAAAAAAATACGACTGTATGTGTCCTGGACCAAAAAACAAATAGTTCAGTATATATTTATGTCGCAGTGAGCTGAAATGCTTATTATTTTTGCCGAGGATACATATATGCATACTTTGACAATCCCTTCATTGGATCATCTTATTACATTAGAGAGATGCTCCCATATTTATTTTATATTTTTTGATAACTTTTAAACCATTAAAAGTTTAGCGACCATTAACTAGTTCTGTGGCAAGCTATGATAGACACAGTTTTATATATATAAAAGGAGGGCCCTGCAATGTAGCACTACATTAACCTTGAGATTCCTACACCATGTAATGATTATTAATAAATCCATTGGGAAAAAATGCAGCAAATGAATACTGGATGTACAAGTGTATGCACGACTAAGCAACTAGCACGTTCCATTCCAGAGCAAACTAAAGTACTAAACCATGGCGTGCAAATACAGTGCAAGATGGCGATGAGAACGAATGGTGACTGGGGAGAGCATGATGCGTTCACTTTAACAGATTAGTCATTTTTACACATTAGATATAAAGCATTCTGTGTTTGGTTATTTTTATCTTCACTGGTTCTTCCTACCTATATCCTGTAATAAAATGAAAAGGCAGGGGGTATCTGCAAAAGTTCCACGACGACCGGTCCGGCCACCTGGCTGCCAAGTGTCGTGCTGTGATAGCCCCAGGATCAAATTGTCACATCCAGTGCAAGTTGGGGTATGGAGGAGTGTAGTTTTGCAAGTTTGGGACTAAATCATCACATTATGTGTAAGTTGGGGTACCGGTGATGCTTTTAACTCTATATAGTTTGGTCAAAGTCAAAGTTTGTAAAGTTTGACTAACTTTATATTATAAAATATCAATATTCATAATATGAAATTAATATTATCAGATGCGTCATGAAATGTATTTTCATAATAAATAGTTTTAGTATTGTAGATGTTCATATTTTTTTGTTATAAATTTTCTCAAACTTTGTGTAGTTTGACTTTCACCAAATTTTATGCGCAGAGTAAAAAAAATGGAGGGAGTACTGATCAAGCATGCTGCATTCTAGCAGTGCTCACCAAATACTCGACGCATGTAAGATAGGGCCTAATAGTCAACTAATCACTAGTCAGCTAATCATTAGTCCAAACTCATCCAAACAGGGCCGTACGCACAAGAAATAGGAAACTCTGTGAGGGAAGAAACCGGGTCATGTATTAACAGTGAACACCGAACTACTAGTACATGAGTAGGTTGAGAGCCCGATTACAAAGATCCATACAACCAGCAGTGGCTATATTATTAGCCTTGCTTTGATGGAGGATCAGAAAATAAAACTAAAACACACACATAAAGCAATATTTTTTTAACACAGTAGCGTGATTTGATATTCATGCAGTGGAAATGAGTGTGGACAAGCGAGGTAGGTTAGTACCAATGCAACTTGGTGTTGTGTTTACTTAGGCGTGTTAAGCTATGTTAGCCTGTCCTTCAGTCCACATCCAATGGAGGACTTGGTCATCAAATGCTGACAATATATAATGTGGTTGATGTGAAACTTTGGTTGTAAATAAAACATTGAATACAAACATGTTTACAGACTCTTGTACTTATGTCGGAAAACACTAGGGCCCTGCTTGGAATGGGTGTAAATTTTTACACCTATATTTATTTTACAGGTGTAAATTACCGATCACCTCTAGGTTCCTGCCTGGAATGAAAATGACAGGAGGATATCTGTATCCTAAACTAGCCAGAAACAAGCTGAAACGCTAAGCCAATCGGGGGATCGGAGGATCCTATGTTTATGCTTTTGTTTTATGGTGGAACACACTAGGCGTGTGATATATATATATATATTGTCGGCTTCTCACTCGATCGTCCATCAAACTGTTCGCTCATTCTTTTCTGCAACGTTCAAAAACTTCCCAAAAAACAACCAATGGCGCCTTCAGAAAAGAATCTTTGTGCGATCGTGCTCCTAATTGTCATTGTGGCCGCCGGTATGTATGTGCACATGTATAAAGTACTCCCTCCGGTCCTTTTTAGTTCGCATATAAGATTTGTCTGAAATCAAACCTCGTAAACTTTGACCAAGTTTATAGAAAAAAGTATCAAGATTTAGAATGTGAAATCAACAACATTAGATACGTCATGACTTTACTTTTCATATTGTATAAATTTTGGATTGTAGATGTTAATACTTTTTCATATAAATATGGTCAAACTTTATGAAGTTTAACTTCGGACAATCCTTATATGCAGAGTAAAAAGGACCGGAGGGAGTATAAGTTAATTGTCTGTATCTCTCCTAGCATCTTAAGTCGTTTTGGCGTTAAATTAGCTTGTTCAGGCTACTTATATTAATATGTTGTTTCAATTAATCTTGCGGCTAATTATAACCACGTTCTTGCATCGATGTGTTAATATGTTCAATGCCCTGCATGCACGCAGTCGACATTCATTGGATGCTCTTTCCACACACACCTAAGCAGCAATTATTACGGACTGTGCCTTGGCGCCAATGGCTACGGTTGCAATTGTGTATGCCAAGCTGAAAGGGCAAGACCCTTTCTGGCGCTTGTGACGACATCAAATGCTACTTCTATTCCTATTGCTCGTATGACATCGTTGCTGGTGCTAGCACCCCGATCCAGTTATTATCTTAAATATAAATTATTCCTTCCTGGCTGTTATGTAATAATACATATGTAATATTTTTTAATAAACAGGAGGGGTTACAACCCTTGCTATGCTAGTTAAATATATATAGAATAATTAAAGAAAAGAGAGAAAAAAGAAGATCATAATGATCGATTACAAAAGGACAGCTAGCCACTGCTCAACTAGGGGGAATGTAACCTTTCTTTTCTCTACCTATGGACAACCAAGGTATTTTTTTCTCGAAAACTGCTCGACGGGCGTGGCAAGTTAGATTAAAATACATTCATTACTTGTGTTTTCCTAGTGGTACCTACCAGTATGAGCTTACTTGTGTTGTTACAAATGAAATTGTTGGACTTGTGGATCAAAATAAGTTATTCTTCATCCTAGCAGCTAAAGTTTTGGCATTGAATTGACTAGTGTATGCAACTTAATATGTTGTTTGGATTAATCTTTTTCGAAAGATGTTGTTTTGATTAATCTTTTGGCTAATTAACCATATTCCTGCATGTGCTAGTATGTCCACTGTGTTCAATGGAGTCTCCATGCGCGAAGCCAAGTCAATGTCGGCACCCGAGCGGCAATTATAGAGGACCGTGCTTTGCCTTCACCGACGGTTGCGATACTACATGCCGAAATGAAAGCTCCGATAACACGTGGGGCGAGTGTGACTGTGACTTTAAATGCTACTGCTATACATGCTAGTCTAAGATTGTTGTTGTTGCTAGTGCTCCGACACAGCCATTATGCAGTTATCCCAGCCTGACGTTTCTCAAAAATAAATGTAAATTACCCCTTCTTGGCTCATATGTAATAGTAATACACACTCTCCATACTAAAAAAGTCATTTGAGGGTGAGATTCTATTCAAATATGAAGTTGTTTTACTTACACAAACTATATTTTGGACGAGGTTACCCCTGCCCGGTCGTTTCGTATCCTGTCAGCTGTCATCAAGTCCCGATTTAACATTAATCGAGCCTCGCGCCGTGTTGATAGAAAGAGTCCCTCGCGCTGCGCATGGAGGCCGAGAAGAGATGCATGGAGGCCGTCACGTCGTAGGACGTCATGGCAAAGTCCGTCCATCGAGCCAGACTCCATCCCACCATAGATCGTTGTCTCGCCAAACCCATCACCGGAGTCTATCGAGGCATACTCCATCGCGCCATAGATCATCGTCTCGCCAAACCCATCGCCTTCCTCCTCGCCGATGTTCGTCCATCTCGTCCGTGCGTGCTATAGCTACAACACAGGTGCAGGGTTGCCGATGCAGATACACGCATCGCCTACATAACCTGGAAAGCCAAGTCGCTGGAGCAGATCCCGGCATACGGGAAGCTAAGTCACTGAATCAGAGTAGTATTTGTTCGATCAAGATTAACGGGTTGTTTGGTTCGGATGACTGTAACCTAACTTATTTACGGAGGGTAATAGATGTCATTGGATAGTGTTTGTTTTAAGCCTCGTGTAATCGGATAACACAGTAATGGATATCCGACTTCACAAAAGCAATAACGCTCGAACCACGATGCTTTCAATCATGCCTAATAAATCATACCACGACTACATCTTGAAATTAATCTTTCCCAACGCTCATGCCTACACATAACAATCTTGTTGCATAGATGATCTCAAGATCATGTTGCACAAGATTTGAACCACAACTGACATGAATTGGAGCAAACACACCTTATGTTTTGTATTTGCTGGAGAGAGCACTAGGGCTTCTTCTTCTTCTTCTTCTCTGGTTTGCTCCTGCTGCTCGGGGAAGGAGCCGGAGAGCTCTTACGGTGGTTGGCTGTGCTAGCTAGGATTGGGCAACTAAAGGTGATATGCATGTGCATCCATTATCACTTCTAGAAAAAGGGTCTGTTCTCCCGGTTCGTAAGGGCCTTTTGTCCCGGTTCCTGAACCGGGACTAAAGGGTCGGTACTAATACCCTGTCCCTTTAGTCCCAATTCAATCCAGAACCGGGACAGATGGGCCTCCACGTGGCCTGTGCGCGGAGCCCAGGCAGGAGACCCTTTGGTCCCGGTTGGTGGCACCAACCGGGACCAATAGGCATCCACACGTCAGCATTTCTGTGGCTGGAGTTTTTGTTTTTTTGAAGGAGGGGGGGGGTTGGGGGTTTTGGGGAGTTAATTTAGGTGTTTCATATATTGTGTTAGCTAGCTATAATTAATAGAGAGAAGTGTCCTCTCTTATGTCCGTGCTTGGTCGACGCTACGTACTATACATACGTATAGAGAGGACTAGACATGCTAGCTAGCTAGTAAGCAAACGAAGGAAACAGAAGATCGTCATGAACATATATGCATACAGAGAGAAGTGATATCGACCACCTCTCCTTCTCCGAGAGATTGGTCGAATAACAAGTTCTCGTATATCTATCCGACACTACCGGCTACATATATACAATAATTATCTCTAACAAATATAATCATACGGACTCATGGTCCACATAGTATTCTCCGTCTTCAGCGATCACGTGGTCAAGAAAGAATGCCGCCAATTCCTCTTGAATTGCTCGCATGCGAGCTGGTGCTAGGAGTTCATCCCGCTTCCGAAACATCTAATTTGAAGAAGGGGGTCAATACATATATATATATATGAATGAATGAAACTCAACACAAATGATGGTAATAAAATAAAATTGTGAATGTTGTTATTTACGTACTTCATATTGTTCGTCAGTGTAGCCCCGCTCACAGGTCGTGTGGCGGATGGACTCGCAAACGTAGTATCCACAGAAATCATTCCCTTGTTCCTGCCACAACCACTTTACAAGAAATAGAGGTTAATCAAACTGATAAGTAAGAATGCCAAATGGTATTGATGAAACTAGCGCTTGAATCAATAGGAGATGCGCGGAACATGCTACTATAGTACTTACTTTCGGGTGTCTAAATTGCAGCTTCTTCGGGAGTCCCAGAGCTTTTTTGGAGAATTTTTTCCAAAACCTGCCAGACAAAGAAAACAATTACTTGATATATCAGGAAATGAACAAAGTTGCCGATATGGTGGAAAATGATCGATTTAACTTACTTCTCGAGCATTTGAGTCATGTCTGCATAGTCCTGGGGATCGTTTCGTCTTGAGTCTAAGACGGTTACTAGTCCCTGCTCAAGCTTAATCTCTAGGAGAATATAGTGGTAACTGCACACGCATGCATAACTCATCAATTACATTATTATAACCTTGACTAATATATAAGGGAAACCGAATACGCACAAGACAGTAACACTCACCTGAAGTTGTAAGGAAAGAGTATTATATCTTTGTTTTCATTTATTACCAACGATCGTAGCAAGTTGGCCTCGGTATCTGCGGCATGAAATTTAACCTGAGTTGCATCTATGAGATATGTGTTAATGAACCCAATATCACCGACTTGTCTTTTCTTCAATTCGGCAATCTTCAATCTGCATAATATAGTGAGGATGATTATAAATACATGCAATGAAAGAGCTGAGCTATATAGAGAGACTTAATGACAGAAGTAGTACTACTTACAGACAGTAGCAGGTGACCGTTGTTTTATCGAGGGCCAATTGATTGAAACACTGAAAGAACTCCTCAAATGGAACAGGCAACAGTTCAATTCCAACGAGGTCATACTCCTTTTTAACTTTCACATAAAAAGTACTCCTCCCCCAGAGTCTCTGCAGATTTTCAAGTACCAATCATGCAATCTTCGCATCATCGTTGATAGAGATCTTTCATCTTTGACGAGAGGCTTCCCGTACTCGTATCTTTGTATCTGCACCTCCATGAAATCATAATGTACATCGTCGGGCAGGTAATCGCCAAGATTGCTATAACCGGGCACCATCCTCGGATCATTAGCGACGTTGTCGCTAGGCACCTTGAGCGGGGGGCACGATTGCTTCGCTTGTTCGCCGAGCTGGGCAATTTGTTTCCCAGCTCGTCGTTCTTTCAGCCTTTGATCACTGACAGTACTTCCCAACCGCTTCGCTTCGGCAAATTACTTTCCAATAATGCGCTCATAGTTTCCTTTCGGCGGAGACTTGGGTGGTTTTGTCAGGGCAGCCAGAGTGCGCTTCGCTTTCACCGGATCTACCTTCCCCTCCGGAGGTGGATGTTCCTTTGCTTTCACCCCTTCAAAGTAGTTCCTCACTTCTTCTCGTGCGATCTCGGCGTTCTCCTACGGGGTCCTCTCGTATGGTAACTTCTCTGGAGTCTTCAGAGAAGGACCGAATCTGTATTTCCTCCCGCCTCTGGCTGTACTGCTAGACGCCGGCAGAGCATACGGAGCGGTTGTCTTCTTTACTTGCTTAAAAGGCGGAGGAGAAGGACTACGACGCGCCGGAGCAGCCGGAGCGGTGGCAGGTCTCTTCCGCCCTTGCTGATGAGGCGGAGAAGGAGGAGGCTGGCTGCTCGGGCGCGTCGGTGTAGGCGGAGAAGGAGGCGGAGTGCCGCCACGCGCCGGAGAAGGCGCCGGTCGAGTGCCCTGATCGTCACTCGCTGGAGGAGGAGGCGGTGGAGGAGGCGGAGTGCCCTGACTTGCCGGAGGAGGAGGCGGTGGAGGAGGCGGAGTGCCCTGACTTGCAGGAGGAGGAGGAGGAGGAGGCGGAGGTGTCCAGTTCGGAAGGTTGATGAGCTCCTTCCGCCATAGGCATGGAGTCTTCAGAGCAGACCCCAGCCTAGTCTCCCCTTCACCAGTAGGGTGGTCAAGCTGGAGGTCCTCAAATCCCTCCGTTATTTCATCCACCATCACCCTAGCATATCCTTCTGGAATCGGCCGGCGGTGAAAAGTTGCGCCGGGTTCAGTAGGATAAACAGAGCCAACAACCGCCTTGACCTTCAAATTCATCCATTGCGTCATAAGGTGGTAATTTTGAGACTCCGTGGTAGCATCCACGGGATAGCTGGCAGGAGCCGTCAAGGCATGCTCCGGCTGAAGCAGCTCGGTGGAAGCCACGCTGCTTCTCCACTGAGATGGCGGGGTAGCTTCGGGGGAAGCTTCGGCAGTACGTTTGCTGCGATTTGCTTCTCGTTCCTGTATCGCTTGTACCCTTGCTTGTAGTGCCTGCATTTGGGTCTGCTGCAATTTTTTCCTCCTCTCCTGGGATTTGTAACCGCATGCGTCCGGAAACCCAACCTTCCACGGAATGGAGCCTGGCGTGCCTCGTGTCCGTCCAGGGTGCTCAGGATTCCCGAGGGCCATTGTGAGCTCGTTGTTCTCTCTGTCTGGAAAGAACGTCCCTTGCTGCACTGCTTCGATATACTGCTGAAGCTTCCTGACTGGTATGTCCATTTGATCGTTCGTCCAAATGCACTTCCCTGTTACAGGGTCCAAGGTTCTGCCAGCCCCGAAGAACCAAGTCCGGCAACGGTTTGGCCAGTTAATTGTCTCTGGTTCGATCCCTTTATCAACCAGATCATTCTCAGTCTTGGCCCACTTAGGCCGGGCTACGAGGTAGCCACCTGACCCTGTGCGATGGTGATGCTTCTTCTTCGCAGCATTTTGCTTGTTTGTCGCCGACATCTTCTTACTCTTTTCCGATGTCTTGTGGGCCACAAATGCAGGCCAGTGATCTGTAATCTTCTCATATCTGCCCTTGAATTCTGGTGTCTCTTTATTTTCGACAAACTTATTCAGCTCTTTCTTCCACCTCCTGAATAGTTCTGCCATCCTCTTAAGAGAAAAAGACTTGATTAATTGCTCTTTAACTGGCTTCTCTGGATCATCCTCTGGCGGTAGGGTGAAATTTGACTTCAGCTCAGTCCAAAGATCATTTTTATGCATATCATTAACATAAGACACCTCAGGGTCTTCTGTAGCCGGCTTTAACCATTGCTGGATGCTGATCGGGATCTTGTCCCTAACCAAAACCCCGCACTGAGCAACAAATGCGCTCTTTGTCCGGAGGGGTTCAATCGGTTGGCCGTCGGGCGCGATTGCTATGATCTCAAACTTTTCATCCGAGCTCAACTTTTTCTTCGGGCCTCGTCACTTTACCGAAGTTGTGCTCGATCCGGAGGGCTGGAAAAAAGAACAAAGACTTAATTAATATGTGTACATACCAAAACAATGAATGCATCAATTAGCTAGTCAGCAGAAGCTTAACTAATATATATACCTGGCCGGACTCGGTTCGGTCACCGGAGACGTCATCACGGTCTCCTTCTTGCACCAGCATTGGGTCACCAGAGCCGTCCTCACGGTCTCCTTCTTGCACCGGCATTAGGTCACCGGAGCCATCATAATCATAGCCAGCTGCTTCCAGACCATCGGTGTCGTTGAGAAACAACGAGACGACGACATCACTTCCTCGTGTGATTATGTCCCCCAACAACTCTTCTTGTACTTCGTCTCGGGCGGTGTCCATAGTTTCTACAGATATTGACAACATGGCAATTATTATTCAAACATGACAGATGGATATATTAGTGGCAAACGTAGAACTAATATTAATTAGTGGCCTCGATACTGCTTCTCTAGGGTTTGGGGTGGCCTCGACGCTGCTTCTCTAGGGTTTGGGGTGTCCTCGACAACGCTTCAAGGATAAAAAAAGAAGAGGAAGAAGAAGAAAAAAAAAGAGGAGAAGAAAGAATAGAGGAGTAGAACTCCTCTATTCTTTCTTCTCCTCTTTTTTTTCTTCTTCTTCCTCTTTTTTTTCGGGAACGAGGGTCGTTGAGGGTCGCCGAGCGGTAGAGGAAACCCTAAATAGCAAGTATCGTGGGTGTGAGATACATGTGGCCGTCGGTGTCGGACACTACATCCACGTCCCACAAGTGACGTGGGCGTCGAAGCCCGAGTCACTTTGTGGGACGTGGATGTATTGTCCGACACCGACGACCACATGTATCTCACACCGACGATACTTGCTATTTAGGGTTTCCTCTACCGCTCGGCGACCCTGACCCTCGACGACCATCGTTCCCGATAAAATAAAGAGGAAGAAGAAGAAAAAAAAGAGAAGAAGAGGAAGAAGAAGAAAAAAAGAGAAGAAGAGGAAGAAGAAAAAAAAAGAGAAGAAGAAATCTTTCTTCTCCTCTTTTTTTCTTCTTCTTCTCTTTTTTTCTTCTTCTTCCTCTTTATTTTATCGGAAACGTGGGTCGTCGAGGGTCAGGGTCAGGTGTCGGACACTACATCCACGTCCCACAAGTGATGTGGGCGTCGAAGCCCGCGTCACTGGTGGGACGTGGATGTAGTGCCCGACACTGACGGCCACATGTATCTCACACCGACGATAGTTGCTATTTAGGTTTCCTCTACCGCTCGGCGACCCTCGACGACCCTCGTTCCCGATAAAAGAAGAGGAAGAAGAAGAAAAAAAAAGAGGAGAAGAAAGAATAGAGGAGATCTTCTCCTCTATTGTTTCTTCTCCTCTTTTTTTTCTTCTTCCTCTTCTTTTTTATCCTCTTCTTCCTCTCATGTTCGACGACCCTCGACCCCTCGGCGACCCTAGACCCCCTCTCGACCCCCTCATGTCGAAGTTATCGGGTAGGGGGTATATCGACAATGACATACCCGATACATACATACATACATACATACATACATACATACATACATACATATCACATGCATCCATACATATATGAACAAAATTAATATCTACTAATTAACAACCTAAATAAAAAAACCAATACATATAGGAAGAAGAAGAAAAAAGAAGAGAAGAAAGAATAGAGGAGGAGAAAGAATAGAGGAGAAGACTTCCTCTCCTCTTCTTCTCCCTCTTCTTCCCCTTCTTCCCCGCCTCTCTCATGAATGTCCGACGTCCCCCCTCCCCCCTCATCATCATCTATCATCCCCCCTCTCATGTTCAACTACCCTCGACCCCTCGGCCGCCCTCTCGACACACCCACGACCTAAAATGACCTAAAATGAAAATAACCTAAAATGCACTAAAGTTATCGACGACCCTCTCGACACACCCACGAATAAGAAAATATATCATCTTCTTCATCTCCTCTTCTTTGCATATTCACATAGCCACATAGCCACATACATATTCATCTATGAATAAAAAAACATCGTAGGTACAATTCATATCGACATTCATATATACATGAAAAAAATTATATGAACATCGTGAACAAAAAGATCATTGAGCAAAATTATTTTCCATGAACATACATATAGCCACATTCATATAGAACTTTTGCATATATGAACATATATATATGATTTTCTGAAAATGTAACTTTTGCATATAAACAGAGAGCAGCGGCGGCAATGGGTGGCGTCGTCGGCGACGGGGATGGGAAAGGGGGGAGCTCATTGGGGGCGGGCGGCGACGGGGAGAGGAGGCCAGCGACGGGAAGGAGGACGGCGGGCTCGGGGATGCCGGCGACGGGGACGGCGTGCGCGGGGCGCACGGTACGCGGAGACGGGGACGACGGGCTCGGGGTGGCACACGGCGACGGGGACGGCGGCGGGCTCGGGGCAGCACACGGCGATGGGGACGAGGAGGCGGGGATCAGGGCAGGGCGGACGGCAGCGGGCTCGGGGCAGGGCAGCCGGCGACGGGCGGGTGGGCGCGACGACGACGACAGCGACAGGGCGCGGCGATGGCGATGGGGCAGGGCGCGGCGACGGCAAGCACGCGGGGATGGGGCAGGGCGCGACTACGGCGATGAGGAGGACGAGCAGCCTGGCAGCGTCGGCGATGGGGAATGGAGCAGTTGGCGAAATTTTCGCAAGTGTGGGCTTATATAGGCAGACCTATGGTCCCCGTTCGTCGCACGAACCGGGACGAATGCGCACCTATGGTCCCGATTGGTGCTACCAACCGGGACCAAAGGCCTCTTTTCGGCAGCCCAAAGGGCGGGAAGCAGAGGCGTTTGGTCCCGGTTGGTCGCACCAACCGGGACTAAAGGGGGGCATTCGTCCCGGTTGGTGTTATGAACCGGTACCAATGCACCCCTTTAGTCCTGGTTGGTGCTACCAACCGGGACCAAACGCCTTGTGCTGGCGCGGTGCGGTCGTAAGTTTAGTCCCACCTCGCTAGTTGAGAGGGGCTCGGAGTGGTTTATAAGCCTCGCTGCCACATCCCTCTCGAGCTCCTCCCTATTGCAGGCTTACGGGCCTAATCTGTGCACTGCTATGCCTGTTGGGCCTGCTGGGCCTTCTGCGGGCCTGAATCCTGGCCCATGTAAGGGTTTCTAGTCGTATTCAGGCCGTGGAGGCCTAGTAGGTGGCATTTTTTTTGTTTTCTTCTTTTGTTTTCTTTTTTGCTTTTTATATTTTTATTTGTACTAAATAGTTATAGTTTTTTAGTGATTTCTTTTTGCTTTTAGGTCACAAAAATTATAAACTTTCTGTTAGTGCCATTAGTTTTAAAATTTGTTTTTTTGTTTTCTTTTTTGCTTTTTTTATTTGTACTAAATACATATAGTTTTTTAGTGATTTCTTTTTGCTTTTAGGTCACAAAAATTACAAACTTTCTATTAGTGCCATTAGTTTTAAAATTTGAATTTTTTTGTTTTCTTCTTTTGTTTTATTTTTTGCTTTTTATTTTTTTATTCATACTAAATAGTTATAGTTTTAAAATGTATGTGAATCACTAGTTTATGAATAACTTTACTATGAAGTTAGATTTTTGAGTGATTCTTTTTCCTGCTACTTAATATTATAGTGTTTTATCATTATACTCTATTTGGTAATTTTAGGTTATTTTTAATATCTGTTTTAATCAAAAACAATTTTTTTATTTTTTTTGCTATTAAATTCTTTTTGCTATTAATGTGTTGAACAAAAAATACTTTCTGAATTTAAGTTGCATAAATTTTATATAAGTTTAGTTTCAAAAATACTAGAGGTTTATAAAAAACTTTTTAGTTGATTCCTTTTACTTTTTTGAGCTATAAGACCCTGAAATTGAAAAGCATTTCAAATGAACTCCGAAAAGGTTGAAAGTTGGCATGGTATCATCATTTCACCCACATAGCATGTGCAAAAAAGTTGAGATGGTTACGGCAAAAACTGGATGCACTTCGTGTACAAAACGGACAATCTCTTTCGAAGTATCAAGGTTTCGGACGAAAGATCATCTGTTACAAAGGGATTTCATTTTCTTGAACTTATTTGAACTCCATATTTTTTCTGTGTTCAAAATGCACCATTCAAAGACACATCATCAATTTTCAACCCTTTCTGACTTCATTTGTTATTTTTCATGCATTTACTTAATTTTTGAGCTATAAGACCCTGAAATTGAAAAGCATTTCAAATGAACTCCGAAAATGTTGAAAATTGGCATGGTATCATCATTTCACCCACATAGCATGTGCAACAAAGTTGAGATGGTTACGGTAAAAACTGGATGCACTTCGTGTACAAAACGGACAATCTCTTTCGAAGTATCAGGGTTTCGGACGAAAGATCATCTGTTACAAAGGGATTTCATTTTCTTGAACTTATTTGAACTCCATATTTTTTCTATGTTCAAAATGCACCATTCAAAGCCACATCATCAATTTTCAACCCTTTCTGACTTCATTTGTTATTTTTCATGCATTTACTGATTTTTTGAGCTATAAGACCCTGAAATTGAAAAGCATTTCAAATGAACTCCGAAAAGGTTGAAAGTTGGCATGGTATCATCATTTCACCCACATAGCATGTGCAACAAAGTTGAGATGGTTACAGCAAAAACTGGATGCACTTCGTGTACAAAACGGACAATCTCTTTTGAAGTATCAGGGTTTCGGACGAAAGATCATCTGTTACAAAGGGATTTCATTTTCTTGAACTTATTTGAACTCCATATTTTTTCTGTGTTCAAAATGCACCATTCAAAGCCACATCATCAATTTTCAACCCTTTCTGACTTCATTTGTTATTTTTCATGCATTTAATGATTTTTTTGAGCTATAAGACCCTGAAATTGAAAAGCATTTCAAATGAACTCCGAAAAGGTTGAAAGTTGGCATGGTATCATCACTTCACCCACATAGCATGTGCAACAAAGTTGAGATGGTTACGGCAAAAACTGGATGCACTTCGTGTACAAAATGGACAATCTCTTTCGAAGTATCAGGGTTTCGGACGAAAGATCATCTGTTACAAAGTTGGCATGGTATCATCGTAATAGTTGCGGGAGAAAGTCTTCACTTTTTCTTCGCTTGTGTGATTTGCTTATTGCGCCGTAACAATGGATAATCTTCATCGTTTATCGGGATGCTTGGGTCAGCCTTGACATTGAAGGGAGGAATTTCATGAAACTTTTCATAATCTTCAGACATGTCTGTCTTGTCGTCCACTCCCAGGATGTCCCTTTTTCCTGAAAGAACTATGTGGCGCTTTGGCTCATCGTATGATGTATTCGCTTCCTTATCTTTTCTTTTTCTCGGTTTGGTAGACATGTCCTTCACATAGATAACCTGTGCTACATCATTGGCTAGGACGAACGGTTCGTCAGTGTACCCAAGATTTTTCAGATCCACTGTTGTCACTCCATACTGTGGGTCTACCTGTACCCCGCCGCCTGACAGATTTACCCATTTGCACTTAAACAAAGGGACCTTAAAATCAGGTCCGTAGTCAAGTTCCCATATGTCCACTATGTAACCATAATATGTGTCCTTTCCGCTCTCAGTTGCTGCATCAAAGCGGACACCTCTGTTTTGGTGGTGCTCTTTTGATCTCGGGCGATCGTGTAAAATGTATTCCCATTTATCTCGTATCCTTTGTAAGTCAATACAGTCAAAGATGGTCCCCTAGACAACAAGTACAACTCATCACAAACAGTGTTGTCACCTCTGAGACGTGTTTCCAACCAACTGCTGAAAGGCCTGATGTGTTCACATGTAATCCAGTCGTCGCACTGCTCCGGGTGTTTGGAGCGCAGATTGTTCTTGTGTTCACCGACATACGGGGTCACCAAGGTAGAGTTCTGTAGAACTATGTAGTGTGCTTGAGACCAAGAATATCCGTCCATGCATATTATTGAGTCACTTCCAGGAGTACCTTTTCCAGTCAGTCTCCCCTCATACCGCGATTTAGGGAGACCAATCTTCTTAAGGCCAGGAATGAAGTCAACACAAAACCAGATAACATCCTCTGTTTGATGGCCCATGGAGATGCTTCCTTCGGGCCTAGCGCGGTTACGTACATATTTCTTTAGGACTCCCATGAACCTCTCAAAGGGGAACATATTGTGTAGAAATACGGGCCCCAGGATGACAATCTCGTCGACTAGATGAACTAGGACGTGCGTCATGATATTGAAGAAGGATGGTGGGAACACCAGCTCGAAACTGATAAGACATTGCGCCACATCACTCCTTAGCCTTGGTACCATTTCTGGATCGATCACCTTCTGAGAGATTGCATTGAGGAATGCACATAGCTTCACAATGGCTAATCAGACGTTTTCTGGTAGAAGCCCCCTCAATGCAACCGGAAGCAGTTGCATCATAATCACGTGGCAGTCATGAGACTTTAGGTTCTGAAACTTTTTCTCTGGCATATTTATTATTCCCTTTATGTTCGACGAGAAGCTAGTGGTGACCTTCATACTGAGCAGGCATTCAAAGAAGATTTATGTCTCTTCTTCCATAAGAGCGTAGCTGGCAGGACCTTTATATTGCTTCGGAGGCATGCCGTATTTTTCGTGCAAATGTTGCAGGTCCTCCCATGCCTCAGATCTTTTGTCTTCTCATACACGCCCAAGAAGCCTAGCAGGTTCACACAAAGGTTCTTCGTCACGTGCATCACGCCGATTGAAGAGCGGACCTCTAGGTCTTTCCAGTAGGGTAGGTCCCAAAATATAGATTTCTTCTTCCACATGGGTGCGTGTCCCTCAGCGTCATTCGGAACAGCTAGTCCACCGGGACCCTTTCCAAAGATTACGTGTAAATCATTGACCGTAGCAAGTACATGATCACCGGTACGCATGGCCGGCTTCTTCCGGTGATCTGCCTCGCCTTTGAAATGCTTGCCTTTCTTTCGACATTGATGGTTGGTCGGAAGAAATCGACGATGGCCCAGGTACACATTGTTCCCGCATTTGTCCAGGTATATACTTTCAGTGTCATCTAAACAGTGCGTGCATGCGTGGTATCCTTTGTTTGTCTGTCTTGAAAGGTTACTGAGAGCGGGCCAATCGTTGATGGTCACGAACAGCAACGCCTTAAGGTTAAATTCCTCCTGTATGTGCTCATCCCACGTGCGTACACCGTTTCCATTCCACGGCTGTAAAAGTTCTTCAACTAATGGCCTTAGGTACACATCAATGTCGTTGCTGGGTTGCTTAGGGCCTTGGATGAGAACTGGCATCATAATGAACTTCCGCTTCATGCACATCCAAGGAGAAAGGTTATACATACATAGAGTCACGGGCCAGGTGCTGTGATTGCTGCTCTGCTCCCCGAAAGGATTAATGCCATCCGCGCTTAAAGCAAACCATACATTCCTTGGGTCCTTTGCAAACTCATCCCAGTACTTTCTCTCGATTTTTCTCCACTGCGACCCGTCAGCGGGTGCTCTCAACTTCCCATCTTTCTTTCGGTTCTCACTGTGCCATCGCGTCAACTTGGCATGCTCTTCGTTTCTGAACAAACGTTTCAACCGTGGTATTATAGGAGCATACCACATCACCTTCGCAGGAACCCTCTTCCTGGGGGGCGCGCCGTCAACATCACCAGGGTCATCTCGTCTGATCTTATACCGCAATGCACCGCATACCGGGCATGCGTTCAGATCCTTGTATGCACCGCGGTAGAGGATGCAGTCATTAGGGCATGCATGTATCTTCTCCACCTCCAATCCTAGAGGGCATAAAACCTTCTTTGCTGCGTATGTACTGTCAGGCAATTCGTTATCCTTTGGAAGCTTCTTCTTCAATATTTTCAGTAGCTTCTCAAATCCTTTGTCAGCCACAGCATTCTCTGCCTTCCACCGCAGCAATTCCAGTACGGTACCGAGCTTTGTGTTGCTATCTTCGCAATTGGGGTACAACCCTTTTTTGTGATCCTCTAACATGCGATCAAACTTCAGCTTCTCCTTTTGACTTTCGCATTGCGTGCTTGCATCGACAATGACCCGGCGGAGATCATCATCATCGTGCACATCGTCTGGTTCCTCTTGATCTTCAGCAGCTTCACCCGTTGCAACATCATTGGGAACATTGTCTGGTTCCTCTTGATCTTCACCAGCTCCCCCCGTTGCAGCATCACCGTATTCAGGGGGCACATAGTTGTCATCGTACTCTTCTTCTTTGCCGTCTTCCATCATAACCCCTATTTCTCCGTGCCTCGTCCAAACATTATAGTGTGGCATGAAACTCTTGTAAAGCAGGTGGGAGTGAAGGATTTTCCGGTTAGAGTAAGACCTCGTATTCCCACATTCAGTGCATGGACAACACATAAAACCATTCTTCTTGTTTGCCTCAGCCGCATCGAGAAACTCATGCACGCCCTTAATGTACTCGCGGGTGTGTCTGTCACCGTACATCCATTGCCGGTTCATCTGCGTGCATTATATATATTTAAGTGTCCAAATTAGAAGTTCATCATCACATTAAAACCAAAGTGCATACATAGTTCTCATCTAACAACATATAGCTCTCCAGAGCATCTAATTAATTAAACCATACATTGAAACTATGTAAAACATTTCAATGCAAAAACAAATGCGATCATAATCGCAACCAAGGTAACAATTGATCCAACGGCATAAAGATACCAAGCCTCGGTATGAATAGCATATTTTGTAATCTTTCTAATCTTCAAGCGCATTGCATCCATCTTGATCTTGTGATCATCGACGACATCCGCAACATGCAACTCCAATATCATCTTCTCCTCCTCAATTTTTTTTATTTTTTCCTTCAATAAATTGATTTCTTCTTCAACTAAATTTAACCTCTCTACAATAGGGTCGGTTGGCATTTCCGATTCACATACATCCTACATAAATAAAATCTATCTCACGTTGGTCGGCATAATTTTCATAAACAATAAATGAACCAATAGTTATAAAGATAATATATATACCACATCCGAATCATAGACAGGACGAGGGCCGACGGGGGCGGATACCAAAACCATCGCACTATATAAGATGCAATAATAAAAGTAAGAAAATAATAAAAGTATCTATGTAAACATACAACTAAGAATATTTTTCCTTTCAGAAAGAAGATAAGAACAAGAGGCTCACCACGGTGGTGCCGGCGATGAGCTCGGCGCGGGTGATCGACGACGGTGAAGAGCGGGACGGGGTGTGACGGACCGCTAAACCTAGACAAATATTGTGGAAAATGGAGCTTGGAGGTCGTGCTTGGAGAGGAGAAAGCTTAAGTAGTGTGGCTCGGGCATTCCATCGAACACCTTGTGTGCATAGGAGGTGAGCTAGAGCACCACCAAGCCCTCTCCCCCTCGGCCAGAAAAAAACAGAGCAGTGTGCTCTGCTCTTACGCGAGGGGGTATATATAGGCACTTCATTGGTCCCGGTTGGTGGCATGAACCGGGACTAAAGGGGAGCCTTTGGTCCCGGTTCAAGCCACCAACCGGGACCAATGGTGGTGGGCCAGAAGCGAGGCCCATTGGTCCCGGTTCATCCCACCAACCGGGACCAAAAGGTCCAGATGAACCGGGACCAATGGCCCACGTGGCCCGGCCGGCCCCCTGGGCTCACGAACCGGGACCAATGCCCCCATTGGTCCCGGTTCTAGACTGAACCGGGACTAATGGGCTGACCCGGCCTGGACCAAAGCCCTGTTTTCTACTAGTGTATCACTTAGTGTCCCATAGGGACTTCTGCTCTTATATATTTTGTAAGCACAGAGCCACAGGGGACCCACCTGTCAGATGATATTTGTGTGTGCGCGCCCCCAACCAGGGCAAAGCGTCATACTGTAGCAATTCTGTAGCTACTGTTGCTACAATGTAGTAGCCACTACTAGGGAAAACCTTATACACAGAATCTTATCAGTAGTGCTGGATAAAAATAGGCGCTACTGCTACTTAGTAGTAGTGCGTAGTCAAAAAGGGCGGTACTGCTATCCACATAGAAGTAGCATGTTGGGAAGAAACAACGCTACTACTATAATTGCCACACCGTTGCCGCTAGGCTAAGTATAGCAATAGCGCGCTTGCTGAAACCGCGCTACTGCTATGGCATTTAGCAGATAGCACCTTCCCCTGACACACGCTACTGCTAAACCCATCCTATCTTCTCCACTGGTCACCCCTCACTCTCCCATCTCCACTCCACTCTCACTCTCGCCCACACCCCGTACGTCGCGGCCCTTCCCGACGACCGTCGTCTCCCGTCGCCACCGCCGCTCATGTTCCTCCTCCACCAGGTAGTTCCTCCATCCCTCCTCCTTCCACCTCCCTCTCCCTCCTCACTCCCGCCTCCTCCCTCTGACCTCCCTCCCTGCCTCGTCCGTCCTCCTACTCCCTGCCTCATCTGTCCTCCTCCTCCCTACCTCATCTGTCCTCCTCCTCCCTTCGTCCCTCACTCACCCCTCCCTTCGTTCATACTCCCTCCACCTCCCTATGTTTTTGAAATTTTAATAATAGAAATTTTTAGGTATTAAATTTAGTAATAGAAGTTTGTAGTAAGAAAATTTAGGGTAGAACTAGGGTAATAGAAATTTTAGTAAGTGTTCAATAGAGTAGAACACTTACATTGCATTGTTTTTAGTAAGTGTTTAATAGGACTAGTTTATTTAGTAAGGGCTTAATAGAACTAGTTTAGAGAGAGACATATATTGCCAAATTTAGTTATGTTAGGATTATATATAAGATTTATTGAAATGTTTTTGTTAATATTTTCAACCATTGAAATTCAATGAGCATCAAGTTCGAATGCTCATGTGGCGCAGGGTACATAGATCACCGACGAGCCGGTCAACGACGCCTAGAAGATCACCGACGACACCCGCATCCTCGATAACCATCGTCCATAGTGAGTAAACATGTATATCTACTGTTGTGTACTAGCTAGTGTTGCTCAAATATGATGTAGATATAAACATGTATATCTAGTGTTGCTCAACTAGGACATGTGCTTGCCCAAGTGGCCTATGTTTGCAGGGAACACCTCCGAGTGGCCTTTGTTTTGCCGAGTATTGATTAATTTCCATTCCAGCAAATTTCAGGCGCTCGATATGTCCTTTTTAGCAAAGGTCATGCTAGATTTTTCTGTGAATTTTAGCATGGCTTGTGCTATGATAACCCACAAGTATAGGGGATCAATTGTAGCCTCTTTGGATAAGTAAGAGTGTCGAACCCAATGAGGAGCTAAAGGTAGAACAAATATTCCCTCAAGTTCTATCGACCACCGATACAACTCTATGCACGCTTGACGTTCGCTTTACCTAGAACAAGTATGAAACTGGAAGTACTTTGTAGGTGTGATAGGATAGGTTTGCAAGATAATAAAGAGTCCGTAAAAAAAATCTAGGGGCTGTTTAGATAAAGATACAACTAAGTTAGTTTTAGTAGAAAGTTTTTGTCAACAAGAAAGTTATTTGTCCCCAGGCAATCGATAACAAGTACCGGTAATCATTCTTGTAATTTTATATGAGGGAGAGGCATGAGCGAACATACTTTCTCTACTTGGATCATATGCACTTATAATTGGACCCCCAGCAAGCATCCACAACTATTGAAGATCATTAAGGTCGTGAAACCCAACCATAGCATTAAGTATCAAGTCCCATACGCCATAACCCACCTATCCATGCTTGGGCTGCTGTTATCCCCTGCAACACTGACAATAAGCAAACCATGAACATATTGCAACACCCTACAGCAAGGGCTCCTCACGTTTGTGCGAGACGGAGGGCACCGTAGGAAAACACCATAAATAAAATATACAATCACACCAACCAAGATCACGATTAACCCATAGGACAAAACGGATATACTCAAACATCATAGGATAACCATAGATCATTGGGAAAAAATATATGGAGTTGAGCACCATGTTTAAGTAGATATTACAGCGGGGAGAAGGGGTGTTACACCACTGCATATAGGGGGAGAAAGTTGGTGTTGACGGTAGCAAGATTGTTGATATAGATCACCGTCCCGATCGTTGCCCTAGCGGCACTCTGACGCCACCGGGAGAGAGGGGGAGAGAGCCCCCTCCTTCTTCTTATTCCTTGGCCTCCCCTAGATGGGCGGAGAGTTCCCCCTCTGGTCCTTGGTCTCTTCTGTTTCGCGTTCCCCATATCTGGCCAAAAAACATTTCTTATATTTCTGGAGATCCGTAACTCCAATTGCGCTAAGATTTTAACACGATTTTTTCCGGATATAAGATTCCTTGCGCCCGAAGTAGAGCCCGAACCAATGTACGAGGTGAGCACAACCCACCACGCCATGCCTGGCTCCGAGACCGCGCCCTAGTGTGTTGTGCCCACCTTGGGCCTCCATTTGCGGTTATTCCAACTCCCCAAAGTCACATATATTCCAAAATAATTCTCCGTGAAATGTTATTGCATTCGGACTTCGTTTGATATGGATACTCCGTGATACAAAAAACATGCGGAAAACAGGAACTGGCACTGGGCACCGGATCAATAGGTTAGTCCAATAAATCATATAAAAGTTGCCAAAAGTATGTAAAAGTTGTATAATATTGGAATGAAACAATCAAAAATTATAGATACGACAGAGACATATCAGCATCCCCAAGCTTAATTCCTGGTCTTCCTCGAGCAGGTAAATGATGAATAAGATAATTTGTGATGTGGAATGCTACCTAGCATAAACTTGATCATATATCTAATCATGACATGAATATTAAGGCATAAGTGATTCAAAGCAATAGTCTATAATTTGACATAAAGACATCAATACTCAGGCATCCCAACAAACAATCATGTCTTTCAAAATATCAACGCTAAAGAAAGCTATCCCTATAAAATCATATAGGCTTGTCATGCTCTGTCTTCTTAAGGCAAAGTATTTATCATGCACAACCCCGATGTCAAGCCGAGCAATTGGTTCATAGTCTTTAACGCGCTTTAGCTTTTTCAACCCTCATGCAATACATGATCGCAAGCCATGGATATAGCACTACAGGTGGAATAGAGTATAATGATAGGGGTAAATATAAAGAAGACAAAAAAGTAGAAAGTCTGACATCGATGCGGCTAACCAACGGGTTATGGAGATGCCGATCAATTGATATCAAGGCGAAGAGTAGGGATTGCCATGCAACGAATGCACTAAGAGCTATAAGTGTATGAAAGCTCAATATGAAACTAAGTGGGTGCGCGTCTAATCCTATAAGGAAAAATTCCCACTAGTATATGAAAGTGACAACATAGGAGACTCTCCCTATGAAAAACATGGTGCTACTTTGAAGCACAAGTGTGGTAAAGGATACTAAGAATGCCCCTTCTCTCTTTGTTTATTTCTTTTTTATTTTTCCCTCTTTCCTTTTCTTTTCCTCTCGTTGTCCGGAGTCTCATCCCGACTTGTGGGGGAATCATAATCTCCATCATCCTTTCCTCACTGGGGCACTACTCTAAAATGAATAATGATGATCATCACACTTTTATTCATGTATAACTCAAAAGAAATAAAAATTATAACTCGATACCTATGACAAAGTATGACTCTATATGAATGCCTCTGGCATCACTAGTAGAAAAGGGGGCAACGGTCCAGGCAGGATCAGCCCATTAGTCCCGGTTCAGTCCAGAACCGGGACCAATGGGGGCATTGGACCCGGTTCGTGAGCCCAGGGGGCCGGCCGGGCCACGTGGGCCATTGGTCCTGGTTCATCTAGACCTTTTGGTCCCAGTTGGTAGGACGAACCGGGACCAATGGGCCTCGCTCCTGGCCCACCACCATTGGTCCCGCTTGGTGGCTTGAACCGGGACCAAAGGCTCCCCTTTAGTCCCGGTTCATGCCACCAACCGGGACCAATGAGGTGCCTATATATACCCCCTCGCGTAAGAGCAGAGCACACTGCTCTGTTTTTTTCTGGCCGAGGGGAGAGGGCTTGGTGGTGCTCTAGCAAACCTCCTATGCGTAAGAGCAGAGCACACTACTTAAGCTTTCTCCTCTCCAAGCTCGACCTCCAAGCTCCATTTTCCTCAATATTTGTCTAGGTTTAGCGGTCCATCACGCCCCGTCCCCTTCTTCACTGCCGTCGATCACCCGCGCCGAGCTCATCGCCGGCACCACCGTGGTGAGCCTCTTGTTCTTATCTTCTTTCTGAAAGGAAAAATATTCTTACTTGTATGTTTACATAGATACTTGCATTATTTTCTTACTTTTATTATTACATCTTATATAGTGCGATGGTTTTGGTATCCGCCCCCGTCGGCCCTCGTCCTGTCTATGATTAGGATGTGGTATATATATTATCTTTATAACTATTGGTTCATTTATTGTTTATGAAAATTATGCCGACCAACTTGACATAGATTTTATTTATGTAGGATGTATGTGAATTGGAAATGCCAACCGACCCTATTGTCGAGAGGTTAAATTTAGTTGAAGAAGAAAACAATTTATTGAAGGAAAAAATAAAAAAAATTGAGGAGGAGAAGATGATATTGGAGTTGCATGTTGCGGATCTCGTCGATGATCACAAGATCAAGATGGATGCAATGCGCTTGAAGATTAGAAAGATTAGAAAATATGCCATTCATACCGAGGCTTGGTATCATTATGCCGTTGGATCAATTGTTACCTTGGTTGCGATTATGATCGCATTTGTTTTCGCATTGAAATGTTTTACATAGTTTCAATGTATGGTTTAATTAATTAGATGCTCTGGAGAGCTATATGTTGTTAGATGAGAACTATGTATGTACTTTGGTTTTAATGTGATGATGAACTTCTATTAATTTGGACACTTAATTATATATAATGCACGCAGATGAACCGGCAATGGATGTACGGTGACAGACACACCTCCGAGTACATTAAGGGCGTGCATGAGTTTCTCGTTGCGGCTGAGGGAAACAAGCAGAATGGTTTTCTGTGTTGTCCATGCACTGAATGTGGGAATACGAGGTCTTACTCTAACCGGAAAATCCTTCACTCCCACCTGCTTTACAAGGGTTTCATGCCACACTATAATGTTTGGACGAGGCACGGAGAAATAGGGGTTATTATGGAAGATGGCGAAGAAGAAGAGTACGATCACAACTATGTGCCCCCTGAATACGGTGATGCTGCAACAGGGGGAGCTGGTGAAGATCAAGAGGAACCAGACGATGTGCCCAATGATGCCGCAACGGGTGAAGCTGCTGAAGATCAAGAGGAACCAGACAATGTCCCTGATGATGATGATCTCCGCCGGATCATTGTCGATGCAAGGACGCAATGCGAAAGTCAAAAGGAGAAGCTGAAGTTCGATCGCATGTTAGAGGATCACAAAAAAGGGTTGTACCCCAATTGCGAAGATGGCAACACAAAGCTCGGTACCATACTGGAATTGCTGCAGTGGAAGGCAGAGAATGCTGTGGCTGACAAAGGATTTAAGAAGCTACTGAAAATATTGAAGAAGAAGCTTCCAAAGGATAACGAATTGCATGACAGTACATACGCAGCAAACAAGGTCGTATGCCCTCTAGGATTGGAGGTGGAGAAGATACATGCATGCCCTAATGACTGCATCCTCTACCGCGGTGCATACAAGGATCTGAACGCATGCCCGGTATGCGGTGCATTGCGGTATAAGATCAGACAAGATGACCCTGGCGATGTTGACGGCGAGCCCCCCAGGAAGAGGGTTCCTGCGAAGGTGATGTGGTATGCTCCTATAATACCACGGTTGAAACGTCTGTTCAGAAACGAAGAGCATGCCAAGTTGATGCGATGGCACAGTGAGGACCGGAAGAAAGACGGGAAGTTGAGAGCACCCGCTGACGGGTCGCAGTGGAGAAAAATCGAGAGAAAGTACTGGGATGAGTTTGCAAAGGACCCAAGGAATGTATGGTTTGCTTTAAGCGCGGATGGCATTAATCCTTTCGGGAAGCAGAGCAACAATCACAGCACCTGGCCCGTGACTCTATGTATGTATAACTTTCCTCCTTGGATGTGCATGAAGCAGAAGTTCATTATGATGCCAGTTCTCATCCAAGGCCCTAAGCAACCCGGCAATGACATTGATGTGTACCTAAGGCCATTAGTTGAAGAACTTTTACAGCTGTGGAATGGAAACGGTGTACGTACATGGGATGAGCACAGACAGGAGGAATTTAACCTAAAGGCGTTGCTGTTCGTGACCATCAACGATTGGCCCGCTCTCAGTAACTTTTCAGGACAGACAAACAAAGGATACCACGCATGCACGCACTGTTTAGATGACACTGAAAGTATATACCTGGACAAATGCAGGAACAATGTGTACCTGGGCCATCGTCGATTTCTTCCGACCAACCATCAATGTCGAAAGAAAGGCAAGCATTTCAAAGGCGAGGCAGATCACCGGAAGAAGCCCGCCATGCGTACCGGTGATCACGTACTTGCTATGGTCAATGATTTACAAGTAATCTTTGGAGAGGGTCCCGGCGGACTAGCTGTTCCAAATGACGCTGAGGGACACGCACCCATGTGGAAGAAGAAATCTATATTTTGGGACCTACCCTACTGGAAAGACCTAGAGGTCCGCTCTTCAATCGACGTGATGCACGTGACCAAGAACCTTTGCGTGAACCTGCTAGGCTTCTTGGTCATGTACGGGAAGACAAAAGATACACCTGAGGCACGGGAGGACCTGCAACGTTTGCACGAAAAAGACGGCATGCCTCTGAAGCAGTATAAAGGTCCTGCCAGCTACGCTCTTACGAAAAAAGAGAAAGATATCTTCTTTGAATGCCTGCTCAGTATGAAGGTCACGACTGACTTCTCGTCGAATATAAAGGGAATAATAAATATGCCAAAGAAAAAGTTTCAGAACCTAAAGTCTCATGACTGCCACATGATTATGACGCAACTGCTTCCGGTTGCATTGAGGGGGCTTCTACCGGAAAACGTCCAATTAGCCATTGTGAAGCTATGTGCATTCCTTAATGCAATCTCTCAGAAGGTGATCGATCCAGAAATCGTACCAAGGCTAAGGAGTGATGTGGCGCAATGGCTTGTCAGTTCCGACCTAGTGTTCCCACCATCCTTCTTCAATATCATGACGCACGTCCTAGTTCATCTAGTCGACGAGATTGTCATCCTGGGGCCCGTATTTCTACACAATATGTTCCCCTTTGAGAGGTTCATGGGAGTCCTAAAGAAATATGTCCGTAACCGCGCTAGGCCAAAAGGAAGCATCTCCATGGGCCATCAAACAGAGGATGTTATCGGGTTTTGTGTTGACTTCATTCCTGGCCTTAAGAAGATAGGTCTCCCTAAATCGCGGTATGAGGGGAGACTGACTGGAAAAGGCACTCTTGGAAGTGACTCAATAATATGCAGGGACGGATATTCTTGGTCTCAAGCACACTACACAGTTCTACAGAACTATACCTTGGTGACCCCATATGTCGATGAACACAAGAATAGTCTGCGCTCCAAACCCAGAGCAGTGCGGTGACTGGATTACATGTGAACACATCAGGACTTTCAGCAGTTGGTCGGAAACACGTCTCAGAGGTGACAACACTGTTTGTGATCAGTTGTACTTGTTGTCCAGGGGACCATCTTTGACTGTATTGACTTACAAAGGATACGAGATAAATGGGAATACATTTTACACGATCGCCCAAGATCAAAAGAGCACCAACCAAAACAGCGGTGTCCTCTTTGATGCAGCAACCGAGAGCGGAAAGGACACATATTATGGTTACATAGTGGACATATGGGAACTTCACTACGGACATGATTTTAAGGTCCCTTTGCTTAAGTGCAAATGGGTCAATCTGTCAGGCGGCGGGGTACAGGTAGACCCACAGTACGGAATGACAACAGTGGATCTGAAAAATCTTGGGTACACTGACGAACCGTTCGTCCTAGCCAATGATGTGGCACAGGTTATCTATGTGAAGGAGATGTCTACCAAACCGAGAAAAAGATAAGATAAGGAAGCAAATACATCATACGATGAGCCAAAGCGCCACACAGTTCTTTCAGGAAAAAGGGATATCCTGGGAGTGGAGGGCAAGACAGACATGTCTGAAGATTATGAAAAGTTTCATGAAATTCCTCCCTTCAATGTCAAGGCTGACCCAAGCATCCTGATAAACGATGAAGATTATCCATGGTTACGGCGCAATAAGCAAATGACACAAGCGAAGAAAAAGTGAAGACTTTCTCCCGCAACTATTATGATGATACCATGCTAACTTTGTAAGACACGAGTATGCTATGCCAACTTTTTCAGAGTTCATTTGAAAACTATGAATTTAGGTCGAATTTTCTCTATAGGTGAATCCATGTTCATTTTTTTAGTAAAGTTAATCACAAACTTGTGATTCACACAAATTTCAAAGAATTCAAATTTTAACAATTCAAATTTGAAAACTAATGGCACTAACAGAAAGTTTATAATATTTCTAAAACTAATGGCACTAACAGAAAGTTTATAATTTTGCTGACCTAAAAGCAAAAAGAATTAAAAAAATAAAGCAAAAAACAAAAAGAAAATAAATAATACAGAAAACAAAATAAAAAAACTGAAAAAATAAAAATAGCAACAATAAGTATTTTGTTGTAAGTAGAAACAAAATAAAATAAATAAAGCAACAAAGAAAACAAAAAACTAAAATAGTCTTTTCAAATTTGAAAACTAATGGCACTAACAAAAAGTTTATAATTTTTCTAAAACTAAAATCAAAAAGAATTAAAAAATAAAGCAAAAAACAAAAGAAAATAAATAATTCAGAAAACAATACAAAAAAACTGGAAAAAATAGGCACTAAAAGAAAAAAAACAAAAAAAGTGTTTTCAAATTTGAAAACTAATGGCACTAACAGAAAGTTTATAATTTTTGTGACATAAAGAAAAAAGAAATCACTAAAAAACTATAAGTATTTTGATCTAAGTAGAAATGAAAAAATAAATAGCAGAAAAGAAAAAAAATGCCTATAATATTTGTTATGACTAACTAAAATTACCAAATTGAGTATAATGATAAAACACAGTAATATTAAATAGCAGGAAAAAGAATGACTCAAAAATCAATTTTTATAGTAAAGTTATTCATAAACTAGTGATTCACACAAATTTTAAAAAATTCAAATTTAAACTATTCAAATTTTAAAACTAATGGCACTAAGAGAAAGTTTATAATTTTTGTGACCAAAAAGAAAAAAATCACTAAAAAACTATAAGTATTTAGTTCTAAGTGGAAATAAAAAAACAAGTAGTAAAAAAAATGCCACCTACTAGGCCACCACGGCCTGAATACGACTAGAAGCCCATCCATGGGCCAGGATTCAGGCCCGCAGAAGGCCCAGCAGTCCCACAGGCATAGCGGTGTGAGATTAGGCCCAAAGGCCTGCAGTTTTGAGGAGTTCGATGGAGAGGGTGGGGCAGCGCTTATAAACAGGTGCGGCCGCTCCTCAGCTAGCGAGGTGGGACTAAACATCCCACCGCACCGCGGCTTTGGCAGGCGCAGGCCTTTGGTCCCGGTTGATGGCACCAACCGGGACTAAAGGGGGCATTGGTCACGGTTCGTGCCACGAACCAGGACCAATGCTCTTGGTATATAACCAGGATTTATGAAAATTTCAGTTTCTCATCGACCATTTGCCCCTGACGACGCCGAGCTCATCGACGCCGCCAGGCTGCCCCGACACCGTCTACCGCCCCTGTAGTCGCCCCCGACCGTACCGTCGCCGTCGCCCGTGCCTTGCCGTCGGCCGTGCCCTCGCCCGACACCGCTCGCCACTCGCCGCCCTGCCCCGACGCGTGTTGCGCGCCCCGGCCTGCCCGTCGTCGTAGCCCTGCCCCGCCCGTCGCCGTCGCCCCTGCCCCGCCCATCGCCGTCGCACCTGCCCCGCCCGTCGCCGTCGCCCTGCCCCTCCGTTGGTCCGGCCCCCCTGTTTTTTTCATATATTATATGCTTGTGTATATTGTGTATATTGCTTCTTTGTGTATATTATGTATATATGTCAGTATATATATTGTGTATACGGCTTCTTTTCAGATTTTTTTTCATATATGTTTGTATTTTGTATTTTGCTTTTTTATAAAAATGTATATATGTTTGTATGTTCTCTGTGTATATATGTTCATATATGCAAAAGTTAGATTTAAATTTTTAGAGAAGGATTATCTATATATGTTCTCTGATTTAGTACATTTTAGGTTAGTTTCATTTCTAGAAAAGTTTTATATATTTAGGAGAGGAAAAAGGAAAATAAGAAGAGCAAAAAGGAGAAGAACAGGAGAGGAAGAAAAGGAAGAGGAGAAGAAGAGGAGAGGAAGAAAAGGAAGAGGAGAAGAAGATTTTCTATTTTTTCTTCTTCTCCTCTTTTTCTTCTTCTTTTTTTCTTCGATCTTCTCCTCTGTTCCTTTCTTCTTCACGTCTTTTTATTTCTTCTTCGTATTCTTATGTTTTATCGGGTCTGTCGTCGTCGATATACCCCTCCCGATAACTTCAACACGAGGGCGGGGGGGTCGATATACCCCCTCCCGATAACTTCAACATGAGGGGGGGGGTCGATATACCCCCTCCCGATAACTTCAACACGAGGGGGGGAGTTGATATATATACCACCTCCCGATAACTTCAACACGAGGGGGGAGGGTCGATATACCCTAAATAGCAAGTATCGTCGGTGTGAGATACATGTGTCCGTCGGTGTTGGACAGTACATCCACGTCCCACAAGTGACGCGGGCTTCAACGCCCACGTCACTTGTGGGACGTGGATGTAGTGTCCGACACCGACGGCCACATGTATCTCACACCCACGATACTTGCTATTTAGGGTTTCCTCTACCGCTCGGTGACCCTCAACGACCCTCGTTCCGGAAAAAAAGAGGAAGAAGAAGAAAAAAAAGAGGAGAAGAAAGAATAGAGGAGTACTCCTCTATTAATTCTTCTCCTCTTTTTTTTTCTTCTTCCCCTTCTTCTTTTATCCTTGAAGCGTTGTCGAGGCCACTCCAAACACTAGAGAAGCAGCGTCGTGGCCACTAATTAATATTAGTTCTACTTTTTCCACTAATATATCCATCTGTCATGTTTGAATAATAATTGCCATGTTGTAAATATTTGTAGAAACTATGGACACCGCCCGAGACGAAGTATAAGAAGAGTTGTCGGGGGACATAATCGCACGAGGAAGTGATGTCGTCTGCTCGTTGTTTCTCAACAACACCAATGGTCTGGAAGCAGATGGCTATGATTATGATGGCTCCGGTGACCTAATGCCGGTGCAAGAAGGAGACCGTGAGGACAGCTCCGGTGACACAATGCCGGTGCAAGAAGGAGACCGTGATGACGTCTCCGGTGACCGAACCGAGTCCGGCCAGGTATATATATTAGTTAAGCTTCTACTGACTAGCTAATTGATGCATTCATTGTTTTGGTATGTACACATATTAATTAAGTCTTTGTTCTTTTTTCTAGCCCTCTGGATCAAGCACAACTTCGGTAAAGAGACGAGGCTTGAAGAAAAAGTTGAGCTCGGATGAAAAGTTTGAGATCATAGCAATCGCGCCCGACGGCCAACCGATTGAACCCCTCCGGACAAAGAGCGCATTTGTTGCTCAGTGCGGGGTTTTGGTTACAATATCCCGATCAGCATGCAGCAATGGTTAAAGCAGGCTACAGAAGACCCTAAGGTGTCTTATGTCAATGATATGCAGAAAAATGATCTTTGGACTGAGCTGAAGTCAAATTTCACCCTACCGCCAGAGGATGATCCAGAGAAGCTGGTTAAAGAGCAATTAATCAAGTCTTTTGCTCTTAAGAGGATGGCAGAACTATTCAGGAGGTGGAAGAAAGAGCTGAATAAGTTTGTCGAAAATAAAGAGACACCAGAATTCAAGGGCAGATATGAGAAGATCAGAGATCACTGGCCCGCATTTGTGGCCCACAAGACATCGGAAAAGAGTAAGAAGATGTCGGTGACAAACAAGCAAAATGCTGCGAAGAATAAGCATCACCATCGCACGGGGTCAGGTGGCTACCTCGCAGCCCGGCCTAAGTGGGCCAAGATTGAGAATGATCTGGTTGATAAAGGGATCGAACCAGAGACAATTAACTGGCCAGACCGTTGCCGGACTTGGTTCTTCGGGGCTGGCGGAACCTTGGACCCTGTATCAGGGAAGTGCATTTGGACGGACGAGCAAATGGAAATACCAGTCAAGAGGCTTAAGCACTATATCGAAGCAGCGCAGCAAGGGACGTTCGTTCCAGACAGAGAGAACGATGAGCTCACAATGGCCCTCGGGAATCCTGAGCACCCTGGACGGACACGAGGCACGCCAGGCTCCATTCCGTGGAAGGCTGGGTTTCCGGACGCAGGCGGTTACAAATGCCATGAGAGGAGGAAGAAAGTGGAGCAGACCCAACTGCAGGCGCTGCACGCTACGGTACAAGCGATGGAGAAACGAGAAGCAAATCGCAGCAAACGAACTGCCGAAGCTTCCCCCGAAGCTACCCCGCCATCTCAGCGGAGAAGCAGCGTGGCTTCCACCGAGCTGCTTCAGCCGGAGCATGTCTTGACGGCTCCTGCCAGCTATCCCGTGGATGCTATTACGGAGTCTCAAAATTGCCACCTTATGACGCAATGGATTAATATGAATGTCAAGGCGGCTGTTGGCTCTGTTTTTCCTACTGAACCCGATGCAACTTTTCACTGCCGGCCGATTCCAGAAGGATATGGTAGGGTGATGGTGGATGAAATAACAGAGGGATTTGAGGACCTCCAGCTTGACCACTCTACCGGTTAAGGGGAGACTCGGCTGGGTTCTGCTCTGAAGACTCCATGCCTATGGCGGAAGGAGCTCATCAACCTTCCGAACTGGACGCCTCCGCCTCCTCCTCCGGCGAGTCAGGGCACTCTGCCTCCTCCACCGCCTCCTCCTCCGGCGAGTGATGATCAGGGCACTCGGCCGGCTCCTTCTCCGGCGCGTGGCGGCACTCCGCCTCCTTCTCCGCATGCGCCGGTGCGCCCGAGCAGCCAGCCTCCTCCTTCTCCGCCTCAGCAGCAAGGGCGGAAGAGATGTGCCGCCACTCCGGCTGCTCCAGCGCGTCGTAGTCCTTCTCCTCCGCCTCGTAAGCAAGTAAAGAAGACAACCGCTCCATCTGCTCTGCCGGCGTCTAGCAGTACAGCCAGAGGCGGGAGGACATACAGATTCGGTACTTCTCTGAAGACTCCAGAGGAGTTACCATACGAGAGGACTCCGGAGGAGAACGCGAGATCATGCAAGAAGAAGTGAGGAACTTCTTTGAAGGGGTGAAAGCAAAGAAACATCCACCTCCGGAGGAGAAGGTAGATCTGGTGAAAGCGAAGCGCACTCTGGCTGCCCTGACAAAACCACCCAAGTCTCCACCGAAAGGAAACTATGAGCGCATTATTGGAAAGGAATTTGCCGAAGCGGAGCGGTCGGGAAGTACTGTCAGTGATCAAAGGCTAAAAGAACAACGAGCTGGGAAACAAATTGCCCAGCTCGGCGAACAAGCGAAGCAATCGTGCCCCCCGCTCAAGGTGCCTAGCGACATCGTCGCTAATGATCCGAGGATGGTGCCCGGTTATAGCAATCTTGGAGATTACCTGCCCGACAATGTACATTATGATTTCATGGAGGTGCAGATACAAAGATACGAGTACGGGAAGCCTCTCGTCAAAGATGAAAGATCTCTATCAACGATGATGCGAAGATTGCATGATTGGTACTTGAAAATCTGCAGAGAGTCTGGGGGGAGGAGTACTTTGTATGTGAGAGTTAAAAAGGAGCATGACCTCGTTGGAATTGATCTGTTGCCTGTTCCATTTGAGGAATTCTTTCAGTTTTTCAATCAATTGGCCGTCGATAAAGCAACGGTCACCTGCTACTGTCTGTAAGTAGTACTACTTCTGTCATTAAGTCTCTCTATATAGCTCAGCTCTTTCATTGCATGTATTTATAATTATCCTCACTATATTATGCAGATTGAAGATCGTCGAATTGAAGAAAAGACAAATCGGTGATATTGGGTTCATTAACACAAATCTCATAGATGCAACTGAGGTTAAATTTCAAGCTGCAGATACCGAGGCCAACTTGCTACGATCGTTGGTAATAAATGAAAACAAAGATATAATACTGTTTCCTTACAACTTCAAGTGAGTGTTACTGTCTTGTGCATATTCGGTTTCCCTTATATATTAGTCAAGGTTATAGTAATGTAAATGATGAGTTATGCATGCGTGTGCAGTTTCCACTATATTCTCCTAGAGATTAAGATTGAGCAGGGACTAGTAACCGTCTTAGACTCAAGACGAAAAGATCCCCAGGACTATGCGGACATGACTCAAATGCTCGAGAAGTAAGTTAAATCGATCATTATCCACCATATCAGCAACTTTGTTCATTTCCTGATATATCAAGTAATTGTTTTCTTTGTCTGGCAGGGTTTGGAAAAATTTCACCAAAAAAGCTCCGGGACTCCTGAAGAAGCTGCAATTTAGACACCCGAAAGTAAGTACTATAGTAGCATGTTCCACACATCTCCTATTGATTCAAGCGCTAGTTTCACCAATACCATTTGGCATTCTTGCTTATCAGTTTGATTGACCTCTATTTCTTGTAAAGTGGTTGTGGCAAGAACAAGGGAATGATTTCTGTGGATACTACATTTGCGAGTCCATCCGCCACACGACCTGTGAGCGGGGCTACTCTGACGAACAATATGAAGTGCGTAAATAACAACATTCACAATTTTATTTTATTACCATCATTTGTGTTGAGTTTCATTCATTCATATATATATGTATTGACCCCCTTCTTCAAATTAGATGTTTCGGAAGCGGGATGAACTCCTAGCACCAGCTCGCATGCGAGCAATTCAAGAGGAATTGGCGGCATTCTTTCTTGACCATGTGATCGCTGAAGACAGAGAATACTATGTGGACCATGAGTCCGTATGTTATTAGATTATATTTGTAAGAGATAATTATTGTATATATGTAGCCGGTAGTGTCGGATAGATATGCGAGAACTTGTTGTTCGACCAATCTCTCGGAGAAGGAGAGGTGGTCGATATCACTTCTCTCTGTATGCATATATGTTCATGACGATCTTCTGTTTCCTTCGTTTGCTTACTAGCTAGCTAGCGTGTCTAGTCCGCTCTATACGTATGTATAGTACGTAGCGTCGACCAAGCACAGACATAAGAGAGGACACTTCTCTCTATTAATTATAGCTCGTTAACACAATATATGAAACACCTAAATTAACCCCCCAAAACCCCCAACCCCCCCCCCTTTCAAAAAAACAAAAACCCCAGCCACAGAAATGCTAACGCGTGGATGCCTATTGGTCCCGGTTGGTGCCACCAACCGGGACCAAAGGCCCTCCTGCCTGGGCTCCGCGCACAGGCCACGTGGAGGCCCATCTGTCCCGGTTCTGGATTGAACCGGGACTAAAGGGACAGGGCATTAGTACCGACCCTTTAGTCTCGGTTCAGGAACCGGGACAAAAGGCCCTTACGAACCGGGACAATAGGCCCTTTTTCTACTAGTGCATGTACCAGGATGTGCAATGATCTAGCATAACATATATGAAAAAATGATGAACGGTGGCTGAGCCACAACTACTATGTCAGCTATATGATCATGCAAAGAAATGTAACAATGAGTGCTCAAGTCATCAAATGGAAGTGGTGGAAGTTCCATGGCAATATACTCAGAATGACCATGGAAAATCCATAATAGGTAGGTATGGTGGCTGTTTTGAGGAAGATATAATAAGGCTTATGTGTGATAGAGCGTATCATATCACGGGGTTTGGATGCACCTGAGAAGTTTGCACCACGTTTCGATGTGAGGAAGGGTAATGCATACCGTAGAGGCTAGCAAATTGCGAAAAGGTAAGAGTGCGTATAATCCATGGACTCACATTAGTCATAAAGAATTCATATACTTATTGCAAAAGTTTATTAGCCCTCGAAGCAAAGTACTACTACGCATGCCCCTAGGGGGATAGATTGGTAGGAAAAGACCATTGCTCGTCCCGACCGCCACTCATAAGAAAGACAATCAATAATAAATCATGCTCCAACATCATACCATAACGAGAGACTATATGTGCATGCTTCAGAAATCGCAAACCTTAACACCAATATTCTTACTAACCAGAACCGTTTACTAGTACATCCCACATATTAACATCTCTATATCGCAAAACTATTGCAAGGAATCAAACATATCATATTAAGTGATCCATAAGTTTTATGTAGGATTTCACGACTAACCATGCAAATGACCAATCCCTTTTAACTCTCTAAATAGATATAAGTGAAACATGAGAGTATAATTATTTATACAAAATATCATGCTCTAACAAATATAAGTGAAGCAAAAGAGCATTCTTCAAAAAAGAGTTTTCTATGTGACACTACTAGGGAAACCCTTATACATAGAACTTTAGCAATAGCGCGTGTGAAAAAAGCACACTAGTGCTAAGTAGCAGTAGTGCGTTGGCGTAAATAGCGCTACAGATACAATTGTAGCAGTACTCCGCTTGAAGATAAAAGCACTACTACTAAAATTCCCACTTCTAAGCCGATAGGCTACACATAGTAGTTGCGATCTACTGCGAACAGCGCTACCACTACTTGCTTTGTAGCAGCGCGTTTACGCAGAAAGGCGCTACTACTAAAGGAAAGAAAATTAAATGGAAAGCAAATAGAAAAGTAAATGAAAATGAAAGAAATATAAAAAGGAGAAAGGAAAAAAATAAAATGTAAAGAAAAATAAATGAAAAGGGGGAAAAAGAGAAAGGAATAGCAGTAGCACATATTCGTTAACGCGCTATAGTTAACTTAGCAGTAGCGCACTTTCTGGAACGCGCTACTGCTACTTTTGACTTAACCTCGCGGTCCGTTCTTCCCCACGGCCAATTCCCACAAATCTCAACTCCTCCGCTGTCGCCGCCGTCGTCGCCCGTCGGCCGCCGCGCGCTCTCCCGTCGCTCTCGGCACACCCTCGACGCTACCCCTGACCCCAGATTCGACGCCGCCCCCGACCCCGACCTCTACGCCGCCCCCGACCTTACGGCGCCCCCGACCCCGACCTCGACGCCACCCTCTGCCGTGCGCCTGAGCCCCGACCTCGACGCCGCCTGCCCCTCCCTCGCCGCAGGCACCCGAGGTGAGCATGCCTGCTCCTCCCCCTCCCCTACCTCTGCCTAGGGTTCTTCAAATTTTAATTGCATCAAATTATTTAGGGTTCATCTAGGGGTGTAAACGAAGCAGATGCGGATCGGATAGTGCTCTTACCACTTTCGTTTTCATATTTACCAAATGAATGCGAATGCGAATACGGATGTTATCAGATATGGATGCGGCTCGGATGTTTTCTTGATTCGGAACGGATACGAATAACAGCGACATATTGCTTGAGTGTATTAGTCAATAGCTATGTGACATGAAGTATTCAACTTGTGACATACAATAAGTCAATGATAAATAGGTTTATGAATAAACCCTATTGTAATGCATAATAATTTCTAAGATCAATCATAAAACGAGTAAAATTTGACCACTTATTTGACTTTTAAGTTGGATAATTGGAATATCCGATCGAATACGAATATCGGATATTTCGGATTATCCGCTACCACTTTCCACCCCTAGGTTCATCAAATTAGATGATTATTAGGGCAGCAGTTCCTAGGTACTAATTAGTTAGGAAGAACTAGGTACTAATTAGGTACTAGTTTATTTTTAGTAAGAACTAGTTGAATTAATAGAACTAGTTGAACATGTCACATTTTTTGTTATTTTTTTAGTTAAAGCAATTATTCCTGCATCGACGTCGACGATGCCTATCCCGCATCCTCGTCGTCGACTCGGCGGAGGACACCTGCTTGACCAGATGAGCCATGTCTAGGACTGGGTTCTCCGGGCTGGTACGGGGAGGCGTGATGTCTACTACACAACCTTCTTCTTGTAGACGTTGTTGGGCTTCCAAGTGCATAGGTTTGTAGGACAGTAGCAAATTTCTCTCAAGTGGATGACTTAAGGTTTATCAATCCGTGGGAGGCGTCAGATGAAGATGGTCTCTCTCAAACAACCCTGCAACCAAATAACAAAGAGTCTCTTGTGTCCCCAACACACCCAATACAATGGTAAATTGTATAGGTGCACTAGTTCGGCGAAGAGATGGTGATACAAGTACAATATGGATGGTAGATATAGGTTTTTGTAATCTGAAAATATAAAAACAGCAAGGTAACTAATGATAAAAGTGAGCAAAAACGGTATTGCAATGCTTTGAAACAAGCCCTAGGGTTCATAGTTTCACTAGTGCAAGTTCTACAAAAATAATAAAAAAAATTGGATCAAATAACTATCCCACAACATGAAACAAAGAGTCACTCCGAAGTCACTAATAGCGGAGAACAAACGAAGAGATTATCGTAGGGTACGAAACTACCTCAAAGTTATTCTTTCTGATCGATCTATTCAAGAATCCATAGTAAAATAACACGAAGCTATTCTTTCCGTTCAATCTATCCTAGTGTTCATACTAGAGTAACACCTTAAGACACAAATCAACCAAAACCCTAATGTCACCTAGATACTCCAATGTCACCTCAACTATCCATGGTATGATTATACGATATGCATCACAGAATCTCAGATTCATCTATTCAACCAACACAAAGAACTTCAAAGAGTGCCCCAAAGTTTCTACCGGGGAGTCAAGACGAAAACGTGTGCCAACCCCTATGCATAAGTTCACAAGGCCACGGAACCCGCAAGTTGATCACCAAAACATACATCAAGTAGATCACGTGAATATCCCATTGTCACCACAGATAAGCACATGCATGACATACATCAAGTGTTCTCAAATCCTTAAAGACTCAATCCGATAAGATAACTTCAAAGGGAAAACTCAATCCATCACAAGGAGATAGAGTGGGTGAAACATCATAAGATCCAACTATAATAGCAAACCTCGCGATACATCAAGATCGTGCCAAATCAAGAACACGAGAGAGAGAGAGAGCAAACACATAGCTACTGGTACATACCCTCAGCCCTGAGGGATAACTACTCCCTGCTCGTCATGGAGAGCACCAGGCTGATGAAGTTGGCCACTGGTGATGGATTCCCCTCTCCGACAGGGTGCCGGAACGGGTCTAGATTGGATATCGGTGGCTAGAGAGGCTTGCGGCGGCGTAACTCCCGGTATAGGTTATGTTCTGGAAGTTTGGGTATATATAAGAGATGTTGGCATCGGGAACAAGTCAGGGGGGTCTCCGAGGCGGCCACGAGGTAGGGGGCGTGCCCATGGGGTAGGGTGCGGCCCCCTCCCTCGTGGATGCCTCGGGACTCTTCTAGCCCATCTCTGATACTCTGTGGGCTTCTTCTGGTCCAAACATAATCTCCGTGAAATTTCAGGTCAATTGGACTCCGTTTGGTTTTCCTTTTCTGCGATACTCAAAAACAAGGAAAAAACAGAAACTGGCACTGGCCTCTAGGTTAATAGGTTAGTCCCAAAAATCATATAAAATAGCATATAAATGCATATAAAACATCCTAGATGGATAATATAATAGCATGGAACAATTAGAAATTATAGATACGTTGGAGACGTATCAAGCATCCCCAAGTTTAATTCCTACTCGTCCTCGAGTAGGTAAATGATAAAAACATAATTTTTGATGTGGAATGCTACCTAACATAATTATCAATGTAATTCTCTTTATTGTGGCATGAATATTCAGATCCGAAAGATTCAAAACAAAAGTTTAATATTGACATAAAAATAATAATACTGCAAGCATACTAACCAAGCAATTATGTCTTCTCAAAATAACATAGCCAAAGAAAGTTCATCCCTACAAAATCATATAGTTTGGCCATGCTTCATTTTCGTCACACAAAATGCTCCTATCATGCATAACCCCGATGACAAGCCAAGCAATTGTTTCATACTTTATTATTCTCAAACTTGTTCAACTTTCAAGCAATACATGAGCGCGAGCCATTGCCATAGCACTATGGGTGGAATAGAATATGATGATGGAGATTGTGTGGAGAAGACAAAAAAGGAGAAAGTCTCACATTGACGCGGCTAATCAACGGGCTATGCATATGCCCATCAATTGATGTAAATGCAAGGAGTAGGGATTGCCATAAATGTATGATGCACTAGAGCTATAAATGTATGAAAGCTCAACAAAAGAAACTAAGTGGGTGTGTATCCAACTTGCTTGCTCACGAAGACCTAGGGCATTTGAGGAAGCCCATTGTTGGAATATACAAGCCAAGTTCTATAATGAAAAATTCCCACTAGTATATGAAAGTGACAATATAAGAGACTCTCCATCATGAAGATCATGGTGCTACTTTTAAGCACAAGTGTGGAAAAGGATAGTAGCATTGTCCCTTTTATCTTCTTTTTTCTTTTATTTTCTTTTATTTTCTTTTTTTATTTGGCCTTTTTTTGGGACAATGCTCTATTAATGATGATCATCACACTTCTATTTATTTACAACTCAAAGATTACAACTCGATACTAGAACAAAGTATGACTCTATATGAATGCCTCCGGGGGTGTACCGGGAAGGGCAATGAATCAAGAGTAACATGTATGAAATTATGCATGGTGGCTTTTGTTAGAAATATGCCCTAGAGGCAATAATAAAATGGTCATTATTATATTTCCTTGTTCATGATAATTGTCTATTTTTCATGCTATAATTGTGTTATCCGGAAATCGTAATACATGTGTGAATACATAGACCACAACATGTCCCTAGTGAGCCTCTAGTTGACTAGCTCGTTGATCAATAGATGGTTACGGTTTCCTGACCATGGACATTGGAGGTCATTGACAACGGGATCACATCAATGGGAGAATGATGTGATGGACAAGACCCAATCCTAAGCATAGCACAAGATCGTGTAGTTCATCTGCTAAAGCTTTTCTAATGTCAAGTATCATTTCCTTAGACCATGAGATTGTGCAACTCCCGGATACCGTAGGAATGCTTTGGGTGTTCCAAACATCACAACGTAACTGGGTGGCTATAAAGCACACTACGGGTATCTCCGAAAGTGTCTGTTGAGTTGGCACGAATCGAGACTGGGATTTGTCACTTCGTGTGACGGAGAGGTATCTCTAGGCCCACTCGGTAAGACATCATCAAAATGATCTCAACGCCATCAAGGAGTTGATCATGGGATGATGTGTTATGGAATAAGTAAAGAGACTTGCCGGTAACGAGATTGAACAAGGTATAGGGATACCGACGATCGAATCTCGGACAAGTATCATACCGGTAGACAAAGGGAATTGAATACGGGATTGATCAAATCCCCGACATCATGGTTCATCTGATGAGATCATGGTGGAACATGTGGGAGCCGACATGGGTATCCAGATCCCGCTGTTGGTTATTGGCCAGAGAGATGTCTCGGTCATGTCTGCATAATTCCCGAACCCGTAGGGTCTACACACTTAAGGTTCGGTGACGCTATAGTTGTTATGGGAAATAGTATGCAGTTACCGAATGTCGTTCGGAGTCCCGGATGAGATCCCGGACGTCACGTGGAGTTCCGGAATGGTCCGGAGGTGAAGATTTATATATGGGAAGTCATCATACGGTCACCAGAAGTGTTCGGGGGTTTATCGGTATTATACCTGGACCACCGAAGGGGTTTCGGGGGTCCACCTGCCCCGGAGGGCCCTATGGGCTGTATGTGGAAGGGAACCAGCCCCTAAGTGGGTTGGGCGCCACCCCCTAGGGCCCATGTGCCTAGGGTTGGGGGGGAACCCTAAAGGGGGCGCCCCCTTTGCTTGGGAGGCAAGCCCCTCCCCTTGGCCGCCCCCCCCTCTAGATCTCATCTAGAGGGGCCGGCCCCTTCCCACTTCACCCTATAAATAGAGGGGTGGGGGAGGGCAGCAACACCACTTCCAAGGCGCAGCCCTCCCTCTCCCAACACCTCCTCCTCCTCCGTTGAGCTTGGCGAAGGCCTGCCGGAGAACTGCGAGCTCCACCACCACGCCGTCGTGCTGCTGGAGTTCTTCCCCAACTTCTCCCCCCCTTGCTCGATCAAGAAGGAGGAGACGTAACCGGGCTGTACGTGTGTTGAACGCGGAGGCGCCGTTGTTCTACGCTTATATCGGAATCAACCACGACCTGAATCGCTGTGAGTACGACTCCTTCATCCGCGTTCTTGTAACGCTTCCGTTTCGCGATCTTCAAGGGTATGAATATATACTCCCCTTTCTCTCGTTGCTAGTCTCTCCATAGATTGATCTTGGTGATGCGTAGAAATTTTTTAATTTCTGCAACGATCCCCAACAGCGTTGCCACAAATACGATGTCAACTACATGATTGTGCAAGGCAATATGACAATGATGAAGCGTGTCATAATAAACGTAAGGGTGGAAAGTTGCATGGCAATATATCTCGGAATGGCTATGGAAATGCCATAATAGGTAGGTATGGTGGCTGTTCTGAGGAAGATATAAGGAGGTTTATGTGTGATAGAGCTTATCATATCACGAGGTTTGGATGCACCGGCAAAGTTTGCACCAACTCTCGAGGTGAGAAAGGGCAATGCATGGTACCAAAAAGGCTAGCAATGATGGAAGGGTGAGAGTGCGTATAATCCATGGACTCAACATTAGTCATAAAGAACTCACATACTTATTGCAAAAATCTACAAGTCATCAAAACCATGCGCATGCTCCTAGGGGGATAGATTGGTAGGAAAAGACCATCGCTCGTCCCCGACCGCCACTCATAAGGAAAGCAATCAAAGAACACTCCATGCTTCAAATTTGTCACACAATGGTTACCATGCGTGCATGCTACGGGACTTGCAAACCTCAACACAAGTATTTCTCAATTTCACAATTACTCAACTAGCACAACTCTAATATCACCATATTTATATCACAAAAAAATTATCAAGTATCAAACTTCTCATAGTATTCAAAGCACTCTATATGGAAGTTTTTATTATATCCCTCTTGGATGCCTATCATATTAGAACTAAATTCATAACCAAAGAAAACTACCATGCTATTCTAAAGACTCTCAAAATAATATAAGTGAACCATGAGAGTTCATCTATTTATTCAAAATAAAACCACTGTCGTGCTCTAAAAGGATATAAGTGAAGCACTAGAGCAAATGACAAACTACTCCGAAAGATATAAGTGAAGATCAATGAGTAGTCGAATAATTATGCAACTATGTGAAGACTCTCTAACATGTAATAATTTCAGATAATGGGGTATTATTCAAACAACAAGCAAAACAAAAGAAAATAAAATGACGCTCCAAGCAAAACACATATCATGTGCTGAATAAAAATATAGCCTCAAGTAAAGTTACCGATGAACGAAGACGAAAGAGGGGATGCCATCCGGGGCATCCCCAAGCTTAGGCTCTTGGTTGTCCTTGAATATTTCCTTCGGGTGCCTTGGGCATCCCCAATCTTAGACTCTTGCCACTCCTTATTCCATAGTCCATCGAATCTTTACCCAAAACTTGAAAACTTCACAACACAAAACTCAATAGAAAATCTCATGAGCTCCGTTAGTATAAGAAAATAAATCACCACTTTTGGTACTGTTGTGATCTCATTCTAAATTCATATTGGTGTAATATATACTGTATTCAAACTTCTCTATGGTTCATACCCTCCGATACTACTCATAGATTCATCAAAATAAGCATACAACACATAGAAAACAAAATCTGTCAAAAACAGAACAGTCTGTAGTAATCTGTAGGTTTCGAATACTTCTGTAACTCCCAAAATCCTGATAAATTAGGATGTCCTAGGCAATTTATTTTTTAATATACTTCAAGTGGAATTGGTATTTTATCGCTCTCTGGTAAAAAATTAAAATTATTTTCGTGAGCGCATACTTTCTGTTTTTTTACATCTAGATCAAATAACAATCACCCAAGAAGATGCTAAAGGCTTTACTTGGCACAAAAACTAATTAAAACATAAAAAATACAATCATAACAGAGGATATATGATTTATTTATTACTAAACAGGAACAAAAAGCAAGGAACAAAAATAAAATTGGGTTGCCTCCCAAGAAGCGCTATCGTTTAATGCCCCTAGCTAGGCTTGATGATTTCAATGATGCTCACATAAAAGATAAGAATTGAAACATAAAGAGAGCATCATGAAGAATATGACTAGAAAATTTAAGTATAACCCACTTCCTATGCATAGAGATTTTGTGAGCAAACAATTTATGGGAACAAGAATCAACTAGCATAGTAAAGCAAAACAAGCATTTCCGGTTAACAATATGTCATCCACATATAATATCAGAAATGCTACAGAGCTCCCACTCACTTTCTTGTAAATACATGCTTCTCCAAAAGTCTGTATAAAACCATATGTTTTTATCACACTATCAAAGCATATATTCCAACTCCGAGAGGCTTGCACCAGTCCATAAATGGATCGCTGGAGCTTGCACACTTTGTTAGCACCTTTAGGATCGACAAAACTTTCTGGTTGCATCATGATATGTCTCCAACGTATATACTTTTCCAAACACTTTTGCCCTTGTTTTGGACTCTAACTTCCATGATTTGAATGGAACTAACCCGGAATGACGCTGTTTTCAGTAGAATTACCATGGTGTTATTTATGTGCAGGAGCAAACGTTCTCGGAATGACCTGAAACTTCACGGAGCCACTTTTCAGAAAATAAGAAAAATACCTGCAAAAGATGAAGGCCAGGGGGCCCACCACCTTGTCACGAGGGTGGGGGGCGCGCCCCCTACCTCGTGGGCCCCCTGTTGCGTCTCCGACTCCAACTCCAACTCCATATATTGAGTTTCGGGGAGAAAAAAAATCAGAGAGAAGAAATCATCGCGTTTTACGATACGAAGCCGCCGCCAAGCCCTAAGACCTCTCGGGTGGGCTTATCTGGAGTCTGTTCAAGGCTCTGGAGAGGGGAATCCGTCGCCATCGTCATCATCAACCATCCTCCATCACCAATTTCATGATGCTCACCGCCGTGCGTGAGTAATTCCATCATAGGCTTGCTGGACAGTGATGGGTTGGATGGGATCTATCATGTAATCGAGTTAGTTTTGTTAGGGTTTGATCCCTAGTGTCCACTATGTTCTGAGATTGATGTTTCTATGACTTTGCTCTACTTAATGCTTGTCACTAGGGCCCGAGTGCCATGATTTCAGATCTGAACCTATTATGTTTTCATCAATATATGAGTGTTCTTGATCCTATCTTGCAAGTCTATAGTCACCTATTATGTGTTATGATCTGTTAACCCCGAAGTGACAATAATCGGGATACTTACCGGTGATAACCGTAGTTTGAGGAGTTCATGTATTCACTATGTGTTAATGCTTTGTTCCGGTTCTCTATTAAAAGGAGGCCTTAATATCCCTTAGTTTTCATAAGGACCCCGCTGCCACGGGAGGGTAGGACAAAAGATGTCATGCAAGTTCTTTTCCATAAGCATGTATGACTATGTTTGGAATACATGCCTACATTATATCAATGAACTGGAGCTAGTTCTGTGTCACCCTAGGTTATGACTGTTACATGATGAACCGCATCCGGCATAATTCTCCATCACTGATCCATTGCCTACGAGCTTTCCATATATTGTTCTCCGCTTATTTACTTTTTCTGTTTCTATTGCTATCATCACTACAAAATACCAAAAATATTACTTTTACTACCGTTATCACTACTATCATATTACTTTGCTACTAAACACTTTGCTGCAGATATTAAGTTTCCAGGTGTGGTTAGATTGACAACTCAGCTGCTAATACTTGAGAGTATTCTTTGGCTCCCCTTGTGTCGAATCAATAAATTTGGGTTCAATACTTTACCTTCGAAAACTGTTGCGATCCCCTATACTTGTGGGTTATCAAGACTATTTTCTGGCGTCGTTGCCGGGGAGCACAGCTCTATTCTTTGAGTCACTTGGGATTTATATCTGCTTATCATTATGAAGAACTTGAGAGATCCAAAAACCAAGATCTATCCCTCAACTACGAGGGGAGGTAAGGAACTGCCATCTAGCTCTGCACTTGATTCACCTTCTGTTATGAGTAAGTTTGCGACACCTACACCTGCTTCTGCTATACGTTCTGATATGTCACATGTTATTGATGATTCCACTTCTTCTATGCATGACACTTATGATGAAACTACCTCTATGCCTGATACTACTGTGCCACTTAGTGATTTTCTTGATGAACAAATTGCTAGCGCTAGGGAAATTGAAAATATTGAATCTGATGATGCTAATGAAAGTGACGATGAAGAATCACTTGTTATTCCTAAGGGTTATGTTTTTGATCAAGAATCTTCTTTCGCTATTTTAGCTTGCGAAAATAGAAATGAACTCAAAAGGTTATTAGCTAAATGGAGTAAGCAATCTCTAAGTGCTAGAATGAAACCTGACCCTGCTTTTGCTACTTCACCTATCTTTGTTACAGATAAGGATTATAAATTCTCTGTTGATCCTGATATAATTACTTTGGTTGAATCTGATCCTTTTCATGGTTATGAATCGGAAACTGTTGTGGCACATCTTACTAAATTGAATGATATAGACACCCTGTTCACTAAAGATGAGAGAACTCATTACTTTTACATCCTTAAAATATTTCCGTTCACATTAAAGGGTGATGCTAAGATATGGTTTAATTCCCTTGATACTGGTTGTGTGCGTAGTACCCAGGATATGATTTATTAATTCTCTGCTAAATATTTCCCTGCTCATAAGAAACAAGCTGCTTTAAGGGATATATATAATTTTGTGCAAATTGAAGAAGAGAGTCTCCCACAAGCTTGGGGGAGGCTTCTCCAATTACTTAATGCTTTGCCTGATCATCCTCTTAAGAAAAATGAAATACTTGATATCTTTTGTAATGGACTAACCGATGCCTCCAGAGATTACCTGGATAGTTGTGCTGGTTCTGTTTTCAGGGAAAGAACACCGGATGAAGCTGAAATTCTATTGAACAATATGTTGACAAATGAAAATAATTGGACACCTTCGGAGCCAATTCCTGAGTCTATTCCTGAACCAACTCCGAAGAAGAGGGGTATTCTATTTCTCAGTCCTGAAGATATGCAAGAGGCAAAGAAATCTATGAAATAAAAAGGTATTATAGCTGAAGATGTTAAGAATTTACCTCCTATTGAAGAAATACATGGTCTTAATTTACCTCCTGTTGAAGAAACATATAATCCAAATACTTCTCTTATTGAAGAAACTCATGGTCTTGATAACCCAACACATGTAGTAAAGGTACATTCTCTCTATAGATATGACAAAGCTGAAATCTCATGTACTAAGTTTGCTAGCCCATGCTTAGATGAGTTTGATAAATTTATGGCTAAGCAAGAAGATTTTAATGCTTATTTTGGTAGACAATTGAAATACAATTCAAATATGCTTGAACACTTGGGTGATTATATGGCCAATGTTAAAGGTGAACTTAAACTTATTAGTAAACATGCTTCTATGGTTACCACTCAAGTAGAACAAGTATTTAAAGCTCAAAATGATTTGCTCAATGAATTGTATAGTAAAGATAATGATAATGATGTTAGAGTGGCTACTAGAACTATTAGAATGACTCATGAACCTTTGTATCCTGAAGGCCACCCTAAAAGAATTGAGCAAGATTCCCAGAGAAATAATATAGATGCACCTAGTTCTTCTAAGAAGAAGAAAAAGGAAAATGATAGGACTTTGCATGCTTCTAGTGATCCTATTATTGAAACACCTGAGAATCCAAATGATATTTCTATTTCTGATGCTGAAACACATTCTGGTAATGAACCTGAGACTAGTGATAATGTTAATAATAATGTTCATGATGATGCTCAACCTAGTAATGGTAATGATGTAGAAATTGAACCTGCTGTTGATCTTGATAACCCACAATCAAAGAATCAACGTTATGATAAGAAAGACTTTGTTTCTAGGAAACATGGTAAAGAAAGAGAGCATTGGGTTCAGAAACCCATGCCTTTTCCTCCCAAACCATCCAAGAAAAGGGATGATGAGGATTTTGAGCGCTTTGCTGAAATGATTAGACCTATCTTTTTGCGTATGCGATTAACTGATATGCTCAAAACAAATCCTTTCTCTTTATATCGTAGACTTGATTTGAAAAAGTTGACACCTACTAAAATATCTTTGCAAATGGCTGATAAATCAACTGCTATACCTGTCGATATTTGTGAGGACGTGCCTCTTGTAGTTGCAAACGTTACTATTTTAACGGACTTTGTTATAGTTGATATTCCCGAGGACGATAGTATGTCTATTATTCTTGGAAGACCCTTTTTGAATACTGCAGGGGCTGTTATTGGTTGCACTAAAGGCAATGTCACCTTTCATGTTAATGGTAATGAGCACATGGTACACTTTCCGAGGAAACAACCTCAAGTTCATAGTATCAACTCTATTGGAAAAATTCCATCGATTATATTTGGAGGTATTGAATTTCCTCTTCCTACTGTCAAGAAGAAATATGATATTCTTATTATTGTGGATGTGCATATCCTCGTTGAGGTAACATAGTGTTATTCGAAATTTCTCCGGTTCCATGTTATTCGGAATGAGTTTGTTAACAAGACTTGATCAACCTTGTTAGTGGATTCCTTTTGATGATCATGAGATGGATATAACTAGAAGGCACAACCTTCTGTACCCCACTTTTACTTTGTGTTATTTATATTAAATAAAATAAAAATAAATATTTTTCTGTCTGTTATCTAATTATCCGTGCAATATAAAAATACCTCGAAAATAAAAGTTCTCCAAATGCCCTGAAATTTAAATATGATTTTTTCTAGAATATTTGAGAATATTTAGCACTGAGAACACAGCAGGGGGCCAACCACCTGCCCACGAGGATGGAGGGCGCGCCCTACCCCCCTAGGCGCGCCCCCCTTCCTCGTGGGCCCATGGTGGCCCTCCTCCACTCATTCTTTCACCCATACACTCCTTCTTCCACCCACAAACACGAATAACCAGCTCAAACCCGAGTCCAAGCTCAGTTTTGTAGCGACCCGACCCAAAATGGATCGAAGTCTCTGTGCTTAAGTGTCATCCCTGGATCGGTATGCTGACACACACATTACTCGAGGAATTGTAACAGAGTTCAATCACACTTTATTACATCGAGATCCTCAAAAGATTATTTATTACAATAACATGGCCAAAGGCCATCTAAGTAAAAATAACTGTGGAAGCTTCAAAGGTAAATGAGTCCATCCAACTCCACGGCAAACTGAGTGCAGAAAGATGACCTATCACACCTTTAATACTCATCGGAAAAGTCTGCAACATGAGACATTGCAGCTGTGTAGGTCAGCACATGGAATATGCTGGCAATTTCACACCATAGAATAATAATAAATGAAAAGACTATCTCTGTATGCAAATTTAGCTGGTGGAGGCTCTAAGTTTTATTTTGCATAAAGCTAATTTTACCCTACAACAAAGGAATACATTTTTTACTACTAAATTAAAATGCCATTATTGAGAAGGTTCCTCCAACTCAATCCCAAAATTCCCAAGTTATTAGTAACTCAATAATTTAATTAAATAGAGTGATGAGATCAACCAATATTTCACTTATAGATACTCAAATTGTCCATAACCGGGGACACGGCTAATCATGATTAGTTTGTACACTCTCCAGAGGTTTGCGCACTTTTCCCCACAAGACTCGACCGCCTCCATGATTGGAAGATCGATACATAGCCTTTCAGAAGCGTTTCCCCTTAACCCTGGGTAGACCGGTACACCTACTTTCCCCTACATCAGCTAGTCTACCACGGAAAGAGGTCACACAACTTAATCAACTATGCCAGAGCCGATAATGACTTGTGGCTACACACGGAAGTTTCTAGGCATGAAATATCTTATAATCCCTTTGAGCCTGGGTGGCGGACCTAGGGTAATCACACGGGTACTCAGGGATTCCCCTTCGGCAAGCACTGGTTTCTCCAGGTGCCCCAAACAATCCACCCAGATGTGTGTTAAAGTTGCCACCTTAGGTTACCCCAAAATTATTAACTCTCGCAACTTGCATGGATCACAAATACCAATCCCCGTCTACGAGCATGGCTAAGCAATATATTACATAACGAATATTCCCGGGGTGATCAAGGTCATAGGTTCCTACCACATGAACTACAAAGCATAACCACATGTTCCCAATCCTACTCATGCAATCTTTGAGGGTGAAACTAATGCATAGTAAAAACTGGGTATTGAAAAAAATATGATCAAAGTGTGAACTTGCCTTGCTGACATTCATTGAACTGTAAAGATTCGTAGTAGCAAGCTTCGCACTCCAGATGATCTAGCGTAAGCAAGCAATAACATACATAAGCATACAAGCAAAGATCCAAAAAGAAAACAAATGAAAGACTTCAAAAAACTCCAAAACATCCAAATAAAGTTTCTGTATAGAACGTAATTTGTACAACAACAAAAATAAATGGATTTGGTTTTAACAGAAAGTACACATTACGAGCTTCGATTTGCAAAAATAATCACCTAAAACGGAGTTACGGAACTTGAGATACGGCCTAACGAAGTTTGAATTCAGATCTGTTTGAATTCAAATTTTAAAAATTTTAAAATATTTTTCATTTGGTTCTCTAGATAGATGGGATTTCTATGAACTAGTAGGAAAAAGAATCAACTAAATCGGACCTATAGACTAAAAGATATACAAGAAACAAGAATTGGTATAGAATCTGAGATTGAAAAAAATACTGAAAAAAAGAAAAATTTGGCCTGGGTGTTCACCGAACTTGTCGCCGGAGACGAGGAAGAAGGCGGCTCCGGTGTGCTTCGGCGAAGGATGCATGCGGGACGGTGTAGAGGACGATGAGGTGAACAACTTGTGGTTGTAGAATGTTTCATGTACACGTGGTGAGAGGTCGCCGGAATACACGAAGAATGTTTCATGTACACGTGGTGAGAGGTCGCCGGAATACACGAACTCCGGCAAGCAATTGGAGAGGTTAGAGAGAGGGAAAAACTCCAGAAGGAGAGGGCTTCGGACGAGGGGTGAGAGGGGCTCCCAGGGGTGCTTTATATAGGGCTTGGAGAGGTCTGGAGATGAGCTGAGCGTTGCCAACTTGATGATGTTAATGGTGGCTATTACTTGGGCTTCTAATGGCCATTAGAGGGGGAGTTAAGGCGCACTAGTGAAGGGGAAAAGATAGAGGGAGGCGAGGGGAACCGATTCAGAGCGGTTTTGGAGCGAGGGAGAGGAGGGGAGGGGGGGTGGGCGTTGGGTGGGAGTGTTGCGTACGTGCTTCCTGCTCTCGTACAGGAGGTTGAAGACGACCTCCTGTCGTGAAGAAGGCTGGGCCTTCCTTGGGCCTTGGCTGTCCACATTTTTTTAAATGTTTTTTACAGAAGCAAAGAAACACCGAAAATACAAATAAAAAATCCCAGAAAATTCACATAGTTATATGGTCTTATATATGACCTAGTGAACTTTTATCTGTCCTAAAATGCAAGTGAAAAAAATAAACATTATTGCTAAACTAATAAAATAAAGTGCAAATAAAACACAACAAATATATTTTGGTTCCAAATTCAATTTCCAATATTTTCTTTCTGTTTTTGAAGAAGTCATTTTATCTTCTCTCTTTATTTTATTTTTGATATAATGGAAATGAATTTTGGTAAAACCAAATTTGATCCAATCTCCCAACTTCGAAAAAAAATTCAAAATTGGTTTTTAGGGAAACTTCCAACTCTCTCTTTTGGTCCTTGAGTTGCTCATAGTTCCTTGGATCAAAAATCAAATAAAACAAATGGAGGCAAAAATGGATAAATCATGGATGCATATGAATGATCTATTTATAAACATCCAAACTGAAAATTGGGATGTTACAAACCTACCCCCCTTAAGAGGAATCTCGCGCTCGAGATTCGGGTTGGCTAGCAAAAAGGTGTGGGTGGTCCTGTCGGAGATCTTCTTCTCGTTCCCAGGTGGCTTCTTCTTCGGTATGATGACTCCATTGAACCTTGCAAAACTTGATGACCTTGATGCGGGTAACCCTGCTTGCAGTCTCAAGAATCTTGACGGGCTTCTCCTCATTGGTCAGATCACTATCCAATTATATGGCCTCCAATGGCACTGTATCTCACAAAGGAATATCGACCATCTTCGCATGGCACTTCTTCAACTCGGAAACGTGAAACACATCATGAACTCCTGACAAGGCTTCTGGTAATTCCATCTTGTAGGCAACTTCACCCATGCGTTCTAAAACTCTGTATAGCCCCACAAATCATCGTGCTAACTTTCCTTTGTCTCCAAATCCTTTAACTCCTCGAAGTGGCGACACACACAGATATGCTCTATCTCTGACTTCATAGGTTACCTCCTTGCATTTAGTATTGGCATAACTCTTCTGTCTGGACTGGGCTATCTTAAGTCTGTCACGGATCAACTTGACTTTCTCCTCCGAATCTCTGATTAAATCAGGCCCGAACAGTTTACGGTCTCCAACTGCATCCGACATCAATGGTGTCCTGCACCTCCTTCCATACAAAGCTTCGAAAGGAGCCATTTTCAAACTAGCTTGATAGCTGTTGTTATATAAGAACTCTGCGTAAGGCAAATTATCATCCCAACTAGATCCATAATCTAGCGCACAAGCTCTCAACATGTCCTCCAGAATCTGATTGACTCTCTCTGTCTGCCCATCTGTATGTGGATGAAAAGTTGTACTGAACTCTAGCCTGGTACCCAAAGTTTCATGTAATTGATGCCAAAACTTTGAGGTAAATTGTGTTCCTCTATCTGATACGATGGTCCTCGAAACTCCATGTAGACATACGATCCTGGTCATGTATATATTGGCTAACTTAGCACTTGTATATGTGGTTTTCACGGGGATGAAGTGAGCTACCTTAGTCAAGCGATCAACCACTACCCAAATAGAATCATAGTCTGATTGGGTCCTGGGTAATCATGTAATGAAGTCCATGCCAAGCTTGTCCCACTTCCAATCTGGTATTGGCAAAGGCTGAAGTAATCCTGCTGGTTTCTGGTGCTCTGCCTTAACCCTCTGACATACGTCACATACTGCGACATACTCGGCAATATCCTTTTTCATACCTGTCCACCAGAAACTTTCCTTCAAGTCCAAATACATCTTGGTGTTGCCCGGGTGTATTGAATAAGGCGAATCATGAGCCTCCTGAAGAATCAATTTCCTGATCTCTGGGTCATTTGGCACGTAAATACGCTGCTCAAACCATAAGGTTCCATGTTCATCCTCACAAAATCCTTCTGCCTTTCCTTGGTTCATCCTTCCCTTTATCTCCACAATACCTTTATCTAACTTCTGGGCTTCTCGGATCTTTCCCAGCAAAGTGGATTGAATATCCATTGCGGCAACAAAACCTCGTGGTACTATCTCGAATCATAGATCTCTGAGATCATCAATTAACTCGTGAGGTAATCCTCCTGCTATGAGGGTATTAACATAGCTCTTGCGGCTCAATGCATCTGCCACAACATTGGCCTTTCCTGGGTGATAGTGCAATTTCATGTCATAATCCTTTATGAGCTCCAACCATCTTATTTGCCTGAGGTTCAACTCCTTCTGCGTGAAGATGTATTTCAATCTCTTATGATCTGTGTAAACATCACAATGATTTCCGATAAGAAAATGTCTCCAGGTCTTGAGTGCGTGCACTATGGATGCTAACTCCAAATCATGTGTGGCATAATTCCACTCATGAGGTCGAAGCTGACGTGAGGCATATGAAACAACTCTTCCTTCTTGCATAAGAACACCTCCAAGTCCCTGACGAGAAGCGTCGCAATATACTTGGAAATCCTTGCGTATATTCGGAAGAATTACACTGGGGCTGTGACCAAACGTTTCTTCAACTCCTGAAAACTAGTCTCACATTCCTCGGTCCAATTAAACTTGGTGTCTTTCTTCAATAACTCTATCATGGGCTTCGCGATCTTGAAGAAATTCTCAATAAACCTCCGGTAATATCCTGCAAGTCCAAGAAAACTACGAATCTCTTCGACTGAGGTGGGTGCCTTCCATTCGGTGACGGCTTCAACCTTGGAGGGGTCTACTGCTATTCCTTCTCCTGATATAACATGTCCAAGAAATCCGACTTCCTTCAACCAGAATTCGCATTTGCTGAATTTTGCGTATAATTGATGTTCCCTGAGCTTCCCAAGAACCAAGCGCAAATGTTCCTTGTGTTCTTCTTCATTCTTCGAGTAAATCAATATGTCATCAATGAATACCACAACAAACATATCCAAGAACTCCATGAATACCTTATTCATCATGCTCATGAAATAGGCAGGGGCATTAGTCAAACCAAAAGACATGACTGTATACTCATAAAGCCCATATCTCGTGGTAAAGGCTGTCTTGGGTATATCCCGTTCTCGAATCTTCAGCTGTTGATATCCTGATCGAAGAATGATCTTGGAGAAAACTTTTGCTCCTTGTAGCTGGTCAAACAAATCATTGATCATTGGCAGAGGGTACTTGTTCTTGATCGTCACTTCGTTAAGTGCACGATAATCTACAACCATCTCAAGGTTCCATCCTTCTTCTCAACTAGAAGAACTGGGCTCCCCAAAGTGATGAACTCGGTCGAATATAACCTTTCTCCAATAATTCCTTAATCTGCTTCTTAATTTCCTCCAGATCATTTGCGGGCATCCGGTACGGTCTCTTGGATATTGGTCCGGTGCCTGGTAACAATTCAATCAAAAACTCTATGTGTGGCATGCCGGGCAATTCCTCGGGGAATACATCGGGATAATCCTTCACAACTGGTACTTCCTCCTGAACAACTCTCGAAAGAGAATTCACTTGAGTCCTTCTTGGTGTATGCCTCGACACATACTTGATCTGTTTCCCCTCCGGGGTGGTGAGAAGAATCGACTTACGGGCACAATCAATATTCCCTTCATACTTGGATAACCAGTCCATGCCTAGAATTAAGTCCGATCCTTGTGATTCTAGGATGATGAGGTCTGTAGGGAAAACATGTCTCCCTATGGTCAATGGCAACTGAAAACATCCCCGACTAGCCATATACTCTGATCCTGGGGAACTCACTAACATAGGTGACTTAAGGGCTACGTCGACAACTTAAACTTATCCACAAACCCCCTTGATATGAATGAATGTGATGCAACAGTGTCAAAAAGAACAAGGGATGTAAATGAATTAATCAAGAACTTACCAACAACGGCGTCAGGCTGGTCATAAATTTCCTCCACATTGACATGGTTCACCTGACCTTTGGTGAAAGGATTGGGCTTCTTTCCAGAGCTTCCATTTCCATTCCCATTCTTCGCCTCGGGACACTCGGTGGCATAGTGTCCGGTCTTCCCGCACTTGAAGCAGGTATGTGGCTCAGATCCTTCTTTGCCGGTGTAGCGGGGTTGGACTGATGCTGATTGTTGTTTCCTCCGTTCCCATTGCCATTCCTATGGCCATTATGGTTGTGTCCATTCCCTCCATGATGTGAATGTCCTCCATGGTTATGGTGAGTGTGTCCATTATACTTGCCAGATCCTGGTCCATTATTTCCCGAGTATGGGGTATAGTGGGGCTTCTGCTGAACTCTAAAGTTGTACTTTCCCTGTCCGTACTTCCTCTTGTGATTCTCCACCTGCTGCTGCTTGCCTTCCAGAATGAGAGCCTTGTGGACCAACTCTTGATAATTGTTAAAGGTAGCCACGATTAACTGAAGTCCCAAATCATTGTTTAGTCCCTCCAGAAATTTCTCCTGCTTAGCGGCATCATCAGCCACGTCTCCGGGAGCATACCTGGATAACTTGCTGAATTCCTCCACATAATCACCAACATAATGATTTCCTTGGCGTAAGTTGCGGAACTCACGCTTCTTCAGACTCATAGCTCTGGCTGGAACATGTGCGGTACGGAACGCCTACTAGAACTGATCCCAAGTCACATTGGCTATGGGGAAAGTGGTGGTGTAATTCTCCCACCACGAAGCTGCTGGTCCAGGGAATAATAGCAAAGCTCGCGATCAAGGTTCTCTCGTTGGCGCTCCCACCCTCCACCTCGGCTCCCCCACCCTCTCCGGTGATCTGCCTCATTCTCCACTAACTTCTGGATTCTCTCCGATCATCTGTTTTGGCGTTCTTTTGGGATCAAGGTAATACCCATCTAGTATGGGTTCACCTGGTGGATCTACCCTTGGCTTGGATTTCTCCAAGGGTAGGGTTTTTGCAGAAGAGGTCTTCAGATCTACTGGACATACGGTCCACCCTGCCGGGCACAGGAGTTCATTCATCTTAGTGGTTTCATTCAGCCGCCATGCTTTTCGTCTCTCGGAGGATTCTGTGGCCGCGGTTTTAGAGGCAGTAATTGGAGGTTCGGCAATTGATCTTCAGGTTCTTCACATCAAGGATAAGGTTTACTCCTTTCATGTCTCTTGCAAGCAAGTTGGTTTTCTTATTATGGATCTCCGTTCCTATGCATGCGATCTGTTCAAATGCTATTTTCATCTGTGGGGAAATGGGGGGCCTAATTGGATTAGAGAGCTCCGGATCTGGAGGAAGGAATGTGACGCCGAATGGATTCTAGTTAGTCCTACTAAGCGTCGTTCATATTTAGGTCTTTTGGCCATGAATAAGCCTCCGGTTAGATCAGCTCTTAAGACTGCTCCATCTTCTCGTAAAAAGCTTTCTTTTGCCACGTTTGAGTGATACTCTGCTTGCAAGGGATATAGATATCCGGCTACGCAAGAGTGCATTGATTTCATGACAGATGTGGGGTATAATCTTCCTGCACATGAACGTGTAGTCATACATCCATCTTCACCCATGTACTTGTGTTGGACGGTGGCACGTCCACCTATCGTTTTTGGAACAGTTACTCCCTTGCCGGCGTTGAGCCGGCCGGAATCTGCTTCACCGGTAATTGATCCGGTTTTGGAGGACCCTTCCCATGTGCATGCAGAATTCTCGCTCGATAGTTGCGTAGAGGCGGGATTGTCGCCAGTTCAAAACATTTGCCCGGATTCTGGCCCAGAGGCTTTGGAGGCCCGTCGGGATTCTACCTCACCTTCAATACTTTGCCCATCTGCCTCTGGGCCTTCGAGCCCATCTCCTTCTCACCGTCCGGATATCCCCTCATCTCAGGAGGCAGCCAGACAGTTTGATGCCATGGTCGATGACATGGTGGACCGTGTGGTCACCTGTACTATTTGCTCTCAGAAGGGCCACATGTCAACGACTTGTGGAAGGCGAGTAGTCTACACGGCTTGCTCCTGTCCTGGTCACTCCAGCCAGGCCTGTAATGATTTCGCGCGCTCCAATGGATTGGTTTGGAGGCCAATTTCGGTTCAACAAAAAACGAGTTTATTGGAATCTGCTGCTACTCATGGGAACAGAGCCGGAGTTATTGGGATAGACTGTCCAGTCCCATCGCCGCCGCCTCCATTGCATCTTCCCTTACCCCAAACCAACGAAAACCCCCGACAAGCTCCTGGCTCTTCTATGGCGAACTACGAGCTCGACCCACAGCGCTTTTTGCCCCCTAGACATCTCATCATCGATGGCAGCGATCGTCGGCTTCCACGCACCTTCTTCACGCCCGCAACGCGTCTGCCCCACCGGCATGAGGACTACATGGTTGCAGAGGTGATGCCGGCGGCGGAGGGGCCGTTCGGCCCGGTGCGGAACAAAGTCATCTAGTTTCTGCAGAATAGAGGTATTATGGTTTGATCTGCTCAGCCGTGGTTTCATGGGATAGGTCTGTTTCAAGTCAGGGATCCGACTGTTAGATATACCCTGGTTCAGCATGCACCTTTTCCTTTGGGCAATGACCGTTTTGTCAGATTTATGAAGCATGATGAGGGAGATAATTTCAAAGGAACACACAGTTTTCGTAAGGGTTGGTTAATGTTCATTGGGATTCCCCTGGATTACCGCACCACTGAATACATCTCGCAGGCTGTAGGCACTTTTGGAAAGTTTATTTCTTGGGACAGTGAAGATCCTTATCTTGTCCGGACTTTGGTTGAAGCTAGTTTCCCAGATACGCCTTTGGTTCCAAGGGATGTGGTTTTTGGTGATTATGCAGAGTATGGAGGTGCTCAAGTATCTTGGACGGCCGCTTGCTATGTTCTTGGCGCAGATTTTGCAGACCAGATGCCAAATGACGAAGACCCTATGCCTCTCGATGGAAACCCTCACCCTTTGCCTGGCAATCTGGTGCCTGATAATTTGATGTTTGCCTTACCTCCATACCCAATGCTGGGTTGGAATGATGCACCTCTCGCTCCGCCGCCTCCACTGGTCAATAACGAAGCGCCTGCACCTGGTTGGGGCAATGCCCTGTGGGGAGATGAAGCTGACAATGGACAGGCACTGCCACCTGCTGCTCCCGAACAGGATCAAGTTTCAATAGTAATTGATCAGCCAGAAGTGTCTGTTTCTGTAGAGCAGCAAGAACAAGAAGGTGAAATCCAGCAACAACATGATTTGCCCCTTCACCCTGTCCTTGAGGAGAATCAGCTTGCCATTGTGCCCTACCATCCCCCTATGATTCAGCAGCATCAGATTTTTATTGGCATGGCACGTATTGTGGCAGGACCTCCTCTTCCCCCGGAAATGATTTGGCAAAGGTCTTTCCAAAACCTTATGTTTGATTTCTCTGTCAAGGAAGTGCCAAGATCTATCTTCCCCAAGCCGATGGGCACAATCATCTACTCCAAGAGGTCGTGGTCCATTGCCTTTGATGAATCAAGGATGATTAGTTGTTTGACTGCTCCACTGCCTCTTGTTCCTGCTGTCAGAAAACCTGTCATGCAGAAGTGCCCTGTGGCCAGAGCTTTATTTGAGGCGGTGCCTGCTGTTTCGGAGTCTGTTTCTGAAGAAATTGAGTCTACTAGTTCTGCGCTTCCAGTATCAGTTCAATCAACACCTTTGCTCTCTGTGGAGCAATCCTCTGCTCGTAAGCGGCGAGACAAGAAGAAGACTCCTGTTGTTGATACGTCACTAAGGCGTTGCACTCGGAGCGCGGCAAAGTTAGATGGGTACAAAAACGTGGTCTTTGAGCAACTTTCTCTACAGCCATCTAAAAAGCGCCCCCGTGCAAAGCCCATGGAGGACAAGGCCCAGCCCACTTCTGCGGATGATACTGAAGACGCTCGGCCCACTGCACCACCTCACACCCCGCTTCATGTTCTCCAAGCTGTGGGGGCGCGGTTGGAGGTTGATCCTGCGCTCCTAATGGTGGACAAGCTTATGGCTAATCCACAGGAGAACTCATCTACATCTTCCAATTAGTTTTTATGTTACTTTATATGCCAAGTCTGATGGTGCTGGCTGTGTCTGTTTTTATTACTGTTGAACTAAGTCCGGGATGGGAGGTGGCACTCTGGGGTACTGAATTCAGCTTTATTTTGGAGGGTGTGGCATTATGTGCCACACTTTTATTACTTCTATACGCAATGGTTATCCATGAATCGTGTCACAACGCGTAGTTGGAAAGTTTTATGCTGGAATGTTCGTGGTCTGAATTCAGATGCTAGGCAACGCTCTGTCAGGGAGAAAGTGATAGAGAGTCAGTGCTTAGTGCTTTGTTTGCAGGAAACTAAGTTATCCTCTTGCTCGCGCTCTATCATGAAAAGCATTTGTCCTCAAGGGTTTGATCAATTTGTTGAGTCTCCCTCTAGCGGAGCATCTGGGGGCCTCTTAACAGCGTGGCGATCTGATATGTTCCGTGGCACCCTTCTCACAGTTAAACCATACGCTATTGTTATGCATTTTACCTCGGTCCATAATAATGAACAATGGTTTCTGGTTAATGTGTATGGTCCATGCCAGGGTGAGTTGCGAGATGAGTTTGTCTCCTGGATTTACAATTTGGACATTGATCCGAATGAGATGTGGATGTTAATGGGGGACTTCAACTTCATCCGTTCAATTGATAATAGAAATCTCCCCGGGGGTGATATTAATGATATGTTCATTTTCAATGAAATAATTGGCCATTTGGGATTGTTAGAACTTCCTCTAAAAGGACGTAAATTCATATGGTCTAACATGCAAGACAGGCCACTCCTGGAACAGTTGGACTGGGTTTTTACTTCTGCAAGTTGGATTAACATATATCCCATGACCCAACTGACCCCTTTGGCAAAGACTGCGTCTGATCATGTTCCTTGTCTGGTGGCCATCAGTACAGCAATTCCCAAAGCACATATCTTTAGGTTTGAAAACTTTTGGATTCATCAGGCAGGCTTTATGGAATGTGTGCAGGAGGTGTGGGCTCGCCCCAGTCGTAAGACCCATATTTCGGCAATAATTGTGGACAAACTGAAAGCTTTGAGGTTTGCTCTCAAGAAATGGCAGAAAGGTTTATCACACATCAAAAGGTTGATTGAGAAGTTTAACTGGGTAATTCTTTGGTTGGACAATCTTGAAGATAAGAGATCTTTATCCAGGCCTGAGTTTAATTTCAGGAAAATAATTAAAATGCACCATGAACACCTGATTCACATGCAATACTTGTACTGGAGGAAAAGATGTACAATTTGGTATATCAAAGTGGGAGAGGAAAACTCCAAATTCTTTCAGGCCATGGCAACTGAAAGATTTAGAAAAAACTCTGTGGCAAGCTTGTTGCTGTCAGATGGAACAGTAACATCTAACCATGAGGAAATGGCCAGAGAATTCCTGACAACCTTCAAAAGCAGAATGGGGACAGTTAAGTCAATTTCTTTGGATGCAACCATATTGTCTCTAATACCCAGGGTCCAGGGTTTGGAGGTGCTCACAAAACCTTTTGAATTAATAGAAATTGAGCAGGTTATCAAGGACTTGCCTATTGATAAGGCCCCTGGACCTGATGGCTTTAACGGGCTCTTTTTAAAAAAGTGTTGGCATATAATTTCTGCTGATTTTATACAGCTGGTTATGGAGTTTCATGCTGGAACAGTGCAATTAGAAAATTTGAATGATGCATTCATTACCCTGGTCCCAAAGAAGCAAACACCTGAGGGTGTGGGATATTTTCGACCAATCTCTCTAACCTCTGTTGGCCTAAAGTTTCTTACAAAGCTTGCTGCTAACAGATTCCAACTGGAGATCACCAAATGTGTGCATAAAAACCAATATGGTTTCATCAAATTAAGAACAATCCAGGATTGTCTTGCTTGGACATTTGAGTATATCCATCAGTGCAATCAGTCTAAAAGGCCCATCCTTTTGCTTATGTTGGACTTTGAAAAGGCTTTTGACTCTATCCAGCATGAGGCAATCATAAAGATCTTAATTGCAAAAGGTTTTGATGAAAGGTGGATTGTTTGGATTAAGCAGTTGCTGTCTTCTGGCACTTCTTCTGTACTACTGAATGGAGTCCCTGGTAATCATTTCAAATGCAAATGTGGAGTCAAGCAAGGGGACCCAATTTCTCCCTTACTATTTGTTATTGCGGCTGATCTTTTACAGACTTTAGTGAACAATCTTCTCCAACAAGGTTTAATAAGCAGGCCCCTGCTTACCCATGATCTAGATTTCCCAGTGGTCCAATATGCAGATGACACACTGCTATTCCTAAATGCTGATCTAAGTCAATTGAGGGCTCTGAAATCAGTTTTGCATTCCTTCTCACAGGCAAGTGGACTGCAGATCAATTTCCATAAATCCTCCATGTATCCTATCAATGTAGATGAGCAGGATGCTTCTGACCTGGCTGCCTTTTTTTATTGCAAATCAGGCACTATGCCTTTTACATATCTGGGGCTGCCAGTGGGGACCACCAGGCCTAAAATAGTTGACCTCCTTCCTCTTGTGGATTGTATGGAGAGAATATTGACAGCAAGTTCATGGTTCTTGCCACAAGGGAGCAGACTGCAATTAGTCAATTCTGTGATCTCTTCCTTGCCTATCTTTTTCCTTTGTAGCTTGTCCATTCCTTAGGGTATTTTAAAACAATTGGAAAGAATCCAAAGGCAGTGTTTATGGAGGAAATATGGTCAGGAAAAGGGTCACTCACTGGCGGCTTGGCAACTTGTTTGTAGACCTAAGTCAAAGGGGGGGCTTGGGATTTTAAACCTTGGACTGCAGAATGATGCTCTCTTATTGAAACACCTCAGAAAATTTTATAATAAGATGGATGTGCCCTGGGTGCAATTAGTTTGGGATTCTTACTACTTTGAAAGGATTCCACATGATACTATTCTCTGTGGCTCCTTTTGGTGGAAAGATGTATGCAAGTTGATGGATAATTTCAGAGCCGTTACGTCGGTTGATGTTCATAGTGGAGATACAGTGTAGTTCTGGTCAGACTACTGGCAAATTGGGAACAGTTCGGTTCCTCTGCAAGAGCGATTTCCTAGGCTACTTTCTTTTTGTCTCCACAAAAACCTCTCAGTCAAGGAAGTTTTTCAGGCTAGTTCTTTTCAGGAGCTTTTCTACTTGCCTATGACTGAACAAGCCTTCCAAGAAATGCAACAGCTCTCCTCATTAATGGGGTCTTTCCATTTGGATAATCAATCTAATGACCACTGGGGATGGAGGCATGGCAAGAAATCAGAGTATACAGCAAAAAAGTTTTACGATTTTCTCTATTAGCCAATGGTCTCAAACCCCATCCTGGGATGGATATGGAAAAGTTGTTGCACTATGTCGATATGGATGTTTGCTTGGCTTGTCATCATGGACAGGATTAACACCAAGGACATGATTCAGAGGAGACATTGGAGAATTAATGAAGGGCCTGAATGTGTTCTTTGTCTGACTGGAGCTCTGGAGGACAGAAATCACCTGTTCTTCCAGTGCAATTTTAGTGCTCGAGTCTGGAACTACCTACAAATTGAATGGAAAAATGGTGACGATATGGTGGAAATTGCTCATCATGCAAGGAAGGATTTCAACAAACCTTTTTTTGGGGAGTTGGTTTTCTTGTCCTGGTGGAATATTTGGAAGATCAGGAATGATAGAACTTTCAGGAACATTCAACCCTCTTTCAGGGCATGGAGGAATAGCTTCATTCATGATATCACTCTGCTCTCCCACCGAATAAAACGGAAATTTAGAGACGCCCTTCTTAAGTGGATTGATTTTCTTCCTCCTTGAGGAGAGTTCCTGTTTGTCTCCTTTGTTTATTTGTAATTTATAGGTATAGTGCTCCCCTACCCTATATAGTTTTTCTTCCTCTTTCTTTCTTTTTTCTTTGTTATTTTTTTCTTTCCTCACCTTGAGGAAACCCTGTATGTGTTTGCTTTATTTTTAATAAAATGATGTGGGGTGTAAGCCCTGCAGTCTTCATGGTCAAAAAAGCTGCTGGTCCATCCAGTTGATGCACGGCAAAGCGCACCTTCTCAGCATCAGTGAATCCTGCGGTGGTCAGCTCTCTTCCGTTCTTGCGAAGCCAGTCATCTGCAACGATCGGTTCCGTGCTGCTAGAGAACACCGGTGGGTTCAACCTCAGGAAACGGGTAAGGTTGTCGACCGGGGGTGGTGGCAGTGGGTTGTTGTTGTTCTGGTTCTGATTCTGGATGAGTAGCTGCATGAGGGCATTCTGGTTCTGGATCAAGTGGGTAAGTTCCGGTGGGAATTCCGGTTCACGTCTTGGAGGCATCTGTTAGGTTTAGAGTGGATGAGAAATTAGAATAGAATAAGAGCCTAATGAGAGAAATCACTACCCATATGCTTATGATAGCAAGAAAAATTTCAAATCAAGCAATTCACACAGATCACACCACACAAGCAAAAACCTACAGGTAAGGCCATATCCACAAGAGATATGATCTCTTCATACTACCGCAATCATTCGTTGGACTCAACTTGGTAGTGGTGGTATGAACTAAATCTTCTCAAATTAAAGTCAACTCTAGCTTCTTCTTCTTCGTCAATGATGCCTTCATAGGTCATGGTCTCATCAGGCTGAGCAACTTGGTGATGGGGTTCAACAACTATTTTATTGAAGTGGAGAAGAGGTAGAAATGAATAGAGAAGAGTATAGACAAACGGATATTTAAGGAAGTCGTAAAATTAAGTTTTCTTCCTATGGCTTTCCATTTCCTACTGGTCGCGTCCTACAGTCAGTGTGTGCTCTGATACCATCTTGTAGCGACCCGACCCAAAATGGATCGAAGTCTCTGTGCTTAAGTGTCATCCCTGGATCGGTATGCAGACACACACATTACTCAAGGAATTATAATAGAGTTCAATCACACTTTATTACATCGAGATCCTCAAAAGAGTATTTATTACAATAACATGGCCAAAGGTGATCTAAATAAAAATAACTTCGGAAGCTTCAAAGGTAAATGAGTCCATCCAACTCCACGGCAAACTAAGTGCAGAACAACGACCTATCGCACCTTTAATCCTCATCGAAAAAGTCTGCAACATGAGACGTTGCAGCCGTGTAGGCCAGCACATGGAATATGCTGGCAATTTCACACCATAGAATAATAATAAATGAAAAGACTATCTCTGTATGCAAATTTAGCTGGTGGAGGCTCTAAGTTTTATTTTGCATAAAGCTAATTTTACCCTACAACAAAGGAATACATTTTTTTACTACTAAATTAAAATGCCATTATTGAGAAGGTTCCTCCAACTCAATCCCAAAATTCCCAAGTTATTAGTAACCCAATAATTTCATTAAATAGAGTGATGAGATCAACCAATAATTCACTTCTAGGTACTCAAATTGTCCATAACCGGGGACACGGCTAATATTGATTAGTTTGTACACTCTGCAGAGGTTTGCGCACTTTTCCCCACAAGACTTGACCGCCTCCATGATCGGAAGATCGAGACATAGCCTTTCAGAAGTGTTTCCCCTTAACCCTGGGTAGACCGGTACACCTACTTTCCCCTACATCAACTAGTCTACCACGGAAAGAGGTCACACAACTTACTCAACTATGCTAGAGCCCATAATGACTTGTGGCTGCACACGAAAGTTTCTAGGCATGAAATATCTTATGATCCCTTTGAGCCTGGGTGGCGGACCTAGGGTAATCACACGGGTACTCCAGGATTCCCCTTGGGCAAGCACTGGTTTCTCCAGGTGCCCCAAACAATCCACCCAGATGTGTACTAAAGTTGCCACCTTAGGTTATCCCAAAATTATTAACTCTCGCAACTTGCATGGATCACGCATACCAATCCCCGTCTACGAGCATGGCTAAGCAATATATGACATAACGAATATTCCCGGGGTGATCAAGGTCATAGGTTCCTACCACATGAACTACAAAGCATAACCACATGTTCCCAATCCTACTCATGCAATCTTTGAGGGTGAAACTAATGCATAGTGAAAATTGGGTATTGAAAAAAATATGATCAAAGTGTGAACTTGCCTTGCTGACGTTCGTTGAACTATAAAGATTCGTAGTAGCAAGCTTCGCACTCCGGATGATCTAGCGTAAGCAAGCAATAACATACATAAGCATACAAGCAAAGATCCAAAAAGAAAACAAATGAAAGACTTCAAAAAACTCCAAAACATCCAAATATAGTTTCTGTACAGAACGTAATTTTTACAGCAACAAAAATAAATGGTTTTGGTTTTAACAGAAAGTACACGTTACGAGCTTCGATTTGCAAAAAGAATCACCTAAAACGGAGTTACGGAACTCGAGATACGGCCCAACGAAGTTTGAATTCAGATCTGTTTGAATTCAAATTTTAAAATTTTGAAAATATTTTTCGTTTGGTTCTCTGGATAGATGGGATTTCTATGAACTAGTATGAAAAGAATCAACTAAATTGGATCTATAGACTAAAAGATATACAAGAAACAAGAATTGGTATAGAATCTGAGATTTAAAAAAATACTGAAAAAAAGAGAAAAAATTGGCCTGGGTGTTCACCGGACTTGTCGCCGGAGACGAGGAAGAAGGCGGCTCCGGTGTGCTTCGGCGAAGGATGCGTGCGGGACGGTGTAGAGGACGATGAGGTGAACCACTTGAACAACTTATGGTTGTAGAATGTTTCCTGTACACGCGGTGAGAGGTCGCCAGAATACACGAACTCGGGCGAGCAATTGGAGAGGTTAGAGAGAGGGAAAAACTCCAGAAGGAGAGGGCTTCGGACGAGGGGTGAGAGGGGATCCCAGGGGTGCTTTATATAGGGCTTGGGGAGGTCTGGAGATGAGCTGAGCGTTGCCAACTTTATGATGTTAATGGTGGCTGTTACTTGGGCTTCTAATGGCCATTAGAGGGGGAGTTAAGGCGCACTAGTGAAGGGGAAAAGATAGAGGGAGGCGAGGGGAACCGATTCAGAGCGGTTTTGGAGCGAGGGAGAGGAGGGGAGGGGTGGGGCATTGGGTGGGAGTGCTGCGTACGTGCTTCCTGCTCTCGTACAGGAGGTTGAAGATGGCCATCCTGGAGAAGCTGCTTACATATTAGGCATCAAGATCTATAGAGATAGATCGAGACGCCTCATTGGTCTTTCACAGAGTACGTACCTCGACAAGATATTGAAGAAGTTCAATATGGATCAGCCAAAGAATGGGTTCTTGCCTGTATTGCAAGGTACGAGATTGAGCACGGCTCAATGCCCGACCACGGCAGAAGATAGAGAAAAGATGAGTGTCGTCCCCTATGCCTCGGCCATAGGGTCTATCATGTATGCTATGCTGTGTACCAGACCTGATGTAAACCTTGCCGTAAGTTTGGTAGGAAGGTACCAAAGTAATCCCGGCATGGAACACTGGACAGCGGTCAAGAATATCCTGAAGTACCTGAAGAGGACTAAGGATATGTTTCTCGTTTATGGAGGTTACGAAGAGCTCGTCGTAAAGGGTTACGTCGATGCTAGCTTTGACACAGATCTGGATGACTCTAAGTCACAAAATGGATACGTGTATATTTTGAATGGTGGGGCAGTAAGCTGGTGCAGTTGCAAGCAAAGCGTTGTGGCAGGATCTACATGTGAAGCGGAGTACATGGCAGCCTCAGAGGCAGCACAAGAAGCAATCTAGGTGAAGGAGTTCATTACCGACCTAGGAGTCATTCCCAATGCGTCGGGCTCGATGACTCTCTTCTGTGACAACACTGGAGCTATTGCCCTTGCCAAGGAGCCCAGGTTTCACAGGAAGACCAGGCATATCAAGCGTCGCTTCAATTCCATTCGTGAAAGTGTTCAAAATGGAGACATAGATATTTGTAAAGTACATACGGACCAGAATGTAGCAGATCCGTTGACTAAACCTCTCACTAGAGCAAAACATGATCAACACCAGAACTCTATGGGTGTTCAATTCATCACAATGTAACTAGACTATTGACTCTAGTGCAAGTGGGAGACTGTTGGAAATATGCCCTAGAGGCAATAATAAAATGGTTATTATTATATTTCCTTGTTCATGATAATTGTCTATTGTTCATGCTATAATTGTGTTATCCGGAAATCATAATACATGTGTGAATACATAGACCACAACACGTCCCTAGTGAGCCTCTAGTTGACTAGCTCGTTGATCAAAAGATAGTCATGGTTTACTGACTATGGACATTAGATGTCATTGATAACGGGATCACATCATTAGGAGAATGATGTGATGGACAAGACCCAATCCTAAGCATAGCTCAAAGATCGTGTAGTTCGTTTGCTATAGCTTTTCCGAATGTCAAGTATCATTTCCTTAGACCATGAGATTGTGCAACTCCCGGATACCGTAGGGGTGCTTTGGGTGTGCCAAACGTCACAACGTAACTGGGTGACTATAAAGGTACACTACGGGTATCTCCGAAAGTGTCTGTTGGGTTGGCACGAATCGAGACTGGGATTTGTCACTCCGTATGACGGAGAGGTATCTCTGGGCCCACTCGGTAATGCATCATCATAATGAGCTCAATGCGACCAAGTGGTTGATCACGGGATCATGCATTACGGTACGAGTAAAGTGACTTGCCGGTAACGAGATTTAACGAGGTATTGGGATACCGACAATCGAGTCTCGGGAAAGTAACGTACCGATTGACAAAGGGAATTGCATACGAGATTGATCGAATCCTCGACATCGTGGTTCATCCGATGAGATCATTGAGGAGCATGTGGGAGCCAACATGGGTATCCAGATCCCGCTGTTGGTTATTGACCGGAGAGTCGTCTCGGTCATGTCTGCATGTCTCCCGAACCCGTAGGGTCTACACACTTATGGTTCGGTGATGCTAGGGTTGTTGATATATTAGTATACGGTAACCCGGAAGTTGTTCGGAGTCCAGGATGAGATCCCGGACATGACGAGGAGTTCTGGAATGGTCCGGAGGTGAAGATTTATATATAGGAAGTCAAGTTACGGCCATCGGGAAAGTTTTGGGGGTAATCGGTATTTTACCGGAACCACCGGAAGGGTCCCGGGGGTCCACCGGGTGGGGCCACCTATCCCGGAGGGCCCCATGGGCTGAAGTGGGAGGGAAACCAGCCCCTGGTGGGCTGGTGCGCCCCCCATGGGCCTCCCCTGCGCCTAGGGTTGGAAACCCTAGGGGTGGGGGGGCGCCCCACTTGGCTTGGGGGGCAAGCCACCCCCTTGGCCGCCGCCCCCCTTGGAGATTGCATCTCCTAGGGCCGCCCCCCTAGGGGTCCTATATATAGTGGCGGGGAAGGGAGGGCAGCCGCACCCTAGCCCCTGGCGCCTCCCTCTCCCTCCCGTGACACCTCTCCCTCTCGCTAAGCTTGGCGAAGCCCTGCCGAGATCACCGTTGCTTCCACCACCACACCGTCGTGCTGCTGGATCTCCATCAACCTCTCCTTCCCCCTTGCTGTATCAAGTTGGAGGAGACATCTTCCCAACCATACGTGTGTTGAACGCGGAGGTGCCGTCCGTTCGGCGCTAGGTCATCGGTGATTTGGATCACGACGAGTACGACTCCATCAACCCCGTTCTCTTGAATGCCTCCGCTCTTGATCTACAAGGGTATGTAGATGCACTCCCCTTTCCCTCGTTGCTAGATAACTCCATAGATTGATCTTGGTGATGCGTAGAAAATTTTAAATTCTGCTACGTTCCCCAACAAGGGGCTCCCGGGGGTGCTTTATATAGGGCTTGGGGAGGTCTGGAGATGAGCTGAGCGTTGCCAACTTTATGATGTTAATGGTGGCTGTTACTTGGGCTTCTAATGGCCATTAGAGGCGGGGTTAAGGCACACTAGTGAAGGGGAAAAGATAGAGGGAGGCGAGGGGAACCGATTCAGAGCGGTTTTGGAGCGAGGGAGAGGAGGGGAGGGGGTGGGGCGTTGGGTGGGAGTGTTGCGTACGTGCTTCCTGCTCTCATACAGGAGGTTGAAGACGACCTCCTGTCATGAAGAAGGCTGGGCCTTCCTTGGGCCTTGGCTGCCCACGTTTTTTTTAAAAAAATTTTACAGAAGCAAAGAAACACCGAAAATACAAATAAAAGATAGCCTAAAAATCCCAGAAAATTCACATAGTTATATGGTCTTATATATGACCTAGTGAACTTTTATCTGTCCTAAAATGCAAGTTAAAAAAATAAACATTATTGCTAAACTAATAAAATAAAGTGCAAATAAAACCCAACAAATATATTTTGGTTCCTAATTCAATTTCCAATATTTTCTTTCTGTTTTTGAAGAAGTCATTTTATCTTCTCTCTTTATTTTATTTTTGATATAATGGAAATGAATTTTGGTAAAACCAAATTTGATCCAATATCCCAACTTCGAAAAAAATTCAAAATTGGTTTTAGGGAAACTTCCAACTCTCTCTTTTGGTCCTTGAGTTTCTCAAAGTTCCTTGGATCAAAAATCAAATAAAACAAATGGAGGCAAAAATGCATAAATCACGGATGCATATGAATGATCTATTTATAAACATCCAAACTGAAAATTGCGATGTTACAGTTTTACTGCCATTTTCGATCTCCTTGCTCAAAGCACATCTCACAAAACTGCTTGGGGAGATTGTTTCTTGTTATGTGACTCCTCCATTGGTCCAATTAGTTTTCGTTCCAGTGCTTTATTCATTGCAAATTTTTTCTGCTTAGGTGACCCTGTTCTTGAGCTTGCATGTCAAATTTATATGGTCAAAAGTAGTTTTGATGCATGATATAGGCCCTAGGCACTTGTAGGAGTAGTTGCTATCAATATTATTGAGTATGGTTTACTTTTATTTTGAAGTTACTAAAAATTTCAGAATTTTTCAGAAAATGATGAGGAGACTATTGAGGGGCTCATCGAGCCAAATCTCGAAGGAAAAGGCACAGAAGCCTAAGTATAATTTGCCGCGCACCGCGGAGATTCGGGCGTGTGAATGGCCTTCCGGTGATTTCTTGAGAGCAGCCGGTATTTATGAAGATTTTCATGAATTGGATAAGAATGCAGGCCTCACCGCTTTCCTCCACGACCAATGTGATCAGTATCTCTTACTCACAAATACCTTTGTGCAAAACTTTCATTTCCATTCTAGGAACTTGCCACCTACGGTGGAGTTTCATTTCTATGATGAGCATAAGGAGATGTCACTTTATGATTTTTGTCGGATTTATTAAGTCCCTTTTGAGGGCAAAACAGAAGAACCACATCATGATGATGTGGATGGGTTTATTGATACTGTCACTATAGGGGAAACAAGGAAGGTTTCCGATGCACGAATCACTAGCTTACATTTTCCTGTTTTACGTTACTTTGCATTATTTGCTAGTCGTTGCTTAATTGGTCGTGGAAACTGTGGAAACCTTAGTATCCCTGATATTATTATTCTGCTCGACGGTTTATACAGTGATAAAACTTTTAGTATGGGCGGTATTATTGCCAAATGGTTAAGTCTGAACCATACCAAGGGCCCCATTTTCGGAGGCATCTATGCTTCATGCCTAGCTGCACATTTTAACATACCTATTAGGCATTTTGAGAAGGAAAAAAGGTGTCGCCTTGCGTTTATCTAGATTATAAAAGTATGGTGGCACATGATTTTATTGTTAAGAATAGGGAAGGAGAGCTTAAATATCAATTGTTCTTTAATAAACATCATCCCGAGACTATTACCCTGCCTGCTCCTTCTTTGTTTGATTTATCTTCAGGCACGTACCTTGTTTCGTTGAAGGCTATTCACACCTACCGAAACCCTGCACCAGCTGAGGAGCCAGAGCCAGAACCACAAGTTGATCCTTCACGACAGTCTAATTACCAGTGGGATCCGGAGATGATTGTCAGCCAGTGGCAATAGGAGCCTTTCTCTTCTTCATCCAAGTAAGAACCCAGCTACTATTATGGATATTCACCAGGCCAGTCGTGGCCATAGACCAACTTAGGCCAAGAGCCTAATCTTGGGGGAGTATGTATTTCTCACCGACATTACATTTATGTTCACACACTCATTGCTAGATGTCGGTGCTCATACTTTCTCATTGTATCATCCATGCTAGTTTAATTTCCTTTTTATGCTTTCTTCTTGTGTGTTTAAGAAACCTTAAGAAAAACCAAAAAAATTAGTTGTAGCTTCTAGCTAGTTTTAATTTCCATGCTTGTAGTAGTGATTAAAAAGAAAACCCAAAAATATTTCCTGTTCTTCTTTTGCTTGTTGGGAGCTTTCCCGTGTAAATAGTTTTATTTCTTTTCTTTGGGGGTCGATAGGAGAAGACCATGATTAAATTGTTGAAGTGGCTCTTATATGCATTATTGTTAATCTAAAAAAAGAGGCCATATTGCCTTGTCTTCTCCTGTTTATTGAATGCTTGCAGATTCCAGCTTAGTCCAATGCACGTGCACTATTATTATTATCCACACTATTCGGTCGTGCAAGTGAAAGGCAATTATGATGATATATGATGGACTGGCTGAGATGAGAAAAGCTGGTATGAACTCAACCTCTTTTGTTTTTGTAAATATGATTAGTTCATCGTTCCTGATTCAGCCTATTATGAATAAACATGTTTGCAATGACAACTAGAGATCATAGTTTCTTGTGCCATGCTTGATTAGCTATGAGTTATAATGGTTTACCTTGCGTGCCAACATGCTATTGAGATAGTTATGATGTGGTATGATAGGGTGGTATCCTCCTCTAAATGATTTAAGTGACTTCACTTGGCACATGTTCACGCATGTAGTTGAAACAAAATCAACATAGCCTTCACGATATTTATGTTCATGGTGGATTATATCCTACTCATGCTTGCATTCAGTGTTGATTAATTTTAATGCATGTTCATAACTGTTGTCGCTCTCTTGTTGGTCGCTTCCCAGTCTTCTGCTAGCCTTCACTTGTACTAAGCGGGAATACATGTGCATCCAATCCCTTAAACCCCAAAGTTATTCCACATGAGTCCACTATACCTACCTATATACGGTATCTACCTGCCATTCCAAGTAAATTTGTATGTGCCAAACTCTAAACCTTCAAATAAATATCATGTTTTGTATGCTCGAATAGCTCATGTATCAACTAGGGTTGTCTGTATCTTCCATGTTAGGCGGGTTATTCTTAAGAGGAGTGGACTCCGCTTCTCACTCACGAGATAAATGGCTGGTCACCAGGATGCCCAGTCCCATGCTTTATGCAAACTAAATCAAAATAATTGCAAACAAAACTCCCCCTGGGACTCTTATTAGTTGGAGGCACTCGTTGTTTCGAGCAAGCCATGATTGATGCTTGTTGGTGGAAGGGGAGTATAAACTTTACCATTCTATTTGGGAACCGCCTATAATGTGTAGCATGGAAGATATTGCCATATCTTGGTTGTTATGTTGACAATCAAAGTATACCGCTCAAAATATTATTCACCTCTATTTCAAAACCGAGCTCTGGCACCTCTACAAATCCCTGCTTCCCTCTGCGAAGGGCCTATCTATTTACTTTTATGCTGAGTCGTCATCCTCTTATTAAAAAGCACCAATTGGAGAGCACCACTGTCATTTGCATTCATTACTGTTAATTTACATTGAGTATGACTTGACTGGATCTCTTTTACCATGAATTACAATGTCTAGTCATTCCTTGGTCTTTAAAGGTGCCCTGCATTTATGTTTTGCGATCTCAGAAAGGGCTAGCGAGATACCATCCTATTATATCATATTACGATTGTTTTGAGAAAGTGTTGTCATCCGAGATTTATTATTACGGCTCGCTAGTTGATTATGCTATTGATAAAAGTAAACTTGGGACCTGAGCATTATTGCAAATGTGGTTAGTTATAATCATTGATAAAAACTTGAATGCTGGCTTTACATATTTACAACAACAAGAGCAAATAGAGTTTGTAAAAGTTTTTCTTTATCACTTTCAGTTTGTCAACTGAATTGCTTGAGGACAAGCAAAGGTTTAAGCTTGGGGGAGTTTATACGTCTCCAACGTATCTACTTTTCCAAACCCTTTTACCCTTGTTTTGGACTCTAACTTGCATGATTTGAATGGAACTAACCCGGACTGACGCTGTTTTCAGCAGAATTACCATGGTTGTATTTATGTGCAGGAGCAAACGTTCTCGGAATGACCTGAAGCTTCACGGAGCCACTTTTCAGAAAATAAGAAAAATACCTACAAAAGATGAAGGCCAGGGGGCGCGCCCGCCTCCCTAGGGCGCGCCCCCCTAGCTCGTGGGCCCCCTGTTGCGTCTCCGACTCCAACTCCATATATTGAGTTTCGGGGAGAAAAAATCAGAGAGAAGAAATCATCGCGTTTTACGACACGGAGCCCCCGCCAAGCCCTAAAACCTCTCGGGAGGGCTGATCTGGAGTCCGTTTGGGGCTTCGGAGAGGGGAATCCGTAGCCATCGTTATCATCAACCATCCTCCATCACCAATTTCATGAAGCTCACCACCGTGCGTGAGTAATTCCATCGTAGGCTTGCTAGACGGTGATGGGTTGGATGGGATCTATCATGTAATCGAGTTAGTTTTTTTAGGGTTTGATCCCTAGTGTCCACTATGTTCTAAGATTGATGTTGCTATGACTTTGCTATGCTTGATGCTTATCACTAGGGCCCGAGTGCCATGATTTCAGATCTGAACCTATTATGTTTTCATCAATATATGACTGTTCTTGATCCTATCTTGCAAGTCTATAGTCACCTATTATGTGTTATGATCCGTTAACCCCGAAGTGACAATAATCGGGATACTTACGAGTGATGACCGTAGTTTGAGGAGTTCATGTATTCACTATGTGTTAATGCTTTCCGGTTCTCTATTAAAAGGAGGCCTTAATATCCCTTAGTTTCCGTAAGGACCCCACTGCCACGGGAGGGTAGGACAAAAGATGTCATGCAAGTTCTTTTCCATAAGCACGTATGACTATATTTGGAATACATGCCTACATTATATCAATGAACTGGAGCTAGTTCTGTGTCACCCTAGGTTATGACTGTTACCTGATGAACCGCATCCGGCATAATTCTCCATCACTGATCCATTGCCTACGAGTTTTCCATATATTGTTCTCCACTTATTTACTTTTCCGTTGCTATTGCTATCATCACTACAAAATACCAAAAACATTACTTTTACTACTATTACCTTTTGCTATAGTTATCACTACTATCATATTACTTTGCTACTAAACACTTTGCTGCAGATATTAAGTTTCCAGGTGTGGTTGAATTGACAACTCAGCTGCTAATACTTGAGAGTATTCTTTGGCTCCCCTTGTGTCGAATCAATAAATTTGGGTTGAATACTTTACCCTCGAAAACTGTTGTGATCCCCTATACTTGTGTGTTATGACATCATATACAACTCTTCTTTGAGATATCCATTAAGGAATGTAGTGCCAAATTTCATAATCATAAAATGCGGCAATTGCTAACATGATTCGGACAGACATAACCATCGCTACGGGTGAGAAGGTATCATCATAGTCAACTCCTTGAACTTGTCGAAAACCTTTCGCAACAAGTCAAGCTTTGTACACAGTAACATTATCGTCAGCGTCAGTCTTCTTCTTGAAGATCCATTTATTCTCTATGTCTTTCTGATCATCGAGCAAGTCAACCAAAGTCCATACTTTGTTCTCATACATGGATCCCATCTCAGATTTCATGGCCTCAAGCCATTTCGTGAAATCTGGGCTCAACCTCTCTTCCTCATAGTTCGTAGCTTCGTCATGCTCAAGTAACATGACCTACAGAACAGGATTACCGTACCACACTAGTGCGGATCTTATTCTGGTTGACCTACGAGGTTTGGTAGTAACTTGATCAGAAGTTTCATGATCATCATCATCAGCTTCCTCACTAATTGGTGTAGGAATCACAGGAACTGATTTCTGTGATGAACTACTTTCCAATAAGGGAGAAGGTATAGTTACCTCATAAAGTTCTACTTTCCTCCCACTCACTTCTTTCGAGAGAAACTCCTTCTCTAGAAAGGATCCATTCTTAGCAACGAATATCTTTCCTTCAGATCTGTGATAGAAGGTTTACCCAACAGTCTCCTTTGGGTATCCTATGAAGACACATTTCTTCGATTTGGTTTCGACCTTATCAAGTGGAAGCTTTTTCACATAAGCAGCGCAACCCCAAACTTGAAAAAACGACAACTTGTGTTTCTTGCCAAACCACAGTTCATACGGTGTCGTCTCACGGATTTTGATGGTGCCCTATTTAACGTGAATGCAGCCGTCTCTAAAGCATAACCCCAAAACGATAGCGGTAAATCAGTAAGAGACATCGTAGATCCCACCATATCTAATAAAGTGCGGTCACGATGTTTGGACACACCATTACGCTGTGGTGTTCCAGGTGGCGTGAGTTGCGAAACTATTCCGCATTGTTTCAAATGAAGACCAAACTCATAACTCAAATATTCGCCTCCACGATTAGATCGTAGAAACTTTATTTTCTTGTTACGATGATTTTCCACTTTACTCTGAAATTCTTTGAACTTTTCAAATGTTTTGGACTTATGCTTCATCAAGTAGATATACCCATATCTGCTCAAATTATCTGTGAAGGTCAGAAAATAACGATACGTGCCTCAAGCATCAACACTCATCGGACCACATACATCACAATGTATTATTTCCAATAAATCTGTTGCTCGCTCCATTGTTCCGGAGAATGGAGTCTTAGTCATCTTGCCCATGAGGCATGGTTCGCAAGTATCAAGTGATTCCAAAAGCCCATCAGCATGGAGTTCCTTCATGTGCTTTACACCAATATGACCTAAACGACAGTGCCACAAATAAGTTGCACTCTCATTATTAAGCTTATATCTTTTGGCTTCAATACTATGAATATGTGTATCACTACTATCGAGATTCAATAAAAATAGACCACTCATCAAGGGTCCGTGACCATAAAAGATATCACTCATATAAATAGAACAACCATTATTCTGTGATTTAAATGAATAATCATTTCGCATCAAACAAGATCCTGATAAAATGTGCATTCTTAACGCTAGCACCAAATAACAATTATTTAGGTCTAATACTAATCCTGAAGGTAGATGTAGAGGTAGCGTGCCGACGGCGATCACATCGAATTTGGAACCATTTCCCACACACATCGTCACCTCGTTCTAGCCAATCTTCGTTTAATCTGTAGCCCCTGTTTCGAGTTACAAATATGAGCAACGGAACCAGTATCAAATACCCAGGCCCTACTACGAGCATTAGTAAGGTACACATCAACAACATGTATATCAAATATACCTTCCACTTTGCCATCCTTCTTATCTGCCAAATACTTGGGGCCGTTCCGCTTACAGTGACCAGTCCCTTTGCAGTAGAAGCACTCAGTCCCAGGCTTAGGTCCAGACTTGGGATTCTTCACTTGAACAGCAACTTGCTTGCCGTTCTTCTTGAAGTTCCCCTTCTTCCCTTTGCCCTTCTTCTTGAAACTAGTGGTCTTGTTGACCATCAACACTTGATGCTCCTTCTTGATTTCTACCTCCGCAGCCTTTAGCATTACGAAGAGGTCGGGAATTGTCTTATCCATCCCTTGCATATTATAGTTCATCACGAAGCTTTTGTAGCTTGGTGGCAGTGATTGAAGAACTCTGTCAATGACACTATCATCAGGAAGATTAACTCCGAGTTGAGTCAAGTGGTTGTGGTACCCAGACATTCTGAGTATATGTTCACTGACAGAACTATTCTCCTCCATCTTGCAGCTGTAGAACTTATTAGAGACTTCATATCTCTCAATTCGAGTATTTGCTTGAAATATTAACTTTAACTCCTAGAATATCTCATATGCTCCATGACGTTCAAAAGGTCGTTGAAGTCCTGATTCTAAGCCGTAAAGCATGGCACACTGAACTATCGAGTAGTCATCAGCTTTGCTCTGCCAGACATTCATAACATCTGGTGTTGCTCCTGCAGCAGGCTTTGCACCTAGCGGTGCTTCCAGGATGTAATTCTTCTGTGCAGCAATGAGGATAATCCTAAAGTTACGGACCCAGTCCGTGAAGTTGCTACCATCATCTTTCAACTTAGCTTTATCTAGGAATGCATTAAAATTTAAAGAAACAGTAGCACAGGCCATTTATCTACAACAACATAGATATGCAAAATACTATCATGTACTAAGTTCATGATAAATTAAAGTTCAATTAATCATATTACTTAAGAACTACTAGTTAGATAGACATCTCTCTAGTCATCTAAATGATCATGTGATCCATATCAACTAAACCATGTCCGATCATCACGTGAGATGGAGTAGTTTTCAATGGTGAACATCACTATGTTGATCATATCTACTATTTGATTCACGCTTGACCTTTCGGTCTCAGTGTTCCGAGGCCATATCTGCATATGCTAGGCTTGTCAAGTTTAACCTGAGTATTTTGCATGTGCAAAACTGGCTTGCACCTGTTGTATGTGAACATAGAGCTTATCACACCTGATCATCACATGCTGTCTCGGCACGACGAACTGCAGCAACGGTGCATACTTAGGGAGAGCACTTATACCTTGAAATTTAGTGAGAGATCATCTTATAATGCTACCTGCGTACTAAGCAAAATAAGATGCATAAAGAATAAACATCACATGCAATCAAAATAAGTGATATGATATGTCCATCATCATCTTGTGCCTTTGATCTCCATCTCCAAAGCACCGTCATGATTACCATCATCACCGGCTTGACACCTTGATCTCCATCGTAGCATCGTTGTCGTCTTGCCAACTATTGCCTCTACGACTATCGCTATCGCTTAGTGATAAAGTAAAGCAATTACATGGTGGTTACATTTCATACAATAAAGTGACACCATATGGCTCCTGCCAGTTGCCAATAACTGTTACAAAACATGATCATCTCATACAACAATTTATATAACATCATGTCTTGACCATATCACATCACAACATGCCCTGCAAAAACAAGTTAGACGTCCTCTACTTTGTTGTTGCAAGTTTTACATGGCTACTATGGGCTTCTAGAAAGCAACGTTCTTACCTACGCATCAAAACCACAATGATTTTTCGTCAAGTGTGTTGTCTTAACCTTCAACAAGGACCGGGCGTAGTCAAACTCAATTCAACTAAAGCTGGAGAAACAAACACCCACTAGACACCTGTGTGCGAAGCATGTCGACAGAACTAGTCTCATGAACGCGGTCATGTAATGTCGGTCTAGGCCGCTTCATCCAACAATACCGCCGAATCAAAGTAAGACATTGCGGGTAAGCAGTACGACTATTATTGCCCACAACTCTTTGTGTTCTACTCGCGCATATAACATCTACGCATAGACTTGGCTCAGATGCCACTGTTGGGGAACGCAGTATTTCAAAAAAAATCCTACGATCACGCAAGATCTATCTAGGAGATGCATAGCAACAAGAGGGGAGAGTGTTTCTACGTACCCTCGTAGACCGAAAGCGGAAGCGTTTAGTAACGCAGTTGATGTAGTCAAACGTACGTCTTCGTGATCCAACTGATCCAAGTACCGAATGCACGGCACCTCCGTGATCAGCACACATTCAGCTCGATCACGTCCATCGAACTCTTGATCCAGTTGAGGCCGAGGGAGAGTTCCATCAGCATGACGGCGTGGCGACGGTGATAATGAAGTTACGAGTGCTGGGGTTCGCCTAAGCACTATGATGATATGACCGAGGTGTGTAACTATGGAGGGGGGCACCACACACGGCTAAAGGATCAACTTGTGTGTTCTAGGGTGCCCACCTCCTCACGTATATAAAGGAGGAAGGGGGAGGCCCGCCGGCCATGCTAGGCGCGCCGGGAGAAGGGGAATCCTACTAGGACTCCAAGTCCTAGTAGGTTTCTGTCGTGGGTCTAAGACTGATAGTAGAATGGGGGTAGGTATGATGAGGCAAGATCCTAGCTATGGAGTAGTTGTACACACGAGTTTTACGAGTTCAGGCCCGTCTCGGAGGAAGTAACATCCCTACATCTCGGTGACCTGATGTCGGTGCGGAACGACACCTATGGGATCACAAGGATCCCTACTACGGTTGGCGGGGCGCGGGGTCGTGAGAAGAGCGGATCAAGCAGATAGCACACGGTTCGTTTATCCAGGTTCGGGCCGCGAGGATGCATAAAACCCTACTCCTGCTTTGGTGGATTGTATATTTGTGTTCTTGATCTAGCTATGGGGCGTGAGGAGCTCCAAAAAGCCGAATCCCTCTCCTGGTCGCCTCGGGCCTCCTTTTATAGGAAAAGGGGTTGCCATAATGGCACCCAGGAGGTGGAAAGGGAACAGTGATGCGAGGTTATCCCTCGCATTACATGACAAGGCGCATTTAATGCGCCTTGCTTAGGTGTCCTTGCTTTATCGGGGGCGGGGGAGAGATCTGCCTCGTCCATCGTCGCCGCTCCTTCTTGTGTTGACACGCGCCCTGGCCAGCGACGCCTGCGACGCCATGTAGGCAGGCAGGCAGCTGAGGTAGCGCAGTGGTGGGTCTTCACGAAGATCTGCATGCCGCCACGCAGGTGCCTGCCCAGCTTGTTGGGTCGGCGGCTGCATGCATGCAGTGGTGGAGGTTTAGTCGGCGTGGGTCTGATGGTGGCCCTGCGGGTGTCCTCGACAAGGGCCTTGCCAGGGCCCCGGCAAGGGTCTTGCCGAGGCACCTGCTGTCATCCCCGGCAAGGCGCTTGCCGGGGGCCTTGTGGTCTTCCTCGGCTGGCATCCCGCCAAGGGTTGTCGTCTCCTTAGTGCGTATCTGATCTTGAATGTCCTCACGAAGATCTGCATGCTGCCATGGGGATGTCTCCCGAATCCTTGCCCTTTGCGGGCAGTGGACTCAAGGGTGATTCGCTCCGTAGGCGCGGGGCGAGTCGCCGCGGCAAGGGTCTTGCCGGGGCTGCTTGAACTGTCTCCCGGTAAGGATCTTGCCGGGGGAGCCCACTTCGTCCCCTTTGCTCTTCGTGGTCTTGGCCTTGGCGTCGTAATTCTCTTGAGCTTCGGTCTTACCCTGGCTTACCTCCCTTGCCTTGCTTGGTGTGGTGGCGCCCGTGGCTCAGACTGCCCGTGCATAGTTATAGGGGTACAAAAAAGTGTACCCCTCTTTTTGTACACCGACAGGAGCCCCTGGGCCTGGGCCACACATAAGCGCAACACGTTGTTGGGCTAAGGCCCAAAAACGGTGCACGGGCAGGCGGGGCGGTTTTTACCGCGGTAAGATCCTTCGCGTGCTGCGCTTCCCACGATTCCCGCGCGTGGCGCGGCGTGGGGAGGCGCGTGTGATGTGGGCGGCATGCGTGGGGTTGGTTCCCACAGGCATGCGTCACGTCGTAGTTAATGTGAAAGGATGCGGCCCATGTTTTCCCATAAAAAAAGGATTAACCGCGGGCGCGCTGCTCACTTTCTCCTCTTTCCTTGTGCCTTTTCCAATCTCAGAGCCACCGTTTCCCCTCTTCCTTCCTTCCTAAGATTCCACCGTCGCCCGCCGTCGTTGCTTCGCCATCCCCCTTCCTCATCCCTCTAAACTTCTTGGTCGCCATGGCGCCCAAATCCGTCAAGGGCAAGGGGATGGCTAAGTGCGCTGGGACTATGGAGCCGCCGGAGAGCGCGCTGTCGGGGGACCAGACGAAGTCTGCCTTCTTCTTCCCCTCGACAGTTGATGTTCAAGAGCTCCGGGCCTCCTTCAGGCCCCTATGGGGAGCGAATATGGGGGGAGAGAATTCGGGGCACCCGGCGACGCGCGTCATTCCTGCTGCTTGCGCCAACCCTGCTCCAAATCGGTATCCCTTTTTCGTCGATTATCTTTCTTGCGGGTTATGCCCCCCTTTCTCCGATTTCTTCTGCGATGTTATGCACACCTTCGGCTTTCACCTCTTGGATTTTACTCCGAATGCGGTGGCGTGCATGGCTTTCTTCACGCATCTTTGCGAAGGCTTTGCCGGGGTGCAGCCCAACACGGCGCTCTTCCACCATTACTTCTTCCCTCAGATCCAGCCGGGAGGTGCCGTCTCTGGTTGCATCACCTGGATCCCAAGATCCAAGGGGGCGTACCCGGAGGGTGCCGTGAAGGAGAGGTGGGAGGAATGGCGTGGCCGGTGGTGCTGGATTGAGGATGACAACCCGCCGGAATTCTGCAAGGTCCGCCGAGTGCCGCCGGTCCGTGGCAGCGATTGGAGCGATGTCGACGCTACCGACGGGAGGCTCACTGTCGCCACCACCAGGATTCTCCGGCTCACCCGGGCTGGACTCACCCTCGAGATGATCGGGGCGGACTTCAATCATCGCCGGATTGCCCCGTTGCACAACAAGGGGAGACCAGCTTGGCTCTTTATGAATCCGGCTGACATTATGCGACTCCGCCCCGTCCTCGATCACAACTTCACAGTGCTGGCGCATGCCCACTTCTGCTAGCGGCTTTTCCAGCTTGATGTGGGTCACGATGGTGAGGTCGAGCGGACCGGCAAGGCCGCAAGGGCTGCTGCAAAGGTTGGCAAGGCCCTCAAGGGGCCGTTTTTCAAGCTGCCAGTGGGGGTGGTCCCGTTGTGCAACAATTCGCGTCGGTCCGAGATCATCGCCATGATGCCGGACTGCAACGCGCATGGCCCTGTCCCGAGCTGTAAGGTGCCGAGGGACATGGATGTGCAGCAATTCTTTGACACCCTGATCGAGGTGTACGTCAATGCCGACGCCGAGCGGTGGCTCATCATGGACACCACCCAGGCAGAGCTGGACTACATCGCCACTAGGGCGAGGGAGGCACAGCTTGCCATAGAGGCCGGCAGCGCCGGGGGTGTGGAGGACAAAGCCGCAACGGCTGTGGAGGAAGAGGAGCTCACCCGGTGGGCGGTGGCCTCCGGGGAGGTCAGCAGCGCCGACACTGGAGCTCCGCTTGTTGAAGACGCGGCCGATGAGTCGTCGTCGGAGGAGGACGTGGCGGTGGGCTCGACGCCAACCAGGGGAAGAGGGCGAGTCCTGCGGCGGGCTGACTCCGGCGAGCCAGTTCGGCCCGGCAAGGCTATGCGGCCTCAATTGACCCTGGAGGGGTCTGGGCGCCACACGAGGGCCACGGCAGCCAAGAGGCTGACGAAGGCCGCTGAGAAGAAGAAGACGACAGCCCCTTCCTCATCTAGGCGCTCACAAACCCCGCCGTCTTGCCTCCTCAGGCAGATGTCGACTCGGATGTTGACGCGGAGGTCACTTTTGATCTTTGGCCTCTCAGCCCGAAGAGGAAGAGGAAAGTGGCGGAGGAAGAGGAGATAGATGATGAGTAAGTACTCCGTCCCTTACCTCCATTCCCATTCCCCGGAATCAAATCACTTATCTTGATCCATTTTTGCTTTTGCAGGGATGGAGAGACGTAGGCCCAGAGGGTGAAGAGGGCAAAGGCCTCGGCGAGCAGTCAGCCCCTGGCTGGGGCTTCAATGACGCCACTGGTGGTGTTGAGTAGCCCAGACAGCAGCCCCCGGCACAGCCCCTAGCGTAAGTTCGTCACCCTCCTCTTACTCGACATGTGGTAGACGTTCGATGCTATGGTGTTGACCTTGCCGGGTTTGCAGGAGGGGAGCGGCAGCAGGAGGAGCTGCAGAGGGCTACCCCCAACACACCACCCCCATCGACTACGCCGCCGCGAGGGGCGTCTCCCGCAAGGGCATCAAGCACGGAGCCCACACCCATGGAGGAAGAGGGGAACTTGGGTGCTGGTGACTCTGCCACGGCGCCGGATGCCGGCGGGGAGGGGACTTCTACTTCACAGCCTGGCACTGGTGAGTCGCCTGTCCTCCGTCTCTGTTTTTCCCTTATCCTTTTCTTGGCTTCGATTCTCCCATTACTACCCAGGCCCTCTTTCAACAGGTATGGAGGACGTGGATACCGTTGCTGGGAACATTGCTGAGGAGGCCGCCAAGGACGCTGCCGAGGACACCGCGACGGGGGCCGCCAAGGCGACCGGCGAGGCTCCTGCCGAGGGCGCCAACGGTGGGCCTGCCGGGGAAGCCGACAAGGCCACCACCGAGGAAGAGGCGGTTGATGACCAGCCTCCCTCCTCCTCAACCTCGGGCCCCGGCAGGTATCTGAAGGTGGGCGACGATCTTTTTGTCCACCTCCCAGGGGCGTCAAGTTCCCGGGCGCCCACCGAAGGGGAAGCCTTTGACGGGGAGGTGCTTGCCGCCACCGGGCTTGAGGTTGTCGATGACCCGGGCATTGGCGGTGATGGTTCTCCAGAAGAGCAGCTCTTCCGCGCTATGGGGGCCAACTTCCGAAAACTCCAGGCGCTCTACCGTGTCCATCTGGACAAGGTTAAGTCCAGGACGGCAACGGTGGACCAGGCGGAGGTGGATTTCAAAGCGCGCATTGCTGAGACGCAGACCTGGTTCCACCAGACTCGCGAGGAGCAGAGGGCCTTCCGGGAGGAATTGGCCAAGCGCAATGTCGAGCTCACCATGAGGATGGCTGACATCGAGAAGGCCCAGGAACAGGCGGCGAACTTGGCTGCCACGGCCGAGGCCGTCCAGAACCAGCATCAAGCCGCACTGGATTCCCAGGAAGAGGACCTCACCGCGTGTGAGGCGAAGCTTTCCGCAGCGCTCCGTGGCAAGGATGAGGAGCTCGAGGCCCTTGTCGCGCGGCGGACTCGCGAGCTGGAGCAGAGGCACAAGGAGGCACTCGATGCCCAGGCTCTGGCCCATGCCGGCAAAGTAAGGGAGTTGGAGGTGGCGCACGACAAGCTGAAGGAGCAGGCCCTCAAGCTGTCCAACGAGAAGAGCACGCTCAACATCGCCTTGGTGGAGGCGCAAGGAGCGGTCATCAGCAGGGCTGGGGAGCTCTCCGAAGCGCAAAACTCCGTCAGAGATCTCAAGCTGAAGCTGGAGGATCTCGAGAAGATGTTGTCAGAGAGCAGGGCTCGGGAGGAGACCTTGACCAGGAGCCTAGAGGAGGAGAAGCAGCTGCGGGCGAACGAGGCCGCCTCCCACCAGGATTATGTGGCAGGCGAGAACAGATGGATCAGCCGTCTGGAGGAGGTCGCCGGCAGGGTCACCTCGCAGTTGGCCACCATGGGGATGCCAAATGTGAGGTACGCCCCTGAGCGCAGCGGGACCGTCAACACCAAGCTGACCCTGTTCTTCGAAGGCGTCCTCAGAGCCTTGGCTTATCTTCACTCCAACCGAGCGGCCACGTTGGCCGGGGAAGCCCGGCGACTTTGCCGGGGGCTCATGACCAAGGTCCTCACCAAGATGGCGTACTGGAATCCCGACCTCGACTTCGGTGCCGGGATGGATAGCTTGCCGGAGGGTGTTGACCTCATGGTGTTCAAGGAGCGCATCAAGCCCGTCATCAGCATCATCGACGAAATCAAGAGGGTGGAAGGGCAGCGCCGGGATTACGCATCCCGTTCTTCACCGCCGCTGCAGGTTCACGACCAAGACAAATTTCATCTTTAGTTAGAACCGCAGAAATGATGTGATGTAATATAACTTTGCAGTACTTTTAATTTCATGCACGTTATTTCCCTGTTCAATTCCTCTTTGTATGCGCGCCCTACGCCGATTGGGTAGGCTCGCCGACGCGGAAGCCCCTAGCGGAGTTTTGGGGACGGATCCCCATGGGCCTGCTGGGTACGCTTGCTGCCGGACGAGCCACCTTTCCGTTCCGAACGCGGCCGCTCAAACTGTCGAGCTTGACTCGAGTCAGAACCGAGAGCGTTGTTGGTCGCGGAAGGCTACTCTGCCATTCTCGACGCAGCCGCTTGAGCTGTTGAGCGGACTCGAAACAGGGCAAGGGCGTTGCCGATCGTGGGAGAGCCCCCTGGCGTGCAGGTTTCTCATACAAAGGCGTGACATCTCCGGGGGGAATAACCTCATATAAGAAGGATAGAACAAATAAGGGTTCAGTGCAACTTAGCTTCTGTTTGTTGTCGCTCGAGCGCTAATCTTCCGGTCTCCTTCCTTCTCCAAGAGCCACGAAGACGAAAGCAGCCGCGGGAGGGTGAGTGCGTTCTCCTTGCCACTCATGTCGACCGCGGGTTTTCTTTACCTCCCCATCCTTTCTTTCGCGGTTTCTTGAACTTCTTTGGGGCTCAACTCCACCACTTTTCTCCAAACACCATCGTGTACCTTGCCGCTTTCGTGTTCATGTGCGAGAACTTCTTGGGTTGTCGACCACACTGGGGTCTCCTCAAGCACATATTCACGTGTCGCTCTCAGACGGCCAAGAAGGCCAACCCGAGTGACGAGAGGACGCACGTGATACAGATGTGCGGGGGTTTTGGAATTCAGCTGAGGAACAAAAGCACTTTCCCGACTATGATCCTTCCCGACTCGGTCCGGGGTTGGCAGTCGACCTGGTTCTACTGCAAGGACCAACCGACTCCGGGCCAGTCGACTGGACTTCCTCCCTTTTCCATGACTCCAGTGGAGAAGCCCTCCACCTTGAGAGTGATCCCAGAGGAGAAGGTGCAGGTGAAGGTGTTGGTCGAGCGGGTTGTCCAACTTGTCCGCGACAGAGTGACCGGTATGGACCTGCTGGAGGTCTTCCTCAGTCGACGTATCCAACCACTCCAAGCTTGTGACCATCCGATGTGATGTACTCGGGACTCAAGGATTCCACTCGGATCCACCTAGAGGATGTCAGTGAGGACACGGTGGAGCAGTGGCTGACAGGTATTACTGGCAACAAGGATAACCCCCGGGGGTCCAGGAGGGTGGTTCCATTCGACCATTTGCGCCAGCCGAAACAGGTACGATTCTGCATTGTCGAGTATCTTCTTGATTTACTATGTAACATCTTGTTGACGGCCGACTGTCTTTCTTTTGTTTGTTGTCTTTCAGGCTCTTGTTGATATGTACTCAATGCCCAATGGAGTGCAGGAGCAAAATGTCGAGGGAGAGGCGACCGGGGGCGAGAGTGGCGAGTGGCACTCGGATGCAGAGGAGGACGAGGAGAGCGACGACCCGAGTGATGAAGAAGAGGTCAACTCGCCTCCTCGCAGAGAAAGGAGTTCCAAGCACGCTCACGACCCGGCAAGCACCCCTTTCCTGGTGGCCGCACCAACTGGGCAGTCTTCAAAGCGCCCTCGGACGTCTTCTCCAGTGCCGACCGAGAAGGTATCGAAACAGCGCAAGACTGCGCCGCCTCCAGTGTTGAAACCACCGAAGGCCACATCTTCCAAACCTCTGAAGGCTTTGCCCAAAATCAAAGTGGTCATTCCCACAGTCTCTGGTAACAATCTGGCCTGGTCCTTTGGTTGACTTGGGTAACAGAACGTAACCGACTGAATGCTGATATTTGCAGTGCTGCCACTTCTGGAACTTCCACCCACCAGTACTGAGACGAGGAGATGGAAGACGGGGTTACCTCCAACCCAGGTACAATTCTCGTGATCTTGTTCTTGATTATTTGGTCGATTAAATTCTGGTGATTCACTTGGAGTCGACTGATTTCTTTGCAGCCCCAATCAATGTTATCGATCTTCCGGATGACGATGAAGACGTGATACCGAGGCCCAGAAGGAGCAAGAAAGCAGCAGCTGGCAAGATATCTCAGTCGGAACTGTGGACAGAACCAACAGTCTAGCAGCCTGAAGATGCAGATAGAGCCTCTATAACTTTTGCTGTCCCAGTGTCGAGTGAACGCCCCGCACCGTCAACTGTACCAGTGTTTTCTTCAGTCATCCAACCTCATTCCTCGGAGCCCCAAGCTACTGTATCTGGACCGTCTGTCCCCTTCTTCACCACCTATCATGTTCCGGAAAGCCAATCGGACACTGCTGCAGAGGCTATCCGTCAGGCTGGCGTAATGATGGAGCGGATGAACGCGGTGCAAGACAATAGCCAGGCTGCTTATGTTGCCAGCGCGGCTCTCCAAGCCAATGTCAAGGTAAGTTGACTTTCGACTGAAATTGTTCTATTAGGATATGCTACCTGAATATTTTCCTTCATACAATCTCTTGTTGTCTGCTTCGAATCTATACACCCACTTGATGTTTTGTTGTCTTTAGTATTTGCACTCTTCCACTCGGTCTGGTTGAATGGGATCTGAATCAGTGTGGGCACGCTAAGTGCACCCACTGGGTGTAGTCCCCGAGACCGCAGTCGACTGCAGGCAGTCGGCTGGGGTCTGAGCGCTTCTTTCTCTTTCCTTTCTTCCACTCGACCTGGGCGGAGCATGCCGAGTGGGATCTGGACCAGTGGGGGCACGCCAAGTGCACCCACTGGGTGTAGTCCCCGAGACCGCGATTGGCTGCTGGCAGTCGGCCGGGGTCTGAGTACTTTGTTTTTTTACTCGACCTGGGCGGACCGGCTGAGTGGAAACTAAACCAGTGGGGGCACACCAAGTGCACCCACTGGGTGTAGTCCCCGAGACCGCAGTCGACTGCTGGCAGTCGCTTGGGGTCTGAGTAAACTTTGAAGTTTTATTCACTCAGAAGTAAATAATCTTTGATCTTGTCAATTGATATCTCTTTTACTTTCTGCAGAAATCTTGTACTCTCATTTCCAAGTTCGCCGAATTTGAGGAGAAGCAGAGGCAACTCAACCTTGACCTGGAGCTGGCTCAACAAAACTTCAAGAAGGCTCAAGATGAAGCTGCCGGTATGGAAGGTAACTGCATGTTTAGTGCTCATGTCGATCGTCTTTTTAAATTATCCCGTCGATCTTTTGTTTGATCTAAATGTTTATTTTGTAGAGAAAATGAGGTTGGCTCTAGAGAAGAAGGACTTGGACCTTGCTGCTGTGCAGAAGGAGGCTCAAGAGAAGACTACCCTTGCTGACCAGAAGATGGCTTCAGTCGGTGCGCTGGAAGAGGAAGTCGGCAAGCTGAAGTCCTCTCCCACTGAATCCAACCGAGAGGCGACTCATCTGAAGAAGGATAAGGTGGCTCTGAACGAGAAGCTGGAATCCATGGCTCGTAAGAGAAATGACTTGGAAGCTTATCTGAGAACTCTCGCCAAGAAGCTCTTTCTTATGCCCAAAGGTACCCCTTTTAATCTGATTGCTTTACTGCTTGCAAGCTAGACCTGTCTAGTCGACTCACTAACTCCTTGACTGCAGAATTCTCTCAAAACATTGACGAGGAGACTGAACGGACCGAGACAGGTTTGGACCCTATCGTTTCTCCAGTTGGCGACGAGGCTGCCATGAATGTGCTTTGACTGGAATCCCGCATCGCTAGAGTTACAAGTTATCTTGCTCGTCTGAAGGTGGGAGTTTCACGCATCAACTCATCGCTCTGGCCAAGGGCGACACTTCAAATTGATCTCGAGTCTCTGATGACTCAACTCAACGAGGTCCCCGGTCGAGTGCAGGAATGGAAGAAGTCCTCTGCCCGATGCGGTGCTGACGCGGCTCTGTCGCTGGTAAGAGTCCATTGCAAGGAGGCCCGCAAAGATAAGCTGGCGGCGATCAAAGTCGCCAACACCAAAAGGCATGACTTCCAGTCCTTCATGGAGACTTTCATTTCTGCTGCCACTCGGATCGCTGATGGAATTGACTTGGATGAATTCGTCGAGCCTACGAGCCCTCCTCCAGCCGAATGAACAAACTTGGGATTTAAACTTGCCTTAAATTTGCCTCGGAATGCCGAGTGGTTTCTGTAACCGTTAAACACCTTCGGGCCTGATGCCTGAGTACTTTTATATTCGTTTTGAGACTCTTGAGATTTTATCCGATCTTGGTTTATCTTCTGCATATGCGTGCGTTTAACTTCGAGTACAACTTGTTCTTCGCTCAGACTCTCCTTCGAAATGCATCTCTGAAGGGGATATCCCAGTCGACCAGCACCTCGCCATCCTTGCGGATAAGGATGGAGTGCACATTGTATTTGTGGCACAGCTCCGTGAGGGGATTGCAGTCGACCTGCACCTCGTCATCCTTGTGGATAGGGATGGAGCGGACATTGTACTTGTAGCGTAGCTCCGTGAGAGGATTGCAGTCGACCTGCACCTCGTCATCCTTGCGGATAGGGATGGAGTGGACATTGTACTTGTAGCGTAGCTCCATGAGGGGATTGCAATCGACCTACACCTCGTCATCCTTGCAGATAGGGATGGAGCGGACATTGTACTTGTAGCGTAGCTCCGTCAGAGGATTGCAGTCGACCTGCACCTCGTCATCCTTGCGGATAGTGATGGTTTTGGAACTTAGGCGAGTACTGGACTGCAGCTAAGCCTTCGAGTGTGAGGTTTGCTCATCCCTCGGTAGGATTTTTGAAACTTAGGCGAGTATGGTACTACAGCTAAGCCTTCGAATGTGAGGTTTGCGCATCACTTGGTAGGATTTTTGAAACTTAGGCGAGTACTGGACTGCATCTAAGCCCCCGAGTGAGAGACTTGCTCACCACTCGGTAGGATTTTTGAAACTTAGGCGAGTACTGGACTACAGCTAAGCCCCCGAGTGAGAGACTTGCTCATCACTCGGTAGGATTTTTGAAACTTAGGCGAGTACTGGACTGCAGCTAAGCCACCCACTGGGGATTTCAGAAACATGTGTAAACAATCGACAATCTTTTTAAGGCTGTAAAACTCTTGTCTTTGATATACAAAATACAAAGGTGTTTTTTATTACATTTCAGCAGACTGAGTGTTTAAGTATAAAAGGGGCGGAGCAGCTCCGCATTCCAGGCGCGCGGCTCGTCTTTCTTGTGCTCGACGTCGGAAAGGTGGTACGCTCCATTGTGGAGCATTCTAGTGACCACGAAGGGGCCTTCCCAAGAGGGAGCAAGCTTGTGTGGTTTCTGCTGATCCACTCGGAGAACTACGTCTCCCTCTTGAAATGCTCGACCCCTCACATTTCTGGCATGGAATTGACGCTAATCTTGCTGATAAATGGTTGATCGGATCAAGGCCATCTCTCTTTCTTCTTCAAGGTGGTCAACTGCATCTTCTCGCGCTTGTTCTACTTCTTCCTCCGTGAAAAGCTCGACTCGAGGTGCATTGTGGAGCAAGTCACTCAGAAGTATAGCTTCGGCTCCATAAACCAAGAAATATGGGGTTCTGCCATTCGACCGATTGGGAATATTCCTCAATCCCCATACTACTGATGTAAGATCATCGACCCATGCTCCTGCTGCGTGTTTGAGGTCGCGCATCAGTCGAGGTTTCAGTCCTTTGAGAATCAATCCATTTGCCCTTTCAGCCTGTCCATTCGACTGGGGGTGAGCGACCGAGGCATAGTCGACTCGAGTACCTTGTGAAGCACAAAAAGTACTGAACTCATCAGAATCAAAGTTTGATCCGTTGTCAGTGATGATGTTGTGGGGAACACCATATCTGAATGTTATCTCTCTGATGAAGCTAGCGGCAGTTCTGGCATCAAGGTTCTTGATAGGCTTGGCTTCAATCCACTTGGTGAACTTATCGACTGCAACAAGCACATGAGTGAATCCACTCCTGCCAGTCCTCAAAGGTCAAACCATATCCAATCCCCAAACAACAAAAGGTGAGACGAGCGGAATGGTTTTCAGGGTTGACGCAGGCTTGTGAGACATGTTGGAGTAGAACTGACAACCTTCACATTTGTCGACTATTTCTTGTGCCATCTCATTTGCTCGAGGCCAGTAAAATCCCGCTCGTCATGCTTTGGCCACAATTGTCCGAGAGGACGCATGGTGACCACAGGTCTCCGAGTGGATATCATTGAGGATCACTCGACCTTCTTCAGGTGTTATGCATTTCTGGCAGACTCCAGTCAGACTTTCTCTGAACAACTGTCCTCTTATCATGGTGAAGCCCTTATATCGATGGACGATCTGTCGAGCCTCTTCTTCATCTTCTGGGAGTTCTCTTCTAAGAATGTAAGCGATATATGGTACCATCCAATCGGGGGTGATGACCAAAAGTTCCATGATCAAGTCGACCACGGCTGGAATCTCGATTTCAGTCGGATCAGTGGCACTCTTCGGCTGTGGGGGCTCTTCAGTGAAGGGATCTTCTTGAACTGAGGGTGCATGAATATGCTCCAGGAACACATTACTGGGAATGGCTTCTCTCTTGGAGCCTATCTTTGCCATATCATTAGCTGCTTGATTTTTCAGTCAGGGGATGTGATGGAGCTCTAACCCCTCGAACCTCTTTTCTAACTTCCTTACTGCATTGCAATAACCGGTCATGGCTGGGCTTCTGATGTCCCACTCCTTCATCACCTCATTGACCACTAAATTCGAGTCGCCATAGACCATGAGGCGACGGACGCCGAGTGAAATGGCCATACGCAACCCATACAGAAGTGCCTCGTATTCCGCCTCATTGTTAGAAGAGTCAAAGTGAATCTGGAGAACATAACTGAGTTTGTCACCACGGGGGGAGACCAATACCACTCCAGCACCGGAACCATTCAGCATCTTGGACCCATCGGAGAACATGGTCCAATGCTCCGAGTGAATTTGGGCTAGAAGTTGCTGTTCGATCCACTCGGCGAGGAAATTAGCTAGTGCTTGGGACTTAATAGCCTTCTTTGCTTCAAACTTGATATCCAGGGGAAGGAGTTCAATCGCCCACTTTGCCACTCGACCAGTTGCATCTCTGTTGTTCAGAATCTCCAACAATGGAGTGTCACTGATGACTGTAACGGAATGATTAGAGAAATAGTGTGCAACCTTCTTTGTGGTCATGTAAATTCCATAAACAAGCTTCTGATAACGGGGATATCTTTGCTTTGATGGAGTCAGGACTTCAGAGACGTAATATACTGGGCGCTGAACTTTATAAGTTTTTCCTTCTTCTTCCCGCTCGACCGTGAGTACTATACTGACAACTTGTCCAGTGGCTGCAATGTAAAGGAGTAAAGGCTCTTTGCTGATTAGTGCAGCAAGCACCGGCTGGGTGGAAAGCAGGGCTTTGAGCTCTACAAACGTTCCATCAACTTCGGGAGTCCACTCGAACTTATCAGACTTCTCCAACAATCGGTAAAGAGGCAGTGCCTTTTCACAGAGACAAGAAATGAATCGACTCAGAGCGGCCAAACAACCAGTAAGCTTTTGGACATCGTGCACACGCACAGGGCGTTTCATCCGAAGAACGGCACCAACTTTCTCTGGGTTAGCATCAATCCCTCATTCGGAAATGACGAAACCGATTAAGCTTGACATCATACCTTCTGAGGTTGGCAAAGGTTTCATCAAGGTCAGCCAGCAGGTTGGAACCTTTACGTGACTTTACTACAATGTCATCCATGTATGCTTCCACATTCTGACTGATTTGAGTGAGCGGACACTTCTGAATCATCCTCCTGAATGTGGCTACGGCGTTCTTTAGGCCGAATGGAATTGTGACATAACAGAAACATCCGAATGGAGTGATGAAAGCCGTTTTTATCTCATCCGGTCCATACAGTCGGATCCGATGGTACCCGGAATAGGCATCCAAGAAGGACAAGCGCTCACACCCCGTAGTTGAGTCGACAATTTGGTCGATGCGGGGAAGAGGAAAATGATGTTTCGGGCATGCCCGATTGATATGCTTGAAGTCAATGCACATGCGAAGTGAATTATCCTTCTTGGGGACCATGACAACATTGGCGAGCCACTCGGAGTGGTAAATCTCTCGAATGAACTCAGCTGCCAAGAGCCGAGCCACTTCCTCGCCAATTGCTTTTCTCTTCTGGATGGCGAACCGTCGGAGATGTTCCTTGACTGGTTTTACTTTTGGGTCGAGTCGCAAACGATGCTCATCCAGTCCCCTGGGTACACCTGGCATGTAAGAAGGTTTCCATGCAAAGATGTCCCAGTTCTCATGGAGGAATTGGATGAGCGCTTCTTCCTATTTACTGTCGAGTATTGACGAAATATGGGTTGGAGCAGCATTGGGATCGGTCGGGTGGATATGAATCGGCTTCGTTTCTCCTGACGACTGAAATGCGGACTCTGTGGCGGGCTTCTTGGCTCGCAGCAAATCACTCAGATCTGCATCTTTCTGGTACTCTTGCAGTTCCACTACTGCCATCTGTGCATCAGCAATTTTTGAACCCTTCCGATTGCCGGTGACAGTGATTAGTCCTTTGGGACCAGGCATCTTCAATTTGAGATACACGTAACATGGTCGAGCCATAAAACGTGCATAAGCGGGTCTTCCTAGAATGGCATGATAAGCACTCTTGAAATTCACTACCTCAAACATCAACTTTTCCTTGCGGTAATTCTTGGAATCACCGAAAACCACATCAAGTGCGATCTAGCCGAGTGACTGAGCCTTCTTGCCGGGTATAACACCGTGGAAACTCATGTTGCTTTCACTAAGCATGGACATCGGCATGCCCATTCCCTTCAAGGTTTCAGCATAAAGGATATTCAGGCCACTGCCACCATCCATCAGCACCTTAGTTAGTCGAGTGCCTTCGACTACTGGGTCGACCACCAGTGCTTGCCACCCAGGTTTGGCTATATGCGCTGGGTGGTTTGACTAGTCGAATGTGATGGCAGTCTGGGACCACGTTAGATAACTGGGTGTTGCCGGAGCAACCATGTTCACCTCCCTGTTAATAACCTTCAATCTACTTTTTCTTTCAACATCAGCAAAAATCATCAGCGTGGAATTGACATTGGGAAAGCCGTCATCATCTTCTTCCCTATCCTCACCTCCGTCCGACTCTTTTTCCTTTTCCTTGGGTTGTTTCTCTCGGAACTTGTCGGGTGGTAGGTGCGACATATGCCAACGGGTGGCTTATCATTGTGGGAGCTAGTAAGACGTAGCCGATGCCTGGAAACGGGATGAGGCGAAGACATGCACGCCGGTGAATCTTACCCAGCTTCGGGGCTCTCCGTGGAGATAACACCCCTACTGCTGCTCTGTGGGGTCTCCGCATGATCACTAGATGGACAAGTAGCTACACAATGCTCCTTGAGCTGTTCGGTGGGAGGAGGAAGAGGGGCACAGCTAGCTTGCTTCTTCTCCTTGTGAGCTGTCTAAAACTAGCTGGGGGTCCAACCCTTTGCATGGGTGCCCCGGGGGGTTTATATATGCCTACCCCCCGGGGGTACAATGGTAATCCGACTGGGCGCGGGGCCCAGCCGTCTATGACTGCGCTCGCCGGCTTCAGCGCCGGCTGCTGGGGCCCGCCGCCAGGTGGGTCCCGCCGGCTGCCGGCCCCTTGGTCGACAGGCAGGCCCCACCATCCAGGACCTGGTCGGCGGCTGGTTACTGCTGCTCCATCTTGGTGACGTGGGCTTCGTCGTGGTAGGCGTGGCTACAGTGCCGCCGCCTGGCGGGCGATCGCTGTAGCCTCACCGCGTCTTATCTCCTTAATGGGGCGTCTCCTTCGAGGGAGGCGGCATGCCGGCTGCGGGGAGCCGGCTCCGTCTTGGGCCGACTGGGGGAGGCATGGCCGCCTTCGGGTGTCTCTCTACCCGAAGGGGCCCACCGCCCGTGGGCCGCGCTGGCGGCCCGTCGGGGGTGACATCAGGGTCAACATGGCAACAGTGCCACGCTGGACGGGTCACGCCCACTCCGTACGGCGCACTATGCCAGGCGTGCTCCAGGATTCGGGGGTGGCAGGCTTTACTGTAGCCACGCCCCGTCGCACACCGTTAGGTGGATGCAAACTTTGAGGGTACGATCTCGACCGCTCTGTGGGAGCCGGCTTCTTGGAGTCGGCTTCCTTGCGGCCGGCTTCTCGAAGTCGGCCCTCCCATGGCTTTCTCCATGAGGGCTAAAGTCGGGCCGGCTTCCGAAAGCCGGCCTGGGTGACAGTCAGCAAGGGGAAGGCGGCCCCATGACTTGGTTTCTTGAGAGCCGGACGGGCTCGTAATTTTTCCAAAAGGGCCAGGGGAAGCCGGCTAGGCTATCCATGGCTATTTACTTCGACAGTAGTCCCCGAAGCTGATCGAGCTTCAAGGCGGACAAAGGGACGAGAAGCTTGGTCAGCTTCCTATCCTGAAGAGCCGGCTTTGCTGGTGCATGCCGATTTCGGGGAGCCCTGCGTCTGGCAGGCGGGAAAGTAGTCGACCCACGTGCTAACCGCGGGCCCTCCCGCGGGCCACGTGGCAGCGAGACCCTGCTGGCGCACACGCGCGACAGGACGCCGCCGCAGGCCCGGGCCCGCCACTCCTAGGCCTCGGCCCGAACGCTGATCTTCTGCGGCCCAGGTGGACCGCTCGCCTTCCCGCGGTGACTTTATTTTGCCGTTAGGGCGCAATAAACGCGGGACGTGGGGGAGTGGGCACGATCGATCCCCACGTTTCCCCACGCCGCGCCTCCTCGGCTCCGCCACACGAGCCTATAAGTAGGGGGAGAAGGGGGAGAGACAGAGGTTCGCACGCTCTCTCTCGCTCCGCCCCTTCTCGTCCTCCTTTCTTCCTCTCGTTGCCGCCGCAGCTTCCTGTCTCAGCGCCGCCGCGCCGCCACATCGTCTTGCTCCCATGGCGCTATCGAGCTCGTGGGACGGCTCCAACGTCCATGAGGACCATGTTGAGTTCCTCCGCCAGACTCGGCGCCTGCCCGACGCCAACCTGGTGCGGGTCCGCCTGGCGCCAGAGACGGAGATCTCGCCGGCGCCGGAGGAGGGCGAGCGGGTCGTCTTCCGCTCGCACTTCCTGCGTGGCTTCGGCCTTCCGGCGAGCGGATTCCTGCGCTCCTTCCTCGAGTTCTACAATGTTCAGCCGCATCACCTCATGCCCAACACGGTGATGCTGCTGTCGGCCTTCGTCTCTCTCTGCGAAGGTTTCTTGGGGCTGCTCCCCACGCTGGAGCTCTGGGGGAATTCTTCCAGAGCAAACTCGGCACCGTCGTCGCAGGCATGCCCTCCCCCCGCGGGGCCTTCATCGCCATGAGGAGGGCGGGTGAGAACAACCCGTTCCCGCCCATTCCCCTGATCCAATCGGTGAAGATCTGGCAGAAGTCGTACTTCTATGTGAAGAACGTCGCCCAGCAAGGAGACCACGTCAACCTGCCGGCTAACGTCGCCGGCCCGCCGGCTGGGAGGCAGCCCTCATGGAGTTTCCGGTCCCGGTCACTGTCTCAGGCCAGGAATGCTGCCGTCTCCCGGCTTCGGGTGATGATCCAGTCGGAAGGTCTGAGCGGGGCCGACTTGGTGGCCGCCTTCGTGGAGAGCCGGATATCTCCTCTCCAAAGCCGGCCCCACATGATGTGTTAGATGAGCGGCCGCTTCGATCCAAGCCGGCTGAGCACCAGGGACATGCCTCATGCGGAGCTGTCGTATATGGTAAATTATATCTCCAATTGCTAGCTCGCCGAGGACTGGCGATACGGCAAGGCACCGTATTCTCGCGCCAACCCTCCGCCCGTGGTAAGCTTTCCTCTCTTTATTCTTTCTGTTGGTAGGCGGCTTTATGATGGCCGGCTTTTGATTGGTCGGTTCTTCTTAGCAAAACCCCCTTCTTCCGCCGACGACCGGGGCAGCAGGGATAGAGCGCGAGTACGCCCCCGACCGCACGGCGGACGATGTCGACGACCCGGATTTGGGGGCGGCCGCCATGGAAGACGCCGTCGTGGGGGACGACGCCGAGCCCGGAGACACAAGGCTCACCGCCAGCTTCGAGGACTGGCCGGATGACGCCGAAGCCGAAGTCGCCCCGCGTCGCCAGACGGCGGCCGACCATCAAGGCGCAGGCTCGTCCACCGTGCCGGTTGCCAGTGGCGGCACACAGAAGCGCCGGGCTGCGTCAATCCTCTTCGGCAGTCGGCCGAAGAAGTCCAAAGCCTCCACCGCGGCGACCAAACGAGACGAGGCGGCCGCGAAAGCGGCCCGCTTCCGCAAGGCGGTGAAGCAGCCTCAGGCGGTCTCAGCGTAAGTCGTCGACTGCCTTGTCGCAGGCTTTTCATCGTTCTCTCTTGTTCGAACATTCTTCCTAAACTTTTCCCGCTCGCTAGACAGGGCGCCGCTTTCCCTTGAGCGGGGTCCGGGCGGCTCCGTAGTTGGGCCGACTGGAGGGTCTTCGAGCTTCCGCCGCGTGGACCCCCATGCCGACCTCAGGGAGGCCACGGAGCAGAACGCCCGCGAGGCGCGGGAGGAGCGTGAGGCGGCGGAAAAAGCGGCCGCCTAGGCGGCGAGGGAGCAGGCCGACGCGGCGGCCAAGGCCCAGGCGGAGGCGGCGACTGCGGAAACGGATGCGGAGGGCACGCGCAACCAGCCTCCGCTGCTCTCCATTCCCCTCCGAGCCGTGGCCCCTGACACCCCATTGCCCTTGGCGGAGGAAATCGTCCAAGATCCGCCACTGATGGAGAGGCGGGAGGACCTCGTGGCCTTCGTGAGGAGAGCGCCGCCGGCAGCGCCAACCGGAGCGCGCCAAGGCGGCCAATCCTCAGCGGTGCCAGAGGAGCCGGCCGGGGGTGAGCCGGAGGACAGAGCCGGCCTCGAGGTGCAGCCGGCGACGCGTCGGCGCGCAGGGGGAGGTGCCGCTATGCCGGAGTCGCGCCGAGTTGCGGGCGCCGGTCAGTCGGTGGAGGCTCTGGAGACGGCCAGCACCGCCACGTCCGAGTGGACTCCCAGCGGGTGGACTGGCGAGCTGAATGTGGCGGCTCTAGAGGTCCGGAGCCGGCTTCAAGCTCAGGCCGCCCTGCTGCAGCAGTACACCCAGGAGTTCCTGTCGACGCGGGCCGCCATCCGGGTGAGTCTTTCATTCATGGCCGCTTTGGTCTCTTGATTTCTTCCGTGGGGGCGCGTCAGCGCACCCACTGGGTGTAGTCCTTGAGATTCGGGCCGACTGCTGCGCAGTCGGGTCGGATCTTTCTTGACGACTACCTTATTTTTGCTTCCTGTCTGAACCTCCAGGAATATCATAACTCCCGTGCTGCCGCCTTCAACTCCCAGGCTCGGGAGTTGGGTCGGAGGACCGACGACCTGGCCGACAGCCGAAGTAAGTGCTTGATCTTGTCTGTCTCCTGTGGGGGCGCGTCAGCGCACCCACTGGGTGTAGTCCCCGAGATTCGGGCCGACTGCTGAGCAGTCGGGTCGGATCTTCCTTGACAACTTTTTCCCTATTGGCTTTTCTTTTTCTCTGTCTTCAGGGGCCAACGCCGACTTGAGGAAGGAGCTCGGCGAAGCGCAGGCCGCCCTTCATACCAAGGATGCTGAGTACGCTGCCTTGGTCCAGGAGCGTGACCGCCTGGCCAAGAAGCTGGCTGACCAGGAGGCGAGCCACAAGGCGGCCCTGCAGAAAGCGCAGGATGGCGAGGCCGCCCTGAAGGCAGAGTTTGAGACCGAGGCGGCGAGCTGGGCTGAGACCCGGCGAGCGCTGGATGAAGGCTTCGGCCGCATCGAGGACTTGATCGACGGTAAGCCGTCTTCCTCGGTCCTCTCCTGCCCCTTGCCGCCTGGTTTTTGGCTTGACTTGTGCTGCTGCCTATTTTCTTGTGCAGACTACTTTCCCGGCTTCTCCGCCTTTGCCGCCCAAACCATCGAGGCCCATCGCGAAGCGCGCCGTCAGGCGGGGGCCAACATCGCGCCGGACGCGAACCGGACGCTTGAGGAGCAGCTCTTGGCTGTCCAGGCGCGGTTGCAGCCGGCTCATCGGATGCTTCGCCAGCTCCAACGTGTCGGGGCACAGGTGTTGGCCACCCTCTGGCCCAGCGAGACGATCCCCCGCACCCCAAGCCGGACTGCCGACTGGCTGGAGGTCGCAGTCGGTCGCTTTGAAGCTTGGAAGGCGTCGGCGGCCCGTCTTGGAGCCGGGCGGGCATTGGAGTTCGTTCAGGCTTGGTACCCAGGGCTGAACCTGGACCAGCTACGCACTTGGCGGCTGGAGGCCGACGCGGAGCTGGAGGAGGTGTGGCCGGCTATCGCCCAGCGTGCTTTGACGATCGCCGAGTGCACCGACATCAGCGTTTTTGCACCTGAAATCAATGATGACAGCGTTGCCCAGCCGGAGGAGTGGTTCGGGCTGAACCCGGCGGTGGGCGAAGACTCGGCAGAGGAGATCGCCTCCAGCGACGAGGGCGAGGATGACGAAGAAGAGGACGGCGTAGACGTCGAGCCGGCTAGTGGAACAACCGGCCGTCCTCAAGCTGACCGTGCCTCCAGCAATGAGGCGCGTGGAAGCGTGCCCCCTGCGGGAGGCGGTGATCAAGCCGAGGTTCGCCAGCCGGCCGCTTCTTCAGCCAGCACAACCTTCTCCGCCGACCAGCCCGGCTCGTCGGTCGCTCCGCCAGCTTGACCTGCCGTCCTTATTTTTCCTGCTTGTTGCCTTTTGAACAATCTTTATTAAGCTTTCGCAGTTCCACCCACTGGGGGTGTATCCAAACTATGCTGAATGCTGGCCTCTTGGAGGTCTTTTATGTAAATATTATTATGTGCATGCTTGGTTTCCATTCGCGTATGCTTTTTATCCTTAGGCTTTTTCCTTTGCCGCCTTCCCTCTTTGGGGAGGCAAGTACTCGAGCTTTCTTGGAATGAAGTGAAGTGAATGGAAACCGGCCGGCCGGCTACTCTGGTAATCGGTCGGTGGTAGACGGCGAACCGGCTTTCGTTGTATTAGTCCATTGGTCCCTGGCCATTTTTCGTGTGGGCATCCTTTCCTGCTTTTGACTCTTGCCAGCCGGACAGCCGGTTCTTCGAACTGCGACTTTGGCAAGAGCTAAGCCTGGGTGTCGGCACACTACTTGTCTGACCGCAGGTAGGACTTCTAATATAACTCCAGTCAGCCAGTCCCCGGGCCGACTAGTCGAACCCGGTGCCGGACGGAACAAGTAAATGAAATGACAAGGTCATAAGCATGATACTTTTCATTCATAGATAAAAGGTGGCAGTCCCCGAGCCCTCCTCGGGGGGCCTATTGTCTCATACTTAGTACAAAAGTTAGCGTGATACATACTGCATTTCAACTGTAAAATCTTCGGAGGAGGTTGGCGTTCCATGGTCGTTCCGACTCCTTGCCGGAGTCGTCTCTCTTTCGTGCCTTCGGCTTCTGCGCGTCGATCAGGTAGTAGGATTCGTTGCCTAAAGCTCTGCTGATGACGAAGGGACCCTCCCAAGGGGCCGAGAGCTTGTGCTGGCCGGCTGTTCGCTGGATCAGCCGGAGCACAAGATCGCCCTCTTGGAAAGATCTTGGCCTGACCTTCCGACTGTGGTAGCGGCGCAAACCCTGCTGGTAGATGGCAGACCGGCTGAGGGCTAACAGCCGGCCTTCTTCTAGCAGGTCGACGCCGTCTTCTCGTGCTTCCTTGGCCTCCGCCTCCGTGTACATGGTTACCTGAGGCGAGTCGAACTCGATGTCAGTTGGGATGACCGCCTCGGCACCATACACAAGGAAGAAAGGGGTGAAGCCGGTTGACTTGTTTGGTGTAGTGCGCAGACTCCAGAGGACAACCGACAGCTCATTGAGCCAACAGCCGGCTGAACGCTCCAGAGGTACGACCAGTCGGGGCTTGATGCCGGAGAGGATGAGGCCGTTGGCTCGCTCGACCTGGCCGTTTGACTGCGGGTGGGCGACGGACGCTAAGTCCAGCCGGATACCTTGGGCTGCGCAGAAACGTGCCAAGGCTCCTTTGGCAAAATTCGTGCCATTGTCGGTGATGATGCTGTGTGGCACACCGTACCGAGTTGTTATGTCTGCGATGAATGTCACAGCAGTCGGCCCATTCAGCTTCTTGATCGGCTTTGCCTCAATCCACTTGGTGAATTTGTCCACGGCGACGAGCAAATGCGTCATGCCACCGCGCGCCGTCTTGAATGGGCCCACCATGTCCAGTCCCCAAACGGCAAAGGGCCAGGAGAGGGGAATGGTCTTGAGTGCCGAAGCCGGCATGTGTTTCTTGGAGCTGAAGAGTTGGCACCCTTTGCAATATTTGACTAATTCTTTGGCGTCATCCAAAGCAGTCGGCCAGAAGAAACCATGGCGGAAAGCTTTGGCGACGAGGGATCTTGAAGCCGCATGGTGGCCGCATTCTCCTTGGTGAATGTCTCTGAGGATTGCAATGCCCTTCTCTTGCTGGACGCACCATTGGAGGACTCCAGTGACACTGCGCTTGACGAGTTCTCTGTTGACGATTGTGTATGCTCCGGCTCGACGTTGGACTTGTCTTGCCTCTGTTTCATCAGCCGGCAGATCTTGGTTCACTAGGAAGTTGAGGATGGACTGAGCCCATGACGGAGCCGCGACCTCTCCTACTGCCAATGTGGCTACTGCCACCAGGGTGGGCGGGCTGGGTGGTGAAATGCTGGAGTCGGCCACCGGCTGTTGTGTTGGTGCAGTCCCCGGGCCGGCTACTGCAGTCCCCGAGCCGGGTGTGGCAGTCCCCGAGCCGGTTGCCGAAGTCCTCGGGCCGACTACTGGAGTCCCGGGGTCGCCTGCTTGGTTCTTCAAGCCGGACCCGGCCGCGTCGGGGTCAGGCGGTACGAAGATGGAATCGGACTCCGGAGACGGCTTGATGGACGGCTTGAGGAGGCGTTGTAGAGCGACGCCGGTTGGTATTGCTTGCCGAGTGGAGCCTATTCGAGCCAGGGCGTCGGCTGGCTCGTTGTCGGCTCGTGGTACGTGGAGGAACTCGCATCCTTCAAAGTATCCGCTGAGTTGTTGAACCAGGAAGTGGTAGCTTGCCATATTTGCGTCCTTGGCGTCCTAGTCGCCGGATGATTGCTGGACCACCAAGTCTGAGTCGCCATAACATAGGATCCGGCGAATGCCGAGCTCTTTGGCAAGCCGGAGCCCGTGTATGAGCGCCTCGTACTCGGCCACGTTGTTGGAGGCGGCAAAGTGAATCTGCAGCGTGTATCTAAGCTTGTCGCCTTTGGGAGAGGTAAGGACGACGCCGGCTCCCAAGCCGGTGCGCATCTTGGACCCGTCAAAGTGCATGCGCCAATGGGTGGAGTCGGGAGCCGGCGGCAGGTACTGGGTCTCGGCCCAGTCGACGAGGAAGTCGGCCAGTGCTTGGGACTTGATGGCGGTGCGGGGCTGGTAGAAGATTGTGTAAGGGGCCAGCTCGATGGCCCATTTCGCCACCCGGCCGGATGCGTCCCGGCTGCCTATGATCTCGGCCAGCGGGGTGGTGCATACGACCGTGACGGGGTGCTCTTGAAAGTAGGGCTTCAGCTTCTTGGCGGTGAAGTACACGCTGTAACACATCTTCTGGTAGTGCGGGTAGTTCTGCTTTGAAGCGGACAGCACCTCGCTCAAATAATACACCGGCCTCTGGACCGGCTGGGCTCGGCCTTCTTCTGGGCGTTGGACTACAATGACGGTGCTGACCACCCGGCTGGTTGCGGCAATGTAAAGGAGCATGGGCTCTTTCTCAGTTAACGCCGCTAGGACAGGCGGCGTGGCCAGCATCTTCTTCAGTTCGTGAAAAGCTTGGTCGGCCTGGTCGTTCCACTCGAAGTGGGTTCTCTTCTTCATGAGGCGGTAGAGGGGGAGAGCTTTCTCTCCGAGCCGGCTGATGAAGCGGTTCAAGGAGGCCAAGCATCCGATGAACTTTTGGATGTCTCAAAGCTTGGTGGGGATCGCCATTCTCTCGATGGCCTTGATCTTCACCGGGTTGCATTCGATGCCGCGTTCGGAGACCAAGAAGCCTAGGAGCTGGCCGGCTGGCACTCCGAACACGCATTTCTCGGGGTTGAGCTTGATTTGGAACCGGCGTAGGTTCTCAAATGTTTCTTTGAGGTCTTCCAGCAGGGTGCCGCGCTTCTCCGTCTTCACCACAATGTCGTCCACATAGACGTGAGCGTTTCTGCTGAGTTGCTTCAGGAGGCACTTCTGCATGCAACGCTGAAAAGTGGCACCGTCATTTCTCAAGCCGAATGTCATAGTCAGGTAGCAGAAGGCTCCAAATGGCGTGATGAAGGCGGTCTTCAGGCGGTCGTCCGGATCTAGCTTTATCTGGTGATATCCTGAGTAAGCATCCAAGAAACTCAACAGCTCGCATCCGGCCGTGGAGTCTATCACTTGGTCAATCCTCGGCAGGGCGAAGGGATCTTTAGGGCAGGCCTTGTTGAGGCTTGTGTAGTCTATACACATGCGCCACTTGTTGTTCTTCTTTAACACGAGGACTGGGTTGGCAAGCCACTCTGGAAAGAAGACTTCCATAATGAAGCCGGCTGCCAGAAGTCGGGCTATCTCCTCCCCTACGATCCTTCTCTTTTCCTTTGAAAGTCGGCGGAGGGGCTGCTTGACTGGTTTCGCGTCTTTTCGGACGTTTAGTTTGTGCTCGGCGAATTCCTTCGGAACACCCGGCATGTCCTTGGGGGACCATGCAACGATGTCCCGATTCTCACAGAGGAAATCGGCGAGCTCGCCTTCCTATTTGCTGTTCAGGCTTGCCCCGATGACGGCAAACCTCTCGGGGTGCTCGGGGTCAAGGGGTATCTTCTTGGTTTCTTTGGCCGACTGGAAAGATCCTTGGGCATCATACTCCTTGGGGTCAGGGGACTGGTTCGGCTGCTTGCTGGCCAGGGCCACGACCCGGTCCAACATCTTCTTCTCTTCGGCAATCACAAGGGACTCGGCCAGCCGGCTGCTGGCGGCAGCGCACTCGGAAGACTTCTTGTAATCGCCGGCTATGGTGATGACGCCTTTGGTGCTTGGTATTTTCATCTTGAGGTATCCACAGTGGGGAACTGCCATGAATCTGGCCAAGGCGGGTCGGCCAAGCAACGCGTGGTAGGGGCTCTCCAGGTCCACCACTTCAAACCAGATTGCTTCCCGGCGGAAATGCCCCTTGTCCCCAAAGAGTACATCAATCTTGATCTTGCTAATGGGGGCGCAGGATAAGCCGGGTACGATGCCATGAAACACTGTCTGAGTCGGCATGAGCTGCTTCGTCTTGACATTTAGCTTCTCCAGGGTGTCACGGTATAGGATGTTGATGCTGCTCCCGCCGTCTATCAGCACGAGGGAGAAGCGGGCAGCGCGTCTGTCCGTCGCGAGGGTGGCTTCCAGGACCAACGCATAAGAGCCGAGAGACGGCATCACTTCTCGATGGTCGGCCCGGCTCCAGCTGATGGGCTTTTCTGACCAATGCATGTGTCCGGCGGGGTTGGTAGCGACCATGCTGACTTCTTGTTGCTCTCGGCATTTGCCGCGCCGGTCTTCGAGCTGGCTTGTGAAGACGATGTAGGTAGCTTGCTCATCAGGGAATTCGTCATGCACGGCTCCGACTGCGGGCCGAGCGGCCGGAGGCGGCGGAGGCGGAGGCGGCGGGCCGGCAGGCGGAGGCGGCGTGAGCCCCTCTCCTTTAGAGATTCGGGTGAGCCAATGGCACTTCCGGGTTGTGTGGTTGGACGGCTTCGCGCCGCTATGGAATTTGCACGGGGCGTCGAGAGTTTGCTCGTAGGAGAAAGCTGGCTGCCAAGCCGGCCAGCCGCCCTTGGGCTTCTTAGGTGCGGGTCGCCCTTCAGGTGGCGCGTCTTCGACCGTGGCCACCTGCCGACTAACGTGAGGCGGCGCAGGGCCCTTGCGCTTGTGGTCGTTCGGGTGTGGGCGTCGGCCGGAATCCCCTGCCGGCGTCTTGGGCGCCGGGTTGAGTACTTTCTCGGACGCATCTACCCGAAGCACGGTCTTCATCGAAGAGTCGGCGGTGGCGTATTTGTCGGCTATGTCCAGAAGCTCGTCGAGGGTAGTCGGCTCGTCGCAGAGGAGCTTGTGCTTGAGGAGGGTACCTTCTCGGCACCCGGCAGTGAACTATTCGATGGCTTGCACCTCGTGCACCCCCTCGCAAGAATTGCGGAGCTCGGCCCAACGGGTGACGTAGTCGCGAGTGGACTCGGCCGGGCCCTGTACGCACAGGGAGAGCTGCCTGGGCTTGGGGGCCCGCTTGTAGGTGCTGGTGAAGTTGCAGATGAAAGCTTCGGTGAAATCTAGCCAGCTGTTGATGCTGAGAGGCTTGAGGCTGTTGATCCAGGTCCGCGCCGTGCCTTGCAGCATGAGGGGCACGTACTTCACGGCAACGCGCCGGTTGCCGTTGGCTATGCTGACCGCCGTGGAGTAGTCGATCAACCAATCTTCCGGCTTCACGGAGCCGTTGTACTTGGGCGTGTCTCTTGGGAGCGAGAACCCTTTGGGGAAAGGCTCGTCGCAGATGCGGGGGCCGAAATAAGGCGGGCCGACATCGTCTTCTTCTTCCAGCGCCAGGGATCGTGCCAGGCGGTTGATCCGATGGCGGGCGTCGTTCTCGCCGACTCCTTCGCGGCGACCTAGTCGGCCGCTGAGAGTCGGGTGCGCCACTGGCAGCGGGGTGGGATATCTCTCTCCACGGGGTCGAGGCGGAGGCGGGTTGCCCCGCCATTCCATGGCTCGGGGATGGCCGTCCGCGTCTCGCTCGATGGAGATCCAGGTCCGGCTTCGGCTGGCCGCCGGCTCTTTCTCGCGCCGCGCGCGGGCGTTGCTCGTAGCCGGTGTCCGGGACGTCGCACCGTGATCTCGGCGCGGGGGAGGGCTTCCCGCGCGGGCGTCGGCATCGTGCCGCCGTGCGGCCGCGTCAATCAGTTGCTGGATGCGCCGGGTCATGTGGGGGAGGTCTTCGGCCTCCAAGCCGTCCAACTCGTCTACGGCCGCCTGGGCGGCATGCAAGTTCTCGAGCGGAGTGGCATAGACCGGGCGGTCGACCCCCAGCGTGTCGGCGATGACGGCGCCGCGTTGCTTGACAAGGCCGGCCCGGCTTGGCCCGCCCGGGGCCGGCGTGCCGAAGGCGGCGCCGTCAGCTTCGCGCTGGTAGGCCTCTGTGAGGCGTGTCACGGAAGCCAGCCTCCGGCCCTCCGTGAGGAGGGCGAGGCGGCGCGCTTCTAGTGCTTCGTCGTCGGCATCAGCCGGGAGGGGGGTGGACAAGTCGTGGGCTGCCGCGTGCGGGGCATCGTGGGCGCTCTCGTCGGTCGGGCCGCCGTGGCCGATGACCATCACTTCGGTGGTGACAGTAGCGCGGCCGTCGGTCCGAGGAAGCGGGTCGTTGTAGATCACGACGTTGGTGGGGAAGGTGTCGAAGGAGGCTGTGTCGGAGTCGACAGGCATCGGGTCGGTGGAGCCAACCGACTCCAGATCCACAGCGGGCTCGCTGGAGATATGGAGCTGGCCGAGGAAGTTGGCGAGGTGGTCGGTGCCCGCATCGGAGGCGAGCTCGTCGGAGACGAGGGTTTCGTCGAGGAGATTGGCGAGGCTGCTCGCCGCGCAGATCCTGGTGACGCCTTGCAGCGTGTCGTGGCAAGCGCCATCGGGCGTGCCGGGCTGGCTACGCTCGCTGGGGAGGAAGAGGGTTCCCGTCCAGAACAGGTCTCCGGATGACGGTGCACCTGGCCCCACGGTGGGTGCCAAATGTCGGGTGGTAGGTGCGACATATGCCAACGGGTGGCTTATCATTGTGGGAGCCAGTAAGACATCGCCGGTGCCTGGAAACGGGATGAGGCGAAGACATGCATGCCGGCGAATCTTACCCAGCTTCGGGGCTCTCCGTGGAGATAACACCCCTACTGCTGCTCTGTGGGGTCTCCGCATGATCACTAGATGGACAAGTAGCTACGCAATGCTCCTTCTCCTTGTGAGGTGTCTAAAACTAGCTGGGGGTCCAACCCTTTGCATGGGTGCCCCAGGGGGGTTTATATAAGCCTACCCCCCGGGGGTACAATGGTAATCCGACTGGGCGCGGGGCCCAACCGTCTGTGACTGCGCTCGCCGGCTTCGGCGCCGGCTGTTGGGGCCCGCCGCCGAGTGGGTCCCGCCGGCTGCCGGCCCCTTGGTCGACAGGTAGGCCCCACCGTCCAGGACCTGGTCGGCGGCTGGTTACTGTTGCTCCATCTTGGTGACGTGGGCTTCGTCGTGGTAGGCGTGGCTACAGTGCCGCCGCCTGGCGGGCGATCGCTGTAGCCTCACCGCGTCTTGTCTCCTTAATGGGGCGTCTCCTTCGAGGGAGGCGGCATGCCAGCTGCGGGGAGCCGGCTCCGTCTTGGGCTGACTGGGGGAGGCATGGCCGCCTTCGGGTGTCTCTCTGCCCGAAGGGGCCCACCGCCCGTGGGCCGCGCTGGTGGCCCGTCGGGGGTGACATCAGGGTCAACATGGCAACTGTGCCGTGCCGGACGGGTCATGCCCACTCCGTACGGCGCACTGTGCCAGGCGTGCTCCGGGATTCGGGGGTGGCAGGCTTTACTGTAGCCACGCCCCGTCGCACCGCCATTAGGTGGATGCAAACTTTGAGGGTACGGTCTCGACCGCTCTGTGGGAGCCGGCTTCTTGGAGTCGGCTTCCTTGCGGCCGGCTTCTCGAAGTCGGCCCTCCCATGGCTTTCTCCATGAGGGCTAAAGTCGGGTCGCCTTCCGAAAGCCGGCCTGGGTGACAGTCAGCAAGGGCAAGGCGGCCCCATGTCTTGGTTTCTTGAGAGCCGGACGGGCTCGTAATTTTTCCAGAAGGGCCAGGGGAAGCGGGCTAGGCTACCCATGGCTATTTACTCCGACAGAACTGCTGAATCAGGAAACGACATTGTCGAGTGGTGTGTTTAGGGTAAATGATGTTCCCCTGTTCATCTTTCTTGGTATGAATATGGCACGGTAAATCCAACACATCATTCCCATCTTTATCCTTAACTTTTTTGGGATTCCAGGGCCCTTTGGGCTTTCCTTTGAACTTTCCTTGGGCAACAGCTAAAGCTTCACCAGGAGTTGCTGGTTCGGCTTTTCACTTCTGTTTCCGACTGGAATTCCCTCCTCCGGTTTCTTTGGCGACTATTTTGTGTTTGCCACTCCGGAGTCGGTCTTCCTCTTCATTAGTGGCATATTTGGTGGCAATCTCCATCAACCGAGTCAGAGTCATATCCCCTGTCCGACCAAATTTAAGGTTCAACTCCCGATACTTAACGCCTTCCTTGAAGGCGCAAATTGTATGGTGCAACGTGATCCATCTCTGGACATAATCTCTCAAAGTTTCATTCGGTTTTTGGACACAACACTGCAATTCTGTCAACCCTGCCAACCTTTTGCAAGTGCCTTCAAAGGTCGTAACAAACACTCGAGCAAGTTCTTCCCAACTGTATATACTGCCATGGGCCAACTGATTCAACCACGCTCCGACAGAGCCCTCCAACATCAAGGGGAGGTGCTTCATGGCCACATCATCATTGCCACCACCAATCTGCACAGCCACTCGGTAATCCTCAAGCCAAGTGTCTGGCTTGGACTCGCCGGTGAACTTGCTGACTCTAGTCGCCATCCTGAAGTTGGGAGGAATCACTACTGCTTTGATGGCTCTGCTGAAACACTCGGGTCCTGAAACGTGCACCCTGCTTCCAGTCAGATGATCTCTATCGTGACCTTCTCTATGAGCTCTGTTTCTATCAACCAGACCTTGAACGAGGATTGACCTTGCACCAAAGCCTGGTTCTGTGGGGTCGACCGGAATTCTTCGTTCGCCGTTGCGGGGGCGCCTGTTGTCTTGCCGTTGAGGCACGTATGACCCACTCCTCGGAGGAGGCGTGGGCACTTGACGACGGTCGTCGTGGTCGAGTCGATGATCATACTACTCCCGGTTCCTCTACTGACCTTGCTGGTACCCACGTCCCTAACACCGTGGAGGCGATCTTGGGCTGTGGGTAGATTGGACAGTATCCGCCACCACAGACCTGCTGTGAATCCTATTCCGCGATTGAGATACTGCTGTATTCTGCTCCCCCGCTGCTCGGAGTAAAGCCCGGATCGGCATCAAACCTCAGCCAGCTTCTGACTGGGAATGTTGAATTGACTCTGCTATTCTAGGTGCAGCTGTGAGATTCTGGATTGGAGTCCGATATACCTGAGTCGGAGGCGGAAAAAGTTGTCGTCGACTGGACTTGGGGATCCGCTGCCGAGCACGCTCGTCGAGTGCGCGCTGGAGGTTCTCTAGTCGAGTGTGCTCAGCCAAGGTGGCCAGGCGCGCCTCCTCCAAGGCTTGGGCCTCGGGGGTTTCTCCAATGATAGGAGTGTGAAGTGCATCCATATTACGGCGACGAAGATATTCCCTTCACTGCGAAAAGAGGAGTTCGGGGCGGTTCTCCTTGTCAACACGCGACGGATCACCGCCGCCATCGCCACCGCCTTCCCGAGTGAAGCCAGGAGGACTGCGTGGTCCATTGACCATCAAGACTTCCGCCGCGGGGTCGCTGCTGTCGCATTCGGACGCAGTCTTGACGGAGCCAGTCAACAGATCGAATAGGCCATAGAGAGTTTCGTCAGGCTTGATTGCCGCAATTTGCGGGGTGGCCGATTGGCAGGCCATCACGTGCCTCACCCACCGTTGATGTCGCGACCAACCGGATCGCTGGCGCTGGCGAACAACGGAGAGGGAGGTTGCCACAGGAGTCGACTGATACGGAGTCAACGGTTGTGAAAGAAGGACGCCGCGAATGCACACACGGAAGTGCGTCGCCCCACGGACGGGGAGCGCCTCGACGTCGAGTGGAGCTTCGTGGTGCCAAGTGGAGTCGTCGGCGATGAAGACGAGCGCGCCGAGACGGATCTCGCAGCCTTCAGCCAATCCTCCGCCGGAAACCATGATGATGGGAATCGGAAGAATCGCAACTTAGCCAATAAACTGCTAAGACACCCGCAGCCGGCGGGGGTCTGAGAGAACTAAAAATCTTCTTAGCTGGTACTGATAGAACTTGTTTCTCTCCGACTCAGAGGTCGAGTAGCAATTGAGTGATCTGGATATGGTCTTGCGTCGAGCAAAATGTTTCTTTCTGAGTTCTCTTCTAGTGGGGGCACGCTGAGTACACCCACTGGGTGTAGTCCCTGAGCCTCTGTCGGACAAGATGAGTCGAGCAGAGGGTTTAAGTATCTTGATAAACCTCCTCGCGGTTGACACGGTAAATATCTTTTAGTCTGAAATTGAGTCAATCAGATGCATCTTCAAATGCTTGACATGGTAAATAAGCTCAGCCTGGAGCTGAGGCAGTCAGACTGATCTTCGTGCACTCGGCACGGAATAAATTCAGCCTGGAACTCATTCAAGCTGGTGAATCTTCGTGCTCTCGGCACGGTGAATGAATTCGGCTTTGAAACTGCCGATTGTAGAAAAAAGCTGGACACTCCATGGAGTAATCATTCCAGTAGTACTTCTTATATTGACCGTTAGATTTTGCGTGAAAGGGGTATTTGTAAGAGTACATTGTATCTGTAGAGGAGCTTCATTTTCACCCTTTTGCATGAAAGGGATATTTGTCCGAGTGGACGTGCTTCTCGACTGATCGGGGTATGTTGACTGCAAGGAAAAACTTGTTGGCACTTGTATGTCTCCCGGAGGAGATAGACTAGTGGTCTGACATGGACGTGCCATGAAACCCGAGTGACGAGGCTAGTGTGTGGGCTGACTCCCCAGAGAGAAGCCACTCATTATCCCGGGGGAACACCAACACATGCCATCTCTGAGTCCAAGTTCGTGAAATTGACGCCTTGGAGCCTAGGATAAAGGCCAAGTGTATCCGTAGAGGAGCGTCATTTTCACCCTTTTGCAGTCCTGAAGATGACTTCAAGAAATGATTTGGGTGATCGTCCGAGTGGACAGTACTACCCTTATAGATTTTCGGTGGAATGAGCATGTATGGTCAGAAAGATATTCCTGATGTGATCAATGGGTTGATCGAATGGGTGTAACCCCTGAGGGCAGCATGGCCAATGGATGTGCGTAGACCCCGAGTGATGCTCGAAAGAGGTAAGCTTGCTACAGAGTGTGATATGTGGTTTGATCATATGAGTAACTTAGTCATTCCCGTGCTGAGGGTGTAGAGGTAAATACATGTCCAACTGATGGTGATGCGCGAGGCGGCCGAGGGGCGATGATATGTACAACCGAGTGATGACGTGCGGAGCGGCCGAGTGGTGAAGACGTGCCCAACCGAGTGGCGACGCGCGGGACGACCGAGTCGTGATGTGCGAGGTGGTCGAATGATGAAGACGTGCGCAAGAGAGTGGCGATGCGTGGGGCGGCTGAGTAGTGAAGATGTGCACAACTGAGAGGCGACGCGTGGAGCAGCCGAGTGAGGATGCGCGAGCTGGCCGAGTGAAGGACTACGTGTCCAGCAAAGTGGTGACGCGCGGGGCGGCCGTGTGGTGAAGGCATGCATAACCGAGAGGCGATGCGCGGAGCGGCCGAGTGGTGAAGACGTGCATAACCGAGTGGCGACATGCGGGACGAACAGGTGAGGATGCGCGAGGTGGCCGAGTGCTACGTCTTGAGCTTGCGTTGGTTTTCCCCGAAGAGGAAGGGATGATGAAGCAAAGTAGCGTAAGAATTTCCCTCAGTTTTTGAGAACCAAGGTATCAATCCAGTAGGAGCCCACGCTCAAGTCCCTCGTACCTGCACAAAGAAGTAGCTACTCGCAACCAACACGATTAGGGGTTGTCAATCCCTTCACGGTCACTTGCGAGAGTGAGATCTGATAGATATAATATTTTTGGTATTTTTGGTATAAAGATGTAAAGTAAAAAGTAAAAGCAAAGCAAGATTAAAGTGATGGAGATTGATATTATGAGAATAGACCCGGGGGCCATAGGTTTCACTAGTGGCTTCTCTCAAGAGCATAAGTATTCTACGGTGGGTGAACAAATTACTGTTGAGCAATTGACAGAATTGAGCATAGTTATGAGAATATCTAGGCATGATCATGTATATATGCATCACGTCCGTGACAAGTAGATCGAAACGATTCTGCATCTACTACTCTTACTCCACTCATCGACTGCTATCCAGCATGCATCTAGAGTATTAAGTTAAAAACAGAGTAATGCCTTAAGCAAGATGACATGATGTAGAGAGATAAATTCATGCAATATGAAATAAACCCCATCTTGTTATCCTCGATGGCAACGATACAATACGTGCCTTGCTGCCCCTTCTATCACTGGGTAAGGACACCGCAAGATCGAACCCAAAGCTAAGCACTTCTCCCATGGAAAGAACTACCAATCTAGTTGGCCAAACCAAACGGATAATTCGAAGAGACTTGCAAAGATAACCAATCATACATAAAAGAATTCAGAGAAGATTCAAATATTATTCATAGATAGACTTGATCATAAACCCACAATTCATCGTTCTCAACAAACACACCGCAAAAAGAAGATTACATCGAATAGATCTCCACAAGAGAGGGGGAGAACTTTGTATTGAGATTCAAAGAGAGAGAAGAATCCATCTAGCTACTAACTATGGACCCGAAGGTCTGAGGTAAACTACTCACACTTCATTGGAGGGGCTAGGATGATGTAGAAGCCCTCCGTGATGACGGCCCTCTTCCGGCGAAGCTCCGGAACAGGTCCCAAGATGGGATCTCGTGGATACAGAAAGTTGTGGCGTTGGAATTAGGTTTTTGGCTCCTGTTCTGATCGTTTGGGGGTACGTGTGTATATATAGGAGGAATAAGTACGCCGGAGGAGCAACGAGGGGCCCATGAGAAAATCACGTTCGATGAGAAAATCACGTTCCCGAAGATTTTATTCCGTTTGGACTCCGTTTGATATTCCGTTTATCCAAAACACTGAAATAGGAAAAAAAAACAGCAATTCTAGGCTGGCCCTCCGTTTAATAGGTTAGTCCCAAAAATAATATAAAAGTGGAAAATAAAGCCCAATATAATCCAAAACAGTAGATAATATAGCATGGAGCAATCAAAAATTATAGATACGTTGGAGATGTATCAGGCATCCCCAAGCTTAATTCCTGCTCGTCCTCGAGTAGGTAAATGATAAAAAGAGAATTTTTGATGTGGAGTGCTACTTGGCATAATTTCAATGCAAATCTTCTTAATTGTGGTATGAATATTCAGATTAGAAAGATTCAAGGCAAAATTTTATATTGACATAAAAATAATAATACTTCGCATACTAACAAAGCAATTATGTCTTCTCAAAATAACATGGCCAAAGAAAGTTATCCCTACAAAATCATATAGTCTGGCTATGCTCCATCTTCACCACACAAAATATTTAAAGCATGCACAACCCCGATGACAAGCCAAGCAATTGTTTCATAGTCTAACTTTTTCAAAACTTTTTCAATCTTCACACAATACATGAGCGTGAGCCATGGATATAGCACTATAGGTGGAATAGAATGGTGGTTGTGGAGAAGACAAAAAGGAGGGGAAGATAGTCTCACATCAACTAGGCGTACCAACGGCTATGGAGATGCCCATCAATAGATATCAATGTGAGTGAGTAGGGATTGCCATGCAACGGATGCACTAGAGCTATAAATGTATGAAAGCTGAACAAAAGAAACTAGTGGGTGTGCATCCAACTTGCTTGCTCACGAAGACCTAGGGCAATTTGAGGAAGCCCATTATTGGAATATACAAGCCAAGTTCTATAATGAAAAATTCCCACTAGTATATGAAAGTGACAACATATGAGACTCTCTATATGAAGAACATGGTGCTACTTTGAAGCACAATATATGAGACTCGCTATATCATGGTGCTACTTTGAAGCACAAGTGTGGAAAAAGGATAGTAGCATTGCCCCTTTTTATTTATTTTCTTTTTTGGGCCTTCTTTTTTTCTTTGGCCTTTTTTTTATTTGGGACAATGCTCTATTGAAAGATGATCATCACACTTTTATTTATTTACAACTCAACGATTACAACTCGATTCTAAAACAAAGTATGACTATATGGATGCCTCCGGCGGTGTACCGGGATATGCAATGAATCAAGAGTGAAAAGTATGAAAAAATTATGAACGGTGGCTTTGCCACAAATACTATGTCAACTACATGATCATGCTAAGCAATATGACAATAATGAATGTGTCATGATGAACTAGATGGTGGAAAGTTGCACGGCAATATATCTCGGAATGGCTATGGAAATGCCATAATAGGTAGGTATGGTGGTTGTTTTGAGGAAGGTATATGGTAGGTGTATGATACCGGCAAAAGGTGCGCGGTATTAGAGAGGCTAGCAAAGGTGGAAGGGTGAGAGTGCGTATAATCCATGGACTCAACATTAGTCATAAAGAACTCATATACTTATTGCAAAAATCTAGAAGTTATCAAAGCAAAGTATTACACGCATGCTCCTAGGGGGATAGATTGGTAGGAAAAGACCATCGCTCGTCCCCGACCGCCACTCATAAGGAAGACAATCAACAAATAAATCATGCTCCGACTTCGTTACATAACGGTTCACCATACGTGCATGCTACGGGAATCACAAACCTTAACACAAGTATTCTTTAAATCCACAACTACTCAACTAGCATGACTTTAATATTATCACCTCCATATCTCAAAACAATTATCATGCTTCAATCTTTTCTTAGTATTCAACACACTCAAAAGAAAGTTTCACAAATCTTGAATACCAAGCATATTATTATTAAGCAAATTACCATGCTATTAAGAGACCCTCAAAATAATTTAAGTGAAGCATGAGAGATCGATAGTTTCTTTAAAACAAATCCACCACCGTGCTCTAAAAGATCTAAGTAAAGCACATAGAGCAAAATTATAACACTCAAAAGATATAAGTGAAGCACATAGAGCAAAACTACTACGCTCAAAAGATATAAGTGAAGCACATAGAGAAAAATTATCTAGCTCAAAAGATATAAGTGAAGCACATAGAACAAAACTACTATGCTCAAAAGATATAAGTGAAGCACATAGAGCAAAATTATCATGCTCAAAAGATATAAGTGAAGCAAAATTATCCTTTTCATGGTTATGAATCGGAAACTGTTGTGTCACATCTTACTAAATTGAATGATATAGACACCCTGTTCACTAAAGATGAGAGAAGTCATTACTTTTACATCCTTAAAATATTTCCGTTCTCATTAAAGGGTGATGCTAAGATATGGTTTAATTCTCTTGATACTGGTTGTGTGTGTAGTCCCCAGGATATGATTTATTAATTCTCTGCTAAATATTTCCCTGCTCATAAGAAACAAGCTGCTTTAAGGGATATATATATAATTTTGTGCAAATTGAAAAAGAGAGTCTCCCACAAGCTTGGGGGAGGCTTCTCCAATTACTTAATGCTTTGCCTGATCATCCTCTTAAGAAAAATGAAATACTTGATATCTTTTATAATGGACTAACCGATGCCTCCAGAGATTACCTGGATAGTTTTGCTGGTTCTGTTTTCAGGGAAAGAACAACGGATGAAGCTGAAATTCTATTGAACAATATGTTGACAAATGAAAATAATTGTACACCTTTGGAGCCAATTCCTGAGTCTATTCCTGAACCAACTCCGAAGAAGAGGGGTATTCTATTTCTCAGTCCTGAAGATATGCAAGAGGCAAAGAAATCTATGAAAAAAAAGGTATTAAAGCTGAAGATGTTAAGAATTTACCTCCTATAGAAGAAATACATGGTCTTAATTTATCGCCTGTTGAAGAAACATATAATCCAAATCCTTCTCTTATTGAAGAAACTCATGGTCTTGATAACCCGACACAGGTAGTAAAGGTAAATTCTCTCTATAGATATGCCAAAGATGAAATCCCATTTACTAAGTTTGCTAGCCCATGCTTAGATGAGTTTGATAAATTTATGGCTAAGCAAGAAGATTTTAATGCTTATTTTGGTAGACAATTGAAATACAATTCAAATATGCTTGAACACTTGGGTGATTATATGGCCAATGTTAAAGGTGAACTTAAACTTATTAGTAAACATGCTTCTATGGTTACCACTCAAGTAGAACAAGTACTTAAAGCTCAAAATGATTTGCTCAATGAATTGAATAGTAAAGATAATGATAATGTTGTTAGAGTGGCTACTAGAACTGGTAGAATGACTCAGGAACCTTTGTATCCTGAAGGCCACCCTAAAAGAATTGAGCAACATTCCCAGAGAAATAATATAGATGCACCTAGTTCTTCTAAGATGAATAAAAAGGAAAATGATAGGACTTTGCATGCTTCTAGTGATCCTATTATTGAAACACCTGAGAATCCAAATGATATTTCTATTTCTGATGCTGAAACACAATTTGGTAATGAACCTGAGACTAGTGATAATGTTAATAATAATGTTCATGATGATGCTCAACCTAGTAATGATAATGATGTAGAAATTGAACCTGCTGTTGATCTTGATAACCCACAATCAAAGAATCAACGTGATGATAAGAAAGACTTTGTTGCTAGGAAACATGGTAAAGAAAGAGAGCCTTGGGTTCAGAAACCCATGCCTTTTCCTCCCAAACCATCCAAGAAAAAGGATGATGAGGATTTTGACCGCTTTGCTGAAATGATTAGACCTATCTTTTTGCGTATGCGATTAACTAATATGCTCAAAACAAATCCTTTCTCTTTATATCGTAGACTTGATTTGAAAAAGTTGACACCTACTGAAATATCTTTGCAAATGGCTGATAAATTAATTGTTATACCTGTCGGTATTTGTGAGGATGTGCCTGTTGTAGTTTCAAACGTTACTATTTTAATGGACTTTGTTATTCTTGATATTCCCGAGGACGATAGTATGTCTATTATTCTTGGAAGACCCTTTTTGAATACTTCAGGGGCTGTTATTGATTGCACTAAAGGCAATGTCACTTTTCATGTTAATGGTAATGAGCACACGGTACACTTTCCGAGGAAACAACCTCAAGTTCATAGTATCAACTCTATTGGAAAAATTCCATCGATTATATTTGGAGGTTTTGAATTTCCTCTTCCTACTGTCAAGAGGAAATATGATATTCTTATTATTGTGGATGTGCATATCCCCGTTGAGGTAACATAGTGTTATTTGAAATTTCTCCGATTCCATGTTATTCGGAATGAGTTCGTTAACAAGACTTGATCAACCTTGTTAGTGGATTCCTTTTGATGATCATGAGATGGATGAAACTAGAAGGCACAACCTTCTGTACCCCACTTTTACTTTATGTTATTTATATTAAATAAAGTAAAAATAAATATTTTTCTGTCTGTTATCTGATTATCCGTGCAATATAAAAATACCTCGAAAATAAAAGTTCTCCAAATGCCCTGAAATTTAAATATGATTTTTTCTAGAATATTTGAGAATATTTAGCACTGAGAAAACAGCAGGGGGGCCAACCACCTGCCCACGAGGATGGAGGGCGCGCCCTACCCCCTGGGCGCACCCCCTTTCCTCATGGGCACATGGTGGCCCTCCTCCACTCATTCTTTCACCCATACACTCCTTCTTCCTCCCACAAACACGAATAACCAGTTCAAACCCGAGTCCAATCTCGGTTTTGTAGCGACCCGACCCAAAATGGATCGAAGTCTCTGTGCTTAAGTGTCATCCTTGGATCGGTATGCTGACACACACACAGTACTCGAGGAATTATAACAGAGTTCAATCACACTTTATTACATCGAGATCCTCAAAAGATTATTTATTACAATAACATGGCTAAAGAACATCTAAATAAAAATAACTGTGGAAGCTTCAAAGGTAAATGAGTCCATCCAACTCCACGGCAAACTGAGTGCAGAACAACGACCTATCACACCTTTAATCCTCATCGGAAAAGTCTGCAACATGAGACGTTGCAGCCATGTAGGTCAGCACATGGAATATGCTGATAATTTCACACCATAGAATAATAATAAATGAAAAGACTATCTCTATATGCAAATTTAGCTGGTGGAGGCTCTAAGTTTTATTTTGCATAAAGCTAATTTTACCCTACAACAAAGGAATACATTTTTTACTACTAAATTAAAATGCCATTATTGAGAAGGTTCCTCCAACTCAATCCCAAAATTCCCAAGTTATTAGTAACCCAATAATTTCATTAAATAGAGTGATGAGATCAACCAATAATTCACTTATAGATACTCAAATTGTCCATAACTGGGGACACAACTAATCATGATTAGTTTGTACACTCTGCAGAGGTTTGCGCACTTTTCCCCACAAGACTCGACCACCTCCATGATCGGAAGATCGATACATAGCCTTTCAGAAGTGTTTCCCCTTAACCCTGGGTAGACCGGTACACCTACTTTCCCCTACATCAGCTCGTCTACCACGGATAGAGGTCACATAACTTACTCAACTATCCCAGAGCCCATACTGACTTGTGGCTGCACATGGAAGTTTCTAGGCATGAAATATCTTATGATCCCTTTGATCCTGGGTGGCGGACCTAGGGTAATCACACGGGTACTCAGGGATTCCCCTTGGGCAAGCACTGGTTTCTCCAGGTGCCCCAAAAAATCCACCCAGATGTGTATTAAAGTTGCCACCTTAGATTATCCCAAAATTATTAACTCTCGCAACTTGCATGAATCACACATACCAATCCCCGTCTACGAGCATGGCTAAGCAATATATGACATAACGAATATTCCCGGGGTGATCAAGGTCATAGGTTCCTACCACATGAACTACGAAAGATAACCACATGTTCCCAATCCTACTCATGCAATCTTTGAGGGTGAAACTAATGCATAGTAAAAACTGGGTATTGAAAAAAATATGATCAAAGTGTGAACTTGCCTTGCTGACGTTCGTTGAACTGTAAAGATTCGTAGTAGCAAGCTTCGCACTCCGGATGATCTAGCGTAAGCAAGCAATAACATACATAAGCATACAAGCAAAGATCCAAAAAGAAAACAAATGAAAGACTTCGAAAAACTCCAAAACATCCAAACAAAGTTTCTGTACAGAACATAATTTTTACAGCAACAAAAATAAATGGTTTTGGTTTTAACAGAAAGTACACGTTAAGAGCTTCGATTTGCAAAAAGGATCACCTAAAATGGAGTTACGGAACTCGAGATACGGCCTAACGAAGTTTGAATTCAGATATGTTTGAATTCAAATTTTAAAATTTTCAAAATATTTTTCGTTTGGTTCTCTGGATAGATGGGATTTCTATGAACTAGTAGGAAAAAGAATCAACTAAATCGGATCTATAGACTAAAAGATATACAAGAAACAAGAATTGGTATAGAATCTGAGATTGAAAAAAATACTGAAAAAAGGAAAAATTTGGCCTGGGTGTTCACCAGACTTGTCGCCGGAGACGAGGAAGAAGGCGGCTCCAGTGTGCTTCGGCGAAGGATGCGTGCGGGACGGTGTAGAGGATGATGAGGTGAACCACTTGAACAACTTGTGGTTGTAGAATGTTTCCTGTACACGTGGTGAGAGGTCACCAGAATACACGAACTCCAGCAAGCAATTGGAGAGGTTAGAGAGAGGGAAAAACTCCAGAAGGAGAGGGCTTCGGACGAGGGGTGAGAGGGGCTCCCAGGGGTGCTTTATATAAGGCTTGGGGAGGTCTGGACATGAGCTGAGCGTTGCCAACTTTATGGTGTTAATGGTGGCTGTTAGTTGGGCTTCTAATGGCCATTAGAGGGGGAGTTAAGGCGCACTAGTGAAGGGGAAAAGATAGAGGGAGGCGAGGGGAACTGATTCAGAGCGGTTTTGGAGTGAGGGAGAGGAGGGGAGGGAGTGGGCGTTGGGTGGGAGTGTTGCGTATGTGCTTCCTGCTCTCGTATAGGAGGTTAAAGATGACCTCCTGTCGTGAAGAAGGATGGGCCTTCCTTGGGCCTTCGCTGCCCACGTTTTTTTAAATGTTTTTTTACATAAGCAAAGAAACACCAAAAATACAAATAAAAGTTAGCCTAAAAAATCCCAGAAAATTCACATAGTTATATGGTCTTATATATGACCTAGTGAACTTTTATCTGTCCTAAAATGCAAGTTAAAAAAATAAACATTATTGCTAAACTAATAAAATAAAGTGCAAATAAAACACAACAAATATATTTTGGTTCCAAATTCAATTTTCAATATTTTCTTTCTGTTTTTGAAGAAGTCATTTTATCTTCTCTCTTTATTTTATTTTTGATATAATGGAAATGAATTTTGGTAAAACCAAATTTGATCCAATCTCCCAACTTCGAAAAAAAATTCAAAATTGGTTTTTAGGGAAACTTCCAACTCTCTCTTTTGGTCCTTGAGTTGCTCATAGTTCCTGGGATCAAAAATCAAATAAAACAAATGGAGGCAAAAATGCATAAATCATGGATGCATATGAATGATCTATTATAAACATCCAAACTGAAAATTGGGATGTTACAAACCTACCCCCCTTAAGAGGAATCTCGCGCTCGAGATTCGGGTTGGCTAGCAGAAAGGTGTGGGTGGTCCTGTCGGAGATCTTCTTCTCGTTCCCAGGTGGCTTCTTCTTCGGTATGATGACTCCATTGAACCTTGCAAAACTTGATGACCTTGATGCGGGTAACCCTGCTTGCAGTCTCAAGAATCTTGACGGGCTTCTCCTCATTGGTCAGATCACTATCCAATTGTATGGCCTCCAATGGCACTGTATCTCACAAAGGAATATCGGCCATCTTCGCATGGCACTTCTTCAACTCGGAAACGTGAAACACATCATGAACTCCTGACAAGGCTTCTGGTAATTCCATCTTGTAGGCAACTTCACCCATGCGTTCTAAAACTCTGTATGGCCCCACAAATCATCGTGCTAACTTTCCTTTGTCTCCAAATCGTTTAACTCCTCGAAGTGGCGACACACACAGATATGCTCTATCTCCGACTTCATAGGTTACCTCCTTGCGTTTAGTATCGGCATAACTCTTCTGTCTGGACTGGGCTATCTTAAGTCTGACACGGATCAACTTGACTTTCTCCTCCGAATCTCTGATTAAATCTGGTCTGAACAGTTTACGGTCTCCAACTGCATCCCACATCAATGGTGTCCTGCACCTCCTTCCATACAAAGCTTCGAAAGGGGCCATTTTCAAACTAGCTTGATAGCCGTTGTTATATGAGAACTCTGCGTAAGGCAAATTATCATCCCAACTAGATCCATAATCTAGCGCACAAGCTCTCAACATGTCCTCCAGAATCTGATTGACTCTCTTGGTCTGCCCATCTGTCTGTGGATGAAAAGTTGTACTGAACTCCATCCTGGTACCCAAAGTTTCATGTAATTGATGCCAAAACTTTGAGGTAAATTGTGTTCCTCTATCAGATACGATGGTCCTTGGAACTCCATGCAGACATACGATCCTGGTCATGTATATCTTGGCTAACTTAGCACTTGTATATGTGGTTTTCACGGGGATGAAGTGAGCTACCTTAGTCAAGCGATCAACCACTACCCAAATAGAATCATAGCCTGATCGGGTCCTGGGTAATCCTGCAATGAAGTCCATGCCAAGCTTGTCCCACTTCCAATCTGGTATTGGCAAAGGCTGAAGTAATCTTGCTGGTTTCTGGTGCTCTGCCTTAACCCTCTGACATACGTCACATACTGCGACATACTCGGCAATATCCTTTTTCATACCTGTCCACCAGAAACTTTCCTTCATGTCCAAATACATCTTGGTGTTGCCCGAGTGTATTGAATAAGGTGAATCATGAGCCTCCTGAAGAATCAATTTCCTGATCTCTGGGTCATTTGGCACGTAAATACGCTGCTCAAACCATAAGGTTCCATGTTCATCCTCACGACATCCTTCTGCCTTTCCTTGGTTCATCCTTCCCTTTATCTCCATAATACCTTTATCTAACTTCTGGGATTCTTGGATCTTTCCCAACAAAGTGGATTGAATATCCATTGCGGCAACAAAACCTCGTGGTACTATCTCCAATCGAAGATCTCTGAGATCATCAATTAACTCGTGAGGTAATCCTCCTGCTATGAGGGTATTAACATAGCTCTTGCGGCTCAATGCATCTGCCACAACATTGGCCTCTCCTGGGTGATAGTGCAATTTCATGTCATAATCCTTTATGAGCTCCAACCATCTTCTTTGCCTGAGGTTCAACTCCTTCTGCGTGAAGATGTATTTGAAACTCTTATGATCCGTGTAAACATCACAACGATTTCCGATAAGAAAATGTCTCCAGGTCTTGAGTGCATGCACTATGGCTACTAACTCCAAATCATGTGTGGCATAATTCCGCTCATGAGGTCGAAGCTGATGTGAGGCATATGAAATAACTCTTCCTTCTTGCATAAGAACACCTCCAAGTCCCTGACGAGAAGCGTCGCAATATACTTGGAAATCCTTGCGTATATTCGGAAGAATTAGCACTGGGGCTGTGACCAAACGTTTCTTCAACTCCTGAAAACTAGTCTCACATTCCTCGGTCCAATTAAACTTGGTGTCTTTCTTCAATAACTCTGTCATGGGCTTCGCGATCTTGGAGAAATTCTCAATAAACCTCCGGTAATATCCTGCAAGTCCAAGAAAACTACGAATCTCTCCGACTGAGGTGGGTGCCTTCCATTCGGTGACGGCTTCAACCTTGGAGGGGTCTACTGCTATTCCTTCTCCTGATATAACATGTCCAAGAAATCCAACTTCCTTCAACCAAAATTCGCATTTGCTGAATTTTGCGTATAATTGATGTTCCCTGAGCTTCTCAAGAACCAAGCGCAAATGTTCCTTGTGTTCTTCTTCATTCTTCGAGTAAATCAATATGTCATCAATGAATACCACAACAAACTTATCCAAGAACTCCATGAATACCTTATTCATCATGCTCATGAAATAGGCAGGGGCATTAGTCAAACCAAAAGACATGACCGTATACTCATAAAGCCCATATCTCGTGGTAAAGGCTGTCTTGGGTATATCCTGTTCTCGAATCTTCAGCTGGTGATATCCTGATCGAAGATCGATCTTGGAGAAAATTTTTGCTCCTTGTAGCTGGTCAAACAAATCATTGATCATTGGCAGAGGGTACTTGTTCTTGATCGTCACTTCGTTAAGTGCACGATAATCTACAACCATTCTCAAGGTTCCATCCTTCTTCTCAACTAGAAGCACTGGGGCTCCCCAAGGTGATGAACTCGGTCGAATATAACCTTTTGTCGGGACCCCGATTCTAAGTCACACCGATCTAGCATGTAACACCTCTTATCACTTTGTGGCCTCACGCACGGTATTTCCATGGGTGTCGCCTTACCACGGCCCGGGACCGTTTGCGCCTTTCGGCTCACGTATATGATAGTGTCACCAGCATCCATATGACAGAGAACCCGGGCCGACATGACTAGTCGTGAACCCAAAGTGGCACTAACTTATAGGGACAGGCATACATGAATCACATCGAGCATGTCGGTCAGCGGCATGTGAATCTGGGCTGTAGCACTGGGCTAACAGGACTCCGGAAAACCCGGGCTATAGCAGGCTAGGCAGGACTCCGGATGTCACCGCGTGACATTTCCCCGAGGGGAAAGACACAGGAACGAAGCGAAACACATGCCGGCCAGTCAAGTGTCCTGAGCAGTAGTTCTGGGCTATCAGGACTCCGGTGAATCGGGCTGTAGCGGACTACTATGGCTCAAGGAAGCACTAGACTACATTTCTCCATAAGAGAGGCTGCCAAGGATAAACAACTAGATTGTCGGATCCCACACATAGCAATACACGTCACATGTACGCATAACATGCAAGTATGTGCTATACAACATGGCATCACAACATAACGCAAACTCATATAGATAAAGGCCCAGAAGAGCCACATAGCATTAATACAAACAGGGGTCACATGACCCATCATTCAGAGCATACAAGCAACGGAAGCATTACATGTCTGAGTACAAACAACTAGAAAAGAGAAAGGCCGAGAAACCTGACTATCTACAAGTCCCTCCCAAGGGTACAAGATCGTAGCTAAGGTAACAAGCTACTCGTCGAAGTCCAAGTGGTACTACTAGTGAGACAGATGTCTCACCTGCAAAACATAAATAAAGCAAACGTGAGTACAAAGGTACTCAGCAAGACTTACATCAGATCCTATCATACATGCATTTGTATCAAGAAGGTAATGTGGGGTTTAGTTGCAGCAAGCCAGCTTTGACTTAGTGGCTATCCTATTCTACGACAACGAGAAACTTCTTTGAGATGAGGCAGCGCACACGAGTCCACTAATCACCACATCAATACACTACTATGGATTCATCCCCGTCTCCTTACGAGAAGGCCCTCCATAGCACTCACACTTGTCTTGAGCATTTTAGAGTATCCACTTTAAGTTGTCTATGTACCACGTAAGCATCCAAGAAGTCCATAACCCAGGACACGGCTATTCGAATAGATCATGATAACCCTGCAGGGGTGTACTTCTTCACACACGCTCTCACCACTTATCACCATATACACGTCATGTATCTCGGCAACCTTCAAGCGGAAGCCTGGCGAGGGTGTCGGCCACGACCTGACTAACCACACAAGACTCTAGTCCAGGTTTATCGCCTATTCGGGTTCCATTCGCAAGGAGATCCGGCCGGGGTTTCGCTCACGGCCCCAAACGATGTGTACAGGGTTCCCGAGCCCACCATCCGGGTGCCACTCGGTACACCGGGCCACGTGTGCCTAGTCTGTCCCAAGTCCACCCTGCTGGGTGCCACTTGGTAGAAAAATAGCACTACCTACAAACACCAGAAACTATTTGCAACTCCTGGACAGGGATCAAGGGGGTTAATAAGTCGAGAGGGGCACTTAAGCATTCCAATGTGTGGTAGTAGCTAGTAATTGGACGACATACACGGAACTCAGTGCTTAAGGACGGTTCCAGTGAGACAACCCACCATGTACTCCTACATGGCCTCTCACCGCTACCTTTACCAAATCGTGTTCACACACTTAACTCTCAGCATCAGAACATAGCATTGCACTCCAATTCATTCCCAATGAATAAGACCTGGCATACTCTAAGCAATAGAAGGCAAAGCATGGTAGGAACACAAGATGGCTCAATCAACTCCTACACGTGCTAGTGGGTTTTAACTATTTATTGTGGCAATGACAGGTCATGCAGAGGAATGGGTTCAACTACCGCAGCATAAAGTAGCAGTTGAATCATTGTTGTCCTAATGCAATAAATGAGAGGAGGAGCGAGAGGGTAGGATTGTATCAGAATGAACAAGGGGGTTTGCCTGCCTGGTAGATCAACAGGGGGGCACTGCTCCTCAGACAGGTACTCTGGATCAGTCTCCGGAGCAGGACCTATCGAGAAGGAACGGTGTCGGAAATCAAAACACAATCATATGCAACAATATGATGCATGAACATGGCATCAAGATGTGATGTTGTTTGAGCTAATGCAACTAGCATTCATTTGGTTGAGGTCCATTTGAACCAAAGGTTCAAATGCAACTCCAAAATAAGCTCTTATAAATGCCATTCATATGTTTTCATATATACAGAATGTATAGGTTAGTTTGTCATGCATGAAAATGGTACAGATGGATAGACTGAATTTTTCTGATCATTTTTCATATATATATATATTATTTCAATCTGAGCTACGGTTGAATTTCTATGAATTTTTGAAGTTTATATCATTTTCTGGAATTTCCTGATTTATTTTTAAACCAGAAAATGATATATTGCATCAGCATGACATCAGCAGGTCAAAGGCGGCTGACCAGGTCAAACCTGACGTGTGGGGTCCACACGTCAGTTTCTGTGGCTAATCCTAAATTAAATTAAACCTAAACTAGTTTAGTCAATGGGGTTGGGCCCACGCGTCAGTGTCTCAGGGATTTAGTTAGATGGTGATTAGCCTTAAGCTAATCACCTGACCCATGGGGCCCACCTGACGGGCCGGCGAGGTCAAAGGGTCAAACCCCACCGGCGGTTAGCCGCCGGCGAGGCCGAACGCGGCGGAGGGGCTCGGGATCATGTTTCTGGTGACCAAAAGAGCCGCTAAGACCATGGGCGAGGAGCAGGGCCCGTCCGCGTCTTCTGGAGTAAGTGGGAGAGGCGGGGACGACCGGAGCTCGCTGGAATCGAGCTCGAGGCGGCGGCCAGAGCACGGCTTCGAGCGGGAACGGGCTACGGGGCACGGCAGGGGCTGCGGAAGGCGTCTACGGCCTCCTGGCGTTGCGTTGAGCATGGTGGCAAGCTCGGGCGCTAGCTACGGTGGCCTTGGCCACGGCGGCGACACGGCCGGCGGCGAGGCACTCGCGGTTGCGACGGTAGCAGGCTACGGCATGGAATCGAGCACGGTGAGGGGAAACGGAGGAGAGCTCACAGCGAGGTCGATGAGCAGATCAATGGGCTCGGGGGCGACCAAAGCGAGGCGAATCGACGAACGGCGTCCAGCGGGTACCGAGGATGAAGACGACCAGATGGCGGTGATGCAGGCCTCCGGCGAAGCGTGGCTCGGTGGGGAGGGCGAGGGCGTTGCGGAAGAGGTCTTGGACAGCATGGGGAGGCGAGGGGAGAACGGTGGACGCGGTGGCAGTGAACGGCGGCGACGGCGTGTTCGGGCATGCGTGAGAGAGAGAGCAGAGGAGGGGGAGGGGTCCAGAGCGAGAGGGGAGAGACGCAGGGGGTCGAGGGCGTCTCCGTGGCGTCGTCTAGGCACACCGGGGAGGAGCCAGGCAGGCAGGGAGGGAGGAGGTGGCCGGCGCGTGCACGCGCGCGTCGGGCACACGCGGGCTGTCCTCCTGGCAGGAGGTAGGCGATGACTTGGCCTGGGCCAACAGTGCTGGGCCGGCACAGGTAAGGCCCAGGTGAGTCATTCTCTCTCTGTCCTCTCTAATTCTTTCTGTTTTCTAATTTCTGTCATTTGTTTTGACTTAGTAATAATACTGAACCATTTTATTTAATTCTGTCAAATTTTGCAGGGACCTAAGGGATTAATCCAAAGCCCCTCACCAAAATTCAGAATTTTTGGACATATATTGTATATATAGAAAATATATATATCCAAAGCAAATAATTACTGGATTAATTCCAAATGCCCAAAATAAATACTTATGAGCTCTTAAAAATATTGATTTGATTCTTATCTCTGTCCAATATTTTCAGAGAGCAACATGAGCATTTTCTTGGACCCTTTTGGAGCAATTTTTACTTGGGTCATTTTCAGAAATGATTCTGAGGGTTTCACAAATCCCCATTTCAAATTTCAATGAAATTTAAACATGATGCAAACATGAAGGCTAGCCTAGGTCATACTAGAACTAGGGATGTGACACCTTTCTCCAATAATTCCTTAATCTGCTTCTTAATTTCCTCCAGATCATTTGCGGGCATCCGGTACGGTCTCTTGGATATTGGTCCAGTGCCTAGTAACAATTCAATCAAAAACTCTATGTCCCGATCCGGTGGCATGCCGGGCAATTCCTTGGGGAATACATCAGGATAATCCTTCACAACTGGTACTTCCTCCTGAACAACTCCCGAAAGAGAATTCACTTGAGTCCTTCTTGATGTATGCCTCGACACATACTTGATCCATTTCCCCTCTGGGTGGTGAGAAGAATCGACTTACGGGCACAACCAATATTCCCTTCATACTTGGATAACTAGTCCATGCCTATAATTACGTCCAATCCTTGTGATTCTAGGATGATGAGGTCTGTAGGGAAAACATGTCTCCCTATGATCAATGGAAACTGAAAACATCCCCGACTAGCCATATACTCTACTCCTGGGGAACTCACTAACATAGGTGACTTAAGGGCTATGCTCGGCAACTTAAACTTATCCACAAACCCCCTTGATATGAATGAATGTGATGCACCAGTGTCAAAAAGAACAAGGGATGTAAATGAATTAATCAAGAACTTACCAACAATGGCATCAGGCTGGTCATAAACTTCCTCCACATTGACATGGTTCACCTGACCTCTGGTGAAAGGATTGGGCTTCTTTCCAGAGCTTCCATTTCCATTCCCGTTCTTCGCCTCGGGACACTCGGTGGCGTAGTGTCCGGTCTTCCCGCACTTGAAGCAGGTAATGTGGCTCAGATCCTTCTTTGCCCGTGTAGCGGGGTTGGACTGATGCTGATTGTTGTTTCCTCCGTTCCCATTGCCATTCCTATGGCCATTATGGTTGTGCCCATTCCCTCCATGATGTGAATGTCCTCCATGGTTATGGTGAGTGTGTCCATTATACTTGCCAGATCCTGGTCCATTATTTCCCGAGTATGGGGTATAGCGGGGCTTCTGCTGAACTCCAGAGTTGTACTTTCCCTGTCCGTACTTCCTCTTGCGATTCTCCATCTGCTGCTTGCCTTCCAGAATGAGAGCCTTGTCGACCAACTCTTGATAATTGTTAAAGGTAGCCACGGTAAACTGAAGTCCCAAATCATTGTTTAGTCCCTCCAGAAATTTCTCCTGCTTAGCGGCATCATCAGCCACGTCTCCGGGAGCATACCTGGATAACTTGTTGAATTCCTCCACATAATCACCAACAGAACGATTTCCTTGGCGTAAGTTGCGGAACTCACGCTTCTTCAGACTCATAGCTCCGGCTGAAACATGTGCGGTACGGAACGCCTACTGGAACTGATCCCAAGTCACATTGGCTATGGGGAAAGTGGTGGTGTAATTCTCCCACCACGAAGCTGCTGGTCCATCCAGTTGATGCACGGCAAAGCGCACCTTCTCAGCGTTAGTGAATCTGCGGTGGTCAGCTCTCTTCCGATCTTGCGAAGCCAGTCATCTGCAACGATCGGTTCCGTGCTGCTAGAGAACACTGGTGGGTTCAACCTCGGGAAACGGGTAAGGTTGTCGACCGGGGGTGGTGGCGGTGGGTTGTTGTTGTTCTGGTTCTGATTCTGGATTAGTAGCTGCATGAGGGCATTCTGGTTCTGGATCAACTGGGTAAGTTCCGGTGGAAATTCCGGGTCACGTCTTGGAGGCATCTGTTAGGTTTAGAGTGGACGAGAAACTAGAATAGAATAAGGGCCTAATGAGAGAAATCACTACCCATATGCTTATGATAGCAAGAAAAACTTCAAATCAAGCAATTCACACGAATCACACCACATAAGCAAAAACCTACAGGTAAGGTCATATCCACAAGAGATATGATCTCTTCATACTACCGCAATCATTCGTTGGACTCAACTTGGTAGTGGTGGTATGAACTAAATCTTCTCAAATTAAAGTCAACTCTAGCTTCTTCTTCTTCGTCAATGATGCCTTCATAGGTCATGGTCTCATCAAGCTGAGCAACTTGGTGATGGGGTTCAACAACTATTTTATTGAAGTGGAGAAGAGATAGAAATGAATAGAGAAGAGTATAGACCAACGGATATTTAAGGAAGTCATAAAATTAAGTTTTCTTCCTATGGCTTTCCATTTCCTAGTGGTCGCGTCCTACAGTCAGCGCGTGCTCTGATACCATCTTGTAGTGACCCGACCCAAAATGGATCGAAGTCTCTGTGCGTAAGTGTCATCCCTGGATCGGTATGCTGACACACACAGTACTCGAGGAATTATAACAGAGTTCAATCACACTTTATTACATCGAGATCCTCAAAAGAGTATTTATTACAATAACATGGCCAAAGGCGATCTAAATAAAAATAACTACGGAAGCTTCAAAGGTAAATGAGTCCATCCAACTCCACGGCAAACTGAGTGCAGAACAACGACCTATCGCACCTTTAATCCTCATCAGAAAAGTCTGCAACATGAGACGTTGCAGCCGTGTAGGTCAGCACATGGTATATGCCGGCAATTTCACACCATAGAATAATAATAAATGAAAAGACTATCTCTATATGCAAATTTAGCTGGTGGAGGCTCTAAGTTTTATTTTGCATAAAGCTAATTTTACCCTACAACAAAGGAATACATTTTTTTACTACTAAATTAAAATGCCATTATTGAGAAGGTTCCTCCAACTCAATCCCAAAATTCCCAAGTTATTAGTAACCCAATAATTTCATTAAATAGAGTGATGAGATCAACCAATAATTCACTTCTAGATACTCAAATTGTCCATAACCGGGGACACGGCTAATCATGATTAGTTTGTACACTCTGCATAGGTTTGCACAATTTTCCCCACAAGACTCGACCGCCTCCATGAGCGGAAGATCGAGACATAGCCTTTCAGAAGCGTTTCCCCTTAACCCTGGGTAGACCGGTACACCTACTTTCCCCTACATCAGCTAGTCTACCACGGAAAGAGGTCACACAACTTACTCAACTATGCCAGAACCCATAATGACTTGTGGCTGCACACGGAAGTTTCTAGGCATGAAATATCTTATGATCCCTTTGAGCCTGGGTGGCGGACCTAGGGTAATCACACGGGTACTCCGGGATTCCCCTTGGGGAAGCACTGGTTTCTCCAGGTGCCCCAAACAATCCACCCGGATGTGTATTAAAGTTGCCACCTTAGGTTATCCCAAAATTATTAACTCTCGCAACTTGCATGGATCACACATACCAATCCCCGTCTACGAGCATGGCTAAGCAATATATGACATAACGAATATTCCCGGGGTGATCAAGGTCATAGGTTCCTACCACATGAACTACAAAGCATAACCACATGTACCCAATCCTACTCATGCAATCTTTGAGGGTGAAACTGATGCATAGTAAAAACTGGGTATTGAAAAAAAATGATCAAAGTGTGAACTTGCCTTGCTGACGTTCATTTCACTATAAAGATTCGTAGTAGCAAGCTTCGCACTCCGGATGATCTAGCGTAAGCAAGCAATAACATACATAAGCATACAAGCAAAGATCCAAAAAGAAAACAAATGAAAGACTTCGAAAAACTCCAAAACATCCAAATATAGTTTCTGTACAGAACGTAATTTTTACAGCAACAAAAATAAATGGTTTTGGTTTTAACAGAAAGTACACGTTACGAACTTCGATTTGCAAAAAGAATCGCCTAAAACGGAGTTACGGAACTCGAGATACGGCCTAACGAAGTTTGAATTCAGATCTGTTTGAATTCAAATTTTAAAATTTTCAAAATATTTTTCGTTTGGTTCTCTGGATAGATGGGATTTCTATGAACTACTAGGAAAAATAATCAACTAAATTGGATCTATAGACTAAAAGATATACAAGAAACAAGAATTGGTATAGAATCTAACACTACTAGGAAAAGGGCTATAGATAGGATTGATACTAATGGCGCACCATGGAAGCAGTGCGCCACTACTATATACTAATTGCGCAGCGGTTGGTGATGCGCCATTAGTGTGGAAGACACTAATGGCGCACCAGAAACAGGGTGCGCCACTAGTATTAAATTTTTTTCCATTTTTCCATACAAACTAATGGCGCATCAGGTCGAAGTGCGCCATTACTAGTTCTAACTAGTAATGGCGCACCAGGCAGACAGTGCACCATTACTGTAAAAAAAATATTCTTTTTTTTGCAAAACTATTAATGGCGCACCGTTTCACAGTGCGCCATTACTAGTTTAAACTAGTAATGGCGCACTATTACCCGGTGCGCCATTAGTATATGTATTTATTTATTTTTACTTTTTTGCAAAACTACTAATGGCGCACCACCTGCAGGTGCGCCATTAGTAACCAGGGTTACTAATGGCGCATTTGCTGGTGGTGCGCCATTAGTAACCTGGGACCCCAACAAGATATTTTGGACAGCCCCACACCTACCCACTCACTTTCCCCACTTCATTCCCTCCACCTCCTTCTCCAAGCTTTTGGCTGCCTCCTCCTCCTCACCTCATTTCCACCATAGATTCATCAAAATTAAGTGGTGAAATTACCTTTTTTGATAGGTAAGTAAGGGGAAAGCTATCTTCATGATGTAGATCTACTTTTTTTCTCCCTTGCTCGCTCCAACAACGTGCACATGCACTTTTTGTGGCCTAGCTAGATCTATGTATGTTTGTGGTGTTGCATGTGTTTGTGGTGTTGCATATATGTTTGTGTTTGAAGGTACCGGTATTTGAAATGCGATAGTTGCCAATATTTTGCTGGAATGTTTTGATTCATTTCCGTTTCGGCGAGAATTTTGGCACTATGCATTATTTTTGGTCCTATTTTTAGGGAAGGTCATGCCAAATTTTTTCTTGGTTCTGAAATATCGTTTTGCTCTACCCCGCAGGCGACCATGGTCCGCACGATGACTGAAGGCATCGTGAATAGGTTTTTGAGCTCCACGAAGGCCGAGATGCTTCAAAAGAACGAGACGGAGATAAGATGTCCGTGTCGAAGATGCAAGCTGAAGAGCCTTATTGCGGACCCGGATTCCGGGCAGGTGCGGGACCACCTGCTCTTGCGTGGTTTCATGGATGGCTATCGGTGGCAAGGTGATGAAGATGACTATGAAGTCGTCCATGGGGGCCGGGCAAGAAATGAGGAAGGGCAACAAGACAAGTACCACCGCGGCGAGGGCGGGCGAGAAGACGAAGAATCTCCAGGACATGATCACGACGGTGATGTTGTACACAGTCATCATGTAGAAGATGTCATACATGATGATGAGGAAGATCAAGACGAAGGGCATGATCATGAAGATGAAGATGCCGAAGCAGACGGTGATGGAGGCTGGGTGCAGGACCCTCATATTCAAGAGTTGCTTCTCAAGTAGACGGATAACGCAAGAGCTGCCGCCCGAGAGAAAGCCAAGATGGATCAACTGGAGATAGACGCGGTTACTCCATTGTATGAAGGATGCAGGCCCGAGGATACCCGCCTGAAAGTAACGCTCATGGCTCTGGAGATGAAGGTAAAACACAAAATGACTGACGCATGCTTCGACGAGAACATGTCATTCTGGCACGAACGTCTTCCCAAGGGGAACAAGTGCCCGACCAGTTTCGAGGAGGCGAAGAAAATCATGTGTCCTCTGGATTTACCGCACGTGAAATACCATGTGTGCATGAACAATTGTATCATTTATCGGGACGAGCACGCGGAGTCTACCATATGTCCGGTGTGCGGCGTCACTCGATACAAGAAGAGGAAGAAAGCTCCTCGAAAATCGGTGTGGTACTTTCCGATCACTCCTCGTCTGCAGCGGTATTTCGCGGACCCTAAGGTAGCAAAGCTCCTGCGTTGGCACGCGGATAGAGAGGAGAAGAAGCGGGAAGATGACGGAAATGATTCGGAGATAAATAAAAAAGACAAGATGCTGAGTCACCCTAAGGATGCGAGCCAGTGGCAAGCGTTGAACTTCGAATACCCAGAATTTGGGAAGGATCCAAGGAACATCGTGCTGGGCGCGAGCACCGATGGAGTCAATCCGTTTGGCAGCTAGAGAAGCACACATAGCACCTGGCTTGTGTTTGTGTGGATGTACAACCTTCCCCCCTGGTTGTGCATGAAGAGGAAGTACATTCACATGAGTATGCTAATTGAAGGGCCGAAACAACCAGGGAACGACATCAATCTGTATCTGGGGCTGCTGAAGGAGGAGCTAGACACGCTGTGGAAAATGCCAGCCAATACGTGGGACGCCGCAGAGAAAGAATATTTCCCTATGAGAGCCGCACTGCTCACGATGGTGCACGACTATCTCGGTTACGGATATCTCGCGGGGCAGGTAGTCCACGGATTTTCTGGATGCGTAAGGTGCATGGATGACACAACGTATTGCCAGCTAGATAGAGATCCCGGGTCTTCGAAAACCGTGTTCATGGGACATCGAAGGTGGCTTCACGACGATGACCCGTGGAGGAAACACAAGGATCTGTTCGATGGTGAAACCGAACCCCGAAAACGCCCGTGTACGAGGAGCGGCGAGGAAATAGATGAGCTGTTGAAAAAGTGGAAAGACTGCCCACTGCCGGGAAAGAAGCAAAAGGCGCCAGAGCCGGGAAAGAAGCGAAAGGCACCAGAGCCGCTGCTGAAGGTATGGAAAACGAGGTCTGTTTTCTGGGACTTGTCGTACTGGAAGATCCACCGTGTGCCTCACAGCCTTGATGTCATGCATATCACGAAGAACGTGTGCGAGAGTCTGCTTGGTACCCTGCTCAACATGCCAGAGAGGACCAAAGATGGGCCGAAAGCAAGGGCAGACTTGAAATCAATGGGCATCAGGCAGGAGCTTCACGCTAATGATGATGATGATGATGATGATGTTGATGATGATGATGATGATGATGAGGCGAAGCAGGACACAGAAAGTCATTGTAAAGGCAAAAAGGCCAAGAAGACCGGAAATGACTACCCTCCCGCGTGCTTCACTCTAAGTCGGGAGGAGATCAAGAAGTTTTTCACCTGCCTCCTAGGAGTAAAACTTCCTTACGGTTACACGGGGAAGATAAGCAGATACCTAGACCTAGCGAAGCAGAAGTTCAGCGGGATGAAGTCTCACGACTATCACGTGCTGATGACGCAGATACTTCCAGTTGCAATCCGTGGGATCATGGACGCGCACGTCCGTCAAACGCTATTTAGCCTATGCAACTTTTTCGACGTCATCTCTCGGAAGTCGATTGGCGTGAGGCAACTCAAAAGGCTACAGGAAGAGATCGTGGTGATACTATGCGAGCTTGAGATGTACTTCCCGCCCGCATTCTTCGATGTTATGGTGCATCTGCTGGTCCATATCGTGGAGGATATCATCCAACTCGGGCCGAGGTTCCTGCACAGCATGATGCTGTTCGAAAGGATGAATGGTGTCATCAAAGGATACGTTCTCAACATGTCACGTCCAGAGGGAAGTATAGCCAGGGGCTTTCTGACCGAAGAGTGCATCTCCTACTGCATGAATTATCTAGGCATCGAGAACCCCGTTGGTCTGCCCGTCAACAGGCACCTCGGCAGGCTCGCTGGATGGGGTCACCGTGAGGGTCACCGCGAAATGCATGTCGACTTCGAGGGTCGACTCGCCGACTTTGAAAGAGCAAACCTAGTCGCGCTACAACACATAGACGTGGTCGATCCTTGGGTGGTAGAGCACAAAACCTTTATTGAGAAGACATACAATGACCGAGGCCAACATAGGACGGACGGAGATATACTCAAAGAGCACAACTCATGTTTCACGCGTTGGTTCAAGCGGAAGCTTCTGTCATACCCTTTACATGAGGATTCTTCCGCGGAAGAACAACTCATATTCGCCTTGTCATAGGGCGCCGAGCACAACCTGATGACCTATGAGGCGTACGATATCAACGGCTACACATTCTACACCGAGGACAAGGACATGAAGAGCGATGGTTATTAGAACTCCGGGGTAACGATGGAATCCTACACCGGTAATGAAAAGGACAGATACTACGGAAGGATCGAGGAGATCTGGGAGTTGAGCTACGCTGGAGAGAAAGTCCCGATGTTCCGTGTCAGATGGGCCAAGAGCGTCCTAAAAGAAGACCGGTATTTCACCACCATGGTTATACCCGAAGCCAAATCCAAGACCGCGGGCACAAACGTCACCGCGAAAAATGAGCCATGGGTACTGGCTTCCCAAGTGGACCAATGCTTCTTCATTACCGACCCGTCAAAGCCCAGTCGTGTTGTCGTGAGGAGAGGCAAAAGGAAGATCATCAGAATGGATGGAGTAACCAATGAGCAAGACTTCGACAAGTACGGCGACCCAAAGATCGAACATGAAGACAACGCTGAAGTAGCAGCACACACCACAAGAAGAAGCAGGACCACCCTTCCTAAAGGACGTCCGTTCCATAGAAGAACTCCATTTGCGAAAAAGAAGGGCAAGAAGATTGTGAACAGATAGCTAGCTAAGATCGATTGTATTTAAATCGTAGTCTTCATTTCTTGATTGTATTTCATGGGCACTTTTTGATATCATGAATATTTTTAAATTTCATGGGCACTTTTTGAATTCATGAGGACACTTGATCTCGATCCCCCTCCATCTCGATCTCGATTCCCCTCCATCTCGATCCCACCCGCACCCTTCCCCGCTAGCTCCACCGCCGCTGACGACCCACCGCAACCCTCCCCCGCTCCACCGCCGCCGACGAGCACCCGGCCCCCCGCACCCTCCCCCGCTCCACCGCCGCCAACGGGCACCCCCCGCACCCTCCCCCGCTCCACCGCCGCCGCCGATGATATTTTCAAGTAACAAATTTGAACATAGTTTTTAAAAAATTATTACTGTTTTTATAAAAAAATATTACTGTTATGATTTAAACAAGTTTGAACATATTTAAACACAAATAAATATAAAAAACAGCATTTAAAATGCATAAAAAATATTGGGGAGCCTGGGAATCGAACACAAGACCTCTTGGTGTGTGTGCTGCGTGCTGACCAGTCGGGCTAGTGGGTGGGTTCTATTGTAGATAGGGTTAGGTTGTAGATATGGCTAGTGGGCTAGATTAAAACAAAATTCTAATGGTGCACCGAGGGGTGGTGCGCCATTAGAATATTTGTACTTATGGCGCACGAGGGTATGGTGCGCCATTAGAAAGCTTCCCCCCACACTAAATCCCCAATCTCTCTAATCTCTCCCCTGCCTCATCGATCTCACCCGCTGCCCCCCGTGTTCGCCGTCCCCCTTGCCGCCCCCCTCGCCTCCTTCGCCATCCCCGAGCAGCGTGGCCAGTCCGGACCAGGGAGAAGTGCCCCGACGGGCTGGGAAGCTGCTGCTGCCAAGTGACTCTCGGGCCGGGAGGACCGCCGCCGTAGATCGAGGAGGACCGCCACCGTAGATCGAGGACCGCCGCACCGACCAACCTCCTTGCTCACGCCACCCGAACCCGCCCACCTCTCCCCGACGCCGGCGCGCTAGCCAGCAGGTGAGTGAGGCGACCCTACCCCAATCCCATCTCCTCCAACCGGCAATCCCCATATCCTCGGCACGAGCCGGCGGCATGGTTCTTAGTGGAGCGCCACCGATGGTTCTTTATACAGATAGTGGAGCTGCATGACCCATATTTGATTCTCATATTTGATTCCCTGAGATTGAACTGTACTAAGAATTTTTCCCATTGAAATTCAGTTCTGTGAAATCTGAAGAAAATTTCAGTGACAAGTATCTTGTTGTCTCTTAATAAGAAATCTGAAGAGAATTTTATTGTGAAAGCATGGAACTGCATTTTCTTTGTTTAGCTGTGTTGGATGGATGCCCAGGGCCTCTTTTGCTTCATGCAACAATATTCCAGTGAATTTGGATTCATGCAACAATATGAAACATGTAAGAAGTCCATAATGATAGATGTAACATGTAAGAAGTCCATAATTGATTAATGGATCTGTTAGTTTGATAGTTTTTTAGTGTTGCACCTTTTCCTTCTACAACTTGCAGATGTGCACACAGTTTTTTGTGTTCAGTTTAGGAGTTGGTCCTTGGGAAGCATAAATAAAACATTATTGGCAAGTGCAGTCTTGTTACTCCTAGGTATCTACAAATGAGTAGATGAATATTTGTTACTCCAAGAATGTGAACACTTGGTCCATATTCATTTGCAGTGAACATACATTTTCACTGTTCTTATATTATTTGCTTGATGTCAGATTATGCTATGAGGATATTAGTCTAAGCCCAGTCTTGGATGCATTGTTTTATCCTGCGGTGGTTAAACCAGTTCTGAAAAGTATCTAGTTTGACCTGTACTTGTCCAGCTATCATAATCTATTCTTTGACCATGGCAGTAGCTGGCATTTTTTTATGATAATTTTAGTATATATCTTACTATCCTTTGCTGATCTTGTTGTATTTTCAATTCACAGGAAACTCTCCAACGAAGTCTCCTCCAGGTAATATATGTCTCATGCTTTCTAAAGAGTACTAGTATACTGACCAAACTATCCACTTGCTATGCTTAGCTGCTCTATTCTCTGAATCGTGACACTTTGCCAGCGGAAACTTGCCTATCACACTGTCGCTGCATTGCCCAACTAAAAACACAAATATTTGTAGTTTTTGCCTGTCATAATGCAACTAAGCATACTAGTCTCAACTAAGCATACTAGTTTTTTGTAGTGAGACAGTAAGATAGTGAGACAGTAAGAAGGAAACTTCCCAGATTATGTAGAAAGTAAATACTTGGTTTGACAGCAAGTACCATGACATGAATCAAAAAACATATACGGTGGGAAAAATAAAATGGCAGAAACCTGGGAGGTTCCGGTTTGCTGTATCTCCACCAGTTTGGGTTGGTGAATGTGGATGATTTTTTTATCCTGTGAACTCATTGTACTGCTACAAGAATTTGGTATCATCATGGTGTAATTTTGTTAACATTCTGGTTTTGTTAGATAGTGGCTACACTAATCTAGAGTGATACAATTTTCCTTCCCATTTGGTATCATCATGTTCAGTGTATACAGTTATAACATCATGTGGGTTTTTTAAGTCTGTTTACAGCTCATGTGGGTTTTAACATCATGTGGGTTGGTGAATGTGGATGATTTTTTTATCCTGTCAACTTGAATGTTGCAATGTTGTTTTCTTCAGAGGCTACTGTCAAAAACTTGAGCTACTGTCTTGCAAAGATGATGATCATCTTGCTAGTTTGTTGGGTTTTGTCTCCGACCATTGTGTCGTGATGAATTTGCAGGTACCCCGAGTTGCCCTTGAGTTTGTCGGAATGTCGATTAACTTCCGTTCCGGCAAATTCGGGTACTCCATATGTCCTATTTTCAGCAAAGGTCATGCTAAAATTTTCCGTGATGAATTTTCCACTGATGGTGCCGCCGAGGATGCCACCACTGATGATGGCGGCGCACACACAGATGGCAGCCAACCGACGAAGCAAAGGAAGGACCGGTGCCCGAATGCGCTCCGCACCCTGAAGGAGGAATTCACTCAAGTGGACTCCGACGGGAATCCAACGGAGCCCAAACATATAGTCAAGGGGTACTCGGTTCAGCTCGGGTGCAATCTCCGGAGCACCGTCTCGATCAACACGAGAACCTTAGGCATAAGCACCGAGGGAATTTGCGCAACCTCCTCTTCACGAAGCTGCATGAACGATACAAGTTCCCCGCTGAATTTGAAAACACACGCCTCTCAGGGAATAAAGTGAACAGTGCCGCCCTCACGAAGATGAGCACGGCCCTGTCTACTTGGAGAAGCGCGGTGAAGAGAATGATTGATAAAGGTGATAGTTATGAGAAGATCAAGGCGAAATATCCTTTGATGAGCGAAGATGAGTACAAGGAGTTCAAGATCAAGTGCGAGAGCAGTGCAACCTCCGAATCAAGTCAGTGGGGGAAAGAAATGCGGGAGTTGAACTTAGGGGAACACAAACTCGGTCCCGGCGGTTACAGAGTGGCGGAGCCTATATGGGACAAGGAGGACGCGGAGCGTGCCGAGCAAGGCCTACCGCCCCGCTTCAAGAAATACAGCGGTGACAAGCAGACCAGGAACTATGTCAGGGCCCGGTACAAGGAGGACCCGATAACAAAGGAGCTTACCACGGATCCGAAGACTAGGGCGCTTGAGCTTCTTCTGGTAAGGAATACACCCCCGCGTAATTAGCTCCATATGGTTGCACTCTAATTAATCCCCAATATTTCTAAATGGTTCACGTTCCTTTCGCAGGACACTAAAAGCAGTAGTGCGGGGTCGTCTAAGAGCTCCCCTTTCGACACCCCTTTAAATAGGGCATTGAACGTAATGAAAAACAAGGATAAGCTCACTAAGCCGACGTCAGCTGGTCGTGTGGCCGGCAAAGGCTCGTCCACAAAATGGGGGTCATACTATACCGCTGGTGTGCGGAAGGAGAAAAAGACCAGCTCGGAAAGCCAGACGCGCGAGGTTGAAGAACTCAAGGCACAAGTGGTGCGGATTCCGGAGCTTGTCCAAGAGCAAGTGCAACAACAACTTGGAACGACGCTCAACGCCATGGTGCCTACATTGATTCATGGGCTGACGACGTGGATTGCGGGCGGCCAACAGGGGCCTCCCCCGGTTCCCAGCTTCACGGCCAGCAACTCGCATAGCGCGCAGGCGGCGCCATTGGTGTCTCCAGTGGTGCCATTGGTGTCTCCAGTGGAGCCATTGGTGTCTCCGGCGGCGGCGCCATTGGTGTCTCCGGCGGAGGCGGTATTCGTGTCTCCGGCGCCGGCACGGGCATTGGAGCTTAATGCACCCGGGTGTACGCCGGCCGGCACCTCGCCAACAAGCGCCCCCTCCGTCAGTTGCACGTCCGCCATTGGCGGTACCTCGACATTAGACGAGCTTGACGGCATCACGGTAACTAAGCCTCTCGGCTGATGACTTCATCTCCTTGCCTTTGACTGGGCATCCCTGACGCCATGTACATGTTTTCGCAGGGCACCGCCGACGTTCCTTGCACTCTTCTGCACTTCGTGGGCGCCGAGTTGGTCGATGTCGCCAAGGGCAGAATCGTTCAACCAGGCAACCCCATGTTCCACGGTAATCCGATGCCACCCACAATGTATAGGGTTGAAGTGGTTCGGGTGCTGCCAGGCTGCGACGAGCTGTTACCTCCGATTCGACCCGCTGGGGCCGATGAAGAAGATGAGATGACCCTCAGCGCCTGCGTAAACTGGCCCCTGCTTTGGCCGAAGAGCCAGATTCGTTTGGGGGCGGGGGACACCACCCCACAGACAAGACTGCCAGTCGTGCCGGCGCCAAGCCATGGCAAGAACGCCGCAACACTACCGGACCTGCCGGACATCCCTATGGCACAGGATCCGGACAGCCCTATGGCACAGGATCCGGACGGCGACGACAACGATGACGGTACATTTACCAATGTTGATAAGTACTTTGCCGAACATGGGTACGCTAACGAGTTCTCCGGGCCTCTTTCTCAAGAACCCAGCCAAGACCACCGCGATCTAGCTGGTACGGCGGAGAAATCCAATTGCAACAGGCGTCGTCTGGCGTTCAGTTCTCAGGACACGCCTCCAGCTCCCGCCTTCACCGAGCCTCAGATAGCTGAGGTGCGAAATATTATCAGCCCCAACACGCTCAAGAAGGCGGTCTGTGAGCAGAACTCGGTCCCATTACAGGAGATCAAGAAGAAGGGACGGAAACGAAAGACTAACAAGGGCGCCGGTGCGAGCCAGCCAGCACCGAGTTCGATCCGTGCTCAGGACGGGCCACCTTCACCTAAGGATATCTCGAGGAGGGTGCATGTGGCGGGTAGGGCGATGCTACTGCCAAATATGCTGAATGCTGCAACCGGTCATATGCGGAGTCTGCACGACAGTGTTCTTTCTTTGGAGAAGCGGTGTCTGAGAGAGAAGGATGTGGCATACCCGGTTTTCATGGCCAATGTGCCAGAGGGCAAGGGCTTTGTGGATGGCGACATCGGGGGTACGATCGTCCTGCGGTTTGATGACATCTTTGCTATGTTTAACCTTCATCCGCTGCGCTACACCTTCGTTCGGCTGTTTTCGCTGAGTATGGAGATGCGGATCATTAGAGACAAGACCTCGGACATCGTGATAGTCGACCCCTTCTACATGGGAGCCAAGCACTTGAGCAGCGCTGGGGACCGCCAAGTTGCGAGTTCACACCTCGAAGGCGTCATTCTGGCAAACCCAGATAAGGATAACTTCCTTGTGGCTTACTTTCCCGAGTAAGTCATCCCTTAACCGCCCCGTAACATATGATTTCTTAGATTTCGATCATTCTTTTTTTTTCTAACATTCTGTGTTCTGTGCAGTGACACACATTGCACACTCATCCTCTTAAGCCCGAAATATTCCATGGCCATGTATTTCGACCCGAACCGTAACTCCAACATAGACTACACAAATGTCAAGAAAGTTCTTGATGATATTCTCCCCGGCTACACCAAATCTGGAGGCACCTTCACCAGGGTAGTTCGTAAGTACGGCAAGCACATGTTCTCACACAATACGAAGTTCTGCTGCGTCAAGCAGCCGCCTGGCGGTCAAAAGGATGCCTACTACGCCCTCCATCACATGCGGGCGATCGTAAGGGACCATCATCAACTTCTGCTACCAGTTAATCTCAAAGATTGGGCCGCGAGCTTGTCGGCAGTCCAGGACGCGGACCTTAGACAAGAATTCTTTCGCATCCAGTCGGAGTTTGCAGACATCATCCATCAAGATGTCCTTCATACCTCGGGGCAGTTCTTCCTCAGATATCAACCGTCCAACAGTGAGATAGATGAAACGCTACAAATGCAGGGTGACAACGACCGCGATTTCATGACCATCACGACAGACGGCGGCTTCATCCACGCTCCTGTCCGATGAGTCGAGTCGAAAGTAGTGATGTGTAGTTCTAAAACATTGATTGGCTCATGTTGTAATTATACTTTAATGAATTCTTATGTCTCTTTGGTTTGGACAGTCGTTCAACTTAGATGTAATCGATGCTATTTATTAGTAGGACCATGAATCGTGCTATTAATGTCTTGCTTTTCTCTTCTGATCCTTTTGTTGCATACTTACATATTGCTTATGTATTGTCTGTTGTTTGGCTTGTGCATAGAGATGTCGTCGTATGTCGTGTACAAGGGTAAGGTTCCCGGAGTCTACGACGACTGGGAGGAGTGTCGGAGACAGGTTCACCATTTCAGCAGTAACAGTTACAAAGGGTACACCACTAGGGCGGAGGCCGAATGTAGATACGCCTGCTATCTAGCGGGAGAGAGGAGGGAGCGTTGGAGGAACCGGATGAAGACCAGTTTGATCAGTTTGATCGCGATGATGCTCATCGTGATGACCAAAGCTCTCTTCTATGTGATGGTAGTTTAGATGATCGATATCAACTTCTAATGTGAAGGAAAACTCGATACTCGCGGTCTTGAGACTTGTAATTTTTTATCTTTGTTTGGTCTTTTGAATTCGGAGACTAATATGATGAATTGTATTCGGAGACTAATCTTCTATTGTATTCGATGAATCTGATGTTGTTGTGTGCTGCTGTCTATATTCTGTCCAATAATATATTTTGTAACCTGTGCAAAAATCAGAAAAGCAAAAAAAAAACCTAATATTCATACTAATGGCGCACCACACAAGACACTAATGGCGCATTGTGATCATCACACTAATGGCGCATTAACTGCTGGTGCGCCATTAGAATGCCAAAGCACATGGGTACATATGGCCCCCTGGGAGGCATTCTAATGGCGCACTGCAGGCTATACTAATGGCACACTACGTGGTGCGCCATTAGAACACCAGATACTAATGGCGCACCAGTGGTGCGCCATTAGAATTTAATTCTAATGGCGTGATGCCAGTGGTGCACCGGTAGTGCGCCATTAGAAGGCAAACTCGGTGCGCCACTAGCATGCCTTTTCCTAGTAGTGTAAGATTAAAAAAATACTGAAAAAAAGAAAAAATTGGCCTGGGTGTTTACCGGACTTGTCGCCGGAGACGAGGAAGAAGGCGGCTCCGGTGTGCTTCGGCGAAGGATGCATGCGGGACGGTGTAGAGGACGATGAGGTGAACAACTTGTGGTTGTAGAATGTTTCATGTACACGTGGTGAGAGGTCGCCGGAATACACAAACTCCGGCGAGCAATTGGAGAGGTTAGAGAGAGGGAAAAACTCCAGAAGGAGAGGGCTTCGGACGAGGGGTGAGAGGGGCTCCCAGGGGTGCTTTATATAGGGCTTGGAGAGGTCTAGAGATGAGCTGAGCGTTGCCAACTTGATGATGTTAATGGTGGCTGTTACTTGGGCTTCTAATGGCCATTAGAGGGGGAGTTAAGGCGCACTAGTGAAGGGGAAAAGATAGAGGGAGGCGACGGGAACCGATTCAGAGTGGTTTTGGAGCGAGGGAGAGGAGGGGAGGGGTGGGGCGTTGGGTGGGAGTGCTACGTACGTGCTTCCTGCTCTCGTACAGGAGGTTGAAGACGACCTCCTGTCGTGTAGAAGGCTGGGCCTTCCTTGGGCCTTGGTTGCCCACGTTTTTTTTAAACGTTTTTTTACATAAGCAAAGAAACACCGAAAATACAAATAAAAGATAGCCTAAAAAATCCAAGAAAATTCACATAGTTATATGGTCTTATATATGACCTAGTGAACTTTTATCTGTCCTAAAACGCAAGTTAAAAAATAAACATTATTGCTAAACTAATAAAATAAAGTGCAAATAAAACCCAACAAATATATTTTGGTTCCAAATTCAATTTCCAATATTTTCTTTCTGTTTTTGAAGAAGTCATTTTATCTTCTCTCTTTATTTTATTCTTGATATAATGGAAATAAATTTTGGTAAAACCAAATTTCATCTAATCTCCCAACTTCGAAAAAAATTCAAAATTAGTTTTTAGGGAAACTTCCAACTCTCTCTTTTGGTCCTTGAGTTGCTCAAAGTTCCTTGGATCAAAAATCAAATAAAACAAATGGAGGAAAAATGCATAAATCATGGATGCATATGAATGATCTATTTATAAACATCCAAACTAAAAATTCGGATGTTACAGTTTTGCTGCCATTTTCGATCTCCTTGCTCAAAGCACCTCTCACAAAACTGCTTGGGGAGATTGTTCCTTGGTATGTGACTCCTCCATTGGTCCAATTAGTTTTTGTTCTAGTGCTTTATTCATTGCAAATTTTTGCTGCTTAGGTGACCCTGTTCTTGAGCTTGCATGTCAAATTTATATGGTCAAAAGTAGTTTTGATGCATGATATAGGCCCTAGGCACTTGTAGGAGTAGTTGCTATCAATATTATTGAGTATGGTTTACTTTTATTTTGAAGTTACTAAAAATTTCAGAATTTTTTCAGAAAATGATGAGGAGACTATTGAGGGGATCATCGAGCCAAAGCTCGAAGGAAAAGGCACCGAAGCCTAAGTATAATTTGCCGCGCACCGCGGAGATTCGGGCATGTGAATGGCCTTCCGATGATTTCTTGAGAGCAGCCGGTATTTATGAAGATTTTCATGAATTGGCTAAGAATGCAGGCCTCACCGCTTTCCTCCACTACCAATGCGATCAGTATCTCTTACTCACAAATACCTTTGTGCAAAACATTCATTTCCATTCTAGGAACTCGCCACCTACAGTGGAGTTTCATTTATATGATGAGCATAAGGAGATGTCACTTTATGATTTTTGTCGGATTTATTTAGTCCCTTTTGAGGGCAAAACAGAAGAACCACATCATGATGATGTGGAGGGGTTTATTGATACTATCACTATAGGGGAAACAAGGAAGGTTTCCGATGCACGAATCACTAGCATACATTTTCCTGTTTTACGTTACTTTGCATTATTTGCTAGTCGTTGCTTAATTGGTCGTGGAAACTATGGAAACCTTAGTATCCCTGATATTATTATTCTGCTCCATGGTTTATACAGTGATAACACTTTTAGTATGGGCGGTATTATAGACAAATGGTTAAGTCTGAACCGTACCAAGGGCCCCATCTTTGGAGGCATCTATGCTTCACGCCTAGCTGCACATTTTAACATACCTATTAGGCATTTTGAGAAGGAAAAAAAGGTGCCGCCTCGCGTTTATCTAGATTATAAAAGTATGGTGGCACATGATTTTATTGTTAAGAATAGGGAAGGAGAGCTTAAATATCAATTGTTCTTTAATAAACATCATCCCGAGACTATTACCCTGCCTGCTCCTTCTTTGTTTGATTTATCTTCAGGCACGTACCTTGTTTCGTTGAAGGCTATTCACGCCTACCGGAACCCTGCACCAGCTGAGGAGCCAGATCCGGAACCACTAGTTGATCCTTCACGACAGTCTAATTACCAGTGGGATCCAGAGATGATTGTCAGCCAGTGGCAATAGGAGCCTTCCTCTTCTTCATCGCAGTACGAACCCAACTACTATTATGGATATCCACCAGGCCAGTCGTGGCCATAGACCAACTTAGGCCAAAAGCCTAAGCTTGGGGAGTACGTATTTCTCACCGACATTACATTTATGTTCACACACTCATTGCTAGATGTCGGTGCTCATACTTTTTCATTGTATCATCCATGCTAGTTTAATTTCCTTTTTATGCTTTCTTCTTGTGTGTTTAAGAAACCTTAAGAAAAACCAAAAAAATAGTTGTAGCTTCTAGCTAGTTTTAATTTCCATGCTTATAGTAGTAATTAAAAAGAAAACCCAAAAATATTTCATGTTCTTATTTTGCTTGTTGGGAGCTTTCCCATGTAAATAGTTTTATTTCTTTTCTTTGGGGGTCGATAGGAGAAGACCATGATTAAATTGTTGAAGTGGCTCTTATATGCATTATTGTTGATCTGACAAAAGAGGCCATATTGCCTTGTCTTCTCCTGTTTTATTGAATGCTTGCAGATTCCAGCTTAGTCCAATGCACGTGCACTATTATTATTATCCACACTATTCGGTCGTGCAAGTGAAAGGCAATTATGATGATATATGATGGACTGGCTGAGATGAGAAAAGCTGGTATGAACTCAACCTCTTTTGTTTTTGTAAATATGATTAGTTGATCGTTCCTGATTCAGCCTATTATGAATAAACATGTTTGCAATGACAACTCGAGATCATAGTTTCTTGTGCCATGCTTGATTAGCTATGAGTTATAATGGTTTACCTTGCGTGCCAACATGCTATTGATATAGTTATGATGTGGTATGATAGGGTGGTATCCTCCTCTGAATGATTTAAGTAACTTGAATTGGCACATGTTCACGCATGTAGTTGAAACAAAATCAACATAGCCTTCATGATATTTATGTTCATGGTGGATTATATCCTACTCATGCTTGCATTCAGTGTTGATTAATTTTAATGCATGTTCATGACTGTTGTCGCTCTCTAGCTGGTCGCTTCCCAGTCTTCTGCTAGCCTTCACCTGTACTAAGCGGGAATACTGCTTGTGCATCCAATCCCTTAAACCCCAAAGTTATTCCACATGAGTCCACTATACCTACCTATATACGGTATCTACCTACTGTTCCAAGTAAATTTGTATGTGCCAAACTCTAAACCTTCAAATAAATATCCTGTTTTGTATGCTCGAATAGCTCATGTATCAACTAGGGTTGTCTGTATCTTCCATGTTAGGCGGGTTATTCTCAAGAGGAGTGGACTCCGCTCCTCACTCACGAGATAAATGGCTGGTCACCGGGATGCCCAGTCCCAAGCTTTATGCAAACTAAATCAAAATAATTGCAAACAAAACTCCCCCTGGGACTCTTGTTAGTTGGAGGCACTCGTTGTTTCGAGCAAGCCATGATTGATGCTTGTTGGTGGAAGGGGGAGTATAAACTTTACCATTCTGTTTGGGTACCGCCTATAATGTGTAGCATGGAAGATATTGCCATCTCTTGGTTGTTATGTTGACAATGAAAGTATACCGCTCAAAATATTATTCACCTCTGTTTCAAAATTGAGCTCTGGCACCTCTACAAATCCCTACTTCCCTCTGCAAAGGACCTATCTATTTACTTTTATGCTGAGTCGTCATCCTCTTATTAAAAAGCACTAGTTGGAGAGCACCACTGTCATTTGCATTCATTACTGTTAATTTACATTGAGTATGACTTGACTGGATCTCTTTTACCATGAATTACAATGTCTAGTCATTCCTTGGTCTTTAAAGGTGCCCTGCATTTATGTTTTGCGGTCTCAGAAAGGGCTAGCGAGATACCATCATGTTATATCATATTATGATTGTTTTGAGAAAGTGTTGTCATCCGAGATTTATTATTATGGCTCGCTAGTTGATTATGCTATTGATACAAGTAAACTTGGGACCTGGGCGTTATTGCAAATGTGGTTAGTTAAAATCTTTGCTGAAAACTTGAATGCTGGCTTTACATATTTACAACAACAAGAGCAAACAGAGTTTGTAGAAGTTTTTCTTTATCACTTTCAGTTTGTCAACTGAATTGCTTGAGGACAAGCAAAGGTTTAAGCTTGGGGGAGTTGATACGTCTCCAACGTATCTGCTTTTCCAAACACTTTTGCCCTTGTTTTGGACTCTAACTTGCATGATTTGAATGGAACTAACCCGGACTGACGCTGTTTTCAGTAGAATTACCATGGTGTTATTTATGTGCAGGAGCAAACGTTCTCGGAATGACCTGAAACTTCACGGAGCCACTTTTCAGAAAATAAGAAAAATACCTACAAAAGATGAAGGCCAGGGAGCCCACCACCTTGCCACGAGGGTGGGGGGCGTGCCCCCTACCTCGTGGGCCCCCTGTTGCGTCTCCGACTCCAACTCCATATATTGAGTTTCGGGTAGAGAAAAATCAGAGAGAAGAAATCATCGCGTTTTACGATACGGAGCCCCTGCCAAGCCCTAAAACCTCTCGGGAGGGCTGATCTAAAGTCCGTTCGGGGCTTCAGAGAGGGGAATCCGTCGCCATCATCATCATAAACCATCCTCCATCACCAATTTCATGATGCTCACCACCGTGCGTGAGTAATTCCATCGTAGGCTTGCTAGACGGTGATGGGTTGGATGGGATCTATCATGTAATTGAGTTAGTTTTGTTAGGGTTTGATCCCTAGTGTCCACTATGTTCTGAGATTGATGTTGCTATGACTTTGCTATGCTTAATGCTTGTCACTAGGGCCCGAGTGCCATGATTTCAGATCTGAACCTATTATGTTTTCATCAATATATGAGTGTTCTTGATCCTATCTTGCAAGTCTATAGTCACCTATTGTGTGTTATGATCCATTAACCCCGAAGTGACAATAATCGGGATACTTACCGGTGATGACCGTAGTTTAAGGAGTTCATGTATTCACTATGTGTTAATGCTTTATTCTGGTTCTCTACTAAAAGGAGGCCTTAATATCCCTTAGTTTCCGTAAGGACCCCACTGCCACGGGAGGGTAGGACAAAAGATGTCATGCAAGTTCTTTTCCATAAGCACGTATGACTATATTTGGAATACATGCCTACATTATATCAATGAACTGGAGCTAGTTCTGTGTCACCCTAGGTTATGACTGTTACATGATGAACCGCATCCTGCATAATTCTCCATCACTGATCCATTGCCTACGAGCTTTCCATATATTGTTCTCCGCTTATTTACTTTTCCGTTGCTATTGCTATCATCACTACAAAATACCAAAAACATTACTTTTACTACTATTACCTTTTGCTATTGTTATCACTACTATCATATTTCTTTGCTACTAAACACTTTGCTGCAGATATTAAGTTTCCAGGTGTGGTTGAATTGACAACTCAGCTGCTAATACTTGAGAGTATTCTTTGGCTCCCCTTGTGTCGAATCAATAAATTTGGGTTGAATACTTTACCCTCGAAAACTGTTGTGATCCCCTATACTTGTGGGTTATCACATCATATACAACTCTTCTTTGAGATATCCATTAAGGAATGTAGTGCCAAATTTCATAATCATAAGATGCGGCAATTGCTAAGATGATTCGGACAGACATAACCATCGCTACGGGTGAGAAGGTATCATCATAGTCAACTCCTTGAACTTGTCGAAAACCTTTCGCAACAAGTCAAGCTTCATAGACAGTAACATTACCGTCAGCGTCATTCTTCTTCTTGAAGATCCATTTATTCTCTATGTCTTTCTGATCATCGAGCAAGTCAACCAAAGTCCATACTTTGTTCTCATACATGGATCCCATCTCAGATTTCATGGCCTCAAGCCATTTCGTGAAATCTGGGCTCAACCTCGCTTCCTCATAGTTCGTAGGTTCGTCATGCTCAAGTAACATGACCTCCAGAACAGGATTACCGTACCACACTGGTGCGGATCTTATTCTAGTTGACCTACGAGGTTTGGTAGTAACTTGATCAGAAGTTTCATGATGATCATCATCAGCTTCCTCACTAATTGGTGTAGGAATAACAGGAACTGATTTCTGTGATGAACTACTTTCCAATAAGGGAGAAGGTATAGTTACCTCATCAACTTCTACTTTCCTCCCACTCACTTCTTTCGAGAGAAACTCCTTCTCTAGAAAGGATCCATTCTTAGCAATGAATATCTTTCCTTCAGATCTATGATAGAAGGTTTACCCAATAGTCTCCTTTGGGTATCCCATGAAGACACATTTCTTCGATTTGGTTTCGACCTTATCAAGTGGAAGCTTTTTCACATAAGCAGCGCAACCCCAAACTTTAAGAAACGACAACTTGTGTTTCTTGCCAAACCACAGTTCATACTGTGTCGTCTCACGGATTTCGATGGTGCACTATTTAACGTGAATGCAGCCGTCTCTAAAGCATAACCCCAAAACGATAGCGGTAAATCAGTAAGAGACATCGTAGATCCCACCATATCTAATAAAGTGTGGTTACGATGTTTGGACACACCATTACGTTGTGGTGTTCCAGGTGGCGTGAGTTGCGAAACTATTCTGCATTGTTTCAAATGAAGACCAAACTCATAACTCAAATATTCGCCTCCACGATTAGATCGTAGAAACTTTATTTTCTTGTTACGATGATTTTCCACTTCACTCTGAAATTCTTTGAACTTTTCAAATGTTCCAGACTTATGCTTCATCAAGTAGATATACCCATATCTTCTCAAATCATCTGTGAAGGTCAGAAAATACCGATACGTGCCTCAAGCATCAACACTCATCAGACCACATACATCACTATGTATTATTTCCAATAAATCTGTTGCTCGCTCCATTGTTCCGGAGAATGGAGTCTTAGTCATCTTGCCCATGAGGCATGGTTCGCAAGTATCAAGTGATTCCAAAAGCCCATTAGCATGGAGTACCTTCATGTGCTTTACACCAATATGACCTAAACGGCAGTGCCACAAATAAGTTGCACTATCATTATTAAGCTTATATCTTTTGGCTTCAATACTATGAATATGTGTATCACTACTATCGAGATTCAATAAAAATAGACCACTCATCAAGGGTCCGTGACCATAAAAGATATCACTCATATAAATAGAACAACCATTATTCTGTGATTTAAATGAATAATCGTCTCGCATCAAATAAGATCCAGATAAAATGTGCATTCTTAACGCTAGCACCAAATAACAATTATTTAGGTCTAATACTAATCCCGAAGGTAGATGTAGAGGTAGCGTGCCGACGGAGATCACATCGACTTTGGAACCATTTCCCACACGCATCGTCACCTCGTTCTTAGCCAATCTTCGTTTAATCTGTAGCCCCTGTTTTGAGTTGCAAATATGAGCAATGGAACCAGTATCAAATACCCAGGCGCTACTACGAGCATTAGTAAGGTACACATCAATAACATGTATATCAAATATACCTTCCACTTTGCCATCCTTCTTATCTGCTAAATACTTGGGGCAGTTCCGCTTCCAGTGACCAGTCCCTTTGCAGTAGAAGCACCCAGTCTCAGGCTTAGGTCCAGACTTGGGCTTCTTCACTTGAACAGCAACTTGCTTGTCGTTCTTCTTGAAGTTCCCCTTCTTCCCTTTGCCCTTCTTCTTGAAACTAGTGGTCTTGTTGACCATCAACACTTGATGCTCCTTCTTGATTTCTACCTCCGCAGCCTTTAGCATTATGAAGAGGTCGGGAATTTTCTTATCCATCCCTTGCATATTATAGTTCATCACGAAGCTTTTGTAGTTTGGTGGCAGTGATTGAAGAACTCTGTCAATGACACTATCATCAGGAAGATTAACTCCGAGCTGAGTCAAGTGGTTGTGGTACCCAGACATTCTGAGTATATGTTCACTGACAGAACTATTCTCCTCCATCTTGCAGCTGTAGAACTTATTGGAGACTTCATATCTCTCAATTCGAGTATTTGCTTGAAATATTAACTTCAACTCCTGGAACATCTCATATGCTCCATGACGTTCAAAACGTCGTTGAAGTCCTGATTCTAAGCCGTAAAGCATGGCACACTGAACTATCGATTAGTCATCAGCTTTGCTCTGCCAGACGTTCATAACATCTGGTGTTGCTCCTGCAGCGGGCTTTGCACCTAGCGGTGCTTCCAGGATGTAATTCTTATGTGCAGCAATGAGGATAATCCTCAAGTTACGGACCCAGTCCGTGTAGTTGCTACCATCATCTTTCAACTTAGCTTTCTCTAGGAACACATTAAAATTTAAAGAAACAGTAGCACGGGCCATTTATCTACAACAACATAGATATGCAAAATACTATCATGTACTAAGTTCATGATAAATTAAAGTTCAATTAATCATATTACTTAAGAACTACCACTTAGATAGACATCTCTCTAGTCATCTAAATGATCATGTGATCCATATCAACTAAACCATCCCCGATCATCACGTGAGATGGAGTAGTTTTCAATGGTGAACATCACTATGTTGATCATATCTACTACATGATTCACGCTTGACCTTTCGGTCTCAGTGTTCCGAGGCCATATATGCATATGCTAGGCTCGTCAAGTTTAACCCGAGTATTTTGCGTGTGCAAAACTGGCTTGCACCTGTTGTATGTGAACATAGATCTTATCACACCCGATCATCACATGGTGTCTCGGCACGACGAACTGTAGCAACGGTGCATACTTAGGGAGAACACTTATACCTTGAAATTTAGTGAGAGATCATCTTATAATGCTACCTGCGTACTAAGCAAAATAAGATGCATAAAGGATAAACATCACATGCAATCAAAATAAGTGATATGATATGGCCATCATCATCTTGTGCCTTTGATCTCCATCTCCAAAGCACCGTCATGATCACCATCATCACCGGCTTGACACCTTGATCTCCATTGTAGCATCGTTGTCGTCTTGTCAACTATTGCCTCTACGACTATCGCTACCGCTTAGTGATAAAGTAAAGCAATTACATGGCGGTTACATTTCATACAATAAAGCGACACCATATGGCTCCTGCCAGTTGCCAATAACTGTTACAAAACATGATCATCTCATACAACAATTTATATATCATCATGTCTTGACCATATCACATCACAACATGCCCTGCAAAAACAAGTTAGACGTCCTCTACTTTGTTGTTGCAAGTTTTACGTGGCTGCTACGGGCTTCTAGAAAGAAACATTCTTACCTATGCATCAAAACCACAACGATTTTTCGTCAAGTGTGTTGTTTTAACCTTCAACAAGGACCGGGCGTAGTCAAACTCAATTCAACTAAAGTTGGAGAAACAGACACCCACTAGACACCTGTGTGCGAAGCATGTCGATAGAACCAGTCTCATGAACGCGGTCATGTAATGTCGGTCTGGGACGCTTCATCCAACAATACCGCCGAATCAAAGTAAGACATTGCGGGTAAGCAGTATGACTATTATCGCCCACAACTCTTTGTGTTCTACTCGCGCATATAACATCTACGCATAGACTTGGCTTGGATGCCACTATTGGGGAATGCAGTATTTCAAAAAAATATCCTACGATCACGCAAGATCTATCTAGGAGATGCATAGCAACGAGAGGGGAGAGTGTTTCTACGTACCCTCGTAGACCGAAAGAGGAAGCGTTTAATAACGCGGTTGATGTAGTCGAACGTACGTCTTCGCGATCCAACTGATCCAAGTACCGAACGCACGGCACCTCCGCGATCAGCACACATTCAGCTCGATCACGTCCATTGAACTCTTGATCCAGTTGAGGCCGAGGGATCCATCGGCACGACGGCGTGGCGACGGTGTTAATGAAGTTACCAGCGCTGGGCTTCGCCTAAGCACTATGATGATATGACCGAGGTGTGTAACTATGGAGGCGGGCACCGCACACGGCTAAAAGATCAACTTGTGTGTTCTAGGGTGCCCACCTCCCCACGTATATAAAGGAGGAAGGGGGAGGCCCGCCGGCCAAGCTAGGCGCGACGGGAGAAGGGGAATCCTACTAGGACTCCAAGTCCTAGTACGTTTCTGTCGTGGGTCTAAGACTGACAGTAGAATGGGGGGTAGGTATGAGGAGGCAAGATCCTAGCTATGGAGTAGTTGTACACATGAGTTTTACGAGTTCAGGCCCTTCTCGGAGGAAGTAACAGCCCTACTTCTCGGTGCCCTGAGGCGGTCGACTGGATTATGCATGTATGTGTTTACAAATGATGCGAACCCTTGTCCTAGAGGAGGGGGTGGCTTATATAGAGTGCGCTAGGACACCTGCTCCCCTCCGTTACACAGGGTTCAATGTACATTAAGAGAGGAACGTTACTGGTAACGCTAGTAATTAAGTGCTATAAATGACAATTAATCCTATAAGTAAATGCTCGACCGTTGTTGATGCAGAGTGGCTTCAGATCTTCTGCTCGTCGAGTGGCTTCTGCAATGGTCGAGTGACATTGATTCTTCCGAGTGGAATGTCTTTGGTCGAGTGGATGATGGTACCCTTTTGTAACACCCTCGATGCGACTATATCTCTCACGTGTCGAGCCACGACTTAGAGGCATAATCGCATTGAAGGCATATGTCGCAAGTTAGACAATCTTCACAACATCCCATGTAATATAAATAATAAAGGGGAGATAACAATAGTTGGCTTACACTCGCCACGTCAATCAAGTACATAAATAACATTACATCATCCAAACACTCATGGCCCGACTACGGCGCCAAAATAAAAGATAACCCAACATGCGACACGGTCCCAATCACCCCCAACTGGGCACCACTACTGATCATCGGGAAAGGAAACATAGTAACATTGAGAGTCTTCGTCGAACTCCCAGTTGAGCTCATACGCGTTTGCTGGAGCGGAATCATCAGGCCCTGCATCTAGTGTAATAGTAATCTGTGAGCCACAGGGACTCAGCAATCTGGCACCCTCGCGATCAAGACTATTTAAGCTTATAGGTATGGCAAGGTAAATATAAGTGGAGCTGCAGCAAGCGACTAGCATATATGGTGGCTAACTTATTAGCAAAAGAGAGCGAGAAGAGGAGGCAAAGCGCGAGCGAGAAACTAGAGAGCAACATGCGCAAACATTACTCCAACACCGTGTCCACTTCCCGGACTCCGCCGAGAAGAGGCCATCACGGTAACACACTCGGTTGATTCATTTTAATTAATTAAGGTTCAAGTTATCTACAACCAGACATTAACAAATTCCCATCTGCCCATAACCGCGGGCACGGCTTTCGAAAGTTCAATCCCTGTAGGGGAGTCCCAACTTAGCCCATGACAAGCTCTCACGGTCAATGAAGGAATAGACCTCCTCCCAAGACGTTCTGATCAGACTCGGTATCTCGGTAATTCAAGACACTTCGACAGGTTAAAACAAGACCAGCAACACCGCCCGAATGTGCCGACAAATCCCGATAGGAGCTGCACATATCTCGTTCTCAGGGCACACTCATATGAGCCGGACGTCGGGTAGGCCAGCCCAGAGTTGCCCCTGGTAGCCCCGGACATCGCTCGGTTGGACCAACACTCAGAGGAGCACTGGCCCGGGGGGGTAAAATAAGATGACCCTTGAGTCTGCAGAACCCAAGGGAAAGAAAAGGCTAGGTGGCGAATGGTAAAACCAATGTTGGGCATTGCTGGAAAAGCTTTAGTCAAGGCGAAATATCAAGGGGTTCCCATTATAACCCAACCGCGTAAGGAACGCAAAATCCGGGAACATAACACCGATATGACGGAAACTAGGGCGGCAAGAGTGGAACAAAACACTAGGCGCGAGGCCGAGCCTTCCACCCTTTACCAAGTATATAGATGCATTAAGATAACAAGATAATATAATGATATCCCAACAAGTAAATAAATGTTCCAACAAGGAACGGGCTCCAATCTTCACCTGCAACTAGCAACGCTATAAGAGGGGCTGAGCAAAGCGGTAACATAGCCAATCAACGGTTTGCTAGGACAATGGTGGGTTAGAGGTTGACATGGCAATTTGGGAGGCTTGCAAGCAAGTGGTAGGCATCGTAGCAATGTCATAGCAACAGAGCGAGCAAACTAGCATAGCAAAGATAGTAGTGATTTCGAGGGTATGATCATCTTGCCTGCACAGTTGTCAGAGTTGACTGGATCCTCAAAAGCAAAGTCAACGGGCTCCTCGTTAGCGAACTCGTCTCCCGGATCTACCCAAACAAGACAAACAAGCAACAAGGACACAATCAACCACGTGCAAGGATCAAGCGATATGATGCAATGATGATATGCTATGCGGGATGCAAAATGCGAGATATGATAGGAAATGCATGAACCTGGCCTCAACTTGGAAAACCAAGTGTTCCACTGGAAAGATGAGATGAAATCACTTGAAAACAATATAAAGAACGCCGGAATCGGAGTTACGGTTTGGAAATGGCAAGCGATTCAAAAATGACACCGGTCTACGATTTACAGCAAGTAGGCCTCTAAATGCAATGAAATGAACATGCTACAGCACCCAAACATGACAAAAAAAATACATGGCAGGGATGTGCACAAGATGCTTAACAAAATTCTAGCACTGAGCTACGGCCAAATCATCCATTAACAGGTTCAAACAAGCATGGCAAAAATGCAAATGGCAAACAGATCTCAGACAGTGAAATCAACAATTGTCTGGAATTTCAGATCAGGTAGCCCTCTTCGGAGCAACAAAACTACATGCTACAGGACCTGATCATGGCAAAGTAAAGCATGGCATGGAGCTACTCAAAGAGCTTAACAAAAGTCCCTTAGTGACCTTGAGCCAAAGGGGATCAGAAAATACAATTGCAAGCACGTGAACATAGCAAAAACATAATCAGTTTTCAGACTTAGTGAAAAACTGACACATGCTGAAATATAACTCAAGTAGGCATGTTTACGAGCTCGATGCACTCACTACGGTGCAAGTCATGGCAAGGCAAGCATACACCATCAAGAAGGCACAAAATGCAAGCTAGACATGGCAAGAACAATAGCATACCATGCACGGATCAACTACAACATCACCGGCAAAATTGCAAACAAGTTGACAATCTGCCCAGATTCACAAAGTAGCAAAAGTAGAGCTCATTGACTCAAGCTAGGGTGCTCCATAATTGCAAACAAAGACATGGATGGATAGAGCACTACAATATTAACAAAACTCTCTTACTGATCATCCTCAAAAGAGTCACGGATCACTAGGAAGCAACAAGAATATATGGCATCATGAGATAAATAGCTCCAGGACTTAGTGAAATCACTAAGTCCCTGAAAACAGACTTAGCGAGTGCACCACTTTGCAAGCTTGCACAAGTCACCACACACATCCTAAAAATACATGGGTTGCACCTCTGGAAACATGACAAAACCCCTAACAAAACACATGTAGAACTCACGGGCATATCATGCACACAATAATCATGGCAAAAATGACAAAAGTGCTAAACGGAGTAGCAGATCTGACAATTAACTCAAGTAGCCCTCTTCTAACAGCATTTTGGGCATCAAGATGAACTCAAATGAAAATGATGCAATGGAATGAAATGATGTACTCTTTGAGATGAACATTTTGATATGCTATATGCATGAATCGGAGCTACGGATGCAAAGTTACGGAGCCGCGAACATGGGCATATGAACAAAAAAATTCTGAGGACTTTGGAAAAATTCAACCTCTAGATCTGGATCTAGGGTTTCGGGGGCACGCGGCCCGAGGTTCGCCGGCGCGAGCTGGAGCTCGCCGGAGTGGCCGGGGAGCAAGGGGCCGGCCGGATCTTCGCTGGATCCGGGCCGGCCGGCGGCGCGCGGCGAGGCGGCGGCGGCGGGGCGGCGCGGTGCGGTGCGGGCAAGGCGGCGGCGCGGTGCGGTGCGGGCAAGGCGGCGGCGCGGTGCGGCGTCGGCGGGGCAGCGCGACGCGGCGGCGGCAGGGCGGCGCGGTGCGGCGGCCGCGGGCGAGGCGAGGCGGCGGCGGCGCGGAGGGAGGCTGGCGGCGGGGCGGCTCGGCCCAGGCGGCGGAGGAGGAGGGCCCGCCCCGGGCCTGGCGGGCCGGCGGGAGGCGGCGGCGGGGAACGAACGCGATGGCGACACGTGGCGGCGGCGGGGACGGCCGGAAAACGTCCGTCGGCAGATTTTTGTCCGGCGCGGCGCGGGGACGATTTCTAGGGTTTCGGAGGTAGGAGGAGATCCGAAAACGGAGGGGTCTATTTATAGGCATAGAGGGAGCTAGGAGAGTCCAAAAGAGGTGCGGTTTTCGGCCACGCGATCGTGATCGAACGCTCTAGATGATGGAGCAGAGTTTGGTGGGTTTTGGGCCAAATTGGAGGGGTGTTGGGCTGCAACACACACGAGGCCTTTTCGATCCCTCGGTTAACCGTTGGAGTATCAAACGAAGTCCAAATGATACGAAACTTGACAGGCGGTCTACCAGTAGTAAACCAAGGCCGCTTGGTAAGTCTCGGTACAATCCGGAAATGTTTAATCCCCGCACACGAAAGAAAGCTAGAAATGGCCACCGGAGGAGAACGAAGCGCCGGAATGCAAAATGGACAACGGGAAAAATGCTCGAATGCCTAAGACGAGCACGCATGCAAATGCAATGCACATGATGATATGATATGAGATGCATGACAATGATAACAACACACGGAGACAAAAACCCGAACCCGAGGAAATAAATAACTTAACGCCGGAAACGGCAAGAGTTGGAGTACAAATAGGGAAAGTTACATCCGGGGTGTTACACCTTTGAATGATTCTGGCTTTAGGGTGATGTCCGAGGGGAAGGTGTCTAGGTCAGGCCTATGACCCTAGCCTAGGTACATAACCTCATCATTAGCCCCCGAATGGTTCAGGGCCTGAGTGGAGAAGGAGTTGATAACCTCTCCGATTCAGCTTTTGCGCTTCGGAAATGTCTTGTCCAGAGGTCGAATGAACATTCAAGATGACTTCAACTGCTTGTTCAGTCGCCTTGATCCATTCTTGGTTTTGTCGAGTGAACTTTCATTGTTGAGCTTCGAGTGTTGATATGGGAAAAATCTTCCGTCTGACGGGTTGCTCTGATGTCTTCGGATTTCACGGGATTCAAATTTTGGGAAGCGCGCCGGACGGGGGAGGCCGCAGTAATCGGGGCGGATTAGGCAGGCCGCCTTGATCTCCGCACCACCTTTTCCACCATGTATCGCGTGCGCAACTGTTGCGGGATTTGATTGGATCGCCTGGGCCCATGAGTCAGCCACTCGGAAATGCCCTCATATAAGGCGTTGGACAGGGATCTTCGCACTGTGCGTTCTCATTGTTCCCCTTCCTCCTCTGTTTTCTCCACTGCATCTGCCTCTGCTCTCGGTGTTGTCACCCTTCTCGAACTCGATCCGCTGCCATGGGGAAGGAGAAGACAGTGGCGTTGGAGCGTGCGAAGAAGGCGAAGGCGAAGGCGAAAGGGAAGAGGACCAGCCGGGGCAGATCTTCGTCGAGGTTCGGCCTGCCGCCTGGCTGGATCCAGGGCGACTGGATCCGCTCGACAATCAGCCAAGATGATATCAATGACTTGGTTGAGGGGGGACTGATCCCCACTAATCGGCGCGGCTCCCTGGGAACGAGACCGAGCCGCAGCCGCGGGAGGGTGAGTGCGTTCTCCTTGCCACTCATGTTGACCGCGGGTTTTCTTTGCCTCCCCATCCTTTCTTTCGCAGTTTCTTAAACTTTGTTGGGGCTCAACTCCACCACTTTTCTCCAAACACCATCGTGTACCTTGCCGCTTTCGTGTCCATGTGCGAGAACTTCTTGGGTTGTCGACCACACTGGGGTCTCTTCAAGCACATATTCACGTGTCGCTCTCAGACGGCCAAGAAGGCCAACCTGAGTGACGAGAGGACGCGCGTGATACAGATGTGCGGGGGTCTTGGAATTCAGATGAGGAACAAAAGCACTTTCCTGACTATGATCCTTCCCGACTCGGTCCTGGGTTGGCAGTCGACCTGGTTCTACTGCAAGGACCAACTGACTCCGGGCCAGTCGACTGTACTTCCTCCCTTTTCCATGACTCGAGTGGAGAAGCCCTCCACCTTGAGAGTGATCCCAGAGGAGAAGGTGCAGGTGAAGGTCTTGGTCGAGCGGGTTGTCCAACTCGTCCGCGACGGAGTGACCGGTATGGACCTGTTGGAGGTCTTCCTCAGTCGACGTATCCAACCACTCCAAGCTCGTGACCATCCGATGTGATGTACTCGGGACTCAAGGATTCCACTCGGATCCACCCAGAGGATGTCAGTGAGGACACGGTGGAGCAGTGGCTGAGAGGTATTACTAGCAACAAGGATAACCCCCGGGGGTCCAGGAGGGTGGTTCCATTCGACTATTTGCGCCAGCCAGAACAGGTACGATTCTGCATTGTCGACTGTCTTCTTGATTTACTATGTAACATCTTGTTGACGGCCGACTGTCTTTCTTTTGTTTGTTGTCTTTCAGGCCCTTGTTGATATGTACTCAATGCCCAATGGAGTGCGGGAGCAAAATGTCGAGGGAGAGGCGAACGGGGGCGAGCGTGGAGAGTGGCACTCGGATGCAGAGGAGGACGAGGAGAGCGACGACCCGAGTGATGAAGAAGAGGTCGACTCGCCTCCTCGCAGAGAAAGGAGGTCCAAGCACGCTCATGACCCGGCAAGCACCCCTGACCTGGTGGCCGCACCAACTGGGCAGTCTTCAAAGCACCATCGGACGTCTTCTCCAGTGCTGACCGAGAAGGTATCGAAACAGCCCAAGACTACGCCGCCTCCAGTGCTGAAACCACCGAAGGGCGCATCATCCAAACCTCCGAAGGCTTTGCCCAAAATCAAAGTGGTCATTCCCACAGTCTCTGGGTAACAATCTGGCCTGATCCTTTGGTTGACTTGGGTAACAGAACGTAACCGACTGAATGCTGATATTTGCAGTGCTGCCACTTCTGGAACTTCCACCCACCAGTACTGAGACAAGGAGATGGAAGACGCGGTTACCTCCGACCCAGGTACAATTCTCGTGATCTTGTTCTTGATTATTTGGTCGATTAAATTCTGGTGATTCACTTGGAGTCGACTGATTTCTTTGCAGCCCCACTCAATTTTATCGAGCTTCCGGATGACGATGAAGACATGATACCGAGGCCCAGAAGGAGCAAGAAAGCAGCAGCTGGCAAGATATCTCAGTCGGAACTGGCGACAGAACCAACAGTCCAGCAACCTGAAGATGCAGGTAGAGCCTCTATAACTTTTGGTGTCGCAGTGTCGAGTGAACGCCCCGCACCGTCGACTGTACCAGTGTTTTCTTCAGTCATCCAACCTCATGCCTCGGAGCCCCAAGCTACTGTATCTGGACCGTCTGTCCCCTTCTTCACCAGCTATCATGTTCCGGAAAGCCAATCGGACGCTGCTGCAGAGGCTATCCATCAGGCTGGCGTAATGATGGAGCGGATGAAGGCGGTGCAAGACAATAGCCAGGCTGCTTACGTTGCCAGCACGGCTCTCCGAGCCAATGTCAAGGTAAGTTGACTTCCGACTGAACTTGTTCTATTAGGATATGCTACTTGAATATTTTCCTTCGTACAATCTCTTGTTGTCTGCTTCGAATCTGTACACCCACTGGGTGTTTTGTTGTCTTTAGTATTTGCACTCTTCCACTCGGTCTGGTTGAATGGGATGTGAATCAGTGGGGGCACGCTAAGTGCACCCACTGGGTGTAGTCCCCGAGTCCGCGGTCGACTGCAGGCAGTCGGCTAGGGTCTGAGCGCTTCTTTCTCTTTCCTTTCTTCCACTCGACCTGGGCAGAGCATGCCGAGTAGGATCTGGACCAGTGGGGGCACGCCAAGTCCACCCACTAGGTGTAGTCCCCGAGACCGCAGTTGGCTGCTCGCAGTCGGCCGGGGTCTGAGTACTTTGTTTTTTTACTCAACCTAGGCGGACCTGCCGAGTGGAAACTAAACTAGTGGGGGCACGCCAAGTGCACCCACTGGGTGTAGTCCCCGAGACCGCAGTCGGCTGCTGGCAGTCGCTTGGGGTCTGAGTAAACTTTGAAGTTTTATTCACTCAGAAGTAAATAATCTTTGATCTTGTCGATTGATATGTCTTTTACTTTCTGCAGAAATCTTGTACTCTCATTTCCAAGTTCGCCGAATTTGAGGAGAAGTAGAGGCAGCTCAACCTTGACCTGGAGCTGGCTCAACAAAACTTGAAGAAGGCTCAAGATGAAGTTGCCGGTATGGAAGGTAACTGCCTGTTTACTGCTCATGTCGATCGCCTTTTTAAATTATCCCTTTGATCTTTTGTTTGATCTAAATGCTTATTTTGTATAGAAAATGAGGTTGGCTCTGGAGAAGAAGGACTTGGACCTTGCTGCTGCACAGAAGGAGGCTCAAGAGAAGACTACCCTTGCTGACCAGAAGCTGGCTCCAGTCGGAGCGCTGGAAGAGGAAGTCAGCAAACTGAAGTCCTCTCTCACTGAATCCAACTGAGAGGTGACTCGTCTGAAGAAGGATAAGGTGGCTCTGAATGAGAAGCTGGAATCCATGGCTCATAAGAGAAATGACTTGGAAGCTTATCTAAGAACTCTCGCCAAGAAGCTCTTTCTTATGCTCGAAGGTACCCCTTTTAATCTGACTGCTTTACTGCTTGCAAGCTAGACCTGTCTAGTCGACTCACTAACTCCTAGACTGCAGAATTCTGTCAAAACTTTGACGAGGAGACTGGACGGATCGAGACGGGTTTGGACCCTATCGTTTCTCCAGTTGGTGACGAGGCTGCCATGAATGTGCTTCGACTGGAATCCCGCGTCGCCAGTGTTACAAGTTATCTTGCTCGTCTGAAGGTGGCAGTTTCACGCATCGACTCATCGCTCTGGCCAAGGGTGACGCTTCAAATTGATCTCGAGTCTCTGATGACTCGACTCAATGAGGTCCCCGGTCGAGTGCAGGAATGGAAGAAGTCCTCTGCCCGATGTAGTGCTGACGCGGCTCTGTCGCTGGTAAGAGTCCATTGCAAGGAGGCCCGCGAAGATAAGCTAGCGGCGATCAAAGTCGCCAACACCAAAAGGCATGACTTCCTGTCCTTCATGAAGACTTTCATTGCTGCTGCCACTCGGATCGCTGATGGAATTGACTTGGACGAATTCGTCGAGCCTACGAGCCCTCCTCCTGTCGAATGAACAAACTTGAGATTTCAACTTGCCTTAAATTTGCCTCGGAATGCCGAGTGGTTTCTGTAACCGTTAAACTCCTTCGGGCCTGATGCCCGAGTACTTTTATCTTCGTTTTGAGACTCTTGAGATTTTATCCGATCTTGGTTTATCTTCTTCATATGCTTGCGTTTATCTTCGAGTATAACTTGTTCTTCGCTCGGACTCTCCTTCAAAATGCAACTCTGAAGGGGATATCCCAGTCGACCAGCACCTCGCCATCCTTGCAGATAAGGATGGAGCGCACATTGTATTTGTGGCGCAGCTCCGTGAGGGGATTGCAGTCGACCTGCACCTCGTCATTCTTGCGGATAGGGATGGAGCGGACATTGTACTTGTAGCGTAGCTCCGTGAGAGGATTGCAGTCTACCTGCACCTCGTCATCCTTGCGGATAGGGATGGAGCGGACATTGTACTTGTAGCGTAGCTCCGTGAGAGGATTGCAATCGACCTACACCTCGTCATCCTTGCGGATAGGGATGGAGTGGACATTGTACTTGTAGCGTAGCTCCGTGAGAGGATTGCAGTCAACCTGCACCTCGTCATCCTTGCGGATAGGGATGGTTTTGGAACTTAGGCGAGTATTGGACTGCAGCTAAGCCTCCGAGTGTGAGGTTTGCTCATCACTCGGTAGGATTTTTGAAACTTAGGCGAGTACGGGACTGCAGCTAAGCCTTCGAATGTGAGGTTTGCTCATCACTTGGTAGGATTTTTGAAACTTAGTCGAGTACTGGACTGCAGCTAAGCCTCCGAGTGTGAGATTTGCTCATCGCTCGGTAGGATTTTTTAAACTTAGGTGAGTACTGGGCTGCAACTAGGCCTCCGAGTGTGAGGTTTTCTCATCACTTGGTAGGATTTTTGAAACTTAGGCGAGCACTGGACTGCAGCTAAGCCTCCGAGTGTGAGGTTTGCTCATCACTCAGTAGGATTTTTGAAACTTAGGCGAGTACTGTATTGCAGCTAAGCCCCCGAGTGAGAGACTTGCTCATCACTCGGTAGGATGGTTTTGAAACTTAGGCGAGTACTGGATTGCAGCTAAGCCCCTGAGTGAGAGACCTGCTCATCACTCGGTAGGATTTTTGAAACTTAGGCGAGTACTGAACTGCAGCTAAGCCCCCGAGTGAGAGACTTGCTCATCACTCGGTAGGATTTTTGAAACTTAGGCGAGTACTAGACTGCAGCTAAGCCTCCGAGTGTGAGGTTTGCTCATCACTCGGTAGGATTTTTGAAACTTAGGCGAGTACTGGACTGCAGCTAAGCCTCCGAGTGAGAGACTTGCTCATCACTCGGTAGGATTTCTGAAACTTACGTGAGTACTGGACTGCAGCTAAGCCTCTGAGTGAGAGACTTGCTCATCACTCGGTAGGATATTTGAAACTTAGGCGAGTACTGGACTGCAGCTAAGCCTCTGAGTGAGATACTTGCTCATCACTCGGTAGGATTTTTGAAACTTAGGCGAGTACTGGACTGCAGCTAAGCCCCCGAGTGAGATACTTGCTCATCACTCGGTAGGATTTTTGAAACTTAGGCGAGTAATGGACTACAGCTAAGCCCCCGAGTGAGAGACTTGCTCATCACTCGGTAGGATTTTTGAAACTTAGGCGAGTACTGGACTACAGCTAAGCCACCCACTGGGGGATTTCAGAAACATGTGTAAACAATCGACAATCTTTTTAGAAGGCTGTAAAACTCTTGCCTTTGATAGACAAAATACAAAGGTGTTTTTTATTACATCTCAGCAGACTGAGTGTTTAAGTATAAAAGGAGCGGAGCAGCTCCGCATTCCAGGCGCGCGGCTCGTCTTTCTTGTGCTCTACGTCGGAAAGGTGGTATGCTCCATTGTGGAGCACTCTGGTGACCACGAAGGGGCCTTCCCAAGAGGGAGCAAGCTTGTGTGGTTTCTGTTGATCCACTCGGAGAACTAAGTCTCTCTCTTGAAATGCTCGACCCCTCATATTTCTGGCATGGAATTGACGCAAATCTTGTTGATAAATGGTTGATCGGATCAAGGCCATCTCTCTTTCTTCTTCAAGGAGGTCAAATGCATCTTGTCGCGCTTGTTCTGCTTCTTCCTTTGTGAAAATCTCGACTCGGGGTGCATTGTGGAGCAAGTCACTCAGAAGTACAGCTTCGGCTCCATAAACCAAGAAAAACGGGGTTCTGCTAGTCGACCGATTGGGAGTTGTCCTCAATCCCCATAATACTGATGGAAGTTCATCGACCCAGGCTCCTGCTGCGTGTTTGAGGTCACGCATCAGTCGAGGTTTCAGTCCTTTGAGAATCAATCCATTTGCCCTTTCAGCCAGTCCATTCGACTGGGGGTGAGCGACCGAGGCATAGTCGACTCGAGTACCTTGTGAAGCACAAAAAGTCCTGAACTCATCAGAATCAAATTTTGATCCATTATCAGTGATGATGCTGTGGGGAACACCATATCTGAATGTTATCTCTCTGATGAAGCTGGCGGCAGTACTGGCATCAAGGTTCTTGATAGGCTTGGCTTCAATCCACTTGGTGAACTTATCGACTGCAACAAGCACATGAGTGAATCCACTCCTGCCAGTCCTCAAAGGTCCAACCATATCCAATCCCCAAAAAACAAAAGGCCAGACGAGCGGAATGGTTTTCAGGGCTGACGCAGGCTTGTGAGACATGTTGGAGTAGAACTGACAACCTTCACATTTGTCGACTATTTCTTGTGCCATCTCATTTGCTCGAGGCCAGTAAAATCCCGCTCGGTATGCTTTGGCCACAATTGTCCGAGAGGACGCATGGTGACCACAGGTCTCCGAGTGGATATCATTGATGATCACTCGACCTTCTTCAGGTGTTATGCATTTCTGGCAGACTCCAGTCACACTTTCTCTGAACAACTGTCCTCTTATCACGGTGAAGCCCTTAGATCGACGGACGATCTGTCGAGCCTCTTCTTAATCTTCTGGGAGTTCTCTTCTAAGAATGTATGTGATATATGGTACCATCCAATCGGGGGTGATGACCAAAAGTTCCATGATCAAGTCGACCACGGCTGGAATCTCGATTTCAGTCGGATCAGTGGAACTCTTCGGCTGTGGGGGCTCTTCAGTGAAGGGATCTTCTTGAACTGAGGGTGCATGAATATGCTCCAGGAACACATTACTGGGAATGGCTTCTCTCTTGGAGCCTATCTTTGCCATATCATCAGCTGCTTGATTTTTCAGTCGGGGGATGTGATGGAGCTCTAACCCCTCGAACCTCTTTTCTAACTTCCTTACTGCATTGCAATAACCGGTCATGGTTGGGCTTCTGACGTCCCACTCCTTCATCACCTGATTGACCACTAAATCTGAGTCGCCATAGACCATGAGGCGACGGACGCCGAGTGAAATGGCCATATGCAACCCATACAGAAGTGCCTCGTATTCTGCCTCATTGTTGGAAGAGTCAAAGTGAATTTGGAGAACATAACTGAGTTTGTCACCACGGGGGGAGACCAATGCCACTCCAGCACCGGAACCATTCAGCATCTTGGACCCATCGGAGAACATGGTCCAATGCTCCAAGTGAATTTGGGCTAGAAGTTGCTGTTCGATCCACTCGGCAAGGAAATCAGCTACTGCTTGGGACTTAATAGCCTTCTTTGCTTCAAACTTGATATCCAGGGGAAGGAGTTCAATCGCCCACTTTGCCACTCGACCAGTTGCATCTCTGTTGTTCAGAATCTCCGACAATGGAGCGTCACTGACGACTGTAATAGAATGATTAGAAAAATAGTGTGCAACCTTCTTTGTGGTCATGTAAATTCCATAAACAAGCTTCTGATAATGGGGATATCTTTGCTTTGATGGAGTCAGGACTTCAGAGACGTAATATACTGGGCGCTGAACTTTATAAGTTTCCCCTTCTTCTTCCTGCTCGACCGTGAGTACTGTACTGACAACTTGTCCAGTGGCTGCAATGTAAAGGAGTAAAGGCTCTTTGCTGATTGGTGCAGCAAGCACCGGCTGGGTGGAAAGCAGGGCTTTGAGCTCTACAAATGCTGCATCAGCTTCGGGAGTCCACTCGAACTTATCAGACTTCTTCATCAGTCGGTAAAGAGGCACTGCCTTTTCACCGAGACGAGAAATGAATCAACTCAGAGCGGCCAAACAACCAGTAAACTTTTGGACATCATGCACACGCACAGGGCGTTTCATCCAAAGAATGGCACCAACTTTCTTTGGGTTAGCATCAATCCCTCGTTCGGAAACGAGGAAACCGAGTAATTTTCAGCCAGGAACTCGGAATGTGCACTTTGATGGATTAAGCTTGATATCATACCTTCTGAGGTTGGCAAAGGTTTCATCAAGGTCAGCCAGCAGGTCGGAACCTTTACGTGACTTTACTACAATGTCATCCATGTATGCTTCCACATTCCGACTGATTTGAGTGAGCAGACACTTTTGAATCATCCTCATGAATGTGGGTCCGGCGTTCTTTAGGCCGAATGGCATAGTGACGTAACAGAAACATCCGAATGGAGTGATGAAAGCCGTTTTTATCTCATCGGGTCCATACAGTCGGATCCGATGGTACCCGGAATAGGCGTCCAAGAAGGACAAGCGCTCACACCCTGCAGTTGAGTCGACAATTTGGTCGATGTGGGGAAGAGGAAAATAATCTTTCGGGCATGCCCGATTGATATTCTTGAAGTCAATGAACATGCGAAGTGAATCATCCTTCTTGGGGACCATGACAACATTGGCGAGCCACTCGGAGTGGTAAATCTCTCGAATGAACTCAGCTGCCAAGAGCCGAGCCACTTCCTCACCAATTGCTTTTCTCTTCTGGACGGCGAACCGTCGGAGATGTTCCTTGACTGGTTTTACTTTTGGGTCGACTCGCAAACGATGCTCATCCAGTCCCCTGGGTACACCCGGCATGTAAGAAGGATTCCATGCAAAGATGTCCCAGTTCTCACGGAGGAACTGGATGAGCGCTTCTTCCTATTTACTGTCGAGTGTTGACGAAATATGGGTCGGAGCAGCATTGGGATCGGTCGGGTGGATATGAATTCGCTTCGTTTCTCCTGACGACTGAAATGCAGACTCTGTGGTAGGCTTCTTGGCTCGCAGCAAATCACTCGGATCTGCATCTTTCTGGTACTCTTGCAGTTCCACTACTACCATCTGTGCATCGGCAATTTTTGAACCATTCCGAAAACACTCTTCTGCCTTCTGTCGATTGCCGGTGACAGTGATTACTCCTTTGGGACCAGGCATCTTCAATTTGAGATACACGTAACATGGTTGACCCATAAAACGTGCATAAGCGGGTCTTCCCAGAATGGCATGATAAGCACTCTTGAAATTCACTACCTCAAACATCAACTTTTCCTTGCGGTAATTCTTGGAATCACTGAAAACCACATCAAGTGCGATCTAGCCGAGTGACTGAGCCTTCTTGCCGGGTATAACACCGTGGAAACTCATGTTGCTTTCACTAAGATTGGACATCGGAATGCCCATTCCCTTCAAGGTTTCAACATAAAGGATATTCAGGCCACTGCCACCATCCATCAGCACCTTAGTTAGTTGAGTGCCTTCGACTACTGGGTCGACCACCAGTGCTTGCCTCCCAGGGGTGGCTATATGCGCTGGGTGGTTTGACTGGTCGAATGTGATGGCAGTCTGGGACCACTTTAGATAACTGGGTGTTGCCGGAGCAACCATGTTCACCTCCCTGTTAATAACCTTCAATCGACTTTTGCCAACATCAGCAAAAATCATCAGCGTGGAATTGACATTGGGAAAGCCGTCATCATCTTCTTCCCTATCCTCACCTCTGTCCGACTCTTTTTCCTTTTCCTTGGGTTGTTTCTCTCGGAACTGCTGAATCAGGAAACGACATTGTCGAGTGGTGTGTTTAGGGTAAATGATGTTCCCCTCTTCATCTTTCTTGGTATGAATATGGCACGGTAAATCCAACACATCATTCCCATCTTTATCCTTCACTTTTTTGGGATTCCAGGGCCCTTTGGGCTTTCCTTTGAACTTTCCTTGGGCAACAGCTAAAGATTCACCAGGAGCTTCTGGTTCGGCTTTTCGCTTCTGTTTCCGACTAGAATTCCCTCCTCCGGTTTCTTGGGCGACTGTTTTGTGTTTGCCACTCCGGAGTCAGTCTTCCTCTTCACCAGTGGCATATTTGGTGGCAATCTCAATCATCTGAGTCAGAGTCATATCCCCTGTCCGACCGAATTTCAGGTTCAACTCCCGATACTTAACGCCTTCCTTGAAGGCGCAAATTGCTTGGTGATCTGACACATTTTCCACTGTATGGTGCAACGTGATCCATCTCTGGATATAATCTCTCAAAGTTTCATTCGGTTTCTGGACACAACACTGCAATTCTGTCAACCCTGCCGACCTTTTGCAAGTGCCTTCAAAGGTCCTAACAAACACTCGAGCAAGTTCTTCCCAACTATATATACTGCCAGGGGCCAACTGATTCAACCACGCTCTGGCAGAGCCCTCCAACATCAAGGGGAGGTGCTTCATGGCCACATCATCATTGCCACCACCAATCTGCACAGCCACTCGGTAATCCTCAAGCCAAGTGTCTGGCTTGGACTCGCCGGTGAACTAGCTGACTCCAGTCGCCAACCTGAAGTTGGGAGGAATCACTACTACTCTGATGGCTCTGCTGAAACACTCGGGTCCTGAAACGTGTACCCTGCTTCCAGTTGGATGATCTCTATCGTGACCTTCTCTGTGAGCTCTGTTTGTATCAACCAGAATTCTTCGTTCGCCATTGCGGGGGCGCCTGTCATCTTGCCGCCGAGGCACGTATGACCCACTCCTCGGAGGAGGCGTGGGCACTCGACGATGGTGGTCGTGGTCGAGTCGATGATCATACTGCTCCCAGTTCCTGTACTGATCTTGCCGGTACCCACGTCCCTCATGCCGCGGAGGCGATCTTGGGCTGTGGGCAGATTGGACAGTATCCGCCACCACAAACCTGCTGTGAATCCTATTCCGCGAGTGAGATACTGTTGTATTTTGCTCCCCTGCTGCTCGGAGTAAAGCCCGGATCTGCATCAAACCTCGGCCAGCTTCTGACTGGGAAGGTTGAATTGACTCTGCTATTCTAGCTGCAGCTATGAGATTCTGGATCGGAGTCCGATATACCTGAGTCGGAGGAGGAAAAAGTTGTCGTCGACTGGACTCGGGGATCCGCTGCCGAGCACGCTCGTCGAGTGCGCGCTGGAGGTTCTCTAGTCGAGTGTGCTCAGCCAAGGTGGCCAGGCGCGCCTCCTCCAAGGCCCAGGCCTCGGGGGTTTCTCCAATGATAGGAGTGTGAAGTGCATCCATATTACGGCGACAAAGATCTTCCCTCTGCTGGGAAGAGAGGGGTTCGGGGCGGTACTCCTCGTCAACACGCGACGGATCACCGCCGCCATCGCCACCGCCTTCCCGAGTGAAGCCAGTAGGACTGCGTGGTCCATTGACCATCAAGACTTCCGCTGCGGGGTCGCTGCTGTCGCATTCGGACGCAGTCTCGACGGAGCCAGTTGACAGATCGAACAGGCCGTAGAGAGTTTCGTCAGGCTTGATTGGCGCAATTTGCGGGGTGGCCGATTGGCGGGCCATCACATGCCTCACCCACCATTGAAGCCGCGACCGACCGGATCGCTGGCGCCGGCGAATAACGGAGAGGGAGGTTGCCACAGGAGTCGACTGATACGGAGTCAACGGTTGTGAAAGAAGGACACCGCGAACGCACACACGGAAGTGCGTCGCCCCACGGACGGGGAGCGCCTTGACGTCGAGTGGAGCTTCGTGAAGCCAAGTGGAGTCGTCGGCGATGAAGACGAGCGCGCCGAGACGGATCTCGCGGCCTTCAGCCAATCCTCCGCCGGAAACCATGATGATGGGAATCGGAAGAATCGCAACTTATCCAATAAACTGCTAAGACACCCGCAGTCGGCGGGGGTCTGAGAGAACTAAAAATCTTCTTAGCTGGTACTGATAGAACTTTTTTCTCTCCGACTCAAAGGTCGAGTAGAACTTGAGTGATCTGGAGATGGTCTTGCGTCGAGCAAAATGTTTCTTTCTGAGTTCTCTTCCAGTGGGGGCACGCTGAGTACACCCACTGGGTGTAGTCCCTGAGCCTCTGTCGGACAAGATGAGTCGAGCAGAGGGTTTAAGTCTCTTGATAAACCTCCTCGCAGTCGACACGATAAATATCTTTTAGTCTGAAATTGAGTCAATCAGATGCATCTTCAAACGCTTGACATGGTAAATAAGCTCAGCCTGGAGCTGAGGCAGTCGGACTGATCTTCATGCACTCGGCACGGAATAAATTCAGCCTGGAACTCATTCAAGCAGGTGAATCTTCGTGCTCTCGGCACGGTGAATGAATTAGGCTTTGAAACTGCCGACTGTAGAAAAAAGCTGGACACTCCATGGAGTAATCGTTCCAGTAGTACTTCTTATATTGACCGTTAGATTTTGCGTGAAAGGGGTATTTGTAAGAGTACATTGTATCCGTAGAGGAGCTTCATTTGCACCCTTTTGCATGAAAGGGGTATTTGTCCGAGTGGACGTGCTTCTCGACTGATCGGGGTATGTTGACTGCAAGGAAAAACTTGGTGGCACTTGTATGTCTCCCGGAGGAGATAGACTAGTGGTCTGACATGGACGTGCCATGAAACCCGAGTGACGAGGCTAGTGTGTGGGCTGACTCCCCAGAGAGAAGCCACTCATTATCCCGGGGGAACACCAACACATGCCATCTCTGAGTCCAAGTTCGTGAAATTGACGCCTTGGAGCCTAGGATAAAGGCCAAGTGTATCCGTAGAGGAGCGTCATTTTCACCCTTTTGCAGTCCTGAAGATGACTTCAAGAAATGATTTGGGTGATCGTCCGAGTGGATAGTACTACCCTTATAGATTTTCGGTGGAATGAGCATGTATGGTCAGAAAGATATTCCTGATGTGATCAATGGGTTGATCGAATGGGTGTAACCCCTGAGGGCAGCATGGCCAATGGATGTGCGTAGACCCCGAGTGATGCTCGAAAGAGGTAAGCTTGCTACAGAGTGTGATATGTGGTTTGATCATATGAGTAACTTAGTCATTCCCGTGCTGAGGGTGTAGAGGTAAATACATGTCCAACTGATGGTGATGCGCGAGGCGGCTGAGGGGCGATGATATGTACAACCGAGTGATGACGTGCGGAGCGGCCGAGTGGTGAAGACGTGCCCAACCGAGTGGCGACGCGCGGGACGACCGAGTCGTGATGTGCGAGGTGGTCGAATGATGAAGACGTGCGCAACAGAGTGGCGATGCGTGGGGCAGCTGAGTAGTGAAGATGTGCACAACTGAGAGGCGACGCGTGGAGCAGCCGAGTGAGGATGCGCGAGCTGGCCGAGTGAAGGACTACGTGTCCAGCAAAGTGGTGACGCGCGGGGCGGCCTTGTGGTGAAGGCATGCATAACCGAGAGGCGATGCGCGGAGCGGCCGAGTGGTGAAGACGTGCATAACCGAGTGGCGACATGCGGGACGAACAGGTGAGGATGCGCGAGGTGGCCGAGTGCTACGTCTTGAGCTTGCGTTGGTTTTCCCCGAAGAGGAAGGGATGATGCAGCAAAGTAGCGTAAGAATTTCCCTCAGTTTTTGAGAACCAAGGTATCAATCCAGTAGGAGCCCACGCTCAAGTCCCTCGTACCTGCACAAAGAAGTAGCTACTCGCAACCAACACGATTAGGGGTTGTCAATCCCTTCACGGTCACTTGCGAGAGTGAGATCTGATAGATATAATATTTTTGGTATTTTTGGTATAAAGATGCAAAGTAAAAAGTAAAAGCAAAGCAAGATTAAAGTGATGGAGATTGATATGATGAGAATAGACCCGGGGGCCATAGGTTTCACTAGTGGCTTCTCTCAAGAGCATAAGTATTCTACGGTGGGTGAACAAATTACTGTTGAGCAATTGACAGAATTGAGCATAGTTATGAGAATATCTAGGCATGATCATGTATATATGCATCACGTCCGTGACAAGTAGATCGAAACGATTCTGCATCTACTACTCTTACTCCACTCATCGACTGCTATCCAGCATGCATCTAGAGTATTAAGTTAAAAACAGAGTAATGCCTTAAGCAAGATGACATGATGTAGAGAGATAAATTCATGCAATATGAAATAAACCCCATCTTGTTATCCTCGATGGCAACGATACAATACGTGCCTTGCTGCCCCTTCTATCACTGGGTAAGGACACCGCAAGATCGAACCCAAAGCTAAGCACTTCTCCCATGGAAAGAACTACCAATCTAGTTGGCCAAACCAAACGGATAATTCGAAGAGACTTGCAAGGATAACCAATCATACATAAAAGAATTCAGAGAAGATTCAAATATTATTCATAGATAGATTTGATCATAAACCCACAATTCATCGGTCTCAACAAACACACCGCAAAAAGAAGATTACATCGAATAGATCTCCACAAGAGAGGGGGGACTTTGTATTGAGATTCAAAGAGAGAAAGAAGCCATCTAGCTACTAACTATGGACCCGAAGGTCTAAGGTAAACTACTCACACTTCATTGGAGGGGCTAGGATGATGTAGAAGCCCTCCGTGATGACGGCCCTCTTTCGGTGGAGCTCCGGAACAGGCCCCAACATGGGATCTCGTGGATACAGAAAGTTGCGGCGGTGGAATTAGGTTTTTGGCTCCTGTTCTGATCGTTTGGGGGTACGTGTGTATATATAGGAGGAAGAAGTACGCCGGAGGAGCAACGACGGGCCCACGAGGCAGGGGCGCGCCCTAGGGGGGGCGCCCCCCACCCTCGTGACCGCCTCTTTTGTTCCTTGGAGCAGGGTCCAAGTCTCCTGGATCACGTTCGGTGAGAAAATCACGTTCCCGAAGATTTTATTCTGTTTGGACTCCGTTTGATATTCCGTTTATCCGAAACACTAAAATAGGCAAAAAAATAGCAATTCTGGGCTGGGCCTCCGGTTAATAGGTTAGTCCCAAAAATAATATAAAAGTGGAAAATAAAGCCCAATGTAGTCCAAAACAGTAGATAATATAGCATGGAGCAATCAAAAAATATAGATACGTTGGAGACGTATCACCGAGTGAAGGACTACATGTCCAACCAACTGGCGACGCGCGGGGCGGCCATGTGGTGAAGGCATGCACAACCGAGAGGTGACGCGCGGAGCGGCCGAGTGGTGAAGACGTGCATAACCGAATGGCGGCGTGTGGGACGGATGAGTGAGGATGCGCGAGGTGGCCGAGTGAAGGACTACATGTCCAGCCAAGTGGTGGTGCCCGGGGTGGCCGTGTGGTGAAGGCATGCACAACCGAGAGGCGATGCGTGCAGCGGCCGAGTGGTGAAGACGTGCATAACCGAATGGCGACGTGTGGGACGGACGAGTGAGGATGCGCGAGGTGGCCGAGTGAAGGACTACGTGTCCAGCCAAGTGGTGATGCGCGGGGTGGCCGAGTGACGATGCGCGGTGTGGCCAAGTGACGACGTGCGGGGCGGCCGAATGAAACATTGTGTGTCCAGCCAAGTGGCTGAAACGGTCTTCCAAGGAGTTAGCCAGATGCTTTCAAAGCTAATGTATTGACGAGGTGGATGTAGTGCGGTTGCGACGCAACAAGACCGACGTGACAACTGAGTCTGGGTAGGAATGAAGATGGCGTGCAGAGCGTCTGGGTGATTATAAAACTTGTCAAAGTGGTGGATCGAATGCACTTGTTGAAGTGAAGGATCTAACTGGCGATGAAGTTCTCGACCACTCAGGAGAGTGTCATTCCAAATGAGATGCATCCCCCGAGTGCGGCGTAGCCCCCGAGCGTACTACAGGCTTCGAAAACGGACATGTCGGTATATGAAAAATATAGTTTGGAATAGATGATTTACAATTCATCAAGTCGGATTCGGGTAAAGATGAGGAGAAGCTTCCGAGTGATGCTCAAAAGAGGCAAACTCGCAAAGGAGTGAAGTGTGAAGTTTAATTATAAAAGGGACTTATCTGTCTCATTTCTGACGAGGTCTATGTCATTGATACGATGCAGAGGATTCCACACAGAGGGGTTGGCCGGATGTGTTTGAAGTCAACAGAGCGACAAGGTCGGTGTTGTGGTGCGCTAGGACCGGTACGGTGACCGAGTCCGAGCAGCGATGAAGTTGGCGCATAGGGCCGTCGAGTGATCGCGTAACTTGTGTAAAAAATGGTACAAGCTGACGAAATAATTTCTCGAGGAAATTTGATGTGTGCTGAAATGATTTGTGTGAATAACACCCATAGACACCCGCTGGGAGTGCAAGGGGCTTGATGGTTAACTAGCAAGAGTCTGAAAGAGCGAAGGATCCGTTCGAACTTGTCAAAGTGACGGATCCGACTGAACTCGTTGGAGTGTTGGCTTAAATAAAACAGAAGTGTAATGTTCCGACTGAGTTGCAGCCCCCGAGGACCGATGCAAACTCGAAATGAAGAACACATGATATTCGTGAATGACGTATGCGAAAAAATAGATGTTGGACTCGGGAGTCACATAACCAATGCTAAGCTAGTATGTAAAAATAGGCAGCCGAGCGTAGAGGCACACTCGCTGGCGTGGCCTCCAAGTGAACGTGATGTATGAATTACAGGATACTCGGGAATCCAAAATAACAGAATGTAGTGCATGTAGAATGACTTAGCTGTCTGAAGGCGCACGAGTGGCCGAGTGTGAAGATGTGTTCACCCGATGGCGAGGCGCGGGGAGGCCGAGAGGTGATGAGGTAACGAACCGAAGGCGACGCGCGGAGCGGCCGAGTAGTAATGAGGTGACGAACCGATGGCGACGCGCGGGGCGGCCGAGTGGTGACGAGGTGACCAACCGATGACGACGCACGAGGCGGCCGAGTGGTGATGAGGTGACCAACCAAGTGGTGACGCGCGGGGCGGACGAGTGGTGATGACGTGACCAACCGATGGCGACGCGCGGGGCGGCCGAGTGGTGATGAGGTGACCAACCGATGGCGACGCGTGGGGCGGCCGAGTGGTGATGAGGTGACCAACCGATGGCGACGCGTGGGGCGGCCGAGTGGTGATGAGGTGACCAACCGATGGCAACGCGCGGGGCGGCCGAGTGGTGATGAGGTGACCAACCGATGGCGACGCGTGGGGCGACCGAGTGGTGATGAGGTGACCAACCAAGTGGTGACGCGCGGGGCGGACGAGTGGTGATGACGTGACCAACCGATGGCGACGCGCGGGGCGGCCGAGTGGTGATGAGGTGACCAACCGATGGCGACGCGTGGGGCGGCCGAGTGGTGATGAGGTGACCAACCGATGGCGACGCGCAGGGCGGCCGAGTGGTGATGAGGTGACCAACCGATGACGACGCGCAGGGCGGCCGAGTGGTGATGAGGTGACCAACCGATGACGACGCGCAGGGCGGCCGAGTGGTGATGAGGTGACCAACCGAGTGGCGACGCGCGGGGCGGCCGAGTGGTGATGAAGTGACCAACTGATGGCGACGCGCGGGGGGCGAGTGGTATGACCAACCGAGTGGCGACGCGCGAGGCTGCCGAATGGTTATGAGATGACCAACCGAATGGCGACGCGCAGGGCGGCCGAGTGCTGATGAGGTGATCAACCGATGGTGACGCGCGGGGCGTCCCAATGAAGTAGACGTGTCCCGTGGAGTGACGATGCGCGGGGCCTCCGAGTGAAATAGATGCATCCCGCGAAATGACGATGAGCGTGGCCTCCGAGTGAAATAGAGACGTCCCGTGGAGTGGCGATGCACGGGGCGTCCGAGTCGGGAAAGTTGATGATGACGCGAGCAGCTTTGTGACCGCGTGCAGGGCAGTCGAGTGCTGAGGATGTGCCCAGTCGAATGATGGCGCACGGGCAGCCGAGTGCTTGATCGGGTTTGGTCCGAGTAAGCTGGTCCCATCCAAGTGTCGATGCTGATTGGAGGGAGTTGTTCCCGAGTGGATGATGCAGGAAGGAATGTGCGCCCGTGCCACGCCGGGCAGACAATACATGAGGGATGAGCCGCAGAGGTCTGCTCGAAGGAGGAAGAGCAGGGGCTCCCGGTGCACCTCCAGTTGCGTCGGGTCTGTATCCGCCGCCGATGGTGCTGCTACAGGGTAGCTGTTGCCCAGGGGAGCAGCCATCGTGTGCGAGCACTGTGTTGGGCCCGTGTCTTCGTTGAGAAGGCCGCCGTCGAGCAGCTGTTTGAAGAGAAGAGCCGCTGCGCACGGATGCCGAGTCGAGCATGCCGAATGCAATTATTTTCTGAGTAAACCTGGTAGGCGATGGACTTGACGCCTTGACGTGAACGAGACCGTCGGCCGGCGCTGTAGAGCAGCTCGGGATGTTGATCTTGCAGATATCGCAGTCTTCGATGGCGCACTAGGCGTGGTGCATCACCTCGGTGGACTCGGCAGCGCTGGCAGGCATGATAAACCTGACTGTGGCGGCTCCGCCCGACAGATGCGCCGCATGTGGAGGCATGACCAGCTCCTTCCGAGTGAATCCTGCATGTTACTCGGACATTAAGGCAACAATTTAATGATAATTATGTGCGCTTTTGAAGATTGGTAACAGCAAATGGTATTACTAGCATGCAATTATGGCTGCACCGGACTGCACGCTTCGGTTTTGCATGCCACAAATTAAGCTCCCATTCAGCACTGGCTGCAGTTACGGCATGCATGCATCGGTTTCTGCGTTATATGCGCAGTTAATGGCATGGAAGGCTAACCGATCCAGTGAACATGCAACAGAGAGGATTGAGGAAAATACTAGTACGCATGCATGGATGTTTCAACGCTGGCCGGAGTTACAGCATGCATCGGCTGCCGCGTTATATACGCAGTTAATGGCACGGGTGCCGAACCGATCTAGTGAGCTTGCAGCCGAGCGGATCGAGGAAAAAAAACTATGCATGCATGTATGCGGATGGATGAGTATTAATTAGAGGAGGAGAGAAAGATTACGACCTGGTACGGACGCCGGAGGAGAGCTCCGCTGCGGCGAAAACGGCCGGTCTGGTCGGAACCGGACGACAGCCGAGAGGTGGCGACGAGGTCGACGAGCGGCTGGACGCAGCCCAGGCGCCGGAGACGCGGGCCGACGCTGCCAAGGGCGAGATCGACGCGGGCACTGGTGGCCGCGTTTCACTGCTTGGGGGAGCCGGAGCTGTGCACCGGTCGGAGCCGCTTTTCGATGCCTGCAGAGCTGGGCCGAGTGCTGGTAGCCGGGTCTTCCTCGAGGAGCCGGGTCGACCGCCGGTCGTCGTGCTTCGTCGGTCGAGGAACCAGGTCAAACGTTAGCGGTTATGCGTGTGTCAGCGCTCGGCGACGGCGTTCGTAGATGAGGCCGAAGATGACGACGGGCGGACAACGGCGCTTCATTGTCTCCCTGATTCTTTCGTATGATGAGGAGTTGTCCTCCTGTAGATGGTGTGATGGCCGGGACTCCAATGTCAATTTGTAGTGATGATAGCTTCGGTTTCCTATCGAAATTAGTCTATTGCCGGCGATTGAAGAAAAAACCCATCTGCATCATGGCTCGACACCATGCCCCACGGTGGGTGCGAACTGTCGTGGGTCCAAGACTGACAGTAGAATGGGGGTAGGTATGAGAAGGCAAGATCCTAGCTATGGAGTAGTTGTACACATGAGTTTTACGAGTTCATGCCCTTCTCGGAGGAAGTAACAGCCCTACGTCTCGGTGCCCTGAGGCGGTTGACTGGATTATGCGTGTATGTGTTTACAAAAGATGCGAACCTTTGTCCCAGAGAAGGGGGGTGGCTTATATAGAGTGCGCTAGGACCCCTGCTCCCCTCTGTTACAGAGGGTTCAATGTACATTAAGAGAGGAACGTTACTGGTAACGCTAGTCATTAAGTGCTATAAATGACAATTAAGCCTATAAGTAAATGCTCGACCGTTGTTGATGCAGAGTGGCTTTAGATCTTCTGCTCGTCGAGTGGCTTCTGCAACGGTCGAGTGACATTGATTCTTCCGAGTGGAACGTCTCTGGTCGAGTGAATGATGGTACCCTTTGAATGATTCTGGCTTTAGGGTGATGTCCTAGGGGAAGGTGTCTAGGTCAGGCCTATGACCCTACCCTAGGTACATAACCTCATTAGCTTCCACCTAAAGGAGAAGGGGGAAAGGGAGAGGGGGGCCGCGCCCCAACCCCTTGTCCAATTCGGACTGGGCTTGGGGGGCGTGCCACCTCCTAGCTGCTGCCTCTCCTTCCCACTAAGGCCCATTAAGGCCCATCAACTCCTCGGGGGGTTTCGGTAACCTCTCGGTACTCTCGAGAATACCCGAACTTCTCCGGAACCATTCCGATGTCCGAATATAGCCTTTCAATATATCGATCTTTACATCTCGACCATTTTGATACTCCTCGTCTGGTCCGTGATCTCATCCGGGACTCCGAACAAACTTCGGTACATCAAATCACATAACTCATATTACAAATCGTCATTGAACATTAAGCGTGCGGACCCTACGGGTTCGAGAACTATGTATACATGACCAAGACACATCTCCGGTCAATAACCAATAGCAGAATCTGGATTCTCATATTGGCTCCTACATATTCTACGAAGATCAAACCGCATAACAACATATGTTGTTTCCTTTGTCGGTAAGTTACTTGCCCGAGATTCGATCGTCGGTATCATCATACCTAGTTCAATATCTTTACCGGCAAGTCTCTTTACTTTTTCCATAATTCATCATCCCGTGACTAACTCATTAGTCACATTGCTTGCAAGGCTCATAGTGATGTGCATTACCGAGAGGGCCCAGAGATACCTCTCCGATATACGGAGTGACAAATCCTAATCTTGATCTATGCCAACTCAACAAATACCATCGGAGACACCTGTAGAGCATCTTTATAATCACCCAGTTACGTTGTGACATTTGATAGCACACAAGGTGTTCCTCTGGTATTCGGGAGTTGCATAATCTCATAGTCTGAGGAACATGTATAAGTCATGAAGAAAGCAATAGCAGAAAAACTAAACGATCATTATGCTAACCTAACGAATGGGTCTTGTCCATCACATCATTCTCTAATGATGTGATCCCGTTCATCAAATGACAACACATGTCTATGGCTAGGAAACTTAACCAACTTTCATTAATGAACTAGTCAAGTAGAGGCTTACTAGGGACACTCTGTTTGTCTATGTATCCACACATGTACTAAGTTTCCGGTTAATACAATTCTAGCATGAATAATAAACATTTATCATGATATAAGGAAATATAAATAACAACTTTATTATTGCCTCTAGGGCATATTTTCTTCATTATCATTTTGGTGATATGCACTTGAAACATCAACATATACACTAAACAAAGCACCGTCTAAGTCTACCGACACGACACCATATGAGTTATGAAATGGGAAGAAATCCAATTTTCGCATCTCAAAAATTGGGGTTGTGATTATGTAAAGCGTTTACAGCCAAATAAGCTCGAAGTAGACAAATGCTACTTTGTAAGTTATCTCAAAGAGACAATTCTGTATTCCTTCTACCACATGTCCGGTGACAAAGTGTTTTTGTTGCAAAGAATGGACACTTTCTTAAGAAGGAGTTTCAAGATAAAGTAAGTGGGAGGATCGTACAACTTCACGATATTACTGAATCTCTGGTGAAAGTAAGTTGGACTAACGAACCGGAATTTGTTTCAGAAGTTGTCCGCACAATTAAGCACGAAGTTACCACACCAGTTGTAGAAACTCCAATTAAGTCTATAGCTGAACCGCGTAGATCAGGAAGAATTAGCGAACCTCCTGAGTGGTTTCACAATGAAATATTCATCTTAGAGGAAGATGAACCTGCGCACTACACAGAAGCGATGGCGGCGCGCAACTCAAAAGAATGGCTTAAGGCCATGAAATCTGAAATGGAGTCCATGTACGAGAATCAAGTTTGGAACTTGGTTGAGCCTTGAGAGAGTGTGAAACCCATACAATATAAATGGATCTTCAAGAGAAAGACGGACGTGGATGGTGATCCTACTATCTATAAAGAAAGGCCAGTTGCGAAAGGGGTTTTGCAGATTGATGGAGTCAATTATGAAGAGGCTTTCTCACCAGTAGTAATGTTGAAGTCTGTGCAGATTATGATGGAACTGCATATTTCGAGTACGAGATATGGCAGATGGATGTCAAAGCTGCTATCCTAAATGGAAATCTTAAAGAGAATGTATATATGATGCAATCATAAGGTTTTGTCGATCCTAAGGATGACGGAAAGGTGTTCTAGCTTCAAGGATCTATCTATGGTTTGAAGCAAGCATCGAGGAGCTGGAATCAACATTTTGATCAAGTGGTTAAAGAGTTTGGCTTCATTAAAAAAATGATGAATAAGCTTGTGTATAAAAGAAGTTTAGTGGAAGCTCTATAACATTTCTAATCTTATATGTGGATGACATTTTGTTGATTGGAAATGATGTAAAGTTTCTTAGCACAATAAAAGATTCATGAAAATTGTGTTTTCGATGAAAGACTTAGGCGAAGCAACTTATATATTATAGAAATAAAGGACTATAGAGATAGATCAAGATGTCTAATTGCGCTGAGCCAAAGGACGTACATTAATAAGGTTTTAAAGGGGTTTAATGTGGAGAATGCAAAGAAAGGTTTTGTCCCAATGTCACATGGCACGACACTTAGCAAGAATCAAGGTCCTAAGACAGTTGATGAGTTTGTGCAGACGAGTGGAGTAACATATGCATCGGCAATTGGATTCATCATGTATGCCGTGATATGTACAAGATCAAATGTTTCTTATGCGCTAAATGTTAGTAGCAGGTACCAAAATGATCTTAGAGTGGCTCACTGGTTAGTTGTTGAAAATATTCTGAAAGGTACCTCAGGAGGACAACAAGACATGCTCCTTGTCTATGGATGAGATGAAGAGCTCGTTGTAAATGATTACATGTATGCCAGCTTCATCACTCATATAGATGACTATAAATCTCAATCGGGCTATGTTTTCACCCTCAATGGTGGGGCAGTGGTTTGGAAGAGTTCAGGCAGAACACTATTGCGGATTCTACAGCAAAAGCAGAATATATTGTGGCTTCAAAAGCTTTGGAGGAGGCGGTTTGGATCAAGAAGTTTCTTGAAGAAATTGGTGTGGTCCCAAGTGCAATGAACCCAATGGCACTCTATCGTGATAATAGTGGCGTCGTTGTTCAAGCAAAGGAACCGAGATCCCACATGGAGACTAGACACATCGAATGCAAGTATCACAATATCTGATAGTATGTCGATAAGGGGTTTGTGGAAGTACTCAAGATTCATATTATCCGACAGTATGTCGATAGGAGCGTCTGCCAGCGCTCGACATGGTCGCCGGAGTCGTCGGAGTGGATCGGAATTGGAGAAGTGAAGTGAGCTAGGGTTCCGAATTAGGCTTTTATGGGGCAGGGTAGGGTCGGGGCGGGTCGGACTAACGTGGCGGACGTGCCCGGACCGCCCCATATCCGCCCTCCATTTGGGCTAGATATGAGGGGCCCCGAACAACTCGGACGTTTGAGGCTATTGGGCTACGTTCATGTTGGGCTCACATAAAAAAGTTTTCCTTCCATGAGATAACCACATGGAAGCAAAATATCTGCTTCAGTGAGAACTGACAGCTGACTAAAGTTGCCCTCTGTTTCATAAAAGCGAATGTACATCATGTTAAAGGATGTCCTATTTGCTGACCATTTTCGGCCGGCCCAGGTCCGGGGCTGCGCAACCTATTTTTCTTTTTTTATTGTTCCCTTTTTTCTTCTTTGTAATAATTTGGGATTTAAAAAATGGTCGTGATTTCGAAAACAATTGTTCGCATATACCAAAAAAATTAACTGACCTAAGTTGCTCCTTGTTTCATAAAAGCGAATGGACATCATGTTAAAGGGACGTCCTATTTGCCGACCGTTTTGGGCCGGCCCATGTCCAGGGCGGGATGCAACCTGGTTTTTGTCATTTTGTTTTATTTCTTGTTTATTTAATATTTTTTCTTCTTTACAATAATTTGGGATTTCAAAAATGGTCGTGTATTCGGAAACAATTGTTCGCATATAAAAATATTCATGATTTTGAAAATAATTTTTCTGGAAATAAAAAGAATCATGACTTTGGAAAAATGTTCGTGTATTCAGAATATATTCGTGAATTTTGAACAAATATTCGTGAATACAGAAATGTTCACTTGATTCAAAAAATGTTCCCGAATTTGAAATTTGTTCCCAAATTCTAAAATAGGTTCATTGATTCAAAAAATTCATTCACTTCAACATTAAATATTTTGTAAGTTTCAAAAATTATTCCCAAATTTCATAAAATGTTTGTCAGTTCAAAAAATGGATTCAAAAAATGTTGACAATTTCAGAAAAACATGAATTTGAAAACAGTTCATGATTTAATAAAATATTCGCAAAGTTGTAAAAAATATTCGTATATTTGAAAAATATTCACGATTTTAAAAAAGAGTTTGTGAATTCAAAAAATATTCAAGAATTTGAAAATTATTTTTGTCTTTAAAAATTGTTCATACATTTCTAAGAAGTTAACTAATTAAAAAATTGATCGCAAATATGAAAAAAAATGTGTATGATTCTGAAAATGTTAAAAAAAAATAACAAACACATTTGCGGGCTTGGAGAAAGATCACGACTTCAAGAACCTTCAGGAGTTTGTAAAATCATTCACGGATTTGATAAGAGACGAAACCGATGTGTGTTATGTGAGGAGCTCGTGATATTCTTTTTCCTGTTGTAACGCACGGGTATGTTTTGCTAGTTAAATCGTAAGAAAACATATACATCTCTTGAATGAAACTGAAAATGGGAGATGGCTCCACAACAGCACATGCAAAACAGCCGAATGTCTCTGAAATATATTTCTTATCATCAATTCAACGATCAGATATACAAACCACACAAATGAACCTCGTACCCACTAGCAATAGCAGGCGGAACAAAATTCTTGGATGGCGGCTCTACCTTCAAACCTCAGCTAGCAAACAATTTCGTGACCCCGTGGATGTGCCCGCCCATACGGAGCACACATTTCGTAATCAATAATTTTATCGGTTACATCCAACATGGCTACAAGGAAAACATCACGATGCTTCTCTTGGGGTAACAGTTTCTGCGTGACTTCCGCTCCCGCTTCTTCACGTCCTTCACCATTGGTATCTCTTCGCTATATGGTCAATAAAAGTGACTGGGGTTCAGACACTGTACACCCGAGGCCAGCTTAATGCACTGGTTTCCAGTTTGCAATGCTTCCAGACTTTTCTGACAACCTACTTTCATAGCAGAGACAAGCCTCAGCGCAGGCTAAGAGCCTAGAGAAATAAAGGAGAGCAACGATCATGAATAATCATAGTCAAGCAACGATAAAATTAATTGCGCAAACATAAACGAGAATGGTCCCAGAATATACAGTATCATCTACTCCCTCCGTTCCTAACCATAGTGAAATCTCTACAAAGACTTATATTTAGGAACAGAGGGAGTACAAAACATGCACAACTTAAATGTAGGACACCACACACTTTCAGGACCATTTGTTTTAGATCAGCTTAAATGACATGAGCACATTGAACGGGCCAATGTTAACTTCATTTCAGTTACCAATGCAGATAGGATCAATCGGCATTTCAGTACTCATCAATGAATAATTTGGCACGACTACTTTTCCATTACACCACGTATGCTGATAGCATCAGTAGTTCAGTACACAACTAAAGGAAGGTCGATATAACTTAACATGTTGAACTCACAAGAAAGCTAGGACACTGGGCACTGACAAGTGGAAGATTGCCTTTGACTCGCTCCCTTTATCCTGAACTGATAGAACCTGAGATGGTCCAACCAGGTTAATACTCTAGCTAGTTATATTATTGCCGTGCCCGAATAGGGCAATTTTCTAGTTAGTCCAAGAAAGTTAATGTTTCACCCAGATTAAGGAATTCTAATTTCGGGTCAAGGTATTTGCAATATCCATCCACAAAACATTGTGTTTGCTTGATTTAATATTCTAGTCTACACTTAAGTACAGTCTTAATCCTTGATAGGACTATCTCACTTATCAATACGAGGTTACAGACCTAAATGAACCCACATACTGCAATATCCTGGGACTAATTCCTTCGGTTGTAAATGTATCGTCGTCTAACAGAGTGTCCAATAAAATTAAATAGCTGAGGGTGAAGGGGGAAAGGGAACTACATCCTGACAGAGAACGACCACATTCATTCAACAACCTAATGATGGTATATCTACCTAACACTGAGTCCAAGTCAGTATCAGATTACGCAAATGGTTGACCAGAAGAACAAAATAATTTGGAAGGGAACCATATGAAAGCACAACACCTATGGCAGACCGTGTGCTTGTTCAGCATATGTATAATCACCACAGCAAGCAAAACTGGAATCTGACCAAAAAATATACAAGCCTCCATCACCAGAGAGCACCATCTTGCATCAGATTTTCATCGGTCATCAGCATAGGCTGCAATTATGCATGCACATAGATATGTACAAGCCAAAGCCAAATCGATCAGCGGCAACCTTACATACCTTAGCAAACCACAGAAAAAAAAATGGTGTGATAACAGGAGACCGGGGGGGAGGGGGGGGGGGGGGGGGGGGGACCTCCCATAGGTTCCACTGCCAGACAATCTACCATTCCCAATCGATGAGAACTTGAGACTTAACAATAACCTAAAATGGAAAATTATCCAGTATCTAACAAATGACATACACATGAAACCATATTTTCCATTGAAAAAACAACATAATACAAAAATATAAGACTAAATAGCCTCTCTAGGAGTATCAGATCCATTTCTCCAGAGCCTATATGTCATGGCACTTGTGCAGTGCCTTGGCAAGGAAAGAAACATAAATCCCAGTACACTAAAAAAATATTCCTTCATAGTTTTACCTTCGACAGTTAAATTACAAAGGTGTAAAGCTAAAACTGAATCATAAAGATTATGGAACCACTATTGCCCTCCTTCCTCAAAACAGATAGTTGCCAAATTCAGCCCGTGTCATTTCCCATGATGAAAATCAGAGCATTTGGACTCACAATCATCCTTCCAGATGAGGTTTAAGCTTCAAAAATCAGACAACGCATTTCTCACATAAAAAAGGGTGTTCACAAAATTACATCTCGCAACTCTGACGATTCATTGTTTTACTCGTAGTGCATCAACATGGTCTACTTATGTAATACTCTAAAGAGGTCCTTGGCTGTAAGTGGGTACGTCTCCAAAGTACGAAACTAGACAAAGAGAACAACTCATTAAGCTTTGGATCATACTAATGATATATGTCGCCCTTCTCAAAAGCTCATAAAATATGCATGATAATTGATCCACTATAGAGGTCATTAATTGGTTTATCTACTGTTGAGTCTAACATTCAGTTACAAATCCCTCTCCAGGTGTTTTAACTGTGACATAAATTGTGGAATTACACTATCCAACAGGCAAACAACTTGAGCAAATAAAGAAAGAAAAAAAAACAGATAAGAACAGCCAAGAGGAGTGCACATACCTTCAGCTTGCTTTCCCACCTTTTAAATGTTTATCACAAATGCAGCATCCTTGTCAATGGAGAAAATCATGGGTTTCTCATCTTTACTGTACTGAACCACTGAAGAGATTAAAATTTCAGTTGTGTAGATACAAAAAATATCAAAAGTATTTGATGGACATACCTTGGCAGGCCAGACATCAGCTTCCTTCAAGCTCAAGCGTGCTTCAAGCTGGTTCAATCCACCGTATATGCATGCGCTCGAGGCAAAGAGCAACCTGTAAGACCAAAGGAGGAACATATTAGAATCAATATGTGCTTCATAACATTATGTGGAGTTGATTACTTGAAATTGGTTATGTGGTTTGCTAATTATAACATGGCAGGGAAAGGCAGAGTTGATTGTCCAAATATCAAGGAAGCAGTGTGGTTTTCTTAAGTACAGTTTGGTAATGTTAGTGAAAACTCTACTAGTATACAGACCTGGACATGCTAAATGATAATTCATCAAACTGATGCCTCAAAATGTAACCAAAATCAATGAAGAGTTTAAGACTAACATGCATATGGAATGCAAGGCATCATAAAGAGTTGCAAGCACAATCACATATGAACTATCTTTGTTCTCTTCTCCTTTTGCAGATACTTTAAGACACACATGAAGTGAATCATCACAAAGGCATCCAAATTCAGCTGGCTTTAATTTCAAAGTAGATTAATTTTGAAGAAGTTAGCTGGCAAGTAAGACACCTAGTGAACACTTGCAAGTAAAGGTTGGGGTAATGCTAAGATCTTAAAACCTAGACAGCATGATACACAGGCGTAAATCAGAAGTGGGAGGGGGGGGGGGCATGATCTCAGTTCTAAGATATAAAGATTCTAAGAACTTCACCTTTCAACAAGTACTCCAAAAAATGCACATTGTTGTAGTACGCGTCCATATAAGCACACCTCAAAATGTCTCTTGTACTTATATTTTGAGTTGAATAGAGCACTTGAGCTGGTTTAAGAGGTTGAGTCTCATTTAGACTGCATTCTGAGAATCTGCTGTAAATGATACAACGCAACAAGTGCAATCAGAAAACTTGTGATGCATACACATTAACTGTCAAGAGTGAGATCGACCACCATCAGCCACCAAGAAATCCAGAGTTCTCTCACAATAAGCGAGAACGAACAAATTCAGAGTTCTCCCACGAGCATTGATTCTGTGAGAACTTCCAAGGCGTTGTGTCTGCACCGCAGTTTGAACTTCCAAAGAAATGTTGGGCTCATGCTGAAGAATGTGAAGTTGTGATAAAGCATTTTTTGAGCATAGAATCGGAGTGCTATCTTCACAATCGCCAACATTTGTAATGACTTTGCTCTTTGGACTAACCGGTTCCATGTACCGGTAGATAAGGTGTCAGCCAGATCCTGGCTGACGTACCTCTCCTTACGGCTTGCCGTCACCCTGTAAAAACCTCTCCTCGGCTTTGGCTGAGCTTTGAGTGATATAATTCAGGTGGGGATCCCCCCCCCCCCCCCCCCCCCGCCGGTGATTCCTCAAAAAAAACGATGATGGTGGCTCTACATCGAATACCCTCACGACTTTCATCGATAGTGTTGGTGCGCATAACTCCACTGACTACGTCTCTCACTGTGCTTTCCCTTCACGCTTGGTGCTTGTGTGCCTGCGACCTTGTCTCCTCCACTGACTTCTACAACCGGTACCAATGGTGCTACACCGCCTCCTCTAGCGGCTTACACAATAGTAGCTGGCCACTACCTCTCCGACATCTCTAGGAGGCCGCGCCTCATCGCTATGTACAGAAGATCATCACCTCGCAGCCATCTCCAGCTGGTTGGCGTCCAACCGCAATCTCGAGACGTCCCCTACTGTAGGTCACAGTCTCGGCTCCCTCTTTTGCTACACGCAGAACCTCAACACCAGACTTCGGAGCGGGCAGAATGACTTTAATACGTGTAATGATGTGCCGCGTGGCAGTACGTAGTACATGTAATAAAGAAAGCATGTTGATGGGGTTACCTTTTCGAGCTCCTCAAGTACAGCCTTTGCAACATCATTTTTCTGCTCAAAAAGACTGTCCAGCTCCATTCTTGGAACTATGGCTCGGACCACTATTTTCCAGAGAAAGAACACCAGCTTAGGCTTCAAAGAGATAGTATAAACAATACAGCAAGATATGAATTTTTACCAGCAAAGACGTAGGACTGAATTTGCTGTTGGGGGATTCTGCAACTTGTAGAATGCATCATCTGCATTCTCCTAACAACCCGGTATTGAATTGTAGAGATCAGTTGAACAAAGACATTATCCTGCAAGGGAAAACGAGGTCATCAATTATTTCAGCAAGTATACAAATAAGCAAAGTTGTCATTGCATTCACTTGGATTTTATGTACTACAGCAGATTAATCACATGGTCGGTCATTTTTTTGTGAATAACGATTGGGTCATTTTGACTAAGTTTCCAAGCATCTCCCATCAGTAGCAAAATTAGATAAAAAGGAAGGTTTGCTCCAGTTATAAACCCAATTCAAGTCCAGAAGACCCAACGTTGTGCAAACAATGTTCTCCAACTGTCACACATAATTTCTCTATCAATATTAACATCATCCCACAGCGTTAACACTACTCTCTGTTTTTCACATTCGGAGATAGTTGAGCAGTGATATCTAGCATCCCTGCCTGCTGTGATCTCATTGTAACGCAACAATGATTTGAACTAATAAATAAACATCTCCCAAAGACCAACCTAGCACTGACAAAATCGGTTTGGAAACGGCCAAACAAATTCCCTCCACTAGCTTACATGGGTATTGCAACCCGCAACTACATATATGTATTATTATGCGGCTAAGGTAGAAACTAGTAACATAACATTGTTTATAGGCTCGCTTCACTAGACCGACCGGCCACAGGGGCAGAGACGGACCATGGGCTTAGAGAGTTCTTAATTTCGCGATTTCAGGATTGGCCAGGCGTGTTCAACTCATAGCAACAACTCTTCCCAACACTGCAGAGTTGGGCAACTACAATTAATTAATTATTTAATTATGCTAAAAAAACATGAGCAGAGCAATCTCGTCTGCTTCTCTTTCAGCAGTTCTTAATTATGAATCTGGCAGCGGCAAGTGACGCAGACGATCAATCTAGGCTACCATCTATCCAAGGGAGGACAGAGCTATCGTTACGTGGCCGAGGGATAGAAAGCATAGCACAGATTTGAACTACCAATTCTGTGTGCTGCAACCTCATTGTAACTTAACAAATGATTTTAACTGCCAACCACCTCCCAAAGAACAATCCAGCCCCGAAAGAACTGGTTCGGAAACGGCAAACAAATTCCCTCGTTTGCTGATATGGGGATTGCAACCAGCAAACACATACATGTATTATTATGTGGCTAGAATAGAAACTAGTAACATGACTTCATTGATAGGGTTGCTGTACCGGATTGAACAGAAGGTCCTGGGCGAAGAGAGCTCTTAATTTGGCGAATTTAGGCTTGGCCCGGGTTGTTTCAAGTTTTCAATCTATATCAACAACTCTGCCCCCAACGCTGCAGAGAGTTGGGCAACAAGCGATTAATTAACTACTAATAGTTACTACTACAGCATTCCAGCAGAAGCAGTAGCGTCTGCTTCTGGCAGTTGGTATTAATCGCGAATCTAGCGCGGGCGAGTGATAAAGATGGTCAATCTAGGGTAGGGTACCATCAATCCATGGGGGAACAGAGCAATCGTGACGTGCCCGGGGGACGGGAGGCGAAGGGGGGAAGAAAGAGAACCTTGGTCTTCGTCTCGACGCGGACGACGAGCGACTGGACGCGGGTGGAGAGGGTCCCGGCGACGAGCACGCCGGCGCAAGGTTGGAGAAGTGAATGCCCGGCTCGGCGAGGCGGAGGAAGAAGAAGGCGCTCACCATCTCCGACGATCCCTCCTGCTCCTCGCCTACTCCTACGTTCCCGCCGTCGGCGGGCTGGGTTGCTTGATCGACGATTCTGGCGACGAATTCGGCGGCGGCGGGCGGGATTTGGGTTCGCGGCGTTGAGACACGCTTTCTCCGTTTTCTGGGTTTTTTTTTTTGAAAAATTGTTCATTCAAATCACGAATCAATGCGGCACGGATACGAGTGCGTCGGACGGTGGGACGCGCCCTGGCCGTGCCATTGGGAACCGGCTCCTCTACCGTGCCTTCTTCTTCCTACCCAGGGTGCGCACTCATATGGGCCAGAATATTACCAACGTCTCAAAAAAAAACCCATTCACCTCGCGCACTGATATGGGCCAGAATATTACCAACGTCTCAAAAATATGGTTTTGCTAATTATTACTCCATCTCAGTTGCCTCAAACAAATGCTAATTATTATCTCAGTCATATTTTATATCCCTCAAAAAAAATCTCAGTCATATTTTATGCGGAGCAAACTTTGTATATTATATTATATTTTCCTATTTTTATATTTTATTATTGTTTTATCAGTTGGATTAGTACTTTTATTTTTATTTTTTTGTGCCTTTGTTTTTCTCCTTGTGACGCTCCTTGCTCACAGACCGGCCTACCTAGACTGCTACTTGTTGTTTGGCCTAAATTTATCGGATAATCCTATTTGATAACCTCGGATAATTCGCAAAAAACCCCCCGAATAATCCACATCTGTCAGATATTATTGATATCATATACGCTACCATATTCGTCAAATATCCAATTGACCAAAATCCATATCCGGGGGACTCGTGCGACCGCAGCTGCATGTCCATCGATCACACGTAATTGCAGTCGTGCGTTCGTCAGTCACACATAAATGTGTTCACATGTCTCTCATAGGTGCTCATAAGGGTACAACAGCCGGCGCAGGCCACCCTGTCTCCTCCCTTGGGCGGCAGGCGGCGACCAAGCACTAGTAGAAAAATGGCCTAATGTTCAGCTCATTAGTCCCGGTTTGTATTTGAGCCGGCACTAATGTGACATTAATGCTAAAGGTTCGCAACGAACCGGTACTAATGAGAGCGGCCCGCCTAGCCGTTGGAACCGGCACTAATGGTCACATTAGTGCCGAACCGGTGTTAAAGAGAGTGGTGGCTGGATGTTGTCAGTATGGGGCCCCTTCAACACATTTAGTACCGGTTCGTGCCACGAACCGGTACTAAAAATCGTCCTATATATAAACCCTTCGTCCACCCGCGATCGATCTCGCTCTGTTTTTCCCCTTTGCCCTTTTCTCTCTGTTCTTCCCCTCTTCATTGACCTCATCACACATTTTGCCCAAATTTTGTCAAGATTTGAAGGCCCCCATCCATTCAAGTGATCACAAAGGTAAGCAACTTTGTCCTTTTATCTCTTATTGCTAGATTAGCTCTTGCAATGCTTTTTATAGTAATTAATTTATGGGTTTAGTAATTTGGGAGGAATTATATGTGGTAGTTTGTTTGATTTATATGCAATCTGAGCTCAAAATAACTCTTAGTTTGCATATGTAGGTGTGGTTTACTTAGTGCCTTCCTATCTCCGTCCTAACCACCGTCGATCGTCCGCACCGTCCCGTCGCCGGCACCACCTTGTGGTGAGCCTCTTATTCTTATCTTTTTTATATAAAAAAATCATGTTTGTGTGATTTATATGTATAGTTACTTGTATAATTATCTTACCCGTACGTTGTTTGTTATTTATAGTGTCATGGTTTTGATATCCGTCCCCATCGGCCCTCATTCGGTTTATGATTCGGATGTGGTATATTTTCTTTTATAACTATTTGTTGCATTTCTTGTTTACGACAAATTATGCCCATCAAGTTGACATAGATATTTTTATCTAGGAGGTATGTGAACCGGAAATTCCAACCGACCCTATTGTCGAGAGGTTAAATTTAGTTGAAAGAGAAAACGGGTATTTGAAAGAAAAATTGAAAAGAATTGAGGGGAGAAGATGGAATTGGAGTTGCATGTTGCCGATGTCGTCGATGATCAAAAGATCAAGATGGAGAAAATGCGCTTGAAGATTAGAAAGAGTAGAAACTATGCCATTAATTATGAGGCTTGGTATCATTATGCTGTTGGATCAATTGTTATCTTAGTTGCGATCTTGATCCCATTTGTTGTTGCATTTAAATGCTTTAGCTAGAGAGTTATTTATATGTTTGTTTTATGAGAATAAGTGTTGTATGAACTTTATGTATTCACTTTATGTATGAACTTGTATTAATTTGGTCTATTCGGTACTGTGTAATGAAGATGAGCCGGCAATGGATGTATGATGACCGATGCTCTCCCAAGTTCGTTGATGGCGTGCATACTTTTCTGATTGCGGCTCAGGCAAACAAGCGGGCGGATGGTTTTATGCCTTGTCCATGTGCTGGTTGTAAGAATGATCACAATTACTCTAACTCAATAACCATTCACGTCCACCTGTTTGAGTCCGGTTTCATGCCCCACTATAATGTTTGGACCAAGCATGGAGAAAGAGGGATTATGATGGAAGAGAATAAAGAAGAAGAGGACAACGATAGCTATCCTGGCCATGGGTTCCCTGAATACGATGATACAACAATGCGGGAAGAAGCTGAACCGGCGATGCAGGAAGAATCTGAGCCGACAATGCGGGAAGAAGCTGAAGAAGAGGCATCAGATGAGCTAGCTGATGATCTAGGTCGGGTCATTGCCGATGCAGAGAGAAACTGTGCTAGTGAAAAGGAGAAGAAGAAGTTGCAGCGCATGTTAGAGGATCACAAGAAATTATTGTACCCGAATAAGCTGACAAGAAAAAGTTGGGCAACACACTGGAATTGCTGCAATGGAAGGCGGAGAATGGTGTATCAGACAAGGGATTTGGAAAGTTGCTGGTAATGTTGAAGAAGATGCTTCAAAAGGATAATGAATTGCCCGAGAGTACGTCGAAGAAAAGAAGGTTGTCTGCCCTCTAGGGCTAGAGGTGCAAAAGATACATGCATGCCCTAATGACTACATCCTCTACCGCGGTGAGTACACGGATTTGAACGCGTGCCCGATATGCGGTGCATTGCGCTATAAGATCAGCTGCGATGACCCTGGTGATGTCGAGGGCGAGCGCCCCGGGAAGAAGATTCCTGCCAAGGTAATGTGGCATGCTCCTATAATACCACGGTTGAAACGTTTGTTCCAAAACAAAGAGCATGCCAAGGCGATGAGATGGCACAGAGAAAACCGTAAGAAAGACGGGAAGTTGAGAATACCCGTTGACGAGTCGCAGTGGAGAAAAGTCGAGAGAAAGTACAGGGAGGACTTTGCAGGTGACGCAAGGAACATATGGTTTGGTCTAAGCGCAGATGGCATTAATCCTTTTGGGGAGCAGAGCATCAACCATAGCACCTGGCATGCGACTCTATGTATCTATAACCTTCCTCCTTGGTTGTGTATGAAGCAGAAGTTCATTATGATGCCAGTGCTCATCCAAGGCCCTAAGCAACCCGTCAATGACATTGATGTGTACCTAAGGCCATTAGTTGAAAAACTCTTACAACCGTGGAATGAAAAAGGTGTACGTGCGTGGGATGAGCACATGGGGGACGAATTTGACCTAAAGGCGTTGCTGTTCGTGACCATCAATGATTGTCCAGCTCTCAGTAACCTTTCAGGACACACAAACAAGGGATACTGCGCATGCACGCACTATTCGGATGATACTAACAATATATATTTGAATAATTGTAAGAAGAATGTGGACCTGGGACATCGTCGATTTCTTCCGAGCAGGCATCCCGTAAGAAAGAAAGGCAAGCATTTCAAAGGTGACGCGGATCACCGAACAAAGCCTCGCCACAATACTGGTGCTGACGTGCATGATATGGTCAAGGATTTGAAGGTAATCTTTGGAAAGGGTCCTGGCGAACAACCTGTTCTGAATGACGATGACGGACGCGCATCCATGTGGAAGAAGAAATCTCTATTTTGGGGCCTGTCCTATTGGAAAGACCTAGAGGTCCACTCCGCAATCGACGTGATGCACATGATGAAGAATCTTTGTGTGACCCTGCTTGGCTTCTTGGGTGTGTATGGCAAGACAAAAGATACACCGGAGGCACGGGAGGACCAGCCACGTATGCATGGAGAAGACGGCATACATCAGGGTCATGCCAGCTATGCTCTTACCAAAGAAGAGAAGGAAATCTTCTTTGAATGCCTGCTCAGTATGAAGGTACCATCTGGCTTCTCGTCAAATATAAAGGGAATAATAAATATGGCAGAGAAAAAGTTCCAGAATTTAAAGTCTCATGGCTGTCACGTGATTATGATGCAACTGCTTCCGGTTGCATTGAGGGGGCTTCTACCGAAAAACGTTCGATTAGCCATTGCGAAGCTATGTGCATTCCTCAATGCAATCTCTCAGAAAGTAATCGATACAGAAATCATACCAAGGTTAAAGAATGATTTGGTGCAATGTCTTGTCAGTTTTGAGTTGGTGTTCCCACCATACTTCTTGAACATCATGACGAACGTCCTAGTTCACCTATGCGAAGAGATTAATTAACGTCCTAGCACTAGTAGAAAACAGGGCTTTGGTCCAGGCCGAGGTGGCCCATTAGTCCCAGTTCAGTCCAGAACCGGGACCCATGGGGCCATCTGTCCCGGTTCGTGAGGCCAGGGGCCTGCCGGGCCTCGTGGGGGCATTGGTCCCGGTTCGTCATGCCCCTTTGGTCCCGGTTGGTGGGACAAACTGGGACCAATGGGCCTCGCTCCTGGCCCACCACCATTGGTCTCGGTTGGTGGCTTGAACCGGGACCACATGCTTCCCTTTAGTCCCGGTTCATGCCACGAACCGGGACCAATGAGGTGCCTATATATACCCCTCGCCCGCGAGCAGAGCACACCAGTGCTCTGTTTTTCTCTGGCCGGCGAGGGGAGGGCATTGTGGTGCTCTAGCTCACCTCCTATGCACATGAGGTGTTCGATGAAATGCCCGAGCCACACTAGTTAAGCTTTCTCCTCTCGAAGCTTGACCTCAAAGCTCCATTTTCCTCGAGATTTGTCTAGGTTTAGCGGCCCATCACGTCCCACTCCCGTCTTCACCGCCGTGGATCGCTCGCACCGATCTCGTCGCCGGCACCACCGTGGTGAGCCTCTTGTTCTTATCTTCTTTCTGAAAGAAAAAATTCTTACTTTAGCTAGATAGATACTTGTCTAATTTTCTTACTTTTATTATTGCTTGTTATTATATAGTGCGATGGTTTTGGTATCCGCCCCCGTCGGCCCTCGTCCTGGCTATGATTCAGATGTGGTATATATTATCTTTTTATAACTATTTGGTTCATTTATTGTTTATGACAATTATGCCGACCAACATGACATAGATTTTATTTATCTAGGAGGTAGCTGAACCAGAAATTCCAACCGACCCCATTGTCGAGAGGTTAAATTTAGTTGTAGAAGAAAACAATTACTTGAAGGAAAAAATAAAAAAAATTGAGGAGGAGAAGATGATATTGGAGTTGCATGTTGCGGATGTCGTCGATGATCACAAGATCAAGATGGATGCAATGCGGTTGAAGATGAGAAAGATTAGAAAATATGCCATTTACACCGAGGCTTGGTATCATTATGCCGTTGGATCAATTGTTACCTTGGTTGCGATTATGATCGCATTTGTTTTCGCATTGAAATGTTTTACATAGTTTCAATGTATGGTTTAATTAATTAGATGCTCTGGAGAGCTATATGTTGTTAGATGAGAACTATGTATGTACTTTGGTTTTAATGTGATGATGAACTTCTATTAATTTGGTCACTTAATTATCTATTCATGATGTTCTGTAATGGTTTTTGACACGCTTAATTATATATAATGCACGTAGATGAACCGGCAATGGATGTACGGTGGCAGACACACCTCCGAGTACATTAAGGGCGTGCATGATTTTCTCGAAGTGGCTGAGGCAAACAAGCAGAATGGTTTTATGTGTTGTCCATGCCCTAAATGTGGGAATACGAAGTCTTACTCTGACCGGAAAATCCTTCACACCCACATGCTTTACAATGGTTTCATGCCACACTATAATGTTTGGACGAGGCACGGAGAAATAGGGGTTATGATGGAAGACGGTGAAGAAGAAGAGGACGATGACAACTATGTGCCCCATGAATACGGTGATGCTGCAACGGGGGAAGCTGCTGAAGATCAAGAGGAACCAGACGATGTGCCCAATGATGCTGCAACGGGGGAAGCTGCTGAAGATCATGAGGAACCAGATGATGTGCCCGATAATGATGATCTCCGCCGGGTCATTGTCGATGCAAGGACGCAATGCGAAAGTCAAAAGGAGAAGCTGAAGTTCGACCGCATGTTAGAGGATCACAAAAAAGGGTTGTACCCCAATTGCGAAGATGGCAACACAAAGCTCGGTACCATACTGGAATTGCTGCAGTGGAAGGCAGAGAATGCTATGCCTGACAAAGGATTTGAGAAGCTACTGAAAATATTAAAGAAGAAGCTTCCAAAGGATAACGAATTGCCCGACAGTACATACGCAGCAAAGAAGGTCGTATGCCCTCTAGGATTGGAGGTGCAGAAGATACATGCATGCCCTAATGACTGCATCCTCTACCGCGGTGCGTACAAGGATCTGAATGCATGCCTGGTATGCGGTGCATTGCAGTATAAGATCAGACGAGATGACCGTGGTGATGTTGACGGTGAGCCCCCCAGGAAGAGGGTTCCTGCGAAGGTGATGTGGTATGCTCCTATAATACCACGGTTGAAACGTCTGTTCAGAAATGAAGAGGATGCCAAGTTGATGCGATGGCACAGTGAGGACCGTAAGAAAGACGGGAAGTTGAGAGCACCCACTGATGAGTCGTAGTGGAGAAAAATCGAGAGAAAGTACTGGCCTGAGTTTGCAAGTGACCCAAGGAACGTATGGTTTGGTTTAAGCGCGGATGGCATTAATCCTTTCGGGGAGCAAAGCAGCAATCACAGCACCTGGCCCGTTACTCTATTTATGTATAACCTTCCTCCTTGGATGTGCATGAAGTGGAAGTTCATTATGATGTCAATTCTCATCCAAGGCCCTAAGCAACCTGGCAACGACATTGATGTGTTCCTAAGGCCATTAGTTGAAGAACTTTTACAGCTGTGGAATGGAAACAGTGTACGTACGTGGGATGAGCACAAACAGGAGGAATTTAACCTGCACGCGTTGCTGTTTGTAACCATCAACGATTGGCCCGCTCTCAGTAACCTTTCAGGACAGACAAACAAGGGATACCACGCATGCACGCACTGTTTAGAAGAAACTGAAAGTATATACCTGGACAAATGCAGGAAGAATGTGTACCTGGGCCATCGTCGATTTGTTCCGAGCAGGCATCCCATAAGAAAGAAAGGCAAGCATTTCAAAGGTGAGGCAGATCACCGGAAGAAGCCCGCCATGCGTACCGGTGATCACGTACTTGCTATGGTCAATGATTTACACGTAATCTTTGGAAAGGGTCCCGGCGGACTAGCTATTCCAAATGACGCTGAGGGACACGCACCCATGTGGAAGAAGAAATCTATATTTTGGGACCTTCCCTACTGGAAAGACGTAGAGGTCCGCTCTTCAATCGACGTGATGCACGTGACGAAGAACCTTTGCGTGAACCTGCTAGGCTTCTTGGGCGTGTATGGGAAGACAAAAGATACACCTGAGGCACGGGAGGACCTGCAACGTTCGCACAAAAAAGACGGCATGCCTCCGAAGCAGTATAAAGGTCCTGCCAGCTACGCTCTTACAAAAGAAGAGAAAGAAATCTTCTTTGAATGCCTGCTCAGTATGAAGGTCACGACTGGCTTCTCGTCGAATATAAAGGGAATAATAAATATGCCAGAGAAAAAGTTTCAGAACCTAAAGTCTCATGACTGCCACATGATTATGACGCAATTGCTTCCGGTTGCATTGAGGGGGATTCTACCGGAAAACGTCCGATTAGCCATTGTGAAGCTATGTGCATTCCTCAATGCAATCTCTCAGAAGGTGATCGATCCAGAAATCGTACCAAGGCTAAGGAGTGATGTGGCGCAATGTCTTGTCAGTTTCGAGCTGGTGTTCCCACCATCCTTCTTCAATATCATGACGCACGTCCTAGTTCATCTAGTCGACGAGATTGTCATTCTGGGGCCCGCATTTCTACACAATATGTTCCCCTTTGAGAGGTTCATGGGAGTCCTAAAGAAATATGTCCATAACCGCGCTAGGCCAGAAGGAAGCATCTCCATGGGCCATCAAACAGAGGATGTCATTGGGTTTTGTGTTGACTTCATTCTTGGCCTTAATAAGATAGGTCTCCCTAAATCACGGTATGAGGGGAGACTGACTGGAAAAGGCACGCTGGGAGGGGCCTCAATAGTATGCAGGGACGGATATTCTTGGTCTCAAGCACACTACACAGTTCTACAGAACTCTACCTTGGTGACCCCGTATGTCGATGAACACAAGAACAGTTTGCGCTCCAAACACCCGGAGCAGTGCGACGACTGGATTACATGTGAACACATCAGGACTCTCAGCATTTGGTTGGAAACACGTCTCAGAGGTGACAACACTGTTTGTGACGAGCTATACTTGTTGTCCAGGGGACCATCTTTGACTATATTGACTTACAAAGGATACGAGATAAATGGGAATACATTTTACACGATCGCCCAAGATCAAAAGAGCACCAACCAAAACAGCGGTGTCCGCTTTGATGCAGCAACCGAGAGGGGAAAGGACACATATTATGGTTACATAGTGGACATATGGGAACTTGACTACGGACATGATTTTAAGGTCCCTTTGTTTAAGTGCAAATGGGTCAATCTGTCAGGAGGCAGGGTACAGGTAGACCCACAGTACGGAATGACAACAGTGGATCTCAACAATCTTGCGTATGCAGACGAACCGTTCGTCCTAGCCAATGATGTGGCACAGGTTATCTATGTGAAGGACATGTCTACCAAAATGAGAAAAAGAAAAGATAAGGAAGCGAATACATCATACGATGAGCCAAAGCGCCACATAGTTCTTTCAGGAAAAAGGGACATCGTGGGAGTGGAGGGCAAGACAAACATGTCTGGAGATTATGAAAAGTTTCATGAAATTCCTCCCTTCAAAGTCAAGGCTGACCCAAGCATTCTAATAAACGATGAAGATTATCCATGGTTACGGCGCAATAAGCAAATGCCACAAGCGAAGAAAAAGTGAAGACTTTCTCCCGCAACTATTATGATGATACCATGCCAACTTTATAACAGACGAGTATGATACCATTGTCCGTTTTGTACATGCACATGCTATGTGGGTGAAATTTGTTGGAGAACGTTGCAGAAAACAAAAAATTTCCTACAGTTTCACCAAGATCCATCTATGAGTTCATCTAGCAACGAGTGATCGGATTGCATCTACATACCTTTGTAGACCACGCGCGGAAGCGTTCAAAGAACGGGGATGAGGAAGGCGTACTCGATGTGATCCAAATCACCGGAGATCCTAGCGCCGAATGGACGGCACCTCCGCGTTCAACACACGTACGGTCAGCGTGACGTCTCCTTCTTCTTGATCCAGCAAGGAGGAAGGAGAGGTTGAGGAAGATGTGTTGGGTTTCGTAGTAATTTCAAAAAAATTCCTACGCACACACAAGATCATGTGATGCATAGCAACGAGAGGGGAGAGTATTGTCTACGTACCCACGCAGACCGACTGCGGAAGCGTTGACACGACGTAGAGGAAGTAGTCGTACGTCTTCACGATCCAACCGATCAAGCACCGAAACTACGGCACCTCCGAGTTTGAGCACACGTTCAGCTCGATGACGATCCCCGGACTCCGATCCGGCAAAGTGTCGGGGAAGAGTTCCGTCAGCACGACGGCGTGGTGACGATCTTGATGCACTACAGCAGCAGGGCTTCGCCTAAACTCCGCTACGGTATTATCGAGGACTATGGTGGCTGGGGGCACCGCACACGGCTAAGGAATAGATCACGTGGATCAACTTGTGTGTTTCTAGGGTGCCTCTGCCTCAGTATATAAAGGACTAGAGGAGGGGAGGCTGGCCGGCCAAGGTGTGGCGCGCCAGGAGAGTCCTACTCCCTCTGGGAGTAGGATTCCCCCCCCCCCCAATCCTAGTTGGAATAGGATTCGCGGAGGGGGAAAAGAGAGAGAGGGGGCCGGCCACCTCTCCTAGTCCTAATAGGACTAGGGGAAGGGGGAGGCGCGCAGCCCATGTAGGGCTGCCTCTTCTCTTTCCCACTAAGGCCCATCATGGCCCATTTAGCTCCCGGGGGGTTCCGGTAACCTTCCCGGTACTCCGGTAAAATCCCGATTTCACCCGGAACACTTCCGATATCCAAACATAGGCTTCCAATATATCAATCTTTACGTCTCGACCATTTCGAGACTCCTCGTCATGTCCGTGATCACATCCGGGACTCCGAACAACCTTCGGTACTTCAAAATGCATAAACTCATAATATTACTGTCATCATAACCTTAAGCGTGCGGACACTACGGGTTCGAGAACAATGTAGACATGACCGAGACATGTCTCCGGTCAATAACCAATAGCGGGACCTGGATGCCCATATTGGCTCCTACATATTCTACGAAGATCTTTATCGGTCAGACCGCATAACAACATACGTTGTTCCCTTTGTCATCGGTATGTTACTTGCCCGAGATTCGATCGTCGGTATCCCATACCTAGTTCAATCTCGTTGCCGGCAAGTCTCTTTACTCGTTCCATAATACATCATCTCGCAACTAACTCATTAGTTGTAATGCTTGCAAGGCTTATGTGATGTGCATTACCGAGAGGGCCCAGAGATACCTCTCCGACAATCAGAGTGACAAAACCTAATCTCGAAATACGCCAACCCAACATGTACCTTTGGAGACACCTGTAGTACTCCTTTATAATCACCCAGTTACGTTGTGACGTTTGGTAGTACCCAAAGTGTTCCTCCGATAGACGGGAGTTGCATAATCTCATAGTTACAGGAACATGTATAAGTCATGAAGAAAGCAATAGCAACATACTAAACGATCGGGTGCTAAGCTAATGGAATGGGTCATGTCAATCAGATCATTCTCTTAATGATGTGATCCCGTTAATCAAATAACAACTCATTGTTCATGGTTAGGAAACATAACCATCTTTGATTAACGAGCTAGTCAAGTAGAGGCATACTAGTGACACTTTGTTTGTCTATGTATTCACACATGTATTATGTTTCCGGTTAATACAATTCTAGCATGAATAATAAACCTTTTATCATGATTATAAGGAAATAAATAATAACTTTATTATTACCTCTAGGGCATATTTCCTTCAAGATGGCTCCAGCAGCAGCACGACGACGTGGTGGTGGTGGAGCTGCAGTACTCCGGCAAGGCTTCGCCAAGCACTATGGAGGAGGAGGATGTGTTGGAGAGGGAGAGGGAGGCACCAAAGGCGTGGGATGAGAAGTCCTCCATCTCCCCACTATATATAGGAGGGCCAACGGGGGGCGCCGGCCCTAGGAGATCCAATCTCCTATGGGGGCGGCGGCCAAGGGAGGAATCCCTCCTGCCCAAGGCACCTAGGAGGTGCCTTCCCCCTTTGGGACTCTTCCCTTCTTGAACCCTAGGCGCATGGGCCTCTTGGGGCTGGTGCCCTTGGCCCATGTAGGCCAAGGCGCACACCCCTACAGCCCATGTGCCCCCCCGGGGCAGGTGGCCCCACCCGATGGACCCCCGGGACCCTTCTGGTGGTCCCGGTACAATACCGGTGACCCCGAAACTTGTCCCGATGCCCGAAATAGCACTTCCTATATATAATTCTTTACCTCCGGACCATTCTGGAACTCCTCGTGACGTCCGGGATCTCATCTGGGACTCCGAACAACATTCGGGTTACTGCATATACATATCCCTACAACCCTAGCGTCACCGAACCTTAAGTGTGTAGACCCTACGGGTTCGGGAGACATGTAGACATGACCGAGATCGCTCTCCGATCAATAACCAACAGCGGGATCTGGATACCCATGTTGGCTCCCACATGCTCCTCGATGATCTCATTGGATGAACCATGATGTCGAGGATTCAATCAATCCCGTATACAATTCCCTTTGTCAATCGGTATGTTACTTGCCCGAGATTCGATCGTCGGTATCCCAATACCTCGTTCAATCTCGTTACCGGCAAGTCACTTTACTCGTACCATAATGCATGATCTCGTGACCAGACACTTGGTCACTTTGAGCTCATTATGATGATGCATTACCGAGTGGGCCCGGTGATACCTCTCCGTCATACGGAGTGACAAATCCCAGTCTTGATCCGTGTCAACCCAACAGACACTTTCGGAGATACCCGTAGTATACCTTTATAGTCACCCAGTTATGTTGTGACGTTTGGTACACCCAAAGCACTCCTACGGTATCCGGGAGTTACACGATCTCATGGTCTAAGGAAAAGATACTTGACATTGGAAAACTCTAGCAAACGAACTATACGATCTTGTGCTATGTTTAGGATTGGGTCTTGTCCATCACATCATTCTCCTAATGATGTGATCTCGTTATCAATGACATCCAATGTCCATAGTCAGGAAACCATGACTATCTGTTGATCAACGAGCTAGTCAACTAGAGGCTTACTAGGGACATGTTGGTGTCTATTATTCACACATGTATTACGATTTCCGGATAACACAATTATAGCATGAATAAAGACAATTATCATGAACAAGGAAATATAATAATAATGCTTTTATTATTGCCTCTAGGGCATATTTCCAACAGTCTCCCACTTGCACTAGAGTCAATAATCTAGTTACATTGTGATGAATCGAACACCCATGGAATTCTGGTGTTGATCATGTTTTGCTCTAGGGAGAGGTTTAGTCAACGGATCTGCTACATTCAGATCTGTATGGACTTTACAAATTTCTATGTCTCCATCTTGAACATTTTCACGAATGGAGTTGAAGCGACGCTTGATGTGCCTTGTCTTCTTGTGAAACCTGGGCTCCTTGGCAAGAGCAATAGCTCCAGTGTTGTCACAGAAAAGCTTGATCGGCCCCGACGCATTGGGTATGACTCCTAGGTCGGTGATGAACTCCTTCACCCAAATTGCTTCATGCGCTGCCTCCGAGGCTGCCATGTACTCCGCTTCACATGTAGATCCCGCCACGACGCTCTGCTTGCAACTGCACCAGCTTACTGCCCCACCATTCAATATAAACACGTATCCGGTTTGTGACTTAGAGTCATCCAGATCTGTGTCGAAGCTAGCGTCGACGTAACCTTTTACGACGAGCTCTTCGTCACCTCCATAAACGAGAAACATTTCCTTAGTCCTTTTCAGGTACTTCAGGATATTCTTGACCGCTGTCCAGTGTTCCTTGCCGGGATTACTTTGGTACCTTCCTACCAAACTTACGGCAAGGTTTACATCAGGCCTGGTACACAGCATGGCATACATAATAGAACCTATGGCTGAGGCATAGGGGATGACACTCATCTCTTCTATATCTTCTGCCGTGGTCGGACATTGAGCCGAGCTCAATTTCACACCTTGCAGCACAGGCAAGAACCCCTTCTTAGAATGATCCATATTGAACTTCTTCAATATCTTATCAAGGTAGGTGCTTTGTGAAAGACCTATGAGGCGTCTTGATCTATCTCTATAGATCTTGATGCCTAATATATATATGCAGCTTCTCCAAGGTCCTTCATTGAAAAAATCTTATTCAAGTAGGCCTAAATGTTGTCCAAGAGTTCTATATCATTTCCCATCAAAAGTATGTCATCTACATATAATATGAGAAATGCTACAGAGCTCCCACTCACTTTCTTGTAAACACGGGCTTCTCCATAAGTCTGCGTAAACCCAAACGCTTTGATCATCTCATCAAAGCGAATGTTCCAACTCCGAGATGCTTGCACCAGCCCATAAATCGAGCGTTGGAGCTTGCACACCTTGTCAGCATTCTTAGGATCGACAAAACCTTCCGGCTGCATCATATACAATTCTTCCTTAAGGAAACCATTAAGGAATGCCGTTTTGACGTCCATTTGCCATATCTCATAATCGTAGAATGCGGCAATAGCTAACATGATTCGGACGGACTTTAGCTTCGCTACCGGTGAGGAAGTCTCATCGTAGTCAACCCCTTGAACTTGTCGATAACCCTTAGCGACAAGCCGAGCTTTATGGATGGTCACATTACCATCCGCGTCTGTCTTCTTCTTAAAGATCCATTTATTTTCTATGGCTCGCCGCTCAACAGGCAAGTCAGTCAAAGTCCATACTTCGTTTTCATACATGGATCCTATCTCGGATTTCATGGCTTCCAGCCATTTGTCGGAATTCGGGCCCGCCATCGCTTCTTCATAGTTCGAAGGTTCACTGTTGTCCAACAACATGATTTCCAAGACAGGGTTGCCGTACCACTCTGGTGCGGAACGTGTCCTTGTGGACCTTCGAATTTCAGTAGGAGCTTGATCAGAAGTATCTTGATCATTATCATTAACTTCCTCTCTAGTCGGTGCAGGCACCTCAGGAACATTTTCTTGAGTTGCGCCATCTTCCGGTTCAAGAGGTAATACTTCATTAAGGTCTACTTTCCTCCCACTTACTTCTTTCGAGAGAAACTCCTTCTCTAGAAAGGACCCATTCTTGGCAACAAAGATCTTGCCTTCGGATCTGAGGTAGAAGGTATACCCAATAGTTTCTTTATGGTATCCTATGAAGACGCATTTTTCCGACTTGGGTTTGAGCTTTTCAGGTTGAAGTTTCTTGACATAAGCATCGCATCCCCAAACTTTTAGAAACGACAGCTTAGGTTTCTTCCCAAACCATAATTCATACGGTGTCGTCTCAACGGATTTCGACGGAGCCCTATTTAAAGTGAATGTGGCAGTCTCTAAAGCATAGCCCCAAAAAGAAAGCGGTAAATCGGCAAGAGACATCATAGATCGCACCATATCTAATAGAGTGCGATTACGACGTTCGGACACACCATTACGCTGAGGTGTTCCAGGCGGCGTGAGTTGTGAAACTATTCCACATTTTCTTAAGTGCGTGCCAAACTCGTGACTCAAGTATTCTCCTCCGCGATCTGATCGCAGGAACTTGATTTTCCTGTCATGTTGATTCTCAACCTCACTCTGAAATTCCTTGAACTTTTCAAAGGTTTCAGACTTGTGTTTCATTAAGTAGACATACCCATATGTACTCAAGTCATCAGTGAGGGTGAGAACATAACGATAGCCACCGCGAGCCTCAACACTCATTGGACCGCACACATCAGTATGTATGATTTCCAATAAGTTGGTTGCTCGCTCCATTGTTCCTGAGAACGGAGTCTTGGTCATTTTACCCATGAGGCATGGTTCGCACGTGTCAAATGATTCGTAATTAAGAGACTCTAAAAGTCCATCAGCATGGAGCTTCTTCATGCGTTTGACACCTATGTGACCAAGGCGGCAGTGCCACAAGTATGTGGGACTATCATTATCAATCTTACATCTTTTGGTACTCACACTATGAACATGTGTAGTATTACGCTCGAGATTCATTAAGAATAAACCATTCACCATCGGAGCATGACCATAAAACATATCTCTCATATAAATAGAACAACCATTATTCTCGGATTTAAATGAGTAGCCATCTAGAATTAAACGAGATCCTGATACAATGTTCATGCTCAAAGCTGGCACTAAATAACAATTATTAAGGTTTAAAACTAATCCCGAAGGTAAATGTAGAGGTAGCGTGCCGACGGCGACCACATTGACCTTGGAACCATTCCCGACTCGCATCGTCACCTCGTCCTTCGCCAGTCTCCGCTTATTCCGCAGCTCCTGTTTTGAGTTACAAATGTGAGCAACCGCACCGGTATCAAATACCCAGGAGCTACTACGAATACTGGTAAGGTACACATCAATTACATGTATATCACATATACCTTTCGTTTTGCCGGCCTTCTTGTCCGCTAAGTACTTGGGGCAGTTCCGCTTCCAGTGACCACTTCCCTTGCAATAAAAGCACTCAGTCTCGGGCTTGGGTCCATTCTTTGGCTTCTTCCCGGCAGCTTGCTTGCCGGGCGCGGCAACTCCCTTGCCGTCCTTCTTGAAGTTCTTCTTACCCTTGCCTTTCTTGAACTTAGTGGTTTTATTCACCATCAACACTTGATGTTCCTTTTTGACTTCTACCTCTGCTGATTTCAGCATTGCAAATAATTCGGGAATGGTCTTTTCCATCCCCTGCATATTGAAGTTCATCACAAAGCTCTTGTAGCTCGGTGGAAGCGACTGGAGGATTCTGTCAATGACCGCATCATCCGGGAGATTAACTCCCAGCTGAGTCAAACGGTTATGTAACCCAGGCATAGTGAGTATGTGCTCACTGACAGAACTGTTTTCCTCCATCTTACAGCTGAAGAATTTGTCGGAGACTTCATATCTCTTGACCCGGGCATGAGCTTGAAAAACCATTTTCAGCTCTTCGAACATCTCATATGCTCCATGTCTCTCAAAACGCTTTTGGAGCCCCGGCTCTAAGCTGTAAAGCATGCCGCACTGAATGAGGGAGTAGTCATCAACACGTGTCTGCCAAGCGTTCATAACGTCTTGGTTCTGTGGGACGGGTGCGTCACCTAGCGGTGCTTGTAGGACATAATCTTTCTTGGCAGCTATGAGGATGATCCTCAGGTTCCGGACCCAGTCCGTATAGTTGCTGCCATCGTCTTTCAGCTTGGTTTTCTCTAGGAACGCGTTGAAGTTGAGGACTACGTTGGCCATTTGATCTACAAGACATATTGTAAAGATTTTAGACTAAGTTCATGATAATTAAGTTCATCTAATCAAATTATACAATGAACTCCCACTTAGATAGACATCCCTCTAGTAATCTAAGTATAACATGATCCGAGTTAACTAGGTCGTGTACGATCATCATGTGAGACGGACTAGTCAACATCGGTGAACATCTTCATGTTGATCGTATCTTCTATACGACTCATGCTCGACCTTTCGGTCTTCTGTGTTCCGAGGCCATGTCTGTACATGCTAGGCTCGTCAAGTCAACCTAAGTGTTTGCACGTGTAAATCTGTCTTACACCCGTTGTATGTGAACGTTAGAATCTAACACCCGATCATCACGTGGTGCTTCGAAACAACGTACTATCGCAACGGTGCACAGTTAGGGGGAACACTTTCTTGAAATTATTATGAGGGATCATCTTATTTACTACCGTCGTTCTAAGTAAACAAGATGCAAAACATGATAAACATCACATGCAATCAAATAATAATAGTGACATGATATGGCCAATATCACATAGCTCCTTTGATCTCCATCTTGGGGCTCCATGATCATCTTGTCACCGGCATGACACCATGATCTCCATCATCATGATCTCCATCATCGTGTCTCCATGAAGTTGCTCGGCAACTATTACTTCTACTACTATGGCTAACGCGTTTAGCAATAAAGTAAAGTAATTTACATGGGGTTTCTCAATGACACGCAGGTCATACAAAAAATAAAGACAACTCCTATGGCTCCTGCCGGTTGTCATACTCATCGACATGCAAGTCGTGATTCCTATTACAATAGCATGAACATCTCATACATCACATATATATCATTCATCATTCATCACAACTTTGGCCATATCATATCACAAAGCACTTGCTGCAAAAACAAGTTAGACGTCTTCTTATTGTTGTTGCAAGTTTTACGTGGCTAAAATAGGGTTCTAGCAAGAACGTTTTCTTACCTACGTGAAAGCCACAACGTGATTTGTCAACTTCTATTTACCCTTCATAAGGACCCTTTTCATCGAATCCGCTCCAACTGAAGTGGGAGAGACAGACACCCGCCAGCCACCTTATGCAACTTGTGCATGTTAGTCGGTGGAACCGGTCTCACATAAGCGTACGTGTAAGGTTGGTCCAGGCCGCTTCATCCCACAATACCGCTGAAGCAAGATAAGACTAGTAGCGGCAAGAAAGTTGACAACATCTACGCCCACAACAAATTGTGTTCTACTCGTGCAAGAGAACTACGCATAAACCTGGCTCTGATACCACTGTTGGAGAACGTTGCAGAAAACAAAATTTTTCCTACGGTTTCACCAAGATCCATCTATGAGTTCATCTAGCAATGAGTGATCGGATTGCATCTACATACCTTTGTAGACCATGCGCGGAAGCGTTCAAAGAACGGGGATGAGGAAGGCGTACTCGACGTGATCCAAATCACCGGAGATCCTAGCGCCGAACGGACGGCACCTCCGCGTTCAACACACGTACGGTCAGCGTGACGTCTCCTTCTTATTGATCCAGCAAGGAGGAAGGAGAGGTTGAGGAAGATGGCTCCAGCAGCAGCACGACGGCGTGGTGGTGGTGGAGCTGCAGTACTCCGGCAGGGCTTCGCCAAGCACTATGGAGGAGGAGGATGTGTTGGAGAGGGAGAGGGAGGCACCAAAGGCGTGGGGTGAGAAGTCCTCCATCTCCCCACTATATATAGGAGGGCCAAGGAGGGGGCGCCGGCCCTAGGAGATCCAATCTCCTAGGGGGGCGGCGGCCAAGGGAGGAATCCCTCCTCCCCAAGGCACCTAGGAGGTGCCTTCCCCCTTTGGGACTCTTCCCTTCTTGAACCCTAGGCGCATGGGCCTATTGGGGATGGTGCCCTTGGCCCATGTAGGCCAAGGCGCACACCCCTACAGCCCATGTGGCCCCCCCGGGGCAGGTGGCCCCACCCGGTGGACCCCCGGGACCCTTCCGGTGGTCCCGGTACAATATCGGTGACCCCGAAACTTGTCCCGATGCCCGAAATAGCACTTCCTATATATAATTCTTTACCTCCGGACCATTCCGGAACTCCTCGTGACGTCCGGAATCTCATCCGGGACTCCGAACAACATTCGGGTTACTGCATATACATATCCCTACAACCCTAGCGTCACCGAACCTTAAGTGTGTAGACCCTACGGGTTCGGGAGACATGTAGACATGACCGAGATCGCTCTCCGGTCAATAACCAACAGCGGGATCTGGATACCCATGTTGGCTCCCACATGCTCCTCGATGATCTCATTGGATGAACCACGATGTGGAGGATTCAATCAATCCCGTATACAATTCCCTTTGTCAATCGGTATGTTACTTGCCCGAGATTCGATCGTCGGTATCCCAATACCTCGTTCAATCTCGTTACCGGCAAGTCACTTTACTCGTACCGTAATGCATGATCCCGTGACCAGACACTTGGTCACTTTGAGCTCATTATGATGATGCATTACCGAGTGGGCCCAGTGATACCTCTCCGTCATACGGAGTGACAAATCCCAGTCTTGATCCATGTCAACCCAACAGACACTTTCGGAGATACCCGTAGTATACCTTTATAGTCACCCAGTTACGTTGTGACGTTTGGTACACCCAAAGCACTCCTACGGTATCCGGGAGTTACACGATCTCATGGTCTAAGGAAAAGATACTTGACATTGGAAAACTCTAGCAAACGAACTATATGATCTTGTGCTATGTTTAGGATTGGGTCTTGTCCATCACATCATTCTCCTAATGATGTGATCTCGTTATCAATGACATCCAATGTCCATAGTCAGGAAACCATGACTATCTGTTGATCAACGAGCTAGTCAACTAGAGGCTTACTAGGGACATGTTGGTGTCTATTATTCACACATGTATTACGATTTCCGGATAACACAATTATAGCATGAATAAAGACAATTATATGAACAAGGAAATATAATAATAATGCTTTTATTATTGCCTCCAGGGCATATTTCCAACAAAATTATGATACCATGCCAACTTTCAACTTTTTCAGAGTTCATTTGAAATGCTTTAATGTCTTATGGTTCAGCCCTCGTAATACCATTATTCAAATTTTAACTATTCAAATTTGAAAACTAATGGCACTAACAGAAAGTTTATAATTTTTTCTAAAACTAATGGCACTAACAGAAAGTTTATAATTTTCTGACCTAAAAGCAAAAAGAATTAAAAAATAAAGCAAAAAACAAAAGAAAATAAATAATGCAAAAAAAACAAAAAAAACTGGAAAAAACAATTTTTATAGTAAAGTTAATCACAAACTTGTGATTCACATAAATTTCAAAGAATTCAAATTTTAACTATTCAAATTTGAAAACTAATGGCACTAACAGAAAGTTTATAATTTTTCTAAAACTAATGGCACTAATAGAAAGTTTATAATTTTGCTAACCTAAAAGCAAAAAGAATTAAAAAAAGTGAAAAACAAAAGAAAATAAATAATGCAAAAAACAAAACAAAAAAAACTGGAAAAAGTAAAGTTAATCACAAACTTGTGATTCACATAAATTTCAAAGAATTCAAATTTTAACTATTCAAATTTGAAAACTAATGGCACTAATAGAAAGTTTATACTTTTTCTAAAACTAATGGAACTAACAGAAAGTTTATAATTTTGCTGACCTAAAAGCAAAAAGAATTAAAAAAGCAAAAAACAAAAGAAAATAAATAATGCAAAAAACAAAACAAAAAAATGGAAAAAATCTATTTTTATAGTAAAGTTGATCACAAACTTGTGATTCACACAAATTTCAAAGAATTCAAATTTTAACTATTCAAATTTGAAAACTAATGGCACTAACAGAAAGTTTAATATTTTTCTGACCTAAAAGCAAAAAGAATTAAAAAATAAAGCAAGAAACAAAAGAAAATAAATAATGCAAAAAAAAACAAAAAAACTGGAAAAGAACAAAAAAAACTGCCACCTATTGGGCCACCACGGCCTGAATACGACTAGAAACCCAGCCTGGGCCAGGATTCAGGCCCGCAGAAGGCCCAATAGGCCCACAGACAGCATAGTGTGAGATTAGACCCGTAAGCATGCATTTGAGAGGAGTTTGAGAGGGCAGCCGCAGTGGGGCTTATAAACCACTCCGAGCCCCTCTCAACTAGCGAGGTGGGACTAAACTTTTGGCCGCGAGTAGCGCAAGGCCTTTGGTCCCGGTTGGTACCACCAACCGGGACTAAAGGGGGTATTGGTCCAGGTTCGTGGCACCAACCGGGACCAATGCTCCTCGCCCTTGGCCCATGACCATTAGTCCCGGTTTGTGCCACAAACCGGGACTAAAGGGTTGGTCCTCATTGCGGACAGAGTTTAGTCCCACCTCGCCAACCGAAGGGGGCTCACACCGGTTTATAAGCCCTTCCCTCTCTGCCTTGTTGAGTTCCTCTCAAAGTGAAAATAGATGCCCTTATAGAGAAAAGTTTAACCTAAATTCAAAGTGAATTTCTCTGAAATTCATAGAAATTTACTATGAATTTAGGTTGAATTTTTTCTATAAGCGCATCTATTCTCATTTTTCACTACAGGAATCAGCTAATTTGCCGTCTGTGGGTCACTTTGCCGTCAGCTTTTCCTCAGGGCAGACGGCAAAGACACTTTTTGTCGTCAGCTACAGACGGCAAAGAACGACTAACGGCAAAACATGCTTTGCCGTCTTTTTTTTCATTTTACAGACGGCAAAGAGTTTACTTTGCCGTCTGTTTTTCTTTGGCAGATGGCAAAGAGCTCTTTGCCATCTAAATTTTTTTGGCAGACAGCAAAGACTTTGCCGTCTGTTTTTATTTTACTGTATGCAAAATATTAGTATCACCTTCTATATTTTTTGAAAATGTAAACATGGTCTAAATAGTATGAAATTTGGGGTGGTACTGGTTTATAATTCCTAGAAGGCATATAAAAAGTTTGAGTAATTTTATTAAAGTTTAACATGTTTATTTTCTCAAAAGTAATAGGATAAACTAACACAAAATTGTTGCTGGTTTCTTATTGGTTGGAGCTCTCTTCTCCTGGATCGATGACGTGGCAGGGGCAACCACCCCCACCACGCATCCCACGCACCAGTGCAACTTCCCGTCGATCGATCACATCAGCCGAACACCCCCATGGGCCCTGTCCCTCTCGCTCGCACGCATGGGACATGTCCCTCGTCTCTTTCTCTCCGGACCCCCCACCCACATCTCGTTCTGCTCTCTCTCTCCCTAATCTCTCTGTACTGAAGACGCCATGGCTCCACCCTCAAAAAGAAGACGCCATGGCTCCTCCTCCCTACTTCTCCTCCTCTTTTCTTACTAATCCCTGACAAAAGGAGAGCAGGGCACCGCCGGCCGTGAAGGGAACCGCCCCGACCCCGCAGCGGAGCAGGGCGGCAGTGGAGCGGGCGAGCAGGCCGACGAAGGGCAGCGGCGGGAGCGGCGCGGCTTGGCAGGGCGGCAGGCGCGCGCAGGCCTGGGAAAGGACGCGAGCGAGGCTGGGCAGAGCTGCGGTGGCGCATGCGAGGCCGGGCAGGGCCACAGCGGCGCGGCTTGGCAGGACGGTGGACGCGCGCGGGCCCAGGAAAGGACGCGAGCGAGGCTGGGCAGGGCTGCGGTGGTGCAGGCGAGGCCGGGCAGGACCACGGCGACGCGGGCGAGTCGGGGATGGAGGCGGGCTCGGGGGCGGCCGGCGGCGGCGCAAGCGGAGCAGGGCGGGCGCGTGCAGCTTGCAAACGACGGGCAGGGCGGTGGTGGCGCGTGCGAGGACGAGCAGGGTGGCGGCCTCGGGCAGGACCGAGGAATCATACCAGCGAGTTTTTTTTTAAATTATTAAAAAGATTTGCCGTCTTCAAATAGGTTCAGCAGACGGCAAAAAAGCGAATACCGCTCACGGCGAAGATGTTAACTTTGCCGTCTCTTATTATATTGGCTGGCAGCAAAGCGTCTGTTTGGCTGACGGCAAAATCTTTACCATCTGCCCGATAAATAGCTGGCGGCAAAGTACTCTTTGCCGTCATTGTCTTTGCCATCTGACTTTGCCGTCTATTTTCAGGTCTTTGCCGTCTGTAATCCACAGACGGCAAATTACCTGATTCCTGTAGTGTTTTTAGTAAGCTAATCACAAACTTGTGATTCACACAAATTTCAAAAAATTCAAATTTTAACTATTCAAATTTGAAAACTAATGGCACTAACAGAAAGTTTATAATTTTTCTAAAACTAATGACACTAACAGAAAGTTTATAATTTTGCTAACCTAAAAGCAAAAAGAATTAAAAATTAAAGCAAAAAACAAAAGAAAATAAATAATGCAAAAAATAAAACAAAAAGAATAGGAAAAAACTATTTTTATAGTAAAGTTGGTTCTTCGGGGCTGGCGGAACCATGGACCCTGTATCAGGGAAATGCGTTTGGACGGACGAGCAAATGAACATACCAGTCATGAAGCTAAAACACTATATCGATGCAGCGCAGCAAGAGACGTTCGTTCTAGACAGAGAGAACGACGAGCTCACAATGACCCTCAGGAATCCTGGGCACCCTGGACGGACACGAAGCACGCTAGGCTCCGTTCCATGGAAGGCTGGTTTTCCGGACGCAGGCGGTTACAAATGCCAGGAGAGGAGAAAAAAAGTGCAGCAGACCCAAATGCAGGTGCTGCACGCAAGGGTACAAGCGATAGAGAAACGAGAAGCAAATCGCAGCAAATGAACTGCCGAAGCTTCCCCCGAAGCTACCCCGCCATCTCAGCGGAGAAGCAGCGTGGCTTCCACCGAGCTGCTTCAGCCGGAGCATGCCTTGACGGCTCCTGCCAGCTATCCCGTGGATGCTATCACGGAGTCTCAAAATTGCCACCTTATGACGCAATGGATGAATTTGAAGGTCAAGGCGGCTGTTGGCTCTGTTTTTCCTACTGAACCCGGTGCAACTTTTCACTGCCGGCCGATTCCAGAAGGATATGCTAGGGTGATGGTGGATGAAATAACGGAGGGATTTGAGGACCTCCAGCTTGACCACCCTACCGGTGAAGGGGAGACTCGGCTGGGTTCTGCTCTGAAGACTCCATGCCTATGGCGAAAGGAGCTCATCAACCTTCCGAACTGGACGCCTCCTCCTCCTCCTCCTCCTCCGGCGAGTCAGGGCACTCCGCCTCCTCCACCGCCTCCTCCTCCGGCGAGTGACGATCAGGGCACTCGGCCTCCTTCTTCGGTGCGTGGCGGCACTCCGCCTCCTTCTCCGCCTCCGCTGGCGCGCCCGGGCAGCCAGCCTCCTCCTTCTCCGCCTCGTCAGCAATGGCGGAAGAGACCTGCTGCCACTCCGGCTGCTCCGGCGCGTCGTAGTCCTCCTCCTCCGCCTCGTAAGCAAGGAAAGAAGACAGTCGCAGCCGCTCTGTCTGCTCTGCCGGCGTCTAGCAGTACAGCTAGAGGCGGGAGGCAATATGGATTCGGTCCTTCTCTGAAGACTCCAGAGAAGTTACCATACGAGAGGACCCCGGAGGAGAACGCCGACATCGCGCGAGCCGAAGTGAGGAACTTCTTTAAAGGGGTGAAAGCAAAGAAACATCCACCTCCGGAGGAGAAGGTAGATCCGGTGAAAGCGAAGCGCACTCACTGCCCTGAAAAAACCAGCAAAGTCTCCGCCGAAAGGCAACTATGAGCGCATTATTGAAAAATCATTTGTCGAAGCGGAGCGGTCGGGAAGTACTGTCAGTGATCAAAGGTTAAAAGAACGACGAGCTGGGAAAAAAATTCCCCAGCTCAGCGAACAAGTGAACCAATCGTGCCCCCCGCTCAAGGTGCCTACTAATGATCCGAGGATGGTGCCCGATTATAGCAATCTTGGAGATTACCTGCCCGACGATGTACATTATGAGTTCTTGGAGGTCGAGGAACACAAATACGAGTACGGGAAGCCTCTCGTCAAAGATGAAAGATCTCTAACAACGATGATGCGAAGATTCCATGATTGGTACATGAGAGTCTAGGGGGGGGATTACTTTGACGCTGAGAGTTAGAGAGGAGCATGACCTCGTTGGAATTGAACTGTTGAATGTTCCATTTGATGAGTTGTTCCAGTTTTTCAATCAAAAGGCCCTCGATAAAGCAACAGTCACTTGCTACTGTCTGTAAGTAGTACTACTTCTGTCATTAAGTCTCTCTATATAGGTCAGCTCTTTCATTGCATGTATTTATAATTATCCTCACTATATTATGCAGATTGAAGATCGCCGAATTGAAGAAAAGACAAATCGGTGATATTGGGTTCATTAACACAAATCTCATAGATGCAACTGAGGTTAAATATCGTGCCGAATATACCGAGGCCAACTTGCTACGATCATTGGTAATAAATGAAAACAAAGATATAATACTCTTTCCTTACAACTTCAAGTGAGTGTTACTGTCTTGTGCATATTCGGTTTCCCTTATTAGTCCAGGTTATAGTAATGTAATTGATGAGTTATGCATGCGTGCACAGGTTCCACTATATTCTTCTAGAGATTAAGCTTGCGCAGGGACTAGTAACCGTCTTAGACTCGAGACAAAAAGATCCCCAGGACTATGCGGATATGACTCAAATGCTCGAGAAGTAAGTTAAATCGATCATTATCCACCATATCAGCAACTTTGTTCATTTCCTGATATCAAGTAATTGTTTTATTTGTCTGGCAGGGTTTGGAGAAAATTCACCAAAAAAGCTCCGGGACTGCCGAAGAAGCTGCAATTTAGACACCCGAAAGTAAGTACTATAGTAACATGTTCCGCGCATCTCCTAGTGATTCAAGCGCTAGTTTCATCAATACCATTTGGCATGCTTGCTTATCAGTTTGATTGACCTCTATTTCTTGTAAAGTGGTGGTGGCAGGAATAAGGGAATGATTTCTGTGGATACTACGTTTGCGAGTCCATCCGCCACACGACCTGTGAACGAGGGTACTCTGACGAACAATATGAAGTGCGTAAGCAATAATATTCACAATTTTATTTTATTACCATCATTTGTGTTGAGTTTCATTTATATATATATGTATATATGTATTGACCCCATTCTTCAAATTAGATCTTTCGGATGCGGGATGAACTCCTAGCACCACAGCGTTTGCGAGCAATTCAAGAGGAATTGGCGGCATTCTTCCTTGACCACGTGATCGCTAAAGACGGAGAATACTATGTGGATCCTGTGTTCGTATATAATTAGGAGATTATATTGTAAGAGATAATTATTGTATATATGTAGCCGGTAGTGTCGGATAGATATACGAGAACTTGTTGTTCGACCAATCTCTCGGAGAAGGAGAGGTGGTTGATATCACTTCTCTCTGTATGCATATATGTTCATGACGATCTTTTGTTTTCTTTGTTTGCTTACTAGATAGCTAGCGTGTCTAGTCCTCTCTATACGTATATAGTACGTAGCATCGACCAAGCATGGACATAAGAGAGGACACTTCTCTCTATTAATTAGCTAGCTAACACAATATATGAAACACCTAAATTAACCTCCCAAACCCCCCCTTTCAAAAAAAAACAAAAACCCCAGCCCCTGAAATGCTGACGCGTGGATGCCTATTGGTCCCGGTTGGTGCCACCAACCGGGACCAAAGGCAAAAAAAAACCTCAGCCCCTGAAATGCTGACGCGTGGATGCCTATTGGTCCCGGTTGGTGCCACCAACCGGGACCAAAAGCCCTCCTGCTTGGGCTCGGCGCACCGGCCACGTGGAGGCCCATCTGTCCCGGTTCCTGTTTGAACCGGGACTAAAGGGCCAGGGCATTAGTAACGACCCTTTAGTCCCAGTTCAAAAACCGGGACAAAAGGCCCTTACCAACCGGGACAGAAGACCCTTTTTCTACTAGTGTAGGTCCTGTATTTCTACACAATATGTTCCCCTTTGAGAGGTTCATGGGAGTCTTAAAGAAATCTATACCTATACTAATTCTTGACTCCCTAGAAATTACCACGTTAATCAGATTTTACAAGCCGTTAATCACGTGGGACCGAATTATAACGGTGTAGATTAATACAGGTAATCCACGGCCATCTAACCATCAATCAGCCAATGCAAAAAAAACACCTATACTAATTCTTGACTCCCTAGAAATTACCATGTTAATCAGATTTTACAAGTCGTTAATCATGTGGGACCGAATTATAACGGTGTAGATTAATACAGGTAATCCACGGCCATCTAACCATCAATCAGCCAATGCAAAAAAACACCTATACTAATTCTTGACTCCCTAGAAATTACCACATTAATCAGATTTTACAAGCCGTTAATCACGTGGGACCGAATTATAATGGTGTAGATTAATACAGGTAATCCACGGCCATCTAACCATCAATCAGCCAATGCAAAAAAAAACATCAAAAAAGATACTCCTCCATGGCTCCACGTCTCTCCACCAATGTTTGTTGTGGACCGATCTCTCCTCTTCCCCTCAAGTGTCCAACGATTTAAGATAAACGTCTCTCCACCAATGTTTGTTGTGGACCGATCTCTCCTCTTCTCCTGAAGTGTCCAGCGATTTAAGATAAAAGGTCCCCAGCGATCCCAAAACAGAAAACCCAATATATCACACTCCTATATAAAAAACCTAAAGATCCTGTAAATAAAGATCCCCTCAAGATCGTCCTTCCTCAAAGGAGTGTCCATCCGCACGTTTCCAGTACCTATCTTCCTCATCCTCCATCTTGCCGCATCTTTTCTTCGGGACGTCAGTGACTTTGGTGATCCATCCAAGTTTGAATCAGTGTAAAAGTATTGGGTACGATCAGATCCAATCTGATCCTCTCCTGTAGCCTGTGATTCTGTTCCTCTCCAGTATAAAAATCTCGATTCTAATCTGTTTTCAAGCTCTTGCTACGGAGTAATCTAACGTCTATTTTCAATCCAGCAGATGAATTTGTCCCAACATAGTTGATGCAGGGGAGGAGTTGTACCAACGACTATTTGAGGCATGCGCATGTTTCCTGCAAGACTCTCCGCCTTAATTTCATAGAAGAAAAACTTATCCCTAAAAGGCCCATCGTCATGCCTGCAGGCTACGGTTTCCTTCTGTTCCCCACCTCTCCCGACCAGATCATCATCGCGCGTCCCCTACGGTCGCTCTGGATTCCATCCATGCTGAAATTGATTTAAAAGGCAGGGGTATGATCCAATTCATCCTCTCCTGCGGCCTAGATCTAACTTCTATACATCTAATCACCTACCATGAATTTGTACCACCATGATTTGAAGCAATCAACCCATCGTTTTTGTGTGCATGCCAGTTCTGTTCTCGGCGGAATTGATCAAGAAAGGTATCGATTGGCTGATGTGTACATGTGTGTACTAGCTTCTGGATGTCAACTTGCTTCGTCGTCGCCGCTGTAAGCACTCGAGCTAGCATTAACTTGCACTTGCACCAACACTGCACGTGATTCTGTTCCTCTTTAATCATTGAAATCTGGAATCTCATTAGCTTTTAAATTCTTGACGTGTAGAAATTAATCAGACACCTACTTTTAGGCTGCTAATGATTTTATCCAATGAAGGCTGATATAGAGAAGTAACTATACCATCCAATCTTTGAAACAGATTGGACGTCCATCACAGTCGACAAGGCTGCCGAGCTAAGAACTGTGGCAGACTGGTGGTGGAGCCGTTTACTTGCTCGACACTGTTCGATTTTGTTGTTGCATCCACTTGGCAAGTAACTCAGAACCCTTGAATCTCCTGCTAATAATTTTACTCATATAGTTTATCCTTAATACCCTGTCCATAGGGTTGACGCTATTAGTGGCAAGTGCAATGCATATGTAGGTAAGTTGGCTAGACTAATATTCATTTCTTCCATCTATTTTGTTTTGAAAACAGAAAAATGGTGCCGGTGCACATTATGGGCAAGCATTGACAACACATATAGTTGGTGTGTGATAACAGTTACTTCAGGCTATTTAAGTTAACATTTTGCCACATTTTACATACATCTAATATTATGAGTTCTCGGCTGGTAGAGAAAGTGGACTGAGATACATCATGGTATTGCGTACAGAAACTTCGACTTGATTCAAGGACTAAGTATTTAACGTGATTCAGTTTTTATTCCATGCATATTGTTCACTTGAGAAGTTACTAGATGAAATCAAAGAACATTCTATAGTAAGCGAGCAAGCACGCCGAAGCACACAAATCATGGAATTATTAAGCTACTTTACAACTGCATTTCAGTGGACTATATTGTGCATTAGTTTTTCCTTACCTTGAGAATATTATCTTGGATTTTAATTAAATGGCAGTCTAGAATTTTTATCTCATTCATGTGTTTACCTTTTCTTATAGTTGTGACGAGCAAATTCAGCAAATTTAACTGGTGGTGAATTCAATCAAGTGTGAGACCGCTATCTAATATCTTCTTTGTAGGTGTGATATGAAAGGAGGCGTCTTGGTTTTCCAAGATCGAGAATGGAGTTCCATGAAGCAACAGTAATGATATCAATCAAGTCTCACTTTTTTATTTTTACGTTTACTATTTTCATCACACCATTTATACATAATTTATATTGGTGTTGAAGGCAAACTGTCTAAAGTGTTCCCTTTACATTGTTGATATATGAAGTTTCTGATTTGATTTCTTAAATCATCTGCCATTGGTTTATGAATATTATATGAAAATCTTTTATAGGCTACACGTGAACATACCTGGATTCTATGGAATTGATTGCTAAAAACAGATTTAGCGTTTAACTTCATATGATACATTGATCCTTCTGTACTAGATTCTAACTACTGTAAAATGGATTCTTTAGCGTACCTATTACAAACATATTAATTCAGCCAACATTCTGAACAATTTCTAGATATTGTGCTGCTTCATGCAGTTGTTTGCCCACAACAAACATCCTCTGACCAAGGCAGTATATTCTACCATGTCTAACCGACCTGATTGTTTCCAAAAATAGACAATCGAGTTTCAGTTTTACACATGTTTGTTTCTGCACCTACCTGACTGCCTAACATCTTTCTGATATAGGAACAAACTGCAACTGATAAAAAACACTTTCCTTAATCTATGAAAGACAGTTTTTCTTCCTAATTCACATCACGTGACTACCTTCTATAAGCAGAGAAATCTATGTGTTCTTGGAACTTCAGTTATCTTGAGGATTTTGATTATTTGTACAGAACAATTACATTTAAGTTGATTGTGCCCTCTGTTGCCAGGAAGAATGAAATCCATCATGGAACGGATTATAGAGGAATACATTGATTATATACATTCTCAAACTACTTTGTTGTTCAGAATCAAGGTTATGAAAAAAAATATGATACATACTTCTGTACCACCTTAGTTGATCGATATGAACCCTCAAATTCTATAGTATAAACTTATAAGATCAGATGGGTACATACCATATTTCTTTAGAACAAACTATTAAAGCTATAATGTTAATTGTACGTACATCCATATTTCCATGCTCTAAATTTAAAAATCAGAATGCTTACCTTTACCTATACCATATGATCTTATTAGGCTTTTTTACATATAAACCAAACTTGGTCTCATTATTTTGATCATTTATATCTATACCTTTCTTGGGAACTATAGTAAGCTCCCATCGCAAGTCCAGAATTGCGATCTAAATATCGTTGGTCAATACAGATTTTAATATATGTTCTATCTCAATATAGGATTTTGTCTTGGTAGACAGAATGACTACAATTATCTTGACAATGTGCTTTCTTGCATACTATTCTGTAGTTTTCCCACGGAGAAGAACAAGGCAGAAGTTATGTTCTACAGATTTTATATTTTAGATAGGATACTATGATGGACTACTCAGTTTTCATGTCTTTAGGGCATCAACATCTCCAATATTAGAAATGAAATATGCAGCTACTACAAGTTTGATATTACACAGTTATGACGGTTTTATAACAGTGTGCCTATGTTTAGTTGCAGCCATGCTTTTCTGAGACCAAGCTTCATATCCTCCACTCTTCTCGCACGATAGAATATGCTTATTTTGTCTAGACAAACAAATGAATATGTCTCTTTATGTCTATTCCTCTGATAGGACAGCATATAAGCAACACATACGTATCAGCTAGAGGCACTTCTCTTTCTCTGCCAAAGAGATAACCTACTTCTCTTTCCGTCAAAGATTGACCTACAATTACGACACCTCCCGGCCCCAGTGTTGTTCCACATATTAAACTATATTATTAGAAATAGACAACTTACTAATTATAACCAATCACTCCAAGCTTTCTTTTGCATGTTTGTTGCATTATTTTATTTACAAAGCTTTAGCTTTACAGTATAGTCTTATTACTGATATTTTGTGTTTTTGTTATTCAAGACTCAATAAGTACACATATATTAACATTTATGATAAGAATAAAAATATAATAAATGAGTGTTACTTCTTTTACTTATATATCCATGGAAATGTGTAAATTAAGGGTTTCTATCACAAAAGTACATTTATATATGTTGTTCATAATATATCTCCTTTTTTGAACTATGATCATAATATATCTGATTTCACACAAATAGTTGTAAAAACATAAATACAAATGTATATATAGCTAGCCCGTGCGAATGCACGGGTTGACGACTAGTATGTTCATAATTGTGCTAGGCCAGAAGGAAGCATCTCCAAGGGCCATGAACATAAGGAGGTCATTGAGTTTTGTATTGACTTTATTCCTGACCTTAAGCCGATTGGTCTTCCTGAATCGCGGCATAAGGGCAGACTGGGTGGAAAATGCACGCTAGTAGGGGATCAAATAATATGTATGGACGGGCATTCTCTCACTCGAGCACACTACACAGTTTTATAGAATTCCGTGTTGGTGGCTCCGTATATGGAGGAACACAAGAATTTTCTATGCTCCAAACACCCGGAGCAGTCTGACGACTCGATTACACGTAAAAAAACAGGGACTTTCGCCGGTTGGTTGCAGACACGTGCCATGCATGACGCCGCTATTGAAGATGACTTGTACATGCTGTCCAAGTTACCATCTTCGAATATAATGACTTTCAAAGGGTACAAGATAAATGGGAATATATTTTACACTATTGCCCAAGATAAGAAGAGCACCAACCAAAACAGTGGTGTTCGATTTGATGTAGCAACCAAGACGGGAAATGACACATATTATGATTACATAGAGGACATATGGGAACTTGACTATGGACGTGATTTGAACATCCCTTTATTTCGGTGCAAATGGGTCAATATGACATGAGGTGGGGTAACGGAAGACCTGCAATACGGAATGACAACAGTGGATATCAACAATCTTGCGTACGCAGATGAACCAATAATGTGGTGCAAGTTTTCTATGTGAAGGACATGTCTACCAAGCCGGAAAAAAGAAAAGATAAGGAAGCGAATACATCATACGATGAGCCAAAGCGTCACATAGTTCTTTCAGGGAAAAGAAACATCGTGGGAGTGGATGACGAGATATACATGTCAGAAGATTATGAAAAGTTTGATGAATTTGCTCCATTCATAGTGAATATTGACCCGAGCATTGATGTCTACTACACAACCTTATTTTTCTAGACGTTGTTGGGCCTGCAAGTGCAGAGGTTTGTAGGACAATAGCAAATTTCCCTCAAGTGGATGACCTAAGGTTTATCAATCCGTGGGAGGTGTAGGATGAAGATGGTCTCTCTCAAACAACCCTGCAACCAAAAAAACAAAGAGTCTCTTGTGTCCCCAACACACCCAATACAATGGTAAATTGTATAGGTGCACTAGTTCGGCGAAGAGATGGTGATACAAATGCAATATAGATGGTAGATAAAGGTTTTTGTAATCTGAAAATATAAAAATAGCAAGGTAACGAATGATAAAAGTGAGCACAAACGGTATTGCAATGCGTTGAAACAAGGCCTAAGGTTCATACTTTCACTAGTGAAAATTCTCTCAACAACAATGACATAATTGGACCATACAACTATCCCTCAACATGAAACAAAGAGTCACTGCAAAGTCACTAATAGCGGGGAACAAACGAACAGATTATTGTAGGGTATGAAACCACCTCAAAGTTATCCTTTCTGATCGATCTATTCAAGAGTCTGTAGTAAAATAACACGAGGCTATTCTTTCCGTTCAATCTATCCTAGAGTTCGTACTAGAATAACACCTTAAGACGCAAATCAACCAAAACCCTAATGTTACCTAGATACTACAATGTCACCTCAAGTATCCGTGGGTATGATTATCCGATATGCATCACACAATCTCAGATTCATCTATTCAACCAACACAAAGAACTTAAAAGAGTGCCCCAAAGTTTCTACCGGAGAGTCAAGACAAAAACGTGTGCCAACCCCTATGCATAAGTTCATGAGGTCACGAAACTCACAAGTTGATCACCAAAACATACATCAAGTGGATCACGTGATATCTCACTGTCACCACAGATAAGCACATGCAAGACATACATCAAGTGTTCTCAAATCCTTAAAGACTCAATCCGATAAGATAACTTCAAAGGGGAAACTCAATTCATCACAAGAGAGTAGAGGGGGAGAAACATCATAAGATCCAACTATAATAGCAAAGCTCGCGATACATCAAGATCGTGCCGAATCAAGAACATGAGAGAGAGAGAGATCAAACACATAGCTACCGGTACATACCCTCAGCCCCGAGGGTGAACTACTCCCTCCTCGTCAAGGAGAGCGCCGGGATGATGAAGATGGCCACTGGAGAGGGATCCCCTCTCCGGCAGGGTGCCAGAACGGGTCTAGATTGGTTTTCGGTGGCTACAGAGGCTTGCGACGGCGGAACTCCTGATCTAGGTTATGTTCTGGAAGTTTGGGTATATATAAGAGGTGTTAGAGTCGGGAACAAGTCAGGGGGGGTCTCCGAGGCGGCCACGAGGTAGGGGGCGCGCCCCCACCCTCGTGGTGGCCTCGGGACTCTTCTGGCCCATCTCTGGCACGTTGTGGGCTTGTTCTGGTCCAAAAATGATCTCCGTGAAATTTTAGGTCAATTGGACTCCGTTTGGTTTTCCTTATCTGTGATACTCAAAAACAAGGAAAAAAACAGAAACTGGCACTGGGCTCTAGGTTAATAGGTTAGTCCCCAAAATCATATAAAATAACATATAAATGCATATAAAACATCCAAGGTTGATAATATAATAGCATGGAACAATAAAAAATTATAGATACGTTGGAGACTTATCAAGCATCCCAAGCTAAATTCCTGCTCGTCCTCGAGTAGGTACTTGATAAAAATAGAATTTTTGATGTGGAATGCTACATAACATATTTATCAATGTAATCTTCTTTATTGTGGAAAGATTATTTAGATCCGAAAGATTCAAGACAAAAGTTTAATATTGACATAAAAATAATAATACTTCAAGCATACTAACAAAGTAATCATGTCTACTCAAAATAACATGGCCAAAGAAAGCTATCGCTACAAAATCATATAGTTTGGCTATGCTCTATCTTCATCACACAAAATATTTAAATCATGCACAACCCCGATGACAAGCCAAGCAATTGTTTCATACTTTTGATGTTCTCAAACTTTTTCAATCTTCATGCAATACATGAGCGTGAGCCATGGACATAACACTATAGGTGGAATAGAATGGTGGTTGTGGAGAAGACAAAAAAGGAAAAGATAGTCTCACATCAACTAGGCATATCAACGGGCTATGGAGATGCCCATCAATAGATATCAATGTGAGTGGGTAGGAATTGCCATGCAACGGATGCACTAGAGCTATAAATGTATGAAAGCTAAAAAAGAAACTAAGTGGGTGTGCATCCAACTCGCTTGCTCACGAAGACCTAGGGCATTTTGAGGAATCCCATCATTGGAATATACAAGCCAAGTTATATAATGAAAGATTGCCACTAGTATATGAAAGTGACAACGTAGGAGACTCTCTATCATGAAGATCATGGTGCTACTTTGAAGCACAAGTGTGGCAAAAGGATATTAGCATTACCCCTTCTCTCTTTTTCTCTCATTTTTTTGCCTTCTTTTTTTATGGCCACTTTTTTTCTCTTTTTTATTTTTATTTTTCGTCCGGAGTCTCAACCCGACTTGTGGGGGAATTATAGTCTCCATCATCCTTTCCTCACATGGGACAATGATCTAATAATGATGACCATCACACTTTTATTTACTTATAACTCAAGAATTACAACTCGATACTTAGAACAAAATATGACTCTATATGAATGCCTCCGGCAGTGTACCGAGATGTGCAATGACTCATGAGTGACATGTATGAAAGAATTATGAACGGTGGCTTTGCCACAAATACGATGTCAACTACATGATAATGCAAAGCAATATGACAATGATGAAGCGTGTCATAATAAACGGAACGGTGGAAAGTTGCATGGAAATATATCTCAGAATGGCTATGGAAATGCCATAATAGGTAGGTATGGTGGCTATTTTCAGGAAGGTATATGGTGGGTGTATGATACCGGTGGAAGGTGAGCGATATTAGAGAGGCTAGCAATGGTGGAAGGGTGAGAGTGCGTATAATCCATGGACTCAACATTAGTCATAAAGAACTCACATACTTATTGCAAAAATCTATTAGTTATAGAAACAAAGTACTACGAGCATGCTCCTAGGGGGATAGATTGGTAGGAAAAGACCATCACTCGTCCCCGACCGCCACTCATAAGGAAGACAATCAATAAATAAATCATGCTCCAACTTCATCACATAACGGTTCACCATACGTGCATGCTATGGGAATCACAAACTTTAACGCAAGTATCTCTCAAATTCACAACTACTCAACTAGCATGACTCTAATATCACCATCTTCATATCTCAAAACAATCATCAAGTATCAAACTTCTCATAGTATTCAATGCACTCTATATGAAAGTTTTTATTATACCATTCTTGGATGCCCATCATATTAGGACTAATTTTATAACCAAAGCAAATTACCGTGTTGTTCTAAAAGACTCCCAAAATAAAATAAGTGAAGCACTAGAGTTCATCTATTTCTTCAAAATAAAACCACCGCCGTGCTCTACAAGGATATAAGTGAAGCACTAGAGCAAACGTCAAACTACTCCGAAAGATATAAGTGAAGATCAATGAGTAGTTGAATAATTATGCAACTATGTGAAGAATCTTTAACATTTAAGAATTTCAGATCTTGGTATATTATCCAAACAGCAAGCAAAACAAAATAAAATAAAGTTAAGCTCCAAGCAAAACACATATCACGTGGTGAATAAAAATATAGCTCCAAGTAAAGTTACCGATGAACAAAGACGAAAGAGGGGATGCCATCCGGGGCATACCCAAGCTTAGGCTCTTGGTTGTCCTTGAATATTACCTTGGGGTGGCTTGGTCATCCCCAAGCTTAGACTCTTGCCACTCCTTATTCCATAGTCCATCGAATCTTTACCCAAAACTTGAAAACTTCACAACACAAAACTTAATAGAAAACTCGTAAGCTCCGTTAGTATAAGAAAATAAATCACCACTTAGGTACTGTTGTGAACTCACTCTAAATTCATATTGGTGTAATATCTACTGTATTCCAACTTCTCTATGGTTCATACCCTCCGATACTACTCATAGATTCATCAAAATAAGCAAACAACACAAATGAAAACAGAACCTGTCAAAAACAGAATAGTGTGTAGTAATATGTATCATTAGAATACTTCTGTCACTCCAAAAATTCTGAAATAAATTGGTGGACGTGAGGAATTTATCTATTAATCATCTTCAAAAAGAATCAACCTAAACGCACTCTCCAGTAAAAAATGGCAGCTAATCTCGTGAGCGCAAAAGTTTCTGTTTTTTTACAGCAAGATCATAATGACTTCACCCAAGTCTTCCCAAAGGTTATACTTGACACAAACACTAACTAAAAACATAAGACCACATCTAAAAAGAGTCTAGATGAATTATTTATTACTAAAAAGGAGCAAAAAAGCAAAGAACAAAAAAATATTGGGTTGCCTCCCAACAAGCGCTAACGTTTAACGCCCCTAGCTAGGCATGATGATTTCAATGATGCTCACATAAAAGATAAGAATTGAAACATAAAGAGAGCATCCTGAAGAATATGACTAGCACATTTAAGTCTAAACCACTTCCTATGCATAGGAATTTTGTGAGCAAACAAATTATGGTAGCAATAATCAACTAGCATTGGAAGGCAAAGCAAGCATAGCTTCAAGATTTTCAACGCATAGAGAGGAAACTTGATATTATTGCAATTCCTACAAGCATATGTTCCTCCCTCATAATAATTTTCAGTAGCATCATGAATGAATTCAACAGTATAACCATCACATAAAGCATTCTTTTCATGATCTACAAGCATAGAAAATTTACTACTCACCACATAAGCAAAATTCTTCTCATTCATAATAGTGGGAGAAAACTCAACAAAATAACTATCATGTGAGGCATAATCCAATTGAAAACTAAAATCATGATGACAAGTTTCATGGTTATCATTATTCTTTATAGCATACATGTCATCACAATAATCATCATAGATAGCAACTTTGTTCTCATAATCAATTGGAACCTCTTCCCAAATAGTGGATTCATCACTAAATAAAGTCATGACCTCTCCAAATGCACTTTCATCAATATAATTGTCGGTTTCAAAACCGGCGGATCTCGGGTAGGGGGTCCCGAACTGTGTGTCTAAGGCGGATGGTAACAGGAGGCAGGGGACATGATGTTTACCCAGGTTCGGGCCCTCTCGATGGAGGTAATACCCTACGTCCTGCTTGATTGATCTTGATGATATGAGTATTACAAGAGTTGATCTACCACGAGATCATAGAGGCTAAACCCTAGAAGCTAGCCCATGGTATGATTGTATGTTTTGTATATCTATCGACTAGCCTGGCCCTAGTTTATATAATGCACTAGAGGCCTAGGATAACAAGAGTCCTAGCCGAATACACCGGTGGGGGAGGAGTCCTTGTCTTGACCACCAAGTCTTGTGGAATCTTCCTTGTATGCGGCAACTGTCCGAACTGGCCCATGAGTATACGGCCATGGGGGTCCTCGGCCCAATCTAACTAACCGGGAGACGACGTGGTGAGTACCCCCTAGTCTAGGACACCGTCAGTAGCCCCCTGAACCGGTCTTCAATTTGGGGACACTCCTCGATTCTTCTGAACTGTTCTTCATCTTCGGTCGTCGGTCTTGAAAACTGGTTCAACAAATCTTCTTCGATTTTGAGGATCACCAACGTGCATCCGAAGAGTTTATACATCGGGTATCCGAGGAGCTCCTTTAAGTTTCCGGCCTCTATTAAGGCCTTGTTATTTTTATGCCACACCTTGGGTTTGAAGTTGTTCCCGGGCGGCTGCGTCCTCTTGCGTCCGAGCTCCAACGCCGGACTATATTCATGGTATCTTTTGCAGACGAGCACCAACGCCGGACCGCTTCTGAGCTCCAACGCCGGAATGTATCCGAGCTCCAACGCTGGACTATGTCCAAGATCCAACGCCGGACTGTATCCAAGCTCCAACGCCGGACTATATCCGAGGTGTCATAAATCACCTTGGTTCAAAAAAGTTGAAGGAGTTTAGCCGAGCTTAATGCTGGAAATGCCCTCTATGGAGCCAGCCACTAGCGCCCGAGCTTTATGCCGGACTGCTTCCGAGGTGGTGCACCACCCCGACTGCGAGCCAATTTTTTGTCAATATTTTTGATTGGTGCAATTTATTCTCTACCGAGATATATAGCCAGTAGCCCTCAAGGTGTGTATCGGTCTAAAACCCGAGATGCACCTGAAGGATGACATAAGACCGCAGATCCCAGTAGCCGCTGAGACTCAGGTTGATCTGCAAAATCGGCCTGAGGATCAAGTCCTAGCTCGGCAGAATACTTCGGGACACAAAAAGCGGCATGCTCAGTCCTCGAGACTCAGGTTGGGTGCGGCCAACCAACCTTAGGATCAAAATCTCCTCAGAAACTGTATTGCACTTAAAATTTTCTGCATTGGATGGGCCATGCAGTAGCCCCCGAGACACTGGTCGGGTGGCAACACCAGATCAAGGGATCGATGTGCCCCTTTAATATTTGTAAATAATAAGCCCAAAGCCCAGTAGCCCCGAGCCTTAATGCGGGCACGGGTGGCCGAATTAAGGATCGATATCCATAGTAAAATCACAAATTATATGTAATGACTCTATGTATCCAAGTACTTTATGTCATTAATGCTCGGATCCGCATTGTACAAAACTTTGTTGACCGACCATCGGCTTCCACCTCCTCAGCCAGTAGCCGAGGAGTGTTTGTCCTACTTTATAAAGCCTTCATGAGGGCAAAGATTTACGACAAACAAGGCAATCTGGTCATACGGTTTTATAAACAAAGGTACACAGAGAGATATGTTATATTACTGTTTAACATAAGAAGTGTCTTCCAAAGAAAATAGTCCCGCTATCGGTTCCTTTCTTTGGGTTGTCATGCTAAGCATGATCATGAAACCTCAGATCTAATGTTAGAGCAAAATACTGAGGATTTAGTTTGGGAGGCCAGTTACTAGCCCCTGGTAGTGTTCGGCGACAGTCGAGGTCAAGCCGTAAACACTTCGGCCAATGTTATGAATTGTCCGTCATTTAACATAGTCATCGGATCGCTGACCAGTTTAGCTTATTGTGATAGTCAGTTTTTGGCTTTCTCCACTTAGGTGCTTAACCATGTGAGCAGGAAGAACAATCGCAGTGGTTCTCCCTTTGCACACCTAGCCGAACAAAGCGGAACGTAGGAGGCAAGCGCAGGTGCCGGGCAACCCAACTATTGACCGAAGACACAATTCGAAACCGATGCATATATAGCAATATCCGAGAATGTTTTTGCTGAATCTCTAAAGGTGTCCGGCGTTGCACTGCGAGACTTGGCTGAAAACACACAAATAGTTTAAAAGTGCCAAATGCTTGGAAAACCAAAAAATGTCAGTAAAAACATGACGTCCGAACAAGATCAAGTGTTTGGTGCCAATCCGAAAATTGGAAGAGAAAAAAATTGTGCTTCTGTCGTGTTTTGACAACGACCAAGAAGAAAACACATTTATAGCTCATATATAAATTTTAAGAGCCCCCAAGTGACTTGGGTAAAAGAATTTTATGTATAATGATTGTATGTACCGAAGTACTTATATCATATATGTGTTTACCTGAACTTTAAATGTGTCTTAACCGACCGTCGGCTTCTCCCTCTTCGGTCAAGGGCCGAAGAGTGTCATGTACTCCGCCTGTCGAGAGTATCGATGGTGTTTCCGATGACCAGGCAATCAGGCCATAAGGCTGTAATAGACAAAGCGCGCTCATGGAACTTATACTATATTACTAACGAAGTGTAAGAAGCATCTTCGAAGAAAATAGTACCCCCACTGATACCTTTCTTTGGTGCTCATTATTACTATGAGACTTGTGCAATAGATTTTTTGTACTCATGAGTTCCCTTGTGTGCCGACCATGATTGAAAACAATAAGAGCGCTAGCTTTCGGCTTCACCCAGTCTTAGGTCAGAGCTCGGATGACCCGGTCGTGACAATCACAGAGGTGCTCCCTTTACTCCCTAGCCGAACAATCGGGAACGTAGGGGTAAACACAGGAGCGAGGCAACCCAACTTGCAAATCGCTTAGGTCAATATGGTGCATATTGTGGCGTAATACACGAACAAGGAATGAAGCCGTACAAGTATAATCATATGCAAGAGGAAAAGCTCCATCAAGGGAGCCCCCAAATAAACGGGGTATTTGAATATGCGAGTCACAAAAAAAGTTTTGACAAGGAACTTTGTCACAAACAACTTTGTGCCGAAAAGTATAATGCTTGGTCGAACCGAATAAAATTTAAAACTGAAAGTTTTTGAGCATGAAAGTGACTTAGCTGGTTAATGTGCTCGATGTTGATGACGCAGGCCGAGATTGTGGCGGGACGAGATCCAAGCCCCCAAGCCGGTGCCGAGATGTCCGAGTAAAGAACTCGGCTTGATGAAGTGGTGACACGGCATAGTCGATGGGCGAGGTGAAAACCCCAGTCCGACCGCGGCAATGGAGCAAGCCGGCAGTGTGACGCTGAAGCCCCCAGCGTGTGTTAATGAAGTGATGACGAAGCCCCCAGTCAGCCGAGGAGACGTGGTACGTCGGTACGCCGCGGTGACAGCGCTGCCCGGATTATCTACCTGTGCACAGAAAATAGTGCAAGCCGGAGATAATAGGGATAATAATAATAATAATAAAAATTGTTGCATAATCAATAATTTATGCTAAGTGAGTAATAAAAGAAATATGGCCTGTGCGCCGAACACTCGATGAGGTAGAGCTCTCTCGGCGATGCCGAAGTCCCCGAGGCAACCGAACACGTCGGTATGCCAACACGACCAACAAGGTGATCAGGCGAGCCGATTTACGCCGATTGGGACGATGACATCGGCTTGCCGAAGAGACTACGTGACACAGTCAGAGTCAATCACCTACACACATAAAATAGTGCGGTCCAAAAAGGATAATTGCTTTTCGCAAAAATAATTTATTGAAAGAGATGTGGCCTGGCGCCGAAGTCATGTCGATGCAGGGCGTCGGCGTGACGCGGTGAAGGCATGGCCAAGCCCGAATTCGCAGGCCGTCTGAGTTCCAGATGCAGCATTCGCCGAACTGTATACGAAAACTGACCGAACCACCACGCGGCCGTTGTTAATGCGGCCACCATTTGATAAACCTGTGTATAGATGATGAAACAAACCAGAGTAATAATTCCTTGGGAAAAATAAACCCAAGCAAGAAAAATGATAGGATTGATAGCACCTGATTTATCTGTTGTAGCAATCTCGAGAAAGGTTACTCCCAAAATTGGGGCTCGATCCGCACACCCATTGCATGATGGGTGATGAGGCGGTGGCATGGCGATGCTAGCAAAGATTGGCTCGCCGAGGAAAAGCCCGTGGTCCAGCTAATGTGATGAAGCTGGTCGGCTGGTGACGCCAAAGTCTCTGAAGTAAGTTGATGAAGAGATGGTGAAGCCCTCGGTCTAGCCGAGGAGACGGAGCAGGTCGGTAAGGAGACGTTGCAGCTGCCGTGTCAGCCGAGGTGTTGAAGCAGTTCGGCGTGATGAACATCGGCTTGAAGAAGCAATAGTGTGGCCATGCCGACGCAGGTCGTAACTTGTGACGCGGTCAATGCCGGTTCGATGAAGTGACCATGTGGTGATGTCTGTGTTCCCGCTCCGTGTATTCCGTGGGGCGGCGATGTTGGTGATGATTTATTCTTGTTGATTCCGAACTCTTGTTCACTCGCCGAGATGATGATCAGAAGAAGTTGAGCTCGGCTCAAAAGGCGACGACGTGTCTAGCGCAGGTCGGTAGCCGTGGAGCAGTATTGCCGGACTGGTTTGACACCAACATGATAGTGAAGATTACCTCAGAGGAGGCTTAAAATTTTATGGGCACGTGTTTAAAAACAACGCACAATACCCTAGGAGAAAATTCCTTTAAGAAGGTTGTCCCATATCACGTTCATAAAGAAACATGAATTCGGGTCGGATCCGTATTCGCGCAGAAAACAGACCCGAAAAGTGATGCACTAATCGGAAGGTTCCCGTAGTTTGGACGGTCGGATCAAGCTGAAATTTTTAGGGGTGTTAGATATAGGAATTCCACAGCCGATCAACGGTTGGATCTTCCAAACGACGTCCGGTCTAGGTGCTGGAGACCACGCCCTAAACACGTCCAGATTCCCGTCCAGATTTGACAGGGCTTTGGTATATCGTAGATTGCCAGAGCTTCCTCCATCGGGACTCGACGAAATTTTGCCTGGTTGTTGTAGACTCAATTTCGCACAATTCCACCAAAGGGATCGTCAAAGCGACGCTCGAAGAGGTGGTGGCAGTGGATACAATTTCGATGTTCAGAAAAAACAGCACGGTCGTCCGAGGGCAATATTGACGTTGAGCCCCCAAGCTCCACGGATGATTTCTCCATGATCTTGATAGAGATCGGAGTTGATGTTGATGAAGGCCCTCGTCCGAACATGACGATCGGAGATGGAGCACGGTCCTCGGTCGAGCCAAGGTGACCAGTCGAGCCGGCGACGAAGATGTCGGCATCGCAGTTGAACTGCAGACGAGCCATCGATCCTTTTGCCGATCACACAGCGGAACTCTCAATGAAAGCACTAATGTCGGTGTCAAAACCGGCGGATCTCGGGTAGGGGGTCCCGAACTATGCATCTAAGGCGGATGGTAACAGGAGGCAGGGGACACGATGTTTACCCAGGTTCGGGCCCTCTCGATGGAGATAATACCCTACGTCCTGCTTGATTGATCTTGATGATATGAGTATTACAAGAGTTGATCTACCAAGAGATCGTAGAGGATAAACCCTAGAAGCTATTCTATGGTATGATTGTAAGTTTTGTATATCTATTGACTAGCCTGGCCCTGGTTTATATAATGCACCAGAGGCCTAGGATAACAAGAGTCCTAGCCAAATACGCCGGTGGGGGAGGAGTCCTTGTCTTGACCACCAAGTCTTGTGGAATCTTCCATGTATGCGGCAGCTGTCCGAACTGGCCCATGAGTATACGGCCATGGGGGTCCTCGGCCCAATCTAACTGACCGGGAGACGACGTGGTGAGTACCCCCTAGTCCAGGACACCGTCAATAATCATCATAAATAGGAGGCATGCTTTCATGATAATAAATTTGCTCATCAAAACTTGGGGGACAAAAAAATATCATTTTCATCATACATAGCTTCCCCAAGCTTGTGGCTTTGTATATCATTAGCATCATGGATATTCAAGGAATTCGTACTAACAACATTGCAATCATGCTCATTATTCAAATATTTAGTGCCAAACATTCTAATGCATTCTTCTTCTAGTACTTGAGCACAATTTTCCTTCCCATCATTTTCACGAAAGACATTAGGAAGATGAAGCATATGAGGCAACCTTAATTCCATTTTTTTTGTAATTTTCCTTTATAAACTAAACTAGTGATAAAACAAGAAACTAAAAGATTCAATTGCAAGATCTAAAGATATACCTTCACGCACTCACCTCCCCAGCAACGGCGCCAGAAAAGAGCATGATGTCTACTACACAACCTTCTTCTTGTAGACGTTGTTGGGCCTCCAAGTGCAGAGGTTTGTAGGACAGTAGCAAATTTCCCTCAAGTGGATGACCTAAGGTTTATCAATCCGTGGGAGGCGTAGGATGAAGATGGTCTCTCTCAAACAACCCTGCAAACAAATAACAAAGAATCTCGTGTGTCCCCAACACACCCAATACAATGGTAAATTGTATAGGTGCACTAGTTCGGCGAACAGATGGTGATACAAGTGCAATATGGATGGTAGATAAAGGTTTTTGTAATCTGAAAATATAAAAACAGCAAGGTAACTAATGATAAAAGTGAGCACAAACGGTATTGCAATGCGTTGAAACAAGGCCTAAGGTTCATACTTTCACTAGTGCAAATTCTCTCAACAATAGTGACATAATTGGATCATATAATTATCCCTCAACATGAAACAAAGAGTCACTCCAAAGTCACTAATAGTGGAGAACAAACGAAGAGATTATTGTAGGGTACGAAACCACCTCAAAGTTATCCTTTCTGATCGATCTATTCAAGAGTCTGTAGTAAAATAACACGAAGCTATTCTTTCCGTTCAATCTATCCTAGAGTTCATACTAGAATAACACCTTAAGACGCAAATCAACCAAAACCCTAATGTCACCTAGATACTACAATGTCACCTCAAGTATCCGTGGGTATGATTATCCGATATGCATCACACAATCTCAGATTCATCTATTCAACCAACACAAAGAACTTCAAAGAGTGCCCCAAAGTTTCTACCGGAGAGTCAAGACAAATACCTGTACCAACCCCTATGCATAAGTTCATGAGGTCACGAAACTCGCAAGTTGATCACCAAAACATACATCAAGTGGATCACGTGGTATCCCATTGTCACCACAGATAAGCACATGCAAGACATACATCAAGTGTTCTAAAATCCTTAAAGACTCAATCCGATAAGATAACTTCAAAGGGAAAACTCAATTCATCACAAGAGAGTAGAGGGGGAGAAACATCATAAGATCCAACTATAATAGCAAAGCTCGCGATACATCAAGATCGTGATGAATCAAGAACACGAGAGAGAGAGAGAGATCAAACACATAGCTACTGGTACATACCCTCAGCCCTGAGGGTGAACTACTCCTTCCTCGTCATGGAGAGCGTCGGGATGATGAAGATGGCCACCGGAGAGGGATTCCCCCCTCCGGCAGGATGCCGGAACCGGTCTAGATTGGTTTTCGGTGGCTATAGAGGCTTGCGGTAGCGGAACTCCCGATCTAGGTTATGTTCTGGAAGTTTGGGTATATATAAGAGGTGTTGGAGTCAGGAATAAGTTAGGGGGGTCTCCGAGGCGGCCATGAGGTAGGGGGCGCGCCCAGGAGGGTAGGGCGCGCCCCCACCTTCGTGGTGGTCTCGGGACTCTTCTGGCCCATCTTCGGTACTCCGTGGGCTTCTTCTGGTCCAAAAATGAACTCCGTGAAATTTCAGGTCAATTGTACTCCATTTGGTTTTCCTTTTCTGCGATACTCAAAAACAAGGAAAAGCCAGAAACTGGCACCAGGCTCTAGGTTAATAGGTTAGTCCCAAAAATCATATAAAATAGCATATAAATGCATATAAAACATCCAAGGTTGATAATATAATAGCATGGAGCAATCAAAAATTATAGATACGTTGGAGACGTATCAAGCATCCAGTTAAATGATGAAGATTGTCCTTGGTTACGACGCAAAGGACACACGCGAAGCAAAAGTTTTACACCCAAAGATCCCACTCTGGGATGTGACCAGCTTCACTGTCATCACTTTCTTCTTTAGTGAGTTTCCCGACTTGTATATGTTTGTAATAGTTAGGGTGCTTATGTGTTTTGGCACTTAAAACGTGTAATTTTGTTCTTCGGACAAACGTGTACCTTTCTGACATCATTTGCTATTTTTCATGCATTTACTGAATTTTTTGAGCTAAATGACCCTGAAATTGAAAAGCACTATAAATGAACTCTGAAAAGGTTGAAAGTTGACATGGTATCATCATTTCACCCACATAGCATGTGCAAAAAAGTAGAGAGGGTTACGGCAAAAACTGGATGCACTTCATGTACAAAATGGACAATCTCTTTTGAAGTATCAGGGTTTCGGACGAAAACTCATCTGTTACAAAGGCATTTCAATTTTTTAAACTTATTTCAACTCCAGACTTTTTGTGCATACAATATGCACCATTCAAAGCCACGTCATCAATTATCAACCCTTTCTGACATGATTTGCTATTTTTCATGCATTTACTGATTTTTTGAGCTAAATGACCCTGAAATTGAAAGCAGTACAAATGAACTCTGAAAATGATGAAAGTTGGCATGGTATCATCATTTCACCCACATAGCATGTGGAAAAAAGTTGAGAGGGTTACGACAAAAACTGGCTGCACTTCATGTACAAAATGGACGATCTCTTTCGGAGTATCAGGGTTTCGGACGAAAACTCATCTGTTACAAAGGCATTTCATTTTTTAAATAACCTAAGTATTACCAAATTAAATATAATGACAAAACACACTAATATTAAACATAAGAAAAAAGAATCACTAAAAAAATCTATTTTTAAAGTTAAGTTATTCACATACTAGTGATTCACACAACTTTCAAATAATTCAAATTTAAATTATTCAAATTTGAAAACTACTATCCCCATCGCCGCCCCCGTTGCTGCACCGGCCCGTCGGCGTCTGATGTCTACTACACAACCTTCTTCTTGTAGACGTTGTTGGGCCTCCAAGTGCAGAGGTTTGTAGGACAGTAGCAAATTTCCCTCAAGTGGATGACCTAAGGTTTATCAATCCGTAGGAGGCGTAGGATGAAGATGGTCTCTCTCAAGAAACCCTGCAACCAAATAACAAAGAGTCTCTTGTGTCCCCAACACACCCAATACAATGGTAAATTGTATAGGTGCACTAGTTCGGCGAAGAGATGGTGATACAAGTGCAATATGGATAGTAGATAATAGTTTTTGTAATCTGAAACAATAAAAACAGCAAGGTAGCAAGTGATAAAAGTGAGCGTAAACGGTATTGCAATGCATTGAAACAAGGCCTAGGGTTCATACTTTCTCTAGTGTAAGTTCCCTCAACAATACTAACATAATTGGATCACATAACTATCCCTCAACATGCAACAAAGAGTCACTCCAAAGTCACTAATAGCGGAGAACGAACGAAGAGATTATGGTAGGGTACGAAACCACCTCAAAGTTATTCTTTCCAATCAATCCGTTGGGCTATTCCTATAAGTGTCACAAACAGCCCTAGAGTTCGTACTAGAATAACACCTTAAGACACAAATCAACCAAAACCCTAATGTCACCTAGATACTCCAATGTCACCTCAAGTATCCGTGGGTATGATTATACGATATGCATCACACAATCTCAAATTCATCTATTCAACCAACACAAAGGACCTCAAAGAGTGCCCCAAAGTTCCTACCGGAGAATCACGACGAAAATGTGTGCCAACCCCTATGCATAGGTTCCCAATGTCACGAAACTCGCAAGTTGATCACCTTAACATACATCATGTGGCACGTGGTATCCCATTGTCACCACAGATATCCACGGCAAGACATACATCAAGTGTTCTCAAGTCTTTAAAGACTCAATCCGATAAGATTACTTCAAGGGGAAAACTCAATTCATTACAAGAGAGAAGAGGGAGAGGAGGAACATAAGATCCAAGTATAATAGCAAAGCTCGCGATACATCAAGGTCGTATCGTCTTAAGAACCCGAGAGAGAGAGAGAGAGAGAGATCAAACACATAGCTACTGGTACATACCCTCAGCCCCGAGGGAGAACTACTCCCTCCTCGTCATGGAGAGCGCCAAGATGATGAAGATGGCCACCAGAGAAGGATTGCCCCCTCCGGCAGGGTGCCGAAATGGGTCTAGATTGGTTTTTGTTGGCCACGGAGGCTTCTGGCGGCGGAACTCCCGATCTATTCTGTGTTCTGGAAGTTTTAGGGTATATGGAGTTATATAGGCAGAAGAAGCACGTCAGGGGAGCCACGGGGGCCCCACGAGGCAGGGGGCGCGCCCCCACCCTCGTGGGCAGCTCCCATATCTTCTGACGTGGGGTCCAAGTCCATCAGGTGTGTTTCCTTCCAAAAATAACTTATCCAGTTGATTTCGTTCCGTTTCGACTCCGTATGATATTCCTTTTCTTCAAAACACTGAAATAGGCATAAAACAACAAATCTGGGCTGGGCCTCCGGTTAATAGGTTAGTCCCAAAAGTAATATAAAAGTGGAAAATAAAGCCCAATATTGCCCAAAACAGTAGATAATATAGCATGGAGCAATCAAAAATTATAGATACGTTGGAGACGTATCAAGCATCCCCAAGCTTAATTCCTGCTCGTCCTCGAGTAGGTAAATGATAAAAAGATAATTTTTGATGTGGAATGCTAGTTGGCATAATTTCAATGTAATTCTTCTTACTTGTGATATGAATATTCAGATCCGAAAGATTCAAGACAAAAGTTCATATTGACATGAAAGTAATAATACTTCAAGCATACTAACTAAGCAATTATGTCTCTTCAAAATAACATGGCCAAAGGAAGTTATCCCTACAAAATCATATAGTCTGGCTATGCTCCATCTTCACCACACAACATATTTAAATCATGCACAACCCCGATGACAAGCCAAGCAATTGTTTCATACTTTTAATGTTCTCAAACTTTTTCAATCTTCACCCAATACATGAGCGTGAGCCATGGACATAGCACTATAGGTGGAATAGAATGGGGGTTGTTGAGAAGACAAAAAGGAGGGGAAGATAGTCTCACATCAACTAGGCGTATCAACGGGCTATGGAGATGCCCATCAATAGATATCAATGTGAGTGAGTAGGGATTTCCATGCAACGGATGCACTAGAGCTATAAATGTAAGAAAGCTCAAAAAGAAACTAGTGGGTGTGCATCCAACTCGCTTGCTCATGAAGACTTAGGGCATTTTGAGAAAGCCCATCATTGGAATATACAAGCTAAGTTCTATAATGAAAGATTCCCACTAGTATATGAAAGGGACAACATAGGAGACTCCCTATCATGAAGATCATGGTGCTACTTTGAAGCACAAGTGTGGAAAAAGGATAGTAGCATTGCCCCTTTTTTTATTTGGCCTTTCTCTTTTTTATGGCCTTTCTCTTTTTTATGGCCTTTCTCTTTTTTTTATTTGGGACAATGCTCTATTAATGATGATCATCACACTTCTATTGATTTCCAACTCAATGATTACAACTCGATACTTGAACAAAGTATGACTCTATATGAATGCCTCCGGCGGTGTACCGGGATGTGCAATGATGCATGAGTGACATGTATGAAAGAATTATGAATAGTGGCTTTGCCACAAATACTATGTCAACTACATGATCATGCTAAGCAATATGACAATGATGAATGTGTCATTATGAACGGAAGGATGGAAAGTTGCATGGCAATATATCTCAGAATGGCTAAGGAAATGCCATGATAGGTAGGTATGGTGGCTGTTTTGAGGAAGGTATATGGTGGGTTTATGGTACCGGCGAAAGTTGCGCGGTACTAGAGAGGCTAGCAATGGTGGAAGGGTGAGAGTGAGTATAATCCATGGACTCAACATTAGTCATAAAGAACTCACATACTTATTGCAAAAATCTATTGGTTATCGAAACAAAGCACTACGTACATGCTCCTAGGGGGATAGATTGGTAGGAAAAGACCATCGCTCGTCCCCGACCGCCACTCATAAGGAAGACAATCAATAAATAAATCATGCTCCGACTTCATCACATAACAGTTCACCATACGTGCATGCTACGGGAATCACAAACTTCAACACAAGTATTTCTCAAATTCATAACCACTCAACTAGCATGACTCTAATATCACCATCTCCATATCTCAAAACAATTATCAAGTATCAAACTTCTTATAGTATTCAACACACTCATAAGAGAATTTTATTATTCTTGTATACCTAGAATATTAGGATTTTAAGCAAATTACCATGCTATTTAAGACTCTCAAAATAATATAAGTGAAGCATGAGAGTTCATCTATTTCTATATAAATAAAACTACCACCATGCTCTAAAAAGATATAAGTGAAGCACTAGAGCAAACGACAAACTACTCCGAAAGATATAAGTGAAGATCAATGACTAGTCGAATAATTATGCAACTATGCGAAGACTCTCTAACATTTAATAATTTCAGATCTTGGTATTCTATTCAAACAGCAAGCAAAGCAAAATAAAATGACATTCTAAGAATAGCAAACATCATGTGAAGAAGCAAAAACTTAGGATCAACCGGTACTAACCGATAGTTGTTGAAGAAGAAAGGTGGGATGCCAACCGGGGCATCCCCAAGCTTAGATGCTTGAGACTTCTTGAAATATTATCTTGGGGTGCCTTGGGCATCCCCAAGCTTGAGCTTTTGTGTCTCCTTAATTTCTCTCATATCACGGTCTCCCTAAATCTCAAAAGCTTCATCCACACAAAACTCAACATGGACTCATGAGATAAGTTAGTATAAACCATTGCCAAAACCTTATCATACTCTACTGTAGCAAATCACTAAAATTATTACTCAACATTGCATACTAAATGCCTCTGCATATTTAATAGTCCTATCCTCAAATAGAATCATTAAAGAAGCAACCATATGCAAACAATGCAAACATAACAGCAATCTTCCTAAACAGGATAGTCTGTAAAGAATGCTGCAACATCCATAATTCCCTAGCTCCAAAAATTATGAAATATAATTACCACTGTAGTAAATTTATCAGAGCTTAATATGCAAAAGGTTTCAACATTTTATCACATTCTGACTTTTCTAGGGAATTATTGCAACAGCGGTAAACTTTCTGTTTTCAAACAGCAACATGTGGACTTCTAAAATAGGCATAGTAAAGACTATCAATGCCACTTTTATTGAAATAAAAGATGCAAAACATTGTTATAAATAACAGAGAGCAAATCCTAACAAAATAAATTGACGCTCCAAGCAAAACACATATCATGTGGCGAATAAAAATATAGCTCCAAGTAAAGTTACCGATGAATGAAGACGAAAGAGGGGATGCCTTCCGGGGCATCCCCAAGCTTAGGCTCTTGGCTATCCTTGAATATTAACTTGGGGTGCCTTGGGCATCCCCAAGCTTAGGCTCTTGCCACTCCTTATTCCATAGTCAATCGAATCCTTACCCAAAACTTGAAAACTTCACAACACAAAACTTAAAGTAGAAAACTCGTGAGCTCCGTTAGCGAAAGAAAACAAAAGACCACTTCAAGGTACTGTAATGAACTCATTCTTTATTTATAAGGTTATTATACCTACTGTATTCCAACTTCTCTATGGTTTATAAACTATTTTACTAGCCATAGATTCACCAAAATAATCAAACAACACACAAAAAACAGAATCTGTCAAAAAGAGAACAGTCTGTAGTAATCTGTAGCTAGCGCAAGATCTGGAACCCCAAAAATTCTAAAATAAATTGCTGGACGTGAGGAATTTATCTATTAATAATCTGCAAAAATAATTAACTAAATATCGCTCTCCAAATAAAAATGGCAGCAATTCTCGTGAGCGCTAAAGTTTCTGTTTTTTTACAGCATGATCAACAAGACTTTCCCCAAGTCTTCCCAAAGGTTCTACTTGGCACAAAACTAATTAAACAAATAAAACCACATCTAAACAGAGGCTAGATGAATTATTTATTACTAAACAGGAGCAAAAAGTAAGGAACAAAAATAAAATTGGGTTGCCTCCCAACAAGCGCTATCGTTTAACGCCCCTAGCTAGGCATGATGATTTCAATGATGCTCACATAAAGGATAAGAATTGACACATAAAGAGAGCATCATGAAGAATATGACTAGCACATTTAATCCTGACATACTTCCTATGCATAGGGATTTTGTGAGCAAACAACTTGTGGGAGCAATAATCAACTTGCATAGGAAGGTAAAACAAGCATAACTTCAAAACTTTAAGCACATAGAGAGGAAACTTGATATTATTGCAATTTCTACAAGCATATGTTCCTCCCTCATAATAATTTTAAGTAGCATCATGAATGAATTCAACAATATAACCAGCACCAAAAGCATTCTTTTCATGATCTACAAGCATAGAAAATTTACTACTCCCCACATAGGAAAATTTCTTCTCATGAATAATAGTGGGAGCAAACTCAACAAAATAACTATCATGTGATTGAAAATTAAGATCAAGATGACAAGTTTCATGGTTATCATTATTCTTTAAAGCATACGTGTCATCACAATAATCATCATAGATAGGAGGCATGCTTTCATCATAATAAATTTGCTCATCAAAACTTGGGGGACAAAAATTATCATCTTCATCAAACATAGCATCCCCAAGCTTGTGGCTTTGCATATCATTAGCATCATAGATATTCAAGGAATTCATACTAACAACATTGCAATCATGCTCATCATTCACATATTTTATGCCAAGCATTCTATATAATTCTTCTTCTAGCATTTGAGCACAATTTTCCTTTCCATCATACTTACGAAAGATATTAAAAAGGTGAAGCGTATGAGACAAACTCAATTTCATTTTTTTATAGTTTTGTTTTATAAACTAAACTAGTGATAAAACAAGAAACTAAAAGACTCGATTGCAAGATCTAAAGATATACCTTCAAGCGCTAACCTCCCCGGCAATGGCGCCAGAAAAGAGCTTAGTTGACGGGGTGTGTTAGTGCCGCTTTCCTTGCCTCCCCGGCAACGGCGCCAGAAAAGAGCTTGATGTCTACTACACAACCTTCTTCTTGTAGACGTTGTTGGGCCTCCAAGTGCAGAGATTTGTAGGACAGTAGCAAATTTCCCTCAAGTGGATGACCTAAGGTTTATCAATCCATAGGAGGCGTACGATGAAGATGGTCTCTCTCAAGCAACCCTGCAACCAAATAACAAAGAGTCTCTTGTGTCCCCAACACACCCAATACAATGGTAAATTGTATAGGTCCACTAGTTCGGCGAAGAGATGGTGATACAAGCGCAATATGGATAGTAGATAATAGTTTTTGTAATCTGAAATAATAAAAACAGCAAGGTAGCAAGTGATAAAAGTGAGCGTAAACGGTATTGCAATGCGTTGAAACAAGGCCTAGGGTTCATACTTTCGCTAGTGTAAGTTCCCTCAACAATACTAACGTAATTGGATCACATAACTATCCCTCAACATGCAACAAAGAGTCACTCCAAATTCACTTATAGAGGAGAACGAACGAAGAGATTATGGTATGGTAAGAAACCACCTCAAAGTTATTCTTTCCAATCAATCCGTTGGGCTATTCCTATAAGTGTCACAAACAGCCCTAGAGTTCGTACTAGAATAACACCTTAAGACACAAATCAACCAAAACCCTAATGTCACCTAGATACTCCAATGTCACCTCAAGTATCCGTGGGTATGATTATAAGATATGCATCACACAATCTCAGATTCATCTATTCAACCAACACAAAGGACCTCAAAGAGTGCCCCAAAGTTCCTACCGGAGAATCACGACGAAAACATGTGCCAACCCCTATGCATAGGTTCCCAATGTCACGAAACCCGCAAGTTGATCACCTTAACATACATCAAGTGGCACGTGGTATCCCATTGTCACCACAGATATCCACGGCAAGACATATATCAAGTGTTCTCAAGTCTTTGAAGACTCAATCCGATAAGATTACTTCAAGGGGAAAACTCAATTCATTACAAGAGAGAAGAGGCGGAGGAGAAACATAAGATCCAACTATAATAGCAAAGCTCGCGATACATCAAGATCATATCGTCTCAAGAACACGAGAGAGAGAGAGATCAAACACATAGCTACTGGTACATACCCTCAGCCCCGAGGGAGAACTACTCCCCCCTCGTCATGGAGAGCGCCGGGATGATGAAGATGGCCACCGGAGAAGGATTGCCCCCTCTGGCAGGGTGCCGGAACGGGTCTAGATTGGTTTTTGGTGGCTACGGAAGCTTCTGGCGGTGGAACTCCTGATCTATTCTGTGTTCTGGAAGTTTTAGTGTATATGGAGTTATATAGGCTGAAGAAGCACGTCAGGGGAGCCACGGGGGCCCCACGAGGCAGGGGGCGCGCCCTAGGGGGGTGGGCGCGCCCCCCACCCTTGTGGGCAGCTCCCGTATCTTCTGACGTGGGGTCCAAGTCCATCAAGTGTGTTCCCTTCCAAAAATAACTTCTCCAGTTGATTTCGTTCCGTTTCGACTCCGTCTGATATTCCTTTTCTTCAAAACACTGAAATAGGCATAAAACAACAAATCTGGGCTGGGCCTCCGGTTAATAGGTTAGTCCCAAAAGTAATATAAAAGTGGAAAATAAAGCCCAATATTTCCCCAAAAAGTAGATAATATAGCATGGAGTAATCAAAAATTATAGATACGTTGGAGACGTATCAGCGTTCCCTCGCCTCGCTGTCACCGTCGCTTGGACCTCGCCTCGCCGTCACTGTCGCCGTTGCCTCGACCTCACCCGCGCTGTGAGCCCCTCTCCCCCTCTCCTCCCTCTAATCAAAACCGCCACGCCGCCGTAGGTGCACACACGCGCGCGCACATACACACACAAAATTTTTCATCTTTTGCACTAGATGTTGTAGATTCCTTAGCTATAGATGTTTTCTTGTTTTTAGTTTTTAGTTTTTTCTGTTTTTCTGTTTTTTATACAAAGGTTTTAGATGAATTAATCAATTAGATTAGATTAATGTCAAAGGTTTAGATGAATTAATTAATTAGAAACTTTTAGTTCGATGAATTAGATATATTAATTTGCATATAGAATTTTGACATATGCATGAAACGATATCATTTTTTAAATTTGTATATAAGAAATCACAATTCAATCATTTAAAAATGTTACAGGTGCATATAGTATTTTTTTTCTCGACGATGCCCGGCCTGCATCCTCGCCGTCGACCCATTCGCGATGATGTCCTGCTTCAGAGGACCCATGTCCGGGACTGGGCTCCGCCGGGCTGGCACTGGGAGGTGCTACCTTCAGGGGCGCGCCGCTTGGTGAGGAACCCGGCCCCTGTTCATGTCGTCGACTCTGAGCTCCTTCGGTGGTGTTCGCGTGGGCCACTTTCAGTGCAGAGGGAGCCGACCCCGCCGGAGGTGGTACTTCATCGTGTCAGGGAGGAGGACGAGCACGTCCGTCGCTACATGGATGCTATGGACGTCAGGTTCTCCAATACCTGGCAGGTTCTTCGGGGGTCTCACCCAAGCTATAATCCTGTGATGGTTCCTTCTCTTTGGGTGTCCACTGCCCGCGCCTCAGGAACCGCGAGTGAACTAGATTATTCTGTAGTATTCGATCTTTATTAACTACCTAGCTAGTGATGTATTCGATATATAATATTCAAGACGATGTATCCGAGATTATATATATTATTCGAGATGATGTATTCGAGATTATATATATTATTCGATAATATTAGAGACGGTGTATTCGAGATTATATTCGATGATGCATATTATGTACTATGATTCAGTTTTTCCTTATTGATTGCATGGATGCATTGTATTTTGAATACTAAATTGTTTTATATTTATTCTGGATTAGTTAAATAGAAGCTATGGCGGACAATACCGGCAGAGAAGGAGAAGAGGCCCTGTTCCAAATCATATGCTCCCCTGGCCGGCCAGATGATCAGATTGAACAAGATGACGGCTCCCAATATCTGAACAATACCGGGGAGGGTGATATGATATTCGATCATGATGAACGAATTGATGAAGTCCAGAACTATGATTATGATGATGAAGAAAATGTTGATCTTGAAATAACAGAGACCGGCGAGGTATATTTATATAAGCAGGCATCTAGTGATCATCACATGTTTTAAATGATTTGAAGATATATTAACCAATCGATCTTTCTTCTTTCAGCCATCCGGATCGAGCAAATCTTCTACAGGCAGTAGGACAGTGCGAGGCCCGCCCAAAAAGTTGATGCCAGGCGTAAAGTACAATATCGATGCCATCAAAACTGATGGCAAACCAATCTTGCCTAAGAAGAGTGCGAACAAGTTCGTTCGTCAGTGCGGAGTTCTTGTGAAGGACCAACTCCCAATCTCCATGCAAGAATGGAACAAGCTAGCAAAGCAACATCCAGATCTTACTTGGGTCGACGACAGAGCAAAAGATCTACTTTGGGAATCTTTCATGGAACATTTCACCCTACCAGATCATTTCACAGATGCAGATGTGCAGAAAGTGAAGGCGCTGCTCTTAGGAAGATGGCAATTGCATTAAACAACCACAAGAAAACTATATGGGCCAAGTATGTCGATGGAGGAAAGAAGACTCCAGAATTCACGGGAACACTAGAAAAGCCAAGAGAGCACTGGCCCGATTTCGTGAAATTCAAGGAATCAGAATTATCTAAGGAACGGTCGAGAGTAAACAGGGATAATGCCGTAAAAAAGGAGCAGTTCCATAAGCTGGGCCCAGGTGGTTACACGGTGGCAATACCTAAGTGGGATAAGTCTGAACAAGAGATGGTGGATGCAGCGGTCACTCCAGTTACATTGAGTTGGCCCCCCAGGTGCAGGACTTGGTTCTATGCGCATGGGGGGCGTTGGACCCGAAGACAGGAAACATTTCGAAGAGGGCAAGTCTTAAAGGACCCGAGGACAATTTACTTGTTGCAATAGAAGAGGCCCGAACGGGGGTGTTCACGCCCAACAGAGAGAACGACAAGCTTACGGGCGCCCTGGAAATCCCGAACACCCGGGAAGAACACGAGGCAAAGGCATTGTTCTGTGGTATGAGGGGTTTGCAGACTGGAACGTCGACTACATAAGCCATGCCAGAAGGAAGATGGATGAGGAGAAGAAGAGGAAGCTGGAGGAGGAGCAGAGGAAGCAGGAAGCAGAATGCCTTAAAGGCCTCGAATCAAAGCACGTGGAGTTGACACTCCAATTCCAGTGGCAACAACAGCAGATCCACTCACTTAGCCAAGAAATGGGGTCTCAGCAGTGGCAGCAGCTAGCGAATGATCTAGCATTGGATAGCACCGTCCCATCCATGCCGAGAAGTGGCGTGGGTTCCGCCCGGGCAAGGCACAGCTGCTGGGTAAATACCCTATGGATGACATCATGGAGAGCACTAATTGTGAGCTACACTTCAAAATGAAGAACATATCCATGAAGGTGGCGGACGCCGTTGCTTATACAAATCCCCCCGAAGAAACCTTCAATTGCAACCCGATTTCAGCTGGCTATGCTCGTGTCGTGGTTGATGAAGTGGTGGACCAATATTTGGGCCTAGAGCTTGACATTCCTGGAGGTGATGAGGAGCACACACTAGGAGAGGGCAAACGTCTTATCATCCTATGGAGAAAGGATTGCATCATCTTTCAAAGGCCACCGACACCGCGTCAGCCGACTCCTCCTCGAAGTCCGCCACCGTGTCAGCAATCTCCCGCTCCTCCAAGTCATAAGCCACCGCCTCAGCACAGTCCTACTCCTTCAAGTCCGCCAACGCGTCAGGCCACTCCTCTTCCTCCAAGTCCGGCACCCGTCAGGCCACTCCTCCTGCTCCGAGTCTGGCACCGCGTCAGCCCACTCCTCCTCCTCCAAGTCCGGCACTGCGTCAGGCCACTCCTCCTCCTCCAAGTCAGCCACATCAGCCGTCTCTGACGCCTCATCAACAACGGAAGAGAGCCGCCGCAGCTATGGTGCGTAGTGGTACAAGTCGAGGTAGTACAGGAGGTACAGGATGAGGCAAGTGATTTCAATATGGTCCAAGCCCCGTGCCTCTTCCACAGAGGCCTTACGACATGACCACCGAGCAAAATGAAGCCATAGTGAAGGCCCAAGTGGACGCCCATTTTGGACCAAAAACGCCACCGCCGCCAAAGGAGAAATGCCTGAGGAAATCATTGACCACTTTATTCGTATGGCTAAAAAACCAGCTCCCAAGCCTGTTGACTCAGATTATGAGCGCCAAATCAGAAAGGCACATCGAGCATGACAACAGAAGGAGTCGAGCTCGATCTCGAGCCAAGCAGCAACCAAAAATAGCGGGAAAATCGTTCCCCGGCTGGGAGAACAGGCGGTGCAATCGATCCCCCCGCTCATTGTACCAACACATGCGAGTACCAGCACCGATCAACTGGTAATAACCGATGACCATATAAGGCATGCTAAAGAGATTGTATGCATGGTAGAATAATTCCTAGGCTTGGAGCCCATGAAAACTTTTAAAGAGGAGGAGCTAAAATGGAAATATGTCTGCGGCCAACCTGTGGTCAAGCGTGAGCAGGTCAAAAAGCTCTCAACAATAATGTATGAATTGCATCAATGGTACATGGAAATTACCAAGACTACCAATCGAGAGTCCCTCATGGTGAAAGTCTAGGAAGATCACTACTTCCATTAGCTAGCTCTGTCTATTGAGTATTCAGAACTGTTTCAGTTATTCAATCAAGACGCACTCGATAAATCTATCGTCAGTTGGTATTGTTTGTAATTGATTTCTTTCTATAATTTAAGTCTCAAGCTAGTTGTAGTGCTCTCGTTGATCATTACCTGCAATTATCCTCACTATATTCTTTTCTATGGTATTATGCACAGGATGAAGATGTATGAAATGAAAAAAGCTGGACACTATGGCATTGGGTTCATTGACCCAAATACCATTAATGAGGAGGCATGGAGCTATGAATGGTATAAACAAGAAGTAGAGAATAACATGATAGAGTTCTTGAAGCGCCTCAATACCAATCGAGATATACTACTTCCTTACAACTTCTAGTGAGTCACACTATATTGTACTACAAATTCCGTTTTTGTTTACTAGCTAGATGTTAATAAGTGTATAGGGTTTAGGGTAGTTGATGAGTGTTATGCACATGTCCGCTTAATTTATACATGAAAACGTATGCGCATGCATGTACCACTGGATCTTGTTAATCATTCAAGTTGAAGAAGGAACAGTTGAAGTACTGTACTCACTACTTATAAAATCTACCGACTACTCAATCGTGAAGGGGATAGTCAACAGGTAATTTCAATCATTATTGAACTTTATGTCGGCCTCTTTAGTTCATCATTTCCTGATATCAACTAATTAATAACTCCATTATTCATTTTCTTTGCCGGCGGGCAGGGCATGGCAAAAGTACATCAAAACGGTTCCAGGCGAATGGAAAAAACAACTGTATTGGTTTTGACCCAAGGTAAGTAATTAAGTAGTTTCAATACCATTAATTATCATGCTTGATTAATTATTACCTGATTGAATTCTATTCTCGTAAAGGCCATGAAGCAGGCGCCGAGGACTGATTTATGTGCATACTACATTTGCAAGAACATTCACATGATGGTGTCTGAAAGCACCAAATCTAATAGACAGCTATGGGTATGTTTGCCAGAACAGTACTATTCACAATTTTTACATCATTATCGATATCTAATCACACAACGACTAATTCATGCATATTGATCTCCTTCTTAAAAGTTCACTGAGGTGCGGGATAACCTCCTACCAACGTATCGCGTAGCAGCAATTCAAGAGGAAATAGAGGGGATTTTTGCTCGACCAGGTCATTGATCCAAAAGGAGAATACCATTACCCGCTATCGCAATAATGCCTCCATGTATGAGAAATTGCATATAACAAATTGTATATATACATGTGTATGTGTGAATGGTGGCACGAGACAGTCGATGATATATATATATATATGCCCTAGAGGCAATAATAAAGTTATTATTTATTTCCTTATTTCATGATAAATGTTTATTATTCATGCTATAATTGTATTAACCGGAAACATAATACATATATAGGACAACATTATTCTAATTCTGGGATCAGAATAGTTATTTGGATCACAATCAGCCTTATAAGGGCGCGATGGACTTGTTCCCGAATTTGTACACGCTAAAAAAGAAAATACCCACCCCATGTCCCAACCTTATCCCAAACCTCCACAGCTCCAACAGCCCCGCCGCCTGGATAGGGTCGCCACTGGGTGTTCCTACCGCACGCCTCCAGCCGAACCACTGCCATCGCCGTTGTCCGCCTGGACCAACGCCATCGCCGGACCCGGACAATCTCTTTGGCGGCTTCCGCCCGGACCACCGCCGCTGCCGCCCTCCGCCAGGACCATCTCCCTCACCACCGTCCGCCCGGACTACCACCGTCACCGCCCTTCACCCGGGCCATCTCCGACATCGTCGTCCGCCCGGACTGAAGGAAATATGCCCTAGAGGAAATAATAAAGTTATTATTTATTTCCTTATTTCATGATAAATGTTTATTATTCATGCTAGAATTGTATTAACCGGAAACATAATACATGTGTGAATACATAGACAAACAGAGTGTCACTAGTATGCCTCTACTTGACTAGCTCGTTGATCAAAGATGGTTAAGTTTCCTAACCATAGACATGAGTTGTCATTTGATTAACGGGATCACATCATTAGGAGAATGATGTGATTGATTTGACCCATTCCGTTAGCTTAGCACTTGATCGTCTAGTTTGTTGCTATTGCTTTCTTCATGACTTATACATGTTCCTATGACTATGAGATTATGCAACTCCCGTTTACCGGAGGAACACTTTGTGTGCCACCAAACGTCACAACGTAACTGGGTGATTATAAAGGTGCTCTACAGGTGTCTCCGAAGTTACTTGTTGGGTTGGCGTATTTCGAGATTAGGATTTGTCACTCCGATTGTCAGAGAGGTATCTCTGGGCCCACTCGGTAATGCACATCACTATAAGACTTGCAAGCATTGCAACTAATGAGTTAGTTGCGGGATGATGTATTACGGAACGGGTAAAGAGACTTGCCGGTAACGAGATTGAACTAGGTATTGAGATACCGATGATCGAATCTCGGGCAAGTAACATACCGATGACAAAGGGAACAACGTATGTTGTTATGCGGTCTGACCGATAAAGATCTTCATAGAATATGTAGGAGCCAATATGGGCATCCAGGTCCCGCTATTGGTTATTGACCAGAGAGGTGTCTCGGTCATGTCCACATAGTTCTCGAACCCGTAGGGTCCGCACGCTTAAACGTTCGTTGACGATATAGTATTATATGAGTTATGTATGTTGGTGACCGAATGTTGTTCGGAGTCCCGGGTGAGATCACGGACATGACGAGGAGCTCCGGAATTGTCCGGAGGTAAAGATTCATATATTGTATGATATGGTTAAGCGAAGGGGTCAGGCCCATGGGGCTATAAGTCGATGCAAAAGGAGTTTTGCGGAGGCCAGGGGCCAAACGCCAGAGACCCTGGCGTCTGGCCTGGGCCAGACGCCGAGGCCCATGGCGTCTGGGCCAGACGCCAAGGATTGTGGCGTTTGGTCCTGGAGTCTGAGTGGGACTCTTGCGTTTCAGACAAAACTGACTTTGAGGAGGCTTTTGCTCCAAGTTTTGACCCCATGGCTCAACATATAAATAGAGGGGCAGGGCTAGCACCAAATACACATCAAGAAACACCAAGCCGTGTGCCGGCAACCTCATCCCCTCTAGTTTATCCTCCGTCATAGTTTTCGTATTGCTTAGGCGAAGCCCTACGGAGATTGTTATTCACCAACACCGTCACCACGCCGTCGTGCTGCCGGAACTCATCTGCTACTTCGCCCCTCTTGCTGGATCGAGAAGGAGAGGACGTCACCGAGCTGAACGTGTGCAGAACTCGGAGGTGCCGAGATTTCGGTACTTGGATCAGTCGGATCGTGAAGACGTATGACTACATCAACCACGTTGATATAAAGCTTCCACGAACGGTCTATGAGGGTACGTAGACAACACTCTCCCCTCTCGTTGCTATGCATCACCATGATCCTGTGTGTGCGTTGGATTTTTTTGAAATTACTACGTTCCCCAACAGTGGTATCAGAGCCTGGTTTTATGCGTAGATCTTATATGCACGAGTAGAACACAAGTGAGTTGTGGGCGATACAAGTCATACTTCTTACCAGCATGTCATACTTTGGTTCAGTGGTATTGTTGGATGAAGCGGCCCGGACCGACATTACGCGTACGCTTACACGAGACTGGTTCTACCGACGTGATTTGCACACAGGTGGCTGGCGGGTGTCAGTTTCTCCAACTTTAGTTGAACCAGTGTGGCTACGCCTAGTCCTTGAGAAGGTTTAAACAACACTAACTTGACGAACTATCGTTGTGGTTTTGATGCGTAGGTAAGAACGGTTCTTGCTCAGCCCGTAGCAACCACGTAAAACTTGCAACAACAAAGTAGAGGACATCTAACTTGTTTTTGTAGGGCATGTTGTGATGTGATATGGTCAAGACATGATGCTATATTTTATTGTATGAGATGATCATGTTTTGTAACCGAGTTATCGGCAACTGGCAGGAGCCATATGGTTGTCGCTTTATTGTATGCAAGCAAACGCCTTGTAATGCTTTACTTTATCACTAAATGGTAGCGATAGTCGTAGAAGCATAAGTTGGCGAGACGACAACGATGCTACGATGGAGATCAAGGTGTCGCGCCGGTGACGATGGTGATCATGACGGTGCTTCGAAGATGGAGATCACAAGCACAAGATGATGATGGCCATATCATATCACTTATATTGATTGCATGTGATGTTTATCTTTTTATGCATCTTATCTTGCTTTGATTGACGGTAGCATTATAAGATGATCTCTCACTAAATTATCAAGGTATAAGTGTTCTCCCTGAGTATGCACTGTTGCGAAAGTTCTTCGTGCTGAGACACCACGTGATGATCGGGTGTGATAGGCTCTACGTTCAAATACAACAAGTGCAAAACAGTTGCACACGCGTAATACTCAGGTTAAACTTGACGAGCCTAGCATATAACAGATATGGCCTCGGAACACGGAGACCGAAAGGTCGAGCGTGAATCATATAGTAGATATGATCAACATAGTGATGTTCACCATTGAAACTACTCCATCTCACGTGATTATCGGACATGGTTTAGTTGATATGGATCACATGATCACTTAGAGGATTAGAGGGATGTCTATCTAAGTGGGAGTTCTTTAATAATTTGATTAACTAAACTTTAATTTATCATGAACTTAGTCCTAGTAGTATTAGCATATCTATGTTGTAGATCAATAGCTCGTGATGTTGCTCCCCGCTTATTATTTATATGTTCCTAGAGAAAACTAAGTTGAAAGATGTTAGTAGCAGTAATGCGAATTGGATCCGTGATCTGAGGTTTATCCTCATTGCTGCACAGAAGAATTATGTCCTTAATGCACCGCTAGGTGACAGACCTATTGCAGGAGCAGATGCGGACATTATGAATATTTTAACAAAAGCTTGGTATGATGACTACTTGATAGTTAAGTGCACCATGCTTTGCGGCTTAGTACCGGGACTTCAAAAATGTTTTGAACGCCACGGAGCATATAAGATGTTCCAAGAGTTGAAATTGGTATTTCATACTCATGCCCGTGTCGAGAGGTATGAGACCTCTGATAGTACTTTGTCTACAAGATGGAGGAGAATAGCTCAACCAGTGAGCATGTGTTCAGATTGTCTGGGTACTACAATTGCTTGAATCAAGTGGGAGTTAATCTTCCTTATAAGATAGTAATTGACAGAATTCTCTAGTCACTATCACCAAGTTACTAGAACTTCGTGATGAACTATAATATGCAAGGGATGACGAAAGTAATTCCCGAGCTCTTCACGATGATGAAATCGACGAAGGTAGAAATCAAGAAAGAGCACCAAGTGTTGATGTTTAACAAGACCACTAGTTTCAAGTAAAGGGACAAAGAGAAGAAAGGGGAACTTCAAGAAGAACGACAAGCAAGTTGCTGCTCAAGAAGAAGCCCAAGTCTGGACCTAAGCCTGAAACTAAGTGCTTCTACTGCAAAGGGACTGGTCACTGGAAGCGGAACTACCCCAAGTATTTGGTGGATAAGAAGGATGGCAAAGTGTACAAAGCTATATTCAATATACATGTTATTGATGTGTACTTTACTAGTGTTTATAGCAACCCCTCGGTATTTGATACTGGTTCAGTTGCTAAGAATAGTAACCCGAAACGGGAGTTGCGGAATGAACAGAGACTAGTTAAGGGTGAAGTGACGATGTGTATTGGAAATGGTTCCAAGATTGATATGATAATCATCGCACACTCCCTATACTTTCGGGATTAGTGTTAAATCTAAAATAAATGTTATTTAGTGTTTGCGTTGAGCATGAATATGATTGGATCATGTTTATTGCAATACGGTTATTCATGTAAGTTAGAGAATAGTTGTTGTTCTGTTTACATGAATAAAACCTTCTATGGTCATACACCCAATGAAAATGGTTTGTTGGATCTCGATCGTGGTGATACACATTTTCATAATATTGAAGCCAAAATATGCAAAGTTAATAATGATAGTGCAACTTATTTGTGGCACTGCCGTTTAGGTCATATTGGTGTAAAGCGCATGAAGAAAATCCATGCTGATGGGCTTTTTGGAATCACTTGATTATGAATCAGTTGATGCTTGTGAACCATGCCTCATGGGCAAGATGACTAAGACTCCGTTCTCTGGAACAATGGAGCGAGCAATAGATTTGTTGGAAATCATACATAGTGATGTATGTGGTCCGATGAATATTGAGGCTCGCGGCAGGTATCATTATTTTCTGATCTTCACAAATGATTTGAGCAGATATGAGTATATCTACTTGATGAAAAACAAATCTGAAACATTTGGAAGGTTCAAAGAATTTCAGAGTGAAGTGGAGAATCATCGTAACAAAAATAAAAGTTTCTACGATATGATCGCAGAAGTAAAATATTTGAGTTACGAGTTTGTCCTTCAGTTAAAACAATGTGAAATAGTTTCACTACTCACGCCACATGGAACACCACAGTGTAATGGTGTGTCCGAACGTCGTAACCATACTTTATTAGATATGGTGTGATCTATGATGTCTCTTACCGATTTACCACTATCATTTTGGGGTTATGCATTAGAGACAGCTACATTCACGTTAAATACGGCGCCATCTAAATCCGCTGAGATGACACCGTATGAACTATGGTTTGGCAAGAAACCTAAGCTGTTGTTTCTTAAAGTTTGAGGTTGCAATGCTTATGTGAAAAAGTTTCAACCTGATAAGCTCAGACCCAAATCGGAGAAGTGATTCTTCATAGGATACCCAAAAGAAAATGTTGGGTACACCTTCTACCATAGATCTGAAGGAAAGATATTCATTGCTGAGAATGGATTCTTTCTAGAGAAGGAGTTTCTCTCGAAAGAAGTGAGTGGGAGGAAAGTAGAACTTGATGAGGTAACTATACCTGCTCCCTTATTGGAAAGTAGTTCATCACAGAAATTTGTTCCTGTGACTACTACACCAATTAGTGAGGAAGCTAATGATGATGATCATGTAACTTCAGATCAAGTTACTACTAAACCTCGTAGGTAAACCAGAGTGAGATCCACACCAGAGTGGTACGGTAATCCTGTTCTGGAGGTCATGTTACTTGACCATGATGAACCTACGAACTATGAGGAAGCGGTGATGAGCCCAGATTCCACGAAATGGCTTGAGGCCATGAAATCTGAGATGAGATCCATGTATGAGAACAAATTATGGACTTTGATTGACTTGCCCAATGATCGGCGAGCCATTGAGATTAAATGGATCTTCAAGAGGAAGACGGACGCTGATAGTAGTGTTACTATCTACAAAGCTAGAATTTTCACAATAAGGTTTTCGACAAGTTCAAGGTGTTGACTACGATGAGAGTTTCTCACTCGTATCTATGCTTAAGTCTGTCTGAATCATGTTAGCAATTGCCGCATTTTATGAAATCTGGCAAATGGATAAACAAAACTGCATTCCTTCATGGATTTATTTAAGAAGAGTTGTATATGATGCAATCAGAAGGTTTTGACAATCCTAAAGGTGCTAACAAAATATGCAAGCTCCAGCGATCCATCTATGGACTGGTGCAAGCATCTCGGAGTTGGAATATATGCTTTGATAAGTTGATCAAAGCATATAGTTTTATACAGACTTGCGGTGAAGCCTGTATTTACAGGAAAGTGAGTGAGAGCACTACAGCATTTCTGATAAGTATATGCGAATGACATATTGTTGATCGGAGATAATGTAGAATTATTCCGCAAAGCATAAAGGAATGTTTGAAAGGAGTTTTTCAAAGAAAGACCTCAGTGAAACTGCTTACATATTGAGCATCAAGATCTATAGAGATAGATCAAGACACTTGATAAGTTTTTCAATGAGTACATACCTTGACAAGATTTTGAAGTAGTTCAAAATGGAACAGTCAAAGAAAGAGTTCTTGCCTGTGTTACAAGGTGTGAAACTAAGTAAGACTCAAATCCCGACCACGGCAGAAGATAGAAAGAGAATGAAAGTCATTCCCTATGCCTTGGCCATAGGTTCTATAAAATATGCCATGCTATGTACCAGATCTATTGTATACCCTACACTGATTTTGGCAAGGGAGTACAATAGAGATCTCGGAGTAGATCACTGGATAGCGGTCAAAATTATCCTTAGTGAAATAAGGATATGTTTCTTGATTATGGAAGTGACAAAAAGGTTCGTCGTAAAAGGTTACGTCAATGCAAATTTTGACACTGATCTAGATGACTCTAAGTCTCAATCTGGATACATATTGAAAGTGGGAGCAATTAGTTAGAGTAGCTCCGTGGAGAGCATTGTTGACATAGAAATTTGCAATATACATACGGATCTGAATGTTGCAGACCCGTTGACTAAACTTCTCTCACAAGCAAAACTTGATCACACCTTAGTACTCTTTGGGTGTTAATCACATAGCGATGTGAACTAGATTATTGATTCTAGTAAACCCTTTGGGTGTTGGTCACATGACGATGTGAACTATGGGTGTTAATCACATGGTGATGTGAACTATTGATGTTAAGTCACATGGCGATGTGATCTAGATTATTTACTCTAGTACAAGTGGGAGACTCAAGGAAATATGCCCTAGAGGCAATAATAAAGTTATTATTTATTTCCTTATTTCATGATGAATGTTTATTATTCATGCTAGAATTGTATTAACCGGAAATATAATACATGTGTGAATACATAGACAAACAGAGTGTCACTAGTATGCCTCTACTTGACTAGCTCGTTGATCAATGATGGTTAAGTTTCCTAACCATAGACATGAGTTGTCATTTGATTAACGGGATCACATCATTAGGAGAATGATGTGATTGACTTGACCCATTCCGTTAGCTGATACGTCTCCAATGTATCTATAATTTTTGATTGCTCCATGCTATATTATCTACTGTTTTGGACTATATTAGGCTTTATTTTCCACTTTAATATTATTTTTGGGACTAACCTATTAACCGGAGGCCCAGCCCAGAATTGCTGTTTTTTGCCTATTTCAGTGTTTGGAAGAAACGGAATATCAAACGGAGTCCAAACGGAATAAAACCTTCGGGAACGTGATTTTCTCACCGAACGTGATCCAGGAGACTTGGACCCTACTCCAAGGAGTCAAAGAGGCGGTCACGAGGGTGGTGGGCGCCCCCCCCAGGGCGCGCCCCCTGCCTCATGGGCCCCTCGGTGCTCCACCGACGTACTCCTTCCTCCTATATATACCTACGTACCCCCAAACGATCAGAAAAGGAGCCAAAAACCTAATTCCACCACCGCAACTTTCTGTATCCACGAGATCCCATCTTGGGGCCTGTTTCGGAGCTCCACCAGAGAGGGCCGTCATCACAGAGGGCTTCTACATCATCATAGCCTCTCCGATGAAGTGTGAGTAGTTTACCTCAGACCTTCGGGTCCATAGTTAGTAGCTAGATGGCTTCTTCTCTCTTTTTGGATCTCAATACAAAGTTCTCCCTCTCTCTTGTGGAGATCTATTCGATGTAATCTTCTTTTTGCGGTGTGTTTGTTGAGACCGATGAATTGTGGGTTTATGATAAAATCTATCTATGAATAATATTTGAATCTTCTCTGAATTCTTTTATGTATGATTGCTTATCTTTGCAAGTCTCTTCGAATTATCCGTTTGGTTTGGCCAACTAGATTGGTAGTTCTTGCCATGGGAGAAGTGCTTAGCTTTGGGTTCGATCTTGCGGTGTCCTTTCCCAGTGACAGAAGGGGCAGCAAGGCACGTATTGCATCGTTGCCATCGAGGATAACAAGATGGGGTTTATTTCATACTGCATGAATTTATCTCTCTACATCATGTCATCTTGCTTAAGGAGTTACTCTGTTTTTAACTTAATACTCTTGATGCATGCTGGATAGCGGTCGATGAGTGGAGTAATAGTAGTAGATGCAGAATCGTTTTGGTCTACTTGTCACGGACATGATGCCTATATACATGATCATGCCTAGATATTCTCATAACTATGCTCAATTCTATCAATTGCTCAACAGTAATTTGTTCACCCACCGTAGAATACTTATGCTCTTGAGAGAAGCCACTAGTGAAACCTATGGCCCTCGGGTCTATTTTCATCATATTAATCTCCATCACTTTAATCTTGCTTTGCTTTTTTACTTTGCCTTTTACTTTTTACTTTGCATCTCTATACCAAAAATACCAAAAATATTATATCTATCAGATCTCACTCTCGTAAGTGACTATGAAGGGATTGACAACCCCTAATCGCGTTGGTTGCGAGTAGCTATCATTTTGTGCAGGTACGAGGGACTTGAGCGTGGCCTCCTACTGGATTGATACCTTGGTTCTCAAAAACTGAGGGAAATACTTACGCTACTCTGCTGCATCATCCCTTCCTCTTCGGGGAAATCCAACACAAGCTCAAGAGGTAGCAAGAAGGATTTCTGACGCCATTGCCAGGGAGTCTACGCAAAAAGTCAACATACCAAGTACCCATCACAATCCCTATCTCTCGCTTTACATTTTTTTTGCCATTTGCCTCTCATTTTCCTCTCCCCCACTTCACCCTTGCCATTTTATTCGCCCTCTCTTTCCCAATCTCCTCCTCCCTCTCCTTTCCGCTTGCCTTTTCGTTTGCTCGTGTGTTAGTTTTCTTGCTTGTCGTTATGGCTAGTCTCATATCTTCTCCGTTGTCTCCCGAGAATGAAGTTCTAAATTTTAAACAAAGGGAGGGAGAAAATCTAAAAGATGCTTGGTATAGAATTTGCAATGCTCAAAATAGATCTACCAGGAAGCAATCTACTTCAGTTCTTCTCCGCAATTTTTATGTAGGTGCTAGTCCTTGGTATAGATATATCCTTGATACCATTACCGGAGGGAATTTCTTGGGTAGCCACACTTTTCATTCCTATAATGCTATGTTAGATTTATTTGGCTCACCACCTCTTTTGGTTAATGGAACTATGTTAACTTTGGAGCATGTTATGCAAAAACTTGAAATTATTGAAAAAAAAGTTGCTACCATTGAATTAATTGAAAATCTAGACAAAAATATCCACAATCAAATTACCCAATATGGATCTAAGGTAGGAATGACTTTGAAAAATATTAAGGAAAAGGAACCCATAGATAATGAGAAGATAAACTTAGATTCTACTAGAATTGATAAACTTGAGGGTATCATTACAAATTTGGGAACTGATTTTTCTTCCGTAAATAATACTCCAAGTCCTCCTACTAAAATTTCCAAGCTTATGTATGTTCCTAAAAATAAGGGTGAATCATCTAGTAAGGAAACTGCGGATCTCAAATCTATAAGTATTCATCCCAATCTTTTTGCTATCATTAAGGAACCAATTGCTACAAATGAATTTTTCTATATTGTGCCTAAAAGTTTGATAATCACTAGAAATAAAGAAATTCCTAAGGTAAATAGATGCCTCATCGAAGAATTTCCTACTAAAGATGGCAATACCTAGATCTATCCTCGCTTTTATGCCTAGCTAGGGGCGTTAAACGATAGCGCTTGTTGGGAGGCAACCCAATTTTATTTTTATTCCTTGCTTTTTGCTCCTGCTTAGTAATAAATAAATTATTTAGCCTCTGTTTTGGTTGTGTTTTTTGTGTTTAATTATTTTTTGTGCCAAGTAGAACCATTGGGAAGACTTGGGGAAAGTCTTGTTGAACTTGCTGTAAAGAACAGAAACTTTAGCGCTCACGAGAACTGCTGCCATTTTTATTTGAAGAGTTCTATTTAGTTAATTATTTTTTCAGATGATTAATAGATAAATTCCTCACGTCCAGAAATTTATTTTAGAATTTTTGGATTCTAGATCTTGCGCTAGCTACAGATTACTACAGACTGTTCTGTTTTTGACAGATTCTGTTTTTCATGTGTTGTTTTCTTATTTTGATGAATCTATGGTTAGTAAAATAGTTTACAATCCATAGATAAGTTGTAATACAGTAGTTTTAACACCAATATAAATAAATAATTAGTTCATTACAGACCTTGATGTGGTCTTTTGTTTTCTTTCGCTAACGGAGCTCACGAGTTTTCTACTTTAAGTTTTGTGTTGTGAAGTTTTCAAGTTTTGGGTGAATTCTTGTGATGGATTGTGGAACAAGGAGTGGAAAGAGCCTAATCTTGGGGATGCCCATGGCACCCCCAAGATAATCCAAGGACACCAAAAAGTCAAAGCTTGGGGATGCCCCAAAAGGCATCCCCTCTTTCGTCCACTTCCATCGGTAATTTACTTGGAGCTATATTTTTATTCACCTACATGATATGTGTTTTGCTTGGAGCGTCATGTATTATTTTTGTCTTTGTGTTTTAGTATGCCACAATCATACTTTCTGTACACACCTTTTCAGAGAGCCATACATGAATTAAAATTTGATAGAATACTCTATGTGCTTCACTTATATCTTTTTAGCTATGTAGTTTTGCTCTATGTGCTTCACTTATATCTTTTGAGCGTTATAATTTTGCTCTATGTGCTTCACTTAGATCTTTTAGAGAACAGTGGTGGATTTGTTTTAAAGAAACTATTGATCTCTCATGCTTCACTTAAATTATTTTGAGAGTCTCTTAATAGCATGGTAATTTGCTTAATAATAATATGCTTGGTATTCAAGATTTGTGAAACTTTCTTTTGAGTGTGTTGAATACTAAGAAAAGATTGAAGCATGATAATTTTTTTGAGATATGGAGGTGATAATATTAAAGTCATGCTAGTTGAGTAGTTGTGAATTTAAAGAATACTTGTGTTAAAGTTTGTGATTCCCGTAGCATGCACGTATGGTGAACCGTTATGTGATGAAGTTGGAGCACGATTTATTTATTGATTGTCTTCCTTATGACTGGCAGTCGGGGACGAGCGATGGTCTTTTCCTACCAATCTATCCCCCTAGGAGCATGCGTGTAATACTTTGCTTTGATAACTTCTAGATTTTTGCAATAAGTATATGAGTTCTTTATGACTAATGTTGAGTCCATGGATTATACGCACTTTCACCCTTCCACCTTTGCTAGCCTCTCTAATACCGTGCACCTTTCACCGGTATCATACACCCACCATATACCTTCCTCAAAACAGCCACCATACCTACCTATCATGGAATTTCCATAGCCATTCCGAGATATATTGCCATGCAACTTTCCACTGTTCCGTTTATCATGACACACTCCATCATTGTCATATTTCATATCCCGGTACACCACCGGAGGCATTCATATAGAGTCATATTTTGTTCTAAGTATCAAGTTGTAATTGTTGAGTTGTAAGAAAAGTAAAAGTGTGATGATCATCATTATTAGAGCATTGTCCCAGTGAGGATAGAATGATGGAGACTATGATTCCCCCACAAGTCGGGATGAGACTCCGGACAAAAAAAAAGAGGCCAAAGAAGCCCAAATAAGAAGAGTCCATAAAAAAGGGAGAAAAGGCCCAAATAAAAAATGAGAGAAAAAGAGAGAAGGGACAATGTTACTATCCTTTTACCACACTTGTGCTTCAAAGTAGCACCATGATCTTCATAGTAGAGAGTATCTCATGTTATCACTTTCATATACTAGTGGGAATCTTTCATTATAGAACTTGGCTTGTATATTCCAATGATGGGCTTCCTCAATTGCCCTAGGTCTTCATGAGCAAGCAAGTTGGATGCACACCCACTTAGTTTCTTTTTGAGCTTTCATATACTTATAGCTCTAGTGCACCCGTTGCATGGCAATCCCTACTCACTCACATTGATATCTATTGATGGGCATCTCCATAGCCCGTTGAGACGCCTAGTTGATGTGAGACTATCTTCTCCTTTTTGTCTTCTCCACAACCACCATTCTATTCCACCTATAGTGCTATATCCATGGCTCACGCTCATGTATTACATGAAGATTGAAAAAGTTTTGAAAAAGTTAGAGTATGAAACAATTGGTTGGCTTGATTTAAATACTTTGTGTGGTGAAGATAGAGCATAGCCAGACTATATGATTTTGTAGGGATAAGTTTCTTTGGCCATGTGATTTTGAGAAGACATAATTGCTTTGTTAGTATGCTTGAAGTATTATTATTTTTATATCAATATAAACTTTTGTCTTGAATCTTGCGAATCTGAATATTCATCTCACAATTAAGAACATTTACATTGAAATTATGCCAAGTAGCACTCCGCATCAAAAATTCTCTTTTTATCATTTACCTACTCGAGGACGAGCAGGAATTAAGCTTGGGGATGCCTGATACGTCTCCAACGTATCTATAATTTTTGATTGCTCCATGCTATATTATCTACTATTTTGGACTATATTGGGCTTTATTTTCCACTTTTATATTATTTTTGGGAATAACCTATTAACCAGAGGCCCAGCCCAGAATTGCTGTTTTTTGCCTATTTCAGTGTTTCGAAGAAACGGAATATCAAACGGAGTCCAAATGGAATAAAACCTTCGGGAACGTGATTTTCTCAACGAACGTAATCCAGGTGAGGGAGTCCTGGATTAGGGGGTCTTCGGACAGCCGGACTATCTCCATTGGCCGGACTGTTAGACTATGAAGTTACAAGATTGAAGACTTCGTCTCGTGTCCGGGTGGGACTCTACTTGGCGTGGAAGGCAAGCTAGGCAATACGGATATGGATATCTCCTCCTTTGTAACCGACCTTGTGTAACCCTAACCCTCTCCGGTGTCTATATAAACTGAAGGGTTTTAGTCCGTAGGACAAGAACCATAACATACAATCATACCATAGGCTAGCTTCTAGGGTTTAGCCTCTCTGATCTCGTGGTAGATCTACTCTTGTACTACCCATATCATCAATATTAATCAAGCAGGACGTAGGGTTTTACCTCCATCGGGAGGGCCCGAACCTGGGTAAAACATCGTGTCCCCTGCCTCCTGTTACCATCCGGCCTAGACGCACAGTTCGGGACCCCCTACCCGAGATCCGCCGGTTTTGACACCGACATTGGTGCTTTCATTGAGAGTTCCGCTGTGCCGTCGCCATCAGGAAGGATGTCTCATCCCGTCTTTAAAGATGGCACTATTGCTGAGGGAGCTTTGGCTATCGGCCAAACTCTCCTTCTAGGTGGTTTTCTTGTGATGGCCTGTTCGGCCGCTGCGCCGAGGATGACTTCTCGGGTCATTGAAGGCAGTCTTCACGTCAACTTGGAACTCGTCGAGCAGTTAGATCCAATGGAGCTCTCTTCCCTGAACGAGCTCTTGGATCGCATCGCCGCCCTGGGAGTCGCTACAGACTATGATCAGATTGGGCCTAAACCCAATCTGAGAGAGATCAACTCTCCCCAGGTCACCCATCACGTTGTAGTGGTGGAGGAACAATGCGGCAACCCTTCATCTATCTTAAGGACTAGCTATGTCCGGATTCCCGATCCCTCCAAGATGGATACCCGCAGAGGGGAGGACGTCACTCAAGGCCTGAACCTAGAATCAGGAAGCGGGCCAGATTTATCGAAAAACATCCAAGAATCCAAACTTCCGAGTTCGGAAACTCCTTGGCCCCTGAGTCTCAGATTGGGTGAGGATTCAGATTCAATTCCACCCACCCACCCAAACATACGCGATCTATCCCAAATTAGGCAAGAGCCCGAAGAAACAGTACACCATTACTGGGCCAGATTCCTCCTGGTCATGAATAGGATAAAGGACTGACGCGAGGAAGATGCAATTTCATTCTTCTGCAATAATTGCACGGACAAGGGAATCCTCAACGCCATAAGTCGCCGTGAAATTACACGCTTTGCCGACTTGGCATCCATAGTACGAAAGTACTGTGCGATGGAAAGCACCTGGAAAACCAAAATAAAATTTTGGGATAATCCGGCCCTGAACACAAACCCAGTCCGAAATAAAAGGGTGCATTATCACAATACACCTGGGTTAACTACCAAAAAGCAAAAGCCCTTTACAGGGCAAGGAACCGTACTGGAGGGATGGCTCAATGGACCCTACAAAATTCATAGTACAGCGGATGCAATACCAACGCATAGCCCTAGAGCATGTTGGATACTCCGGCGGGTGGCCAAAAGTGGTGAGGATCTACTCCTCCCAAATACCACAGAGCACCATCCCGTGGACAACAATACGGTGTTAATGGTCTTTGAGACCTTCGCGTCAAATAACAGACGCAAGCGAACACTCCGCACCATGGCCGAAATCTGGCACATAGCAGAAATAAATCCTTGGAGTGACACGGCTATTACCTTCAATGCCAGTGATGAACCTAAATTCTGAACAGCCCGAGCACCAGCCGCACTAGTCCTCAGTCCAATCGTGGACGACTTTTGACTCACCAAGGTACTCATGGACGGCGGCAGCGGATTAAACCTCATCTATGAGGAAACTCTTCAAAAGATGGAAATAGACTGGAGCCGCATTGAGCAAAGTAGCACAACCTTTAGAGGAATCATCCCCAGTCGGGAAGCACGCTGTGCTGGGAAAATCACACTAGATGTGGTATTCGGCACGCCGGATAATTACAGGTCCAAAGAAATTACATTCCAAGTGGCCCCGTTCAGCAGCGGATACCACGCTCTACTAGGGCGGGAGGCGTTTACAATCTTCCAGGCCATACCCCATTACGGGTACATGAAGCTCAAAATGCCCGGGCCCAACGGAATCATCACTCTTGCTAGTGATACGGACATAGCACTCCGCGCCGAAAATAAGACAGCCGCACTGGCCCTCGAGGCACTATCCGAAGCCCTAGCGGCCGAGGAACTAACTGCGCTGCGCTCCACGGTGAACATGGACGACGTGATACTCGATAAAAGATCCAAGTCCACCTCCTTTAAACTGGCAGACGAAATAGTCAAATTCCAAGTCCATCCAATGGACCCTACAAAAACAGCTTCCATCGGGGCACAATTAAACCCTGATGTCGATGCCGCACTGCGAGAGTTCCTACGCGAGAACTAGGACATTTTTGCCTGGCACCCTTCAGACATGCCAGGAATCCCACGCAGGCTGGCTGAGCACAGCCTAAATATCCTAAAAGGATTCAAGCCAGTCAAGCAGGCTCTTCGACGTTTCTCCGAACCTAAGAGACAAGCCATGGGAGAAGAACTAGCCAAGCTATTGGAGGCCGGATTCATCAGAGACATAAAACATCCGGACTGGCTAGCAAACCTGGTGATGGTACCAAAGAAGGACAAATCCTGGCGCTTGTGCGTCGATTTTAAGGACCTTAACAAGGTCTGCCCAAAGGATCCCTTCCCCCTCCCCCGCATCGATCAAATCATCGATGCTACTGCGGGACACGATTCATTGTGTTTCCTCGACGCATAATCCGGCTACCATCAAATTAAAATGGCAGAGCCAGACCAAGCCGCAACGGCATTCATCACACCATACGGCCCATTCTACTTCAACACAATGCCCTTCAGGCTCAAAAACGCCGGCGCAACATATCAGCGCATGATTCAGACATGTCTGGCAAACCCGATCGGCAAAACAGTGGAGGCATACATGGATGACGTGGTCGTTAAAACCAAGCATGTCGAAACTCTAGTAGATGACTTGAGGCTCGCATTCGACAACCTCCGAACATATGACATCAAGCTCAATCCGGAAAAATGCGTTTTCGGCGTACCAGCCGGAAAGCCCCTGGGATTCATTGTCTCCAGTAGAGGTATTGAAGCTAATCCGGCCAAAATCCGAGCGTTGTCATAGTTGGCTACCCCAACAGACCTCAAACAAATACAAACATTAACTGGATGCGTGGCGGCTCTAAGCCGCTTTATCTCCCGCTTGGGAGGAAAGGCATTACCCCTTTATCGCCTCCTCCGGCGCACCAAACACTTTGAATGGACGGATGCCGCCACGGCCGGACTCAACGAAATAAAAGCCATATTGGAAACAAACCCAGTCCTGGCCGCGCCAAACATTGGCGAACCAATGCTATTATACATTGCGGCAACTCATCAAGTAGTAAGCGCAGTGCTCGTCGTCGAGCGAGAAGTGGACGGGCACAAATTCCCCCTTCAAAAGCCGGTTTACTATGTGTCCACTGTCCTTACTCCATGCAAATCACGGTACCCGCATTATCAAAAGATAGCGTACGCGATATTTATGGCATCCCGAAAGCTACGAACTACTTTCAAGAGTGTTCGATAACGGTAGCCTCGGAAGTACCACTTAACGGTATTATAAACAACCGCGACGCGACGGGACGGATTACCAAATGGGCCATTGAGCTCCTCTCGTTCGACATAACTTACAAGCCACGGCGAGCTATTAAGTCACAAGTTTTGGCTGACTTCTTCGCTGAGTGGACGGAAGCCGAACTCCCTAAAGAGTACGGCACATATTCAAACTGGATCATGCACTTCGACGGCTCCAAAATGTTGGCTGGTCTGGGGGCTGGTGTCGTTTTGACGTCCCCAACAGGAGATATCGTTCAATACGTACTACAGATAATGTATACGGACTCCAAAAATGCAGCCGAATATGAGGCCCTCCTACATGGTCTCCGGATGGCAGTATCCATGGGCATTCAATGCCTAGAGGTGCACGGGGATTCGAACCTCGCGATATCCCAAATAAATGGAGACTTCGATGCCAAGGATCCGAAAATCGCAGCTTATCGCAATGTCGTCCTAAAAATATCAGCTCGGTTCGAGGGGCTCGAATTTCACCATGTGGCTCAGGAAAACAATCAGGCGGCGGATAACCTCGCCCGCATCGGCGCAAAACGCGACGCGGTCCCTCCCAACATATTTTTGGAAAGGCTCTTCAAGCCATCCGTAGCATGGGAAGTGGACACCGGTAACAACAGTCCGGACCCGGCCAAAATACCCGATACCGAACTCTCTGACACAATCGGAGGCCCCGCCACCGAAGTAACACATTCAGCCCACGAAATAATGGCCATTATTGCCCCGTGGGCAGAACCATTCCTGGCCTACCTAACCAGACAAGAACTTCCGGAGGACCAAAATGAGGCACGCTGCATAGTGCGGCGATCCAAGGCCTACAGAGTCCATCAGGGAGAATTGTACAAAAAAAGCGCTACCGGAGTCCTTCAAAGGTGCGAGGAAGGGCGGAACCTTTTGGCAGAAATTCACGCTGGACTCGCCGGTCATCACGCTGCAGCCCGGGCTCTTGTAAGAAAGGCCTTCCGTACATGATTCTATTGGCCAACAGCCCGGGCAGATGCACAGGACTTGGTCCAACGTTGGGCCGGTTGCCAGCTCTTTGCAAATCAAAGCCACATGCCACCCACCGCCCTCCAAACAATCCCCATTACATGGCCCTTCGTGGTCTGGGGGCTTGACATGGTTGGACCCCTTAAAGGGGGAACCCACAAGAAAAAATACTTATTGGTCATGGTGGACAAATTCACCAAATGGATAGAGGCTAAACCGGTTAAAACAGCTGAATCCGGACTGGTGATAGATTTCATATCCGGGGTTGTACACCGTTACGGCGTCCCCCACAGCATCATCACTGATAACGGCACGAAATTCATGGTCGACGAGGTAAAACTCTGGTGCAGCAAAATGGGCATCAAGCTCGATTATGCTTCAGTCTATCACCCACAAACCAACGGACAAGTCGAATGAGCAAATGGTCTTATAATGAGCGGCATTAAACCCAGATTAGTGCGCTCCTTAACAGAGTCTGACACGCACTGGGTAGAGGAGCTTGACTCCGTACTCTGGGGGTTGCGGACCACGCTGAATCGTAGTATCGGATATACACCGTTCTTTATGGTGTACGGCGCAGAGGCAGTCCTGCCCTGTGACATAATTCATGACTCACCTCGAGTGCACATGTACGAAGAAAGAGAAGCTGAGCTCGATCGGCAGGACAGTCTGAACACCTTGGAGGAAGAGCGTGACATAGCCAAAGCCCATTCCGCATTTTACCAGCAACAGGCTCACAGATACCAAAGCAGAGAAGTTCGGGCCAAAACTTATAATGTTGGCGAACTAGTTCTACGGCTGGCGGATAAGAAAAAGAACAAGCTCGAGCCCAAATGGGAAGGTCCCTTCATTATCGACCAAGTTCTCACCGGTGGAGCATACCGACTGCGGGATGCATCGACTAGTCGACTCGAGCCAAACCCATTGAACGCAGCCAGGCTTCGAAGATTCTGCGCTTAGCATCGGACTCTATGTTAGTCCCCTCCCTTTGTCAATTTTCTGCATATGCATCTTCTGTCTTGTTTCCCTTTCTTTCTTTTATTTCTCTAGGCCTTCAAGGGTCACCTTGTGCCTCACTCGTACATTACAGATGCGCTAGCCGCACTCTTCATACCTGGGGGCTTCTTTCACAGAAGCTTAAATTCTTTACCTGGGCCTCACGCCCAACACATGTGTTATACCTCCACATGTACCTTTGTTCACCATTATATGCATCGAAATGACTTAAGTTTTGGCCAAGGTGGGTTGCCTGGCTCTTGTATTTATGCCCTATGTTCCCGTTAATTCGGCTAGGGCATAAGGGGAGCACCTCCGCGATTGTTACCACCGGGTCGGCCGGACGTGTACCTCAGACTGGGTGAAGCCGAAAGCTAGCGTTCTTAAGGGAATATTCGGTCGGTGAACAAAAGATGACTTTTACTTATTATCCATATCTGCCCCCAGATGCTTTTTCTGTGCTTCTTGTCGCAGTCCGGACATGCACTTTAGGGCATGCTTACCCAGGGAAAGGAACCCTTAGCGGAACTATTCTCCCTGGAAGATGTTTCTTACTACCCATGTAATATAACATAACTAGTTGGGCACTTGTCTGATAAAGCACTAATGACCCCTACGCCTGGTCTCCACGCATGCCCCGGTTCTTACATAACTGAGAGGGTATTCGGATACACTCCGGACCATCAAGTCCCGAGGTCGAAGCGAAAAGGTCCGCCACGACAAACGATCTACAATCTGGCTAGAAGGCATTATACATGTCACTTTAAAATTACATAGTCAATTTGAGTGGTTGAATTCCTCTTCAATACCATCCAAAAGGCTGTCTAGTCTACAGTCCTGTTGGGAATACTTTGCGGCCAATTCTACTTGACCGTACACTAAGCTCACAGGGATCTCCTTCCCATCGGGCCCCATAGGTCCGACTTCGGCCATGTGGTTCGGGCCAGCCTTCGTGTACCGTGTCTTCACCATTGCCCAGGCTTCCCTGGCGCCCTGACGGCAGGCCGATATCTTCCATAATCAGAAGCACCGTCGCGCTCCCTTTAGCTTTTCTGCAAGCTCTCCAAGGCCTTCGGGTATGGAGACGGATGGCCACAAGGCCTGGGTGACGCCTTGCATCACCTGCCGAACTCGTTCATGCAGCTGTGAGAGCTCGGGAAGAAGGTCACCCGTTGAGCCGGGCATTTCCTCGGCAGGACGACCTGTTAGCATACCTACAGACATAACTCTGTCAGCCAACTTCCTCGCCGAACTCTTTTTCAAAGTTTGTTCTAGCACTTACTAAATATGCCGCATCGAAGCCGCCGATTTTCCTTAACAGAGTCCAACAGTTGGGCGCGAACATCTTGTAGTTCCACGCCCAGCTTGGTGTTGGCATCTTGGAGATCATTTTTCTCCTGCCTCACCCTCGTAAGCACGCTCTCATCGGCCTTCATCTGGCTTTGGAGCTGTTGCTTATATGGATCTACTCCAGTGTCATCTGCAATTTAATTCGTTAGATTGCATACAGCTCGCATTCTATATGATACTTATCATTTGAAGAATATGTTACCAGAGGGGGTCTCTTTGGGCTCCCCTGCTGCGGCTAGTGCGGCCTGAAGTTGGGCTTTGCACTCTTCTAGCTCTTGGGATAGTTGAGTATTCTTTTCTGTAAGAACCTGCATAACAAATGATCCTTAAATCAGTTATCCTAACTGTTTCAAATCTCAGGGGCTACTGATATATATAATCACCAAATTTTCTCACCCGTATGTCTTTTACATACTGCTCCGTGTCTCTGGCTAGACCATTTTGAGCGGCACGGAGGTGCGCGTCTCCGAGTTGAAGGCTTCCAATGCCTCTTGGGAGAAACATGTGTGACGCAGAACAGTCCGGCGATGCCTGTGGTTCATGGCACTTTCCACCTCGGAATGGGTGGCGGACAGTTTATCCGCATCCTCTGTCGGAGGAGCACCCGACGCACGCCTCGTATTTGTTCCCACCCCCGAATCTGGCCTTGGAGCCTGGCTTGTGGAGGCGCGGTTGGTAGCCTCTCCGGGTATAGTCCAGCGAGCGCTCTTTTTCCTGAAAAGAAGGCACGGGCATTAATACGCCTCTGAGAATAATGTCTTGCAATAAAGACGGCGCACCGTACCGCTGCGCCGGTGTCTCAATCCGGACTGCGGGTCTTTTCAGCCTGCCTGGCCTCGCGGCCCCTTGTTGGCCAGTCGCCGCAGGCTCGACCTTCTGCCTCGAGGACCTCCCCTGCAAAACACGGATGTTATACGGCGATCAAAAACACGCAAGGACGGATCCCTTTTTGAAGTGCTGGGACTTTGGTCTCAGTCACCTGTGAGGCTGGAACTAGCCCAGGGTAATCGGCCGTAATGGCCGCCAAAGCATTATCATTAATCGATTGGTAAAACACCCCATCGATCAGCTCCACCGATATGTCCAGATCCTCTTGAGAGGCCGGGTCGAGGGACCGTCTAGGGTCCTCGGGTTGTGGAGGGGGGTTGTTTATCTCCCTTACAGCCTGGCGCAGTTCCTGCGTAGAAATCGCTAGACTGAATACTTGACTGCAGAAATATGAAACGGATGAGCGAGAAAAGGTCTCCGCTTACCCAGCTCGGAGGATTGTACATAGAAAATCCGCCCTGCGGGTTGACACGAAGGAATTCCTCCTCTTCTCCCTTGTACAAAGTGGATAAGATCTTTGTTAGATCAGCAACCGATCCCGGCCCTTTATGGCCGTAGTGGGTGGCGTCATCCTCCCCGTTGAAATCCCACATGGGGTGGCCTCTATACTAAAGCGGCTGCACCCCCCGCATGATACATATGGCCATGACCTCGATCATAGTCAATCCGGATCGAGCTAAAAAACTTATCCGGCTCATCAGGTAAAGAACGTCCCTATCATCTTCCTCCAGGGGGCTCCGTGGATGCCAGCTCCGGCGGTTCTTAAAAGGGGCGTTGTGGAACTCAGGAAGGCCGATCCGAATAGGATCCGGGAGGGGGACGTCTTCTATATAAAACCATTCTGAAGGCCAGTCATCGGACGTCTTCTTTGGGGTTCCGGACAGGTATCCGGTCCCGGCAACACGCCACACTTCGGCTCCGCCCACTTGATATATTGAACCCTTCTGAGAACGGGGCACAAGGCAGAACAGCTTCTTCCACAGAGCGAAATGAGCCTCACAGCCCAAAAACAACTCGCAAAGGGCTAGGAATCCCGCGATATGCAGCATGGAGGCAGGCGTAAGGTTGTTCAACTGGAGGCCGTAGAACTCCAGGAGCCCCGGGAGAAACAGATGAATTGGGAATCCGAGCCCTCTTACCAAATAAGGGACAAGGCATACCCGCTCTCCCTTGGAGGGATTGGGAAGGCTCTCCGCTTGCTCTCCGCCATTATAGGTGGCGAGCCCGGCTCGAACCGGGACCAAGTACGCTGGGGGAAGAAATCCCATGGTCTGAAGCATCACTAATTTGCTGTGCGGGACGGAACATCACTCCCAATCTCCAGGCTTAGAACTAGGGGAGCGAGAGGAGGAGCTGCGTCAACTGGCCATGATGGAATGGATCTCTGTCGGGCGCGCTCTGATGAAGGCTCGGCAAGGGAGGATGGTGTGACTTGGATCTGAATCCTGGTCTTTTTAAATAGGCGGCTCATTCACACAGCTAGGGGGTAAATATGAAAACACCCTGGCCCTTCACATTCGCTCGACACGTGGAAAGTGGCCATTATTGGGCGTGGAAGCCGAGGAGTGCAACATTCATAAGAAACCGGACATTATTTCGACAGGTACACAGAGTTTGGAGAGGAACCCGCCTTGCAATGCAGAAGACAATACTGCGCGCCGGACTCATCGTCATTGAAGCCTGGTTCGGGGGCTACTGAGGGAGTCCTGGATTAGGGGGTCTCCGGACAGCCGGACTATCCCCATTGGCCGGACTATTAGACTATGAACATACAAGATTGAAGACTTCGTCTCATGTCCGAGTGGGACTCTACTTGGCGTGGAAGGCAAGCTAGGCAATACGGATATTGATATCTCCTCCTTTGTAACCGAACTTGTGTAACCCTAACCCTCTCCGGTGTCTATATAAACCGAAGGGTTTTAGTCCGTAGGACAAGAACCATAACATACAATCATACCATAGGCTAGCTTCTAGGGTTTAGCCTCTCTGATCTCGTGGTAGATCTACTATTGTACTACCGATATCATCAATATTAATCAAGCAAGACGTAGGGTTTTACCTCCATTGAGAGGGCCCGAACCTGGGTAAAACATCCTGTCCCCTGCCTCCTATTACCATCCGGCCTAGATGCATAGTTCAGGACACCCAGCCCGGAATTGCTTTTTTTTGCCTATTTCAGTGTTTCGAAGAAACGGAATATCAAACGGAGTCCAAACGGAATAAAACCTTCGGGAACGTGATTTTCTCACCGAACGTGATCCAGGAGACTTGGACCCTAATCCAAGGAGTCAAAGAGGCGGTCACGAGGGTGGGGGGCGCCCCCCCTAGGGCGCGCCCCCTGCCTCGTGGGCCCCTCGGTGCTCCACCGACGTACTGCTTCCTCCTATATATACCTACATACCCCCGAACGATCAGAACAGGAGCCAAAAACCTAATTCCACCGCCGCAACTTTCTGTATCCACGAGATCCAATCTTGGGGCCTATTCCGGAGCTCCGTCGGAGAGGGCCGTCATCACGGAGGGCTTCTACATCATCATAGCCTCTCCGATGAAGTGTGAGTAGTTTACCTCAGACCTTCGGGTCCATAGTTAGTAGCTAGATGGCTTCTTCTCTCTTTTTGGATCTCAATACAAAATTCTCCCCCTCTCTTGTGGAGATCTATTCGATGTAATCTTCTTTTTGCAGTGTGTTTGTTGAGACCGGTGAATTGTGGGTTTATGATCAAGTCTATCTATGAATAATATTTGAATCTTCTCTGAATTCTTTTATGTATGATTGGTTAACTTTGCAAGTCTCTTCGAATTATCCGTTTGGTTTGGCCAACTAGATTGGTAGTTCTTGCCATGGGAGAAGTGCTTAGCTTTGGGTTCGATCTTGCGGTGTCCTTTCCCAGTGACAGAAGGGGCAGCAAGGCACGTATTGCATCATTGCCATCGAGGATAACAAGATGGGGTTTATTTCATATTGCATGAATTTATCTCTCTACATCATGTCATCTTGCTTAAGGCGTTACTCTGTTTTTAACTTAATACTCTAGATGCATGCTGGATAGCGGTCGATGAGTGGAGTAATAGTAGTAGATGTAGAATCGTTTCGGTCTACTTGTCACGGACGTGATGCCTATATACATGATCATGCCTAGATATTCTCGTAACTACGCTCAATTCTGTCAATTGCTCAACAGTAATTTGTTCACCCACCGTAGAATACTTATGCTCTTGAGAGAAGCCACTAGTGAAACCTATGGCTCCCGGGTCTATTCTCATCATATTAATCTCCATCACTTTAATCTTGCTTTGCTTTTTTACTTTGCCTTTTACTTTTTACTTTGCATCTCTATAGCAAAATAATTATATCTATCAGATCTCACTCTCGTAAGTGACCGTGAAGGGATTGACAACCCCTAATCGCGTTGGTTGTGAGTAGCTATTGTTTTGTGCAGGTACGAGGGACTTGAGCGTGGCCTCCTACTGGATTGATACCTTGGTTCTCAAAAACTGAGGGAAATACTTATGCTACTCTGTTGCATCATCCCTTCCTCTTCGGGGAAATCCAATGCAAGCTCAAGAGGTAGCATTAGCTTAGCACTTGATCGTTTAGTTTGTTGTTATTGCTTTATTCATGACTTATACATGTTCCTATGACTATGAGATTATGCAACTCTCGTTTACCGGAGGAACACTTTGTGTGCCACCAAACGTCACAACGTAACTAGGTGATTATAAATGTGCTCTACAGGTGTCTCTAAAGGTACTTGTTGGGTTGGCGTATTTCGAGATTAGGATTTGTCACTCCGATTGTCGAAGAGGTATCTCTGGGCCCACTCGGTAATGCACATCACTATTAAGCCTTGCAAGCATTGCAACTAATGATTTAGTTGCGGGATGATGTATTACGGAACGAGTAAATAGACTTTCCGGTAACGAGATTGAACTAGGTATTGAGATACCGATGATCGAATCTCGGGCAAGTAACATACCGATGACAAAGGGAACAACGTATGTTATGCGGTCTGACCGATAAAGATCTTCGTAGAATATGTAGGAGCCAATATGGGCATCCAGGTCCCGCTATTGGTTATTGACCAGAGAGGTGTCTCGGTCATGTCTACATAGTTCTCGAACCCGTAGGGTCCGCACGCTTAAACGTTCATTGACGATATAGTAGTATATGAGTTATGTATGTTGGTGACCGAATGTTGTTCGGAGTCCCGGATGAGATCACGGACATGACGAGGAGCTCTGGAATGGTCCGGAGGTAAAGATTCATATATTGGATGATATGGTTAGGCCAAGGGGTCAGGCCCACGGGGCTATAAGTCGGTGCAAAAGGAGTTTTGCGGAGGCCAGGGGGCCAAACGGCGGAGACCCTAGCGAGGCCCGTGGCGTCTGGGCCAGACACCATGGATTGTGGTGTTTGGTCCTTGAGTCCGAGTGGGACTTGAGGAGGCTTTTGCTCCAAGTTTCGACCCCAGGGCTCAACATATAAATAGAGGGGCGGGGCTAGCACCAAAGACACATCAAGAAACACGAAGCCGTGTGCCGGCAACCTCGTCCCCTCTAGTTTATCCTCCGTCATAGTTTTCGTAGTGCTTAGGCGAAGCCCTGCGGAGATTGTTATTCACCAACACCGTCACCACGCCGTCGTGCTACCGGAACTCATCTACTAGTTCGCCCCTCTTGCTGGATCGACAAGGCGAGGACGTCATCGAGCCGAACGTGTGCAGAACTCGGAGGTGCCGTGCTTTCGGTACTTGGATCGGTCGGATCATGAAGACATATGACTACATCAACCGCGCTGATATAATGCTTCCGCGATCGGTCTACGAGGGTGCGTAGACAACACTCTCCCCTCTCGTTGATATGCATCACCATGATCCTGCGCATAGTTGCCATGTTTCCGGTACGGTGGGAACGAGGAACGGGAACGGGGGACGAGAGTCGGGGGCTGGAAAAAATAGGGTACAGTGAGGGTATATATCTCTAGAACGATTTTTCTAAAATGGAAACGCGATCCAATCAATTCCGGTACGATGAATCCGGTATGGTACCATGGAACGAGGAACGTGAATATTTACGGGTGCGGGGAGCAACTGGCTGGGAGGGACCGAGGGAGTACTTATACAGGGAACTGGCTGCATCGTCGATTCATGAAGACTAAAATATATTATCACCTCCTCAATGGAAAAGTTATTAGCAGCCTTGGAGTAATTGGAGAGCAGAATAAGGAGTTATTTAGAGGAGTGGAAAAGAACGGGGCAAAAATTAAAACAAGGAGTTCGTGATTGATATGGCTGACCTTTTGCTTACTCGATCGATTCAAGAACCAAGACTGTCGAGTCGCCGAACCTGAATCGACGATCCAGCTGCGGAAACGCCGAATCCGCATCGAATCTTACCGAATCGACTCTCGTTCCCGAATCTGATTCCGGGTCGATGAATCCGGATCGAGGGACGGCCCACCGTTCCCCGTTTCCGGCTACTATGATCCTGCGTGTGCGTAGGATTTTGTTTTTCAAATTACTACGTTCCCCAACACGGACCACCGCAGCTGCGGCCGCCCTCCGCCGAGACCATCTTCGTCGCCGCCGTCCGCCCAGCCCACCTCCGCACTCCGCCACGGCCACCTCCGCCTCCCACCTCAGCCACCTCCGCCCCGCTTGCCCCATCCACCTTCTCCATCGTTATCCTTTGCTCCGACCACCTGCCCTCCGTCGCGACCTTCCTTGTGCTCCAGCGCGACCTTCTCTCCCCTATGGCGCGGCCTGCCCTCCCTCCGGCACGCCCTCCACCGGTGCACCTGCTCTCTGTGCTCTGCTCCGGCGTGACCTTCTCTCCCCTACGGTGTGGCCTGCCGTACCTCCGGCACGCCCTCCTCCAGCGCGCATGCTCTCCGCGCTCTACTCCGGCATGCTCTTCGCCACTGCACTGGCACTGGCTTCTCGCTGCGCGACAGATCAATTCGAGCACGTGGGGAAGTCCACCCGCTGCAGCTGCAGCCCCGTACCTCCTAGTACGCAGCCGGCATGGCCCTCTAGTGTGGTTTGCTTCCATTCTACCTTGTGTGCGTGTAAACTACAAGAACTGCTCATACCCTCAAAAAACTAAAAAGAGAAATCGATCGCTGCCCCATACTCCACGCTATTACCCCCTATCCCTGCTTGTTGCCTCTACTGCAGCGGACGAGAAAAGAGATAAAAAAGGTTGATGCTACTTATTTTTCTACATCGTCAGGTTCAAAAAGTTCTGCTTCGCCCCCGGATGAAGTTCAGTTGTTGCTGAAGCTTATGTTGTTCACCATTGCGTGGCTGCAGAGCATCCATGCAGGTCAAGTAATTTTCTAATGCCCGCTAAATTACAATAGCAGCTCCAGCGCGACCGTCGGCGATGGTGAAAACTGAAGTCTGAAACGAGTGTTGTTGGCTGCATCCGGCAACGAACAAAAAATGCTACAACATAAGTTGGTGCCATTGCGTCCATGCGGCAAGCAGCATTCAACACAATCCTGAACCAACCCGTGGAGGTGGAGAGGTTGTTTTTTGGTTGATTGATTTGCACATTTCTTATGCGTGGAAAATCAAGAACTGATGCGTTCCTCTGTTTGTATGCTCATGCCCTGGGGGCTGAGGATGAAAATTGCCTCCTAGTTGGGCTATGTGGCAGAGATTTACAGACATTTAGGCTTTTATTGATTTTGATAAAAAATGCATTTTTCTGTTGGTGCATGAAGCATGTCCGTGAATAGCTATCATTTTTTTGAACTTCCGTGAGTAGCTATTAGTGAATTGGTTGACATCTCAAAGATAATTCGTTGTGTTATTACTTTCGACACTTTTTCAGATTTTGAGATTTTCTTTTTGTGTATATAATATAAAGAGAAAGAAGTTCAAAAATAAGATATGACAAGGTTCAGAATATGTAACACGATAAAAAGTCCGTGTATGAAATTTGCATGCAGAAATAAAATGAAAGCCACAATAAAGTTCATGTATAAAAAAGCTGAAGTTCGCATAGAGTAAAAGAGTGCATTTCTGAAAAAGATGTACTGAGAAGTACATGTTCTCGAATTCCTGATGCTTATATGGTCGTCCCTGAGGAGTAAAAACGCAGATCCCACATGTAACATAATGATAATTTAAAAATTGTTCAAGTATTCTCTCTAGGTACGTTGATGCATATAAATAAACCAAATTTGGGAGGTTGGAAAAAATCAAACCCGTCAATAAAAAATGTACATAAAATGGTGAAAAGGTACTTAAAAGGTTAAAAAAACTAGAAGTTTTAATTAAAAAATGGAGTGGATTGATGTTTATTAGAAAACTAGGATTTTTTCTATTACTAAAAGAAACAAAATCAAGAAGTCCAAATTAAAAAAAGAGGAGCAGTTCGATGTTTATAGAAAATTCAAATTTCCTCGTTCTTAAAAGAATGGAAACAAGAAGTTCAAAAAAATAACACAAGTGTTCGATGTGTAAAAATGGGAAAATCCAAATCCGCTGACAAGAGGATCATAGGAAGTTCAAACAAAAAACAAAGCAGTTAGAAAATAAAAGAAGCACTTAGAAAAGTGGATATTTCACTGTTTCTAAAAATAAAAAACAAGATGTTCAAATTTTAAAAATAGAGAAGCTCAAAATATCATAAAAAGGGACTTTCAACGTTTCTAAATTAAAAACTCTAGAAGTTAAAATTTAAATAAACGGACGATCCATCAATTATTACAGAACTAGGATATTTCTGTTACTAAAAGAAATAATCAAGAATTCCAAATTATAAAAATAGAGAAGTTCAATATTCACCAAAAAAACTCAAACTTTCATTGCTACTAAATAAAAATGAAGAAGATCAAATAAAAAAAGGAGTAGCCGATATATATGGGAAACTTAAATTCTTTTCGTTCCTAGGAAAAATAAATATATAAAGTTCAATTTCTAAAGAAATGTTTGGTGCTTATTTAAAAACTAATTTTTTTCTAAGAATAATACTCTGAAGTTCAAATTGAAATAACAAAGAAGTTCAAAGTATGTAAAAAACTCAGGTTTTCTAAAAAGACTTTTGCTAGAAATTCACGTGGTCAGCCGAGGAGAGTTCAAAAATTGCTGTGAAGGAGGTTCACCGTGTATTTACATGTGCAAAAATAGACAAAAAATGTTCTGCAAATACGATGAACGGGTGAGGAATTACTAACAAAGATACATGACAGAAGTTCTACATGAAAACAGCAAGCAGTTCAACTACTACACCAAATGCGCTTCAGATGAGAATAAAAAGAATAAAAAATAAAATCCTAAATGGTTTGTTGCGAGAACTTCACGTCCTCCTCCCTGGACGGTTCAAAAATTGTATTACGAGACTCCGACCTTCAATTACATGTTAAAAAAGATAGAGAGAAACAACATTTTGTTTGCCATTTTTAAAACTGCTCTCAAACGGCAACGAATTTGTAACACCTATCTACATAGAAAAGTTGCTTCTATTCATAAGCTTTCCAAGCATATATTATATGTTACATTCCGATGAACAGTTTAAATTTTTCGTGTATACCATTTAAGACACTTTTTATCTATTTCAAAAAACTCTTTTGAACCGTCGTGAGCATGAAAAACTGATCAACACGGGAAAGTTGCTTGTTTTCAACAGCTTTCCATCGGTATATCATTTGCTCAATTCCGGTTAGTGGTTTTGAAGTTATGGTCAAAAAACAGCACGTCAAAAATAGAGTGAAGTTCAAACAGACATGCCCAGAAGTTCAACTACTTCAGACAGTGCATTTCCATGACATTATAAAGGTTCAAATATAAAGGTTATAGCGGTTCGATGTCTATAAAAAAACTCAGATTTTTTTGTTACTAAAGTGAAACAGAGAGAAGTTCAAATTCATAACTTTGAGAGGTTCACGTATTGCATGGTGTATGTTTTCATAGGATAAAATAGAATAAAAAGTTACAATATAAAAAAATTAGTTGGTAGAAGTTCAGGTGCTTGGTACAAGAAAGTTCAAAACTTCTTCTGAGAGATGTAATCGGCACGGTATATCATTTGTGCAACTCCAATGAACGGGTGAGAAAATTACGAATAAAAAATATGTGACAAAAGTTCAAAGTGAAAACTGCAGGAAGTTCAACTACTACATGCAGTGCATTTCGTGATGAGGATAAAAGAATAAAAACTAAAATCCTAAAAGGTTTGTTGCAAGAAGTTCACGTCCTTCTCCCTACATGGTTCAAAATTTATATTGCGAGACGTCCGACCTTTAATTACATGTTAAAAAAAGAGACAAAAACGACATCATTTTTGCCATTTTTAAAACTGCTCTCAAACGGCAATGAATTTGTAACACCTATCTACATAAAGAAGTTGTTCCTATTCATAAGCTTTCCAACCATATATTATATGATACATTCCGATGAACGGTTTATTTTTTTATTAATACCGTTTAAAACACGTTTTTATGTATTCAAAAAATTATTTTAAATCATCGCGAGCATGAAAAACTGACCAACACGGGAAAGTTGTGTGTTTTCAATAGCTTTCCATCGGCATATCATTTCCTCAATTCCACTATGTGGTTTGGGAGTTGCGGGCAAAAAAACAACACGTCAATTGAAGCTCAGGAGTTAATTGGAGGGACGTCCAACCTCCAATTACATGTTTTAAAATGTAAAAAAATGACGTCCGACTTTTAATTGCGTGTAATTCGACGTATACAGAAAAATACGACAGAAATTCATAGTGAAAACAACGAGAAGTTTAAGTACCGCAAGGAATGCATTTCAGGTATGACCAAAAGTATAGAAAAAGAAAAGCTTAAAAGGTTTGTTGAAAGAAGTTCAAGTGCTCTGTCCGGGGAAGTTCAAAAATTCTTTCGAGAGAGGTTCACCATGTATTTCCATGTTCAAAAACACACAAAATTTTTTTTTTTGTTTTAAAATAATTCTTGCAATCCACAAAGAAGTTCAATTATTATTTGGGAGCAATTTGATTTCAAAAAGAAAATAAAAATTTTAAATTATAAAAATGGAAAAAGTTCATGTACTACATGGTGTGTGTTTAATATGAGAAAAATGAATTCAAATGCAAGGTCCAAATTTTTTGTTGTTATAAGTTAAACTTCTTGGTCGAAGAAAGTTAAAAAATATATCCTGAGAGAGGTTTGTACAAAAGGAATATCGTTTGTGTAACACTGACGAATGAATGAGAAAATTAGAAATGAAAAAACGTCACAGAAGTTCATCGTGAAAATAGCAGGAAGTTCAACTACTACACTGAATGAATTTCATATGAAAAACTTTTAAAACGGTCGTGAGTATGAAAAAAATGATCAACACTGGAAAGTTGCGTGTTTACAGCGGCTTTCCATCCGTATATCACTTGCTAACTTTCAGTGAGTGAATGGAGAGCTACGGGTAAAAAAGCACATGAAAAACAGAGTGAAGTTCAAGTAGACATGTCGAGAAGTTCAACTTCTTGACGTGGTGCATTTTCGAAGAATATGTTTCGCGATAAAGACAGAACGAATGATCTCGCAATTTTTGAAATTACTTGAAAACGGCTAGGAATCACAGAAAACCATCAACATGAAAAAGTTTCGCATTTTTCTTAGCTTTTCAACGGTATATTATTTGCTCCATTACGATAAAGTTTGTAGAAATTACGGCGAAAATACGCTTTTATCCATTTTCAAAGTTGACTTAAAACAGTAAGAAATTGGGAGAAACAATATACACCAGAAAGTTTCGTATTTCCTCAAGCTTTCCAAGGCCATATCATTTGCTGCATTCGGACATATGGTTAAAAAAATAGATCGAAAATACAAACTCGGTGGAACTTGTACGGTTTTCTAAATTACTCTTAAACCTTTCAAAATTAGAAAAACTTTCTACATGAAAAATTAGCGCATGTTCATAAGATTTCCAACGCCATATCATTTGCCTCAATTGGATTAGCCGTTTAGAAATGACATCGAAAATACGAACTCGGTTGTTTGGTTTGCGAAATTTTACAATTTTCCAAATTACTCTTTAACCATAGGGAATTAGAGAAAACTTTCAACATGTGGAAGGAGCGGTTTTGCAGTAGCTTTCCAACGCCATATTATTTGCCTCGTTCCGATAAACGGTTTAGAAATGCGATCGAAAATACGATTCACATTTTTGTATAAAGAAAAAACGGTTTTCAAAACTGCTCTTAAACCACTTACATTTTGCCAAAAATTTAACTTGGGTCATGATACTGGTGTCCATAGCTTTTCAATGGTATATCGCAAGCCTCATTTGGGCAATGTTGGCGGAAGTTCAACCTAGCACTGCAAGAAGTTCAAGTCGAACAACTCAGGTAGTAAAATTGCAAAAAACGCAATTTCATCACGACCTGAGAGCAAAATCTGCCAACGAGCGAGATTCCTATTGAAAGCCGGTATTTAGTTGCTAAAAAATGTTTCTAGATTACACTAACATCATATAGAACACGACTAACAAAAATAATTCACAGCTGGTATTTAGTTGCTAAAAATGTTTGTAGATTACAGTAACATCATATAGAATACGACTAACAAGAATAATTCACGAGAGAAGCTACGGTTGCGAAGATAGCCCGAAGGTCGGGTTCGTATAGAGGAATGTTCAGGCGTGTTACTCACGCAGTTCAGGTTGTGATCAGAATATTATTCTGATCCCGTGATCAGAATAGTGTTTATATATATATATATAGTGTTACTATTCATCACCCAGGGTGCAGAATAAGTTATTCTTCACCCAAGGTAATCTTATGATCATTTCATAATTAAATTACGTTTGCAATTCAAATAGTTACATTCCTATTGATTCACTACGTAAAATTTGACATAAGAAAATAAAAATATAGGTCATAAGAAAAGAAAATTTGCAGTTTATGCATATTTTAGACTATGTTTTTACGTTTGTAATTTTACATAACATAAAATATTTTTTACGGTGATTATATACTTTCTTACTGTCTCTTTTTGCGTCGGAAATAAGACAAAACTTACAAAACGTAAAATTACGGTGCATTGATGGTAAAATAAAGGGGGGTGAAGAATAACTATTCCTGTATATATGACCGGTTCTACGAGAAGTTCTATTTATATATATGCATAATGTGTACAATATATAGTATCGTAATGTAACATCCCAAAATTCTAAATTTTGGAATGTTATAATAAATAGATAGATTTGATTGATTGTTTGATAGATTGCGTGAAATTGAGTAAAATTCGAAACCTTTTTGAAAGTTAAATGAGAGGGAATAAAAGGACTTTCCCAAACTTTCATATTTGCTTTCTGATCTTCATGAATTCAAATTCTTTTCAAATACAAAACCCTAGAGAGAAGATGACATGACTTCTTCCATTTATTTAAATGACCAGGGGTGTTGAAAATATTTGAATTTCATTTGAGAATATTTCCAATTCTGAAACTTTATGCAAATCAATGATATTCATGAGCGAAGATAAAATGACTTCTTCAAACCTATGAAATATGAGTTGGGAGTTTCAAAGAATTAAATTCAAAGTTCTTTTGAATTTATTTTCGATTCGGAGTTATTTGAGTTTTATTCAAATTATTTTTATCCAAAAATAAAATACATGGAAAATAGGGTAACATGTTTCCCTACAATAGAAAATTGGAGAAAAATTAATTTGAAATCATTTTGTTTTTTTAAATGATTTTTAGTGGATTTTAATAGACCAGTAGCACTCTTTGATTTATCTGAATTTGTGTGGATTTTATTTGAAGTTATAAAAATGTGCACGATGTAGGAATTCTTTTTCTGAAAATTTTGATATATTATATGCCTATTTTATGTTTTGCCTCTATTTTCTTTTGTTTATTTCCGTTTGTCTCTGTTTTAAAAAAAACTCTTCGAACAGTGCCAGGCCGAAGCCCAGCACTGCTCTCTCTCTCTCTCTCTCCATGCCAGGCCAGCCGGCCCAGTAGGCCGCGGCCCAGCCCGCGTCACCCCGTCCCCGACCTCCGCTCGGTCTCCCGAGCCAGCACGGGAGCAGCGCCGCCGCCATGGACGCCGTGCGCCGCCCGGGCTCCTCCTGCCCCCTTCTCCACGCTACTCCTCCGCCCCTCCCGCATATAAACGCCCGAGGCCCTGGCCCCTCTCTCTTCTCTCGCTGGGCCGCCGCCGCACTTGCTGCTGCCGCTGCCCGAATCGCCGCCTCCCGCATCCCGTCGCCGCCGCGCCGCTGCTCGCCTGCTAGCGCCGCCGCGCCGCTGGTCACCTGCGCCGCCGCCCGCTAGCGCCGCTGCCTGCCGCGCCACGCCGCATCCCGCCTACCGCCGCGCCGGAGTTCGCGCCGCCGCCCACCTCGCCGTTGACCGCTGCCGGCCGAACCCCGGTTAACCGGTAATGAACCGCTCGGTCCGGTTTATTGTTTAGTTCGATTTTTTTATTTCGGTTAGTTAGGTTTAGCCGGTTTTTCTCTTAGTTAGATTTATTTAGTGGTTGTTCGTTAGTTAGGATCTGGTGGCGAACGATTTTCGTTCGTTAGCGTTCTGTAACGAACGTTCATTCTTTAGTTTTTACTTTTTTTTTAATTTAATTTTCACAAGGGACTTATCTGTGATAGTTTTTCTTACAGATTAGTCCCTCTGTTTCAAACGATCATAACTTTTTACTCGTTAGTCCAAATCCAACAAAACCAACGCCCACGTCTTCATTATGATCTCCTATATCCAGTAATCCAACTCAAACATGTTTTTGAAATTTTAAAATTTGAATTAGATCAGATTTGAATTCAAACTTCGTTTGATCATAACTTGAGTTTCATAGCTCCGTTTGAGTTGATTCTTTTTGCAAATCGAAGCTCTTGACCTAAACCTTCTGATAAGGCCAAATTCACATAATTTTGGTACTGTTAGAAATTGTTTTATGTTGCAAGAGCTATTTGTTTGGTTTTGATGTTTTCCCGAATCGTTTTCTTCGATCTTTCTGATACTTTGAGTGATTGCTTATGTGTGGTTACTATTGCTTGCTTACGATAGATTGACCGGAGTGTGACGAGTAGAACTATCAAGAGTTTTTAGTGCGAATCATCTTCATCAACATTGCAGGCAAGTTCACACCTTGATCATACCTCTTTCATACCCAGTTTTTGTTGCATTTGATCAAACCTCAAACATTGCATGATTAGGATCTAATTAAATTGTGGGTATTGGGAAGTAGTTTATGAGGTAGGAACCTATTGCCCTGCATTCAAACCTTGGGAGTTACTATTACGTTATGCTGCTATGCTATGCTCGTAGACGTGGATTGGGTTTTGAGAGTATTCATGACAGATGTGAGATTGTTAATTAATGGTTTACTTAAGGTGGCAACTTAAACACACATCTGGGTGGATTGAGGCACCTGGTTATTCTAGGATTGCCTGTCTAGGCACCTGGGTAGACCAGTATTGCCTGTTTTCTTTTGGACCGCCACCCAGGCTCAAAGGGATCATGAGATTATTCATACTAGAAACTTCCGTGTGCGGCCACAAGCTATTATGGGCTCTAGCATAGTTGATTAAGTCGTGTGAACTCTTACAGTGGTAGACTAGCAGATGTAGGGGTTGTAGGTGGTACGGTCTACCCATCGTAAGGTGCAAACGCTTCTGAAATACTGTCTCGGTCATCCGTCTTCTCAAACACCATGTAGTGCGAGAAACCAAACGGAGGCGATCGAGTCTTGTGGGGAAAAGTGCGCAAACCTCTGCAGAGTGTATAAACTAATCATGATTAGCCGTGTCCCCGGTTATGGACGTCTTGAGTATCTAGTTCTTGGATTATCCTGTTGATCTCATCATGTTACTTTAATTAATATTGTTGGGTTTTAATGATGTTACTTAATTGGGATTGAGAATGCTGTCAACCATTCTCAATGTTCAACAACCACCATGATAGTTAAATAAAATTTATTTCTTTGCAGTAGGGAAAAATTGGCTTTACGCAAAACTATAACCATAGAGCTTTTCCACCAGCCAAATATGCATGTAGTGATAGCCTTTATTCATCATTCTCTATGGTGTGAATTTGCCAGTACATTCAATGTACTGACCCTTTGTGGCTGCAATGTCTCATGTTGCAGGATTATCTTACGACGAGTAAGTGATACGTTAGGGTTACGATTTCTACACTCAACTTTGCCGTTGGTGTTGATGGGAATCCACAACCTTGTTACTTCCGCTATTTTGGATTGAGGTAATAGTATTTACGTTACTTTATACATGTGATTTACCTCTGTTATAAATCCTCGAGTAATGTGTGTGTCAGCATACCGATCCAGGGATGACACTTAAGCACAGAGACTTGATCCATTCGGGTCGGGTCGCTACAAGATGGTATCAGAGCACATGTTGACTGTAGGACGTGACCCTAGAAACTGGCAAGCCCATAGCAAAGATTTTTTCTCTACAAATTTCCCTTTCAAAAAGATCTTTTACCTCTCTTCTCTTCTGAGCTTATTCAAAAATTCCCTTTAGTGAGACCATATCCCTTTTCCCTTTGGATCACTCGAAGACTCGACGGATAAGACCACTCCAATAAGTACAAGATATTGGACAACTAAGACCGCTTCGGAATGAAGAGGATTTTACTGTGCATCTGAATAATGGAAACTACAACGGTTGAAGACTCTGAAGACTAGGAAAATTGGAGGCTCTGAAGAATTTCCAGATTTGTGTGACCTAGGAAGGCAATCCTTATGGAACTTGGCAGACTATGGAAGTTGTCAATACCTGAGATCAAGGTGTATCGGAGAAAGACCGGAGCATGGAGCATGAGAACTCAAAGTTTTGTCAAGAAAACCCTAAGGCAGGAGATATCCACTATGGAAGATAGCTCATGGCAATGACAAGGGCAGAAACATGGTTATCTGTGATGTCATCGCCGCTGATGCTATTGTCACCGTGCTGAGTTAAGGATGCATTTCTTCAGAATGGACTTGATGGAAGAAGGCTGATGGAGCACCTATCAGTAAGATGAAGTTTTAACCTTAGCCGGTGTATCACCAGGATCTAGAGTAGTACATCAAGAAGTTTAAGGTGGAGCTCCATGAAGCCGTATTTTGACAAGGAAGCATTTCGTGAAGAACTTAGGTCCAAGAAGCTGAAGTAGCAAGCTGGAGGAGCAAAACTCGAGAAACCGGAGATTCGTCAGGAACTAGACCATGGTTCATGCCAAGGATGTTGATACCTAGAAGTTTGAAATGCAACTCCGGAGTATTAAAGAATGTCACGAGAGACTTCACGTCAATAGAGATGATCTGGCAAAAGAACATGAGATCAAGTCTCTGTGCCTCAATCCACCCATATGTGTGTTTAAGTTGCCACCTTAAGTAAACCATTAATTAACAATCTCACATCTGTCATGAATACTCTCAAAACCCAATCCACGTCTACGAGCATAGCATAGCAGCATAACGTAATAGTAACTCCCAAGGTTTGAATGCAGGGCAATAGGTTCCTACCTCATCAACTACTTCCCAATACCCACAATTTAATTAGATCCTAATCATGCAATGTTTGAGGTTTGATCAAATGCAACAAAAACTGGGTATGAAAGAGGTATGATCAAGGTGTGAACTTGCCTGCAATGTTGATGAAGATGATTTGCACTAAAAACTCTTGATAGTTCTACTCGTCACACTCTGGTCAATCTATCGTAAGCAAGCAATAGTAACCACACATAAGCAATCACTCAAAGTATCAGAAAGATCAAAGAAAACGATTCGGGAAAACATCAAAACCAAACAAATAGCTCTTGCAACATAAAACAATTTCTAACAGTACCAAAATCATGTGAATTTGGCCTTATCAGAAGGTTTAGTTCAAGAGCTTCGATTTGCAAAAAGAATCAACTCAAACGGAGCTACGAAACTCAAGTTATGATCAAACGAAGTTTGAATCCAAATCTGATCTAATTCAAATTTTAAAATTTCAAAAACATGTTTGAGCTGGATTACTGGATAGAGGAGATCATAATGAAGACGTGGGCGTTGGTTTCGTTGGATTTGGACTAACGAGTAAAAAGTTATGATCGTTTGAAACGGAGGGACTAATCTGTAAGAAAAACTATCACAGATAGGTCCCTGGCGAAAATTAAATTAAAAATAGTAAAAACAAAAGAATGAACATTCATTACAGAATGCTAACGAACGAAAATCATTCGCCACCAGACCTAACTAATGAACGACCACTAAATAAATCTAACTAAAAGAAAAACCGGCTAAACCTAACTAACCGAAAAGAACCGAAAAAAATCGAACTAAACAATAAACCGGACCGGGCGGTTCATTACCAGTTAACCGGGGTTCGGCCGGCGGCGGTCGACGGCGAGGTGGGCGGCGGCGCGAACTCTGGCGCGGCGGTAGGCGGGATGCGGCGTGGCAGGCAGCGGCGCTAGCGGGCGGCGGCGCTAGCAGGCGAGCAGCGGCGCGGCGGCGACGGAATGCGGGAGGCGGCGATTCGGGCGGTGGCGGCAGCAATTGCGGCGGCAGCGCAGCAAGAGAAGAGAGAGGGGCCGGGGCCTCGGGCATTTATATGCGAGAGGGGCGGAGGAGTAGCATGGAGAAGGGGGCAGGAGGAGCCCGGGCGGCGCACGGCGTCCATGGCGGTGGTGGCGCTCCCGTGCTGGCTCGGGAGACCGAGCGGAGGTCGGGGACGGGGCGACGCGGGCTGGGCCACGGCCTACTGGGCCGGCTGGCCTGGCGCGGAGAGAGAGAGAGAGAGAGAGAGAGAGAGAGAGAGAGAGCAGTGCTGGGCTTCGTCCTGGCACTGTTCGAAGAGTTTTTTTTAAAACAGAGACAAACGGAAATGAACAAAAGAAAATAGAGGCAAAACATAAAATAGGCATATAATATATCAAAAATTTCAGAAAAAGAATTCCTACATCGTGAACATTTTTATAACTTCAAATAAAATCCACACAAATTCATATAAATCAAAGAGTGCTACTGGTCTATTAAAATCCACTAAAAATCATTTTAAAAAACCAAAATGATTTCAAATTAATTTTTCTCCAATTTTCTATTGTAGGGAATCATGTTACCCTATTTTCCATGTATTTTATTTTTGGAGAAAAATAATTTGAATAAAACTCAAATAACTCCAAATCAAAAATAAATTCAAAAGAACTTTGAATTTAATTCTTTGAAACTCCCAACTCATATTTCATAGGTTTGAAGAAGTCATTTTATCTTCGCTCATGAAAATCATTGAGTTGCATAAAGTTTCAAAATTGGAAATATTCTCAAATGAAATTCAAATATTTTCAACACCCTGGTCATTTAAATAAATGGAAGAAGTCATGTCATCTTCTCTCTAGGGTTTTGTATTTGAAAAGAATTTGAATTCACGAAGATCAGAAAGCAAATATGAAAGTTTGGGAAAGTCCTTTTATTCCCTCTCATTTAACTTTCAAAAAGGTTTCCAATTTCACTCAATTTCACACAATCCATCAAACAATCAATCAAATCTATCTATTTATTATAACATTCCAAAATTTATAATTTTGGGATGTTACACGTAAAATACCAGCAAATGAAAAAAAATTAAATGGAAAACACAAAATTAAAGGAAAAAATCATGAACCCAAAATCACCTAAACCTTTAGTACCGGTTGGTGTTACCAACCGGTACTAAAGGTATCCCCGCCAACAACGCTGGCTCGTGCCACGTGGTGGCCCTTTAGCGGCGGTTCATGCTGAACCGGTACTAAAGGGGGAGGGGGACCTTTAGTCCCCACCCTTTAGTGCCGGTTGCAGAACCGGCACTAAAGGGCCTTATGAACCGGTGCTATAGCCCGGTTCTACACTAGTGAAGTCCCATCCCCGATCCCGGCCGATGAGGGCGCTGGTCCCCTCTCCGTCCGCTTGTCGCTCCGGCGGCAGGAGGGAGGGGGATCTTGTTCTTCCGTTCTGGCCTAGTAGGTAGGGTTAGGGTTTGTCTGATGTGGTGCATCATTGGGGTGATGGGAGTGGCATCCAGGCGAATAAATCTACCTCAACTCTATTCCCACACCGGCGGCACCTCAGAGTTGATGGCAATGTGTGCTTTTCGTCGTTCCAATGTTCCTTTCTTGACAGTTATGGTGATGATTGTGTGGAATATATTTGCTTCGGGTTCGATTCCGGTGGGTCGTTGTGAGGCGGTCGTCAGCGTATCTGGTAGCAGGCTAACCAATCAAGGCTAGTTCGGTGGCCGTGCCGACCTCGAGGTGGATTTTATGCCCTGGCCTCGCCGTCATGATGACGTGCACTGTGATGTCAATATGGGGGCATGGAGCTTATGTAGGAGCGTGGTGACTCCAGATTTGCAGGTTCTCATTGCTGGCGGTGCTTCATCGTCGTTGCTCAACAAGGCCGCGCAAGTGGCGGTGCGGTTCCAATCTGGTTTATCTCTGGCATGCTAGTTCTCTAGGACTGAGGATGTTGACTTCCTATCATCTTTAATCCATGCACACAACAAAGGGTTTCATCCACTCCAGCAGGGAGCGGCGGCATGCCCTCATCCCTTGTTGGTGGTATGGCTAGATTTGTTCCCTATGGTGCTATTTATAATTTCTTTTTTGGGGGGTTGCGTTGTACCACTACTTATTTTCAATAAAATTTGAAGTTCTTCCTGTAAAAAAAGTGCTCACAAGGGCAGTGACGGACATGCATCAGATGTGCAACTGTAGTGTCACGTGGTGGACGAGTATGCTACTTGAGTTACACAAGTAGCATAAGACAAAGAAGCATACTAATCAAATTGATAAAACAATAACAAATCAAAAATACGAGAATGAAAAATATAAAATATTAGAAACCGCTCTGCATAGAATATGATTGAGAATTTTTCTAATACAAGTTCATTTTCATTTAAGAATGTTGCTCATGTGTATTGCGAATTAAAAAGTAATTATGTTTATGCAATAGTAAGTAATTTTTTTAAGGGTACAATAATAAGTAGTCAATTACACTAGTTAATATGTGCTTGTTAGATTTAATTTCTGGCCCATATGCCCCATAGAAAGTGTGCGCTTGGTAGGAAGGCACACCAAAGTACTTCCCGCTCGGCACGGTAGAGGAGCCAGTTCCCGTGCGAACCCAGCCTGCATAGCAATGAAATAGAAAAGTGTACTTTTAAACTAGCACTATTAGGAAAAACCTTATACACAGAAGATTATTGGTAGCGTTTTTAAAAGGAAGTGTTGCTGCTAATTAGCAGTAACGCTTGCACAGAAACAACTCTGCTACTATGCACATAGCAGTAGCGTGGTAGTTAAAAAACACGCTACTACTATAATTGCCACACCGATGACGGCAAAGTATACTAGTAGTGCTCTTACGTAAAAAGTGATACTGCTATTGTACTTAGCAGTAGCACTTTCCTCCAACCGGCACTACTGCTATTGTCCTTAGCAGTAGCGCTTTCCTCCAACCAGCGCTACTGCTAAATTCAGTCCCCTCCTAGGACCCAAGTTTAGTCCCACCTCTCTTTGCAAACAGAATGTTTACCACCTTAAATATGGTGCTTCTCAAACTATCACAACCACTTGATCTTTATTGTACTCTATGTGTAGGATCTGTGGCAATATGAATTTAGATTCATACTGACAATTTAGATTCTACACAAAAAATCATTGATGACCAATGCTTTTTTTATGCTTTTTTTACATGCTTAGCCTTAATAGTAGCGCTGATTCTCTAAAAGCGCTACTGGTATTGATCATAGCAGTAGCGCCAGTTCCCTTAACGCCCTAGTGCTATGGAGCTTAGTGCTACCTCTTGAGCACGGCGTTGGATTTCCCCGAAGAGGAAAGGATGATGCAGCAAAATAGCGTAAGTATTTCCCTCAGTTTTTGAGAACCAAGGTATCAATCCAATAGGAGGTTGCGCGCGCGTCCCCTAGTACCTGCACAAAGCAAATAACTCCTCGCAACCAACGCGATACGGGGTTGTCAATACCTTCACGGTCACTTACGGGAGTGAGATCTGATAGATATGATAAGATAATATTTTTGGTATTTTTATGATAAAGATGCAAAGTAAAATAAAAGCAAAGGAAATAACTAATTATTGGAAGATTAATATGATGAAGATAGATGATACGTCTCCAACGTATCTATAATTTTTGATTGCTCCATGCTATATTATCTACTGTTTTGGACATTATTGGGCTTTATTATCCACTTCCATATTATTTTTGGGACTAACCTATTAACTAGAGGCTCAACCCAGAATTGCTGTTTTTTGCCTGTTTTAGGGTTTCGAAGAAAAGGAATATCAAATGGAGTCCAACGGAATGAAACCTTCGGGAACGTAATTTTCTCACCGAGTACAACTCAGGAGACTTGGACCATACGCCAAAGCACATAACAGGAGGCCACGAGGTAGGGGGGCGCCCTACCCCCAGGCATGCCCCCACCCTCGTGGGCCCCCTGTTGCTCCACCGACGTACTTCTTCCTCCTATATATATCCACGTACCCCCAAACGATCGGGGACAGAGCCAAAAACCTAATTCCACCGCCGCAACTTTCTGTATCCACGAGATCCCATCTTGGGGCCTGTTCCGGAGCTCCGCCGGAGGGGGCATCGATCACGGAGGGCTTCTACATCATCATCCAAGCCTCTCCGATGAAGTGTGAGTAGTTTAGTTCAGACCTACGGGTCCATAGTTAGTAGCTACATGGCTTCTTCTCTCTTTTTGGATCTCAATACAATTTTCTCCCCCTCTCTCGTGGAGATCTATTCGATGTAATCTTCTTTTTGCGGTGTGTTTGTTGAGATCGATGAATTGTGGGTTTATGATCAACTCTATCTATGAATAATATTTGAATCTTCTCTGAATTCTTTTATGTATGATTGGTTATCTTTGCAAGTCTCTTCGAATTATCAGCTTGGTTCGTCCTACTAGATTGGTTGTTCTTGCCATGGGAGAAGTGCTTAGCTTTGGGTTCGATCTTGCGGTGTCCTTTCCCAGTGACAGAAGGGGCAGCAAGGCACGTATTGTATCGTTGCCATCGAGGATAACAAGATGGGATTTTTATCATATTGCATCAAACTATCCCTCTACATCATGTCATCTTGCTTAAGGCATTACTCTGTTTTTAACTTAATACTCTAGATGCATGCTGGATAGCGGTCAATGAGTGGAGTAATAGTAGTATATGCAGGCAGGAGTCGGTCTACTTGTCTCGGACTTGATGCCTATATACATGATCATACCTAGATATTCTCATAACTATGCTCATTTCTGTCAATTGCTCAACGGTAATCTGTTCACCCACCGTAGAATACTTATGCTCTTGAGAGAAGCCACTAGTGAAACCTATGGCCCCCAGGTCTCTTTCTCATCATATTAATCTCCATCACTTTATTATTGCTTTGCTTTTACTTTGCTTTTACTTTTTACTTCGCATCTCTATACCAAAAATACAAAAAATATTATTTATCATCTCTATCAGATCTCACTTTCGTAAGTGACCGTGAAGGGATTGACAACCCCTAAGCGCGTTGGTTGCGTTGAGCTATTTTTTTGTGTACGTACGAGGGACTTGTGCGTAACCTCCTACTGGATTGATACCTTGGTTCTCAAAAACTGAGGGAAATACTTACGCTACTTTGCTGCATCATCCTCTCCTCTTTGGGGAAATCCAACTCAGTGCTCAAGAGGTAGCAAGAAGAATTTCTGGCGCCGTTGCCGGGGAGTCTGCGCAAAAGTCAACATACCAAGTACCCATCACATTCCCTATCTCCCGCATTACATTATTTGCCATTTGCCTCTCGTTTTCCTCTCCCCCCAGTTCACCCTTGCCGTTTTATTCGCCCTCTCTCTCTCTATCCTCCCTCTCTATTTGCCTCTTTTTGCCCGTTTGCCTTTTGTTTGCTCGTGTGTTAGTTTGCTTGCTTGTCGTTATGGCTAGTCTCATATCTTCTCCGTTGTCTCCCGAGAATGAAGTTCTAAATTTTAAACAAAGGGAGGGAGAAAATCTAAAAGATGCTTGGTATATAATTTGCAATGCTCAAAATAGATCTACCAGGAAGCAATCTACTTCAGTTCTTCTCCGCAATTTTTATGTAGGTGCTAGTCCTTGGTATAGATATATCCTTGATACCATTACCGGAGGGAATTTCTTGGGTAGCCACACTTTTCATTCCTATAATGCTATGTTAGATTTATTTGGCTCACCACCTCTTTTGGTTAATGGAACTATGTTAACTTTGGAGCATGTTATGCAAAAACTTGAAATTATTGAAAATAAAGTTGCTACCATTGAATTAATTGAAAATCTAGATAAAAATATCCACAATCAAATTACCCAATATGGATCTAAGGTAGGAATGACTTTGAAAAATATTAAGGAAAAAGAACCCATAGTTAATGAGAAAATAAATTTAGATTCCACTAGAATCGATAAACTTGAGGGTATCATTACGAACTTGGGAACCACTTTTTCTTCCGTAAAGAATACTCCAAGTCCTCCTACTAAAATTGCCAAGCTTATGTATGTTCCTAAAAATAAGGGTGAATCATCTAGTAAGGAACCTGCGGATCTTAAATCTATAAGTATTCATCCCAATCTTTTTGCTATCATTAAGGAACCAATTGCTACAAATGAATTTTTCGATCTTGTGCCTAAGAGTTTGATAATCACTAGAAAGAAAGAAATTCCTAAGGGAGATAGATGCCTCATTGAAGAATTTCCTACCAAAGATGGCAATACCTAGATCTATTCTTGCTTGTTATGCCTAGCTAGGGCGTTAAACGATAGCGCTTGTTGGGAGGCAACCCAATTTTATTTTTATTCCTTGCTTTTTTCTCATGTTTAGTAATAAACAATTTATTTAGCCTCTGTTTTGGTTGTGTTTTTTGTGTTTAATTAGTGTTTGTTCCAAGTAGAACCGTTGGGAAGACTTGGGGAAAGTCTTGTTGAACTTGCTGTAAAAAACAGAAACTTGAGCGCTCATGAGAACTGCTGTCATTTTTATTTGGAGAGTGTTATTTAGTTAATTCTTTTTAAGGATGATTAATAGGTAAATTAATCACGTCCAGCAATTTATTTTAGAATTTTTGGGGTTCCAGATCTTGCGCTAGCTACAGATTACTACAGACTGTTCTGTTTTTGACAGATTCTGTTTTTCGTGTGTTGTTTGCTTATTTTGATGAATCTATGGCTAGTAAAATAGTTTATGAACCATATAGAAGTTGGAATACAGTAGTTATAACACCCATATAATCAAAAAATGAGTTCATTAAAGTACCTTGAAGTGGTCTTTTGTTTTCTTTCGCTAACGGAGCTCACGAGTTTTCTACTTTAAGTTTTGTGTTGTGAAGTTTTCAAGTTTTGGGTAAAGATTTGATGGATTATGGAACAAGGAGTGGAAAGAGCCTAAGCTTGGGGATGCCCATGGCACCCCCAAGATAATCTAGGGACACCTAAAAGCCAAAGCTTGGGGATGCCCCGGAAGGCATCCCCTATTTCGTCTACTTCTATCGGTAACTTTACTTGGAGCTATATTTTTATTCACCACATGATATGTGTTTTGCTTGGAGTGTCTTTTATGATTTGAGTCTTTGCTTGTTAGTTTACCACAATCATCCTTGCTTTACACACCTTTTGATAGAGCCATACATAATTTGGAATTTGATAGAATAATCTATGTGCTTCACTTATATCTTTTGAGCTCTATAGTTTTACTCTAGTGCTTCACTTATATCTTTTGAGTTATATAATTTTGCTCTAGTGCTTCACTTATATCTTTTAGAGCATGGTGGTGGATTTGTTTTATAGAAACTATTGATCTCTCATGCTTCACTTAGATTATTTTGAGAGTCTTAATAGCATGGTAATTTGCTTAATAATAATATGCTTGGTATTCAAGATTTGTAAATCTTTCTTTTGAGTGTGTGGAATACTAAGAAAAAATTGATGCTTGATAATTGTTTTGAGATATGAGGATGGTGATAATAGAGTCATGCTAGTTGATTAGTTGTGAATTTGAGAAATGCTTGTGTTAAAGTTTGTGATTCCCGTAGCATGCACGTATGGTGAACCGTTATGTGATGAAGTCGGAACATCATTTATTTATTTATTGTCTTCCTTGTGAGTGGCGGTCGGGGATGAGAGATGGTCTTTTTCCTACCAATCTATCCCCCTAGGAGCATGCGCGTAATACTTTGCTTTGATAACTTCTAGATTTTCGCAATAAGTACATGAGTTCTTTATGACTAATGTTGAGTCCATGGATTATACGCACTTTCCTTCTTTCCACCATTGCTAGCCTCTCTAATACCGCGCACTTTTCACCGGTATCATACACCCACCAAATACCTTTCTCAAAACAGCCACCATACCTACCTATCATGGCATTTCCATAGCCATTCCGAGATATATTGCCATGCAACTTTCCACCGTTCCGTTCATTATGACACACTCCATCATTGTCATATTGCTAGCATGATCATGTAGTTGACATCGTATTTGTGGCAAAGCCACCGTTCATAATTCTTTCATACATGTCACTCTTGATTCATTGCATATCCCGGTACACCGCCGGAGGCATTCATATAGAGTCATATTTTGTTCTAAGTATCGAGTTGTAATTGTTGAGTTGTAAGAAAAATAAAAAGTGTGATGATCATCATTTTTAGAGCATTGTCCCAAGTGAGGAAAGGATGATGGAGACTATGATTCCCCCACAAGTCGGGATGAGACTCCGGACGAAAAAAAGAGGCCATAAAAAAGAGAAGGCCCAAATAAAAAAATGAGAGAAAAAGAGAGAAGGGACAATGTTACTATCCTTTTACCACACTTGTGCTTCAAATTAGCACCATGATCTTCATACTATAGAGTCTCTCATGTTATCACTTTCATATACTAGTGGGAATTTTTCATTATAGAACTTGGCTTGTATATTCCAATGATGGGCTTCCTCAAAATGCCCTAGGTCTTCGTGAGCAAGCGAGGGTGATGCACACCCACTTAGTTTCTTTTGTTGAGCTTTCATATACTTATAGCTCTAGTGCATCCGTTGCATGGCAATCCCTACTCACTCACATTGATATCTATTGATGGACATCTCCATAGCCCGTTCATACCCTAGTTGATGTGAGACTATCTTCCCCTCTTTTTGTCTTCTCCACAACCATCATTCTATTCCACATATAGTGCTATATCCATGGCTCACGCTCATGTATTGCGTGAAGATCGAAAAAGTTTTGAAAATGTCAAAAGTATGAAACAATTGCTTGGCTTGTCATCGGGGTTGTGCATGATTTAAATACTTTGTGTGGTGAAGATAGAGCATAGCCAGACTATATGATTTTGTAGGGATAGCTTTCTTTGGCCATGTTATTTTGAGAAGACATAATTGCTTTGTTAGTATGCTTGAAGTATTATTATTTTTATGTCAACATGAACTTTTGTCTTGAATCTTTTGAATCTGAATATTCATACCACAATTAAGAAGATTTACATTGAAAATATGCCAAGTAGCACTCCGCATCAAAAATTCTATTTTTATCATTTACCTACTCGAGGACGAGCAGGAATTAAGCTTGGGGATGCTTGATACGTCTCCAACGTATCTATAATTTTTGATTGCTCCATGCTATATTATCTAGTGTTTTGGACATTATTGGGCTTTATTATCCACTTTTATATTATTTTTGGGACTAACCTATTAACCGGAGGCCCAGCCCAGAATTGCTATTTTTTGCCTGTTTTAGGGTTTCGAAGAAAAGGAATATCAAACGAGTCCAAATGGAATGAAACCTTCGGGAACGTGATTTTCTCAACGAATACAACTCAGGAGACTTGGACCCTACGTCAAGGCACGTAACAGGAGGCCACGAGGTAGGGGGCGCGCCCTACCCCCCAGGCGCGCCTCCCACCCTCATGGGCCCCCTGTTGCTCCATTGACGTACTTCTTCCTCCTATATATATCCACGTACCCCCAAACGATCGGGGACGGAGCCAAAAACCTAATTCCACCGCCGCAACTTTCTGTATCCACGAGATCCCATCTTTGGGCTTGTTCCGGAGCTCCGCCAGAGGGGGCATCGATCACGGAGGGCTTCTACATCATCATCCAAGCCTCGCCGATGAAGTGTGAGTAGTTTAGTTCAGACCTACGGGTCCATAGTTAGTAGCTAGATGGCTTCTTCTCTCTTTTTGGATCTCAATACAATTTTCTCCCCTCTCTCGTGGAGATCTATTCGATGTAATCTTCTTTTTGCGGTGTGTTTGTTGAGACCGATGAATTGTGGGTTTATGATCAAGTCTATCTATGAATAATATTTGAATCTTCTCTGAATTCTTTTATGTATTATTGGTTATCTTTGCAAGTCTCTTCGAATTATCAGCTTGGTTCGTCCTACTAGATTGGTTGTTCTTGCCATGGGAGAAGTGCTTAGCTTTGGGTTCGATCTTGCGGTGTCCTTTCCCAGTGACAGAAGGGGCAGCAAGGCACGTATTGTATCGTTGCCATCGAGGATAACAAGATGGGATTTTTATCATATTGCATCAAACTATCCCTCTACATCATGTCATCTTGCTTAAGGCGTTACTCTGTTTTTAACTTAATACTCTAGATGCATGCTGGATAGCGGTCGATGAGTGGAGTAATAGTAGTATATGCAGGCAGGAGTCGGTCTACTTGTCTCGGACGTGATGCCTATATACATGATCATACCTAGATATTCTCATAACTATGCTCAATTCTGTCAATTGCTCAACAGTAATTTGTTCACCCACCATAAAATACTTATTCTCTTGAGAGAAGCCACTAGTGAAACCTATGGCCCCCAGGTCTCTTTCTCATAATATTAATCTCCATCACTTTATTATTGCTTTGCTTTTACTTTTTACTTTGCATCTCTATACCAAAAATACCAAAAATATTATTTATCATCTCTATCAGATCTCACTTTCGTAAGTGACCATGAAGGAATTGACAACCCCTAAGCGCGTTGGTTGCGTTGAGCTATTGTTTTTGTGTAGGTACGAGGGACTTGTGCGTAGCCTCCTACTGGATTGATACCTTGGTTCTCAAAAACTGAGGGAAATACTTACGCTACTTTGCTGCATCATCCTCTCCTCTTCGGGGAAATCCAACGCAGTGCTCAAGAGGTAGCAATAGACCCGGGGGCCATAGGTTTCACTAGTGGCTTCTCTAAAGAGCATAAGTATTTTACGGTGGGTGAACGAATTACTGTTGAGAAATTGACAGAATTGAGCATAGTTATGAGAATATCTAGGTATGATCATGTATATAGGCATCACGTCCGAGACAATAGACCGACTCCTGCCTGCATCTACTACTATTACTCCACTCATCAACCGCTATCTAGCATGCATCTAGAGTATTAAGTTTATGAAAACAGAGTAACGCCTTAAGCAAGATGACATGATGTAGAGGGATAAATTCATGCAATATGATAAAAACCCCATCTTGTTATCCTCGATGGCAACAATACAATACGTGCCTTGCTGCCCCTACTGTCACTGGGAAAGGACACCGCAAGATTGAACCCAAAGCTAAGCACTTCTCCCATTGCAAGAAAGATCAATCTAGTAGGCCAAACCAAACTAATAATTCAAAGAGACTTGAAAAGATAACCAATCATACATAAAAGAATTCAGAGAAGATTCAAATATTGTTCATAGATAGACTTGATCATAAACCCACAATTCATCGGTCTCAACAAACACACCACAAAAACAAGATTACATCGAATAGATCTCCACAAGAGAGGGGGAGAACTTTGTATTGAGATCCAAAAAGAGAGAAGAAGCCATCTAGCTAATAACTATGGACCAGAAGGTCTGAGGTAAACTACTCACACTTCATCGGAGAGGCTATGGTGTTGATGTAGAAGCCCTCCGTGATGGATACCCCCTCCGGCGGAGCTCCGGAATAGGCCCCAAGATGGGATCTCGTGGATACAGAAAGTTGCGGCGGTGGAATTAGGTTTTTGGCTCCGTATCTGATCGTTTGGGGGTACGTAGGTATATATAGGAGCAATGAGTACGTCGGTGGAGCAATAGGGGGCCCACGAGGGTGGAGGGCGTGCCTGGGGGGTAGGCGCGCCCTCCTACCTCGTGGCCTCCTCCTTTGTTTCTTGACGTGGGGTCCAAGTCTCCTGGATCATATTCGGTGAGAAAATCACGTTCCCGAAGGTTTCATTCCATTTGGACTACGTTTGATATTCCTTTTCTTCAAAACCCTAAAATAGGCAAAAAAACAACAATTCTGGGTTGGGCCTCCGGTTAATAGGTTAGTCCCAGAAATAATATAAAAGTGGATAATAAAGCCCAATAATGTCCAAAACAGTAGATAATATAGCATGGAGCAATCAAAAATTATAGATACGTTGGAGACGTATCAAGCATCCACAAGCTTAATTCCTCCTCGTCCTCACGTAGGTAAATGATAAAAACAGAATTCTTGATGCGGAGTGCTACTTGGCATAATTTTAATGTAATTCTTCTTAATTGTGGTATGAATATTCAGATCTGAAAGATTCAAGATAAAAGTTCATATTGACATAAAAATAATAATACTTCAAGCATACTAACAAAGCAATCATGTCTTCTCAAAATAACATGGCCAAAGAAAGTTATCCCTACAAAATCATATAGTCTGGCTATGCTCTATCTTCACCACAGAAAGTATTCAAATCATGCACAACCCCGATGACAAGCCAAGCAATTGTTTCATAGTTTTCACATTCTCAAAACTTTTTCAATCTTCACGCAATACATGAGCGTGAGCCATGGATATAGCACTATAGGTGGAATATAATGGTGGTTGTGGAGAAGACAAAAAGGGAGAAGATAGTCTCATATCAACTAGGCGTATCATTGGGCTATGGAGATGCCCATCAATAGATATCAATGTGAATGAGTAGTGATTGCCATGCAACGGATGCATGATACGTCTCCAACGTATCTATAATTTTTTATTGCTCCATGCTATATTATCTACTGTTTTGGACATTATTGGGCTTTATTATCCACTTTTATATTATTTTTGGGACTAACCTATTAACCGGAGGCCCAGCCCAGAATTGTTGTTTCTTTGCCTGTTTTAGGGTTTCGAAGAAAAGGAATATCAAACGAGTCCAAATGGAATGAAACCTTCGGGAACGTGATTTTCTCATCGAATACAACTCAGGAGACTTGGACCCTACGTCAAGCCACATAACAGGAGCCCACGAGGTAGGGGGCACCTACCCCCCCCCAAGGCGCGCCCTCCACCCTCGTGGGGCCCCTGTTGCTCCACCGGTGTACTTCTTCCTCCTATATATATCCACGTACCCCCAAACGATCAGAACAGGAGCCAAAAACCTAATTCCACCGCCGCAACTTTCTGTATCCACGAGATCCCATCTTGGGGCATGTTCTGGAGCTCCACCGGAGGGGGCATCGATCATGGAGGGCTTCTACATCATCATCCAAGCTCCTCCGATGAAGCGTGAGTAGTTTACTTCAGACCTACGGGTCCATAGTTAGTAGCTAGATGGCTTCTTCTCTCTGTTTGGATCTCAATACAATGTTCTCCCCCTCTCTCGTCGAGATCTATTCGATGTAATCTTCTTTCTGTGGTGTGTTTGTTGAGACCGATGAATTGTCGGTTTATGATCCAGTCTATCTATGAATAATATTTGAATCTTCTCTGAATTCTTTTTTGTATGATTGGTTATCTTTGCAAGTCCCTTTGAATTATCAGTTTGGTTTGCCTACTAGATTGGTTTTTCTTGCCATGGGAGAAGTGCTTAGCTTTGGGTTCGATCTTGCGGTGTCCTTTCCCAGTGACAGAAGGGGTAGCAAGGCACGTATTGTATTGTTGCCATCGAGGATAACAATATGGGGTTTTTATCATATTGCATGAAACTATCCCTATACATCATGTCACCTTGCTTAAGGCGTTACTCTGTTTTTAACTTAATACTCTAGATGCATGCTGGATAGCGGTTGATGAGTGGAGTAGTAGTAGTAGATGCAGGCAGGAGTCGGTCTACTTGGCTCGGACGTGATGCCTATATACATGATCATACCTAGATATTCTCATAACTATGCTCAATTCTGTCAATTGCTCAACAGTAATTTGTTCACCCACCGTAGAATACTTATGCGCTTGAGAGAAGCCACTAGTGAAACCTATGGCCCCCGGGTCTCTTTCTCATCATATTAATCTCCATCACTTTATTATGCTTTGCTTTTACTTTGCCTTTTACTTTTTACTTTGCATCTCTATACCAAAAATACCAAAACTATTATTTATAATCTCTATCAGATCTCAGTTTCATAAGTGACCGTGAAGGGATTGACAACCCCCAAGCGCGGTGGTTGTGTTGAGCTATTGTTTTTGTGTAGGTACGAGGGACTCGCGCGTAGCCTCCTACTAGATTGATACCTGTTGGAAATATGCCCTAGAGGCAATAATAAAATGGTTATTATTATATTTCTTTGTTCATGATAATTGTCTATTGTTCATGCTATAATTGTGTTATCCGGAAATCGTAATACATGTGTGAATACATAGACCACAACACGTCCCTAGTGAGCCTCTAGTTGACTAGCTCGTTGATCAAGAGATAGTCATGGTTTCCTGACTATGGACATTGGATGTCATTGATAACGGGATCACATTATTAGGAGAATGATGTGATGGACAAGACCCAATCCTAAGCATAGCTCAAAGATTATGTAGTTTGTTTGCTATAGCTTTTCTAAATGTCAAGTATCATTTCCTTAGACCATGAGATTGTGCAACTCCCGGATACCGTAGGGGTGCTTTGGGTGTGCCAAACGTCACAACGTAACTGGGTGACTATAAAGGTACACTACAGGTATCTCCGAAAGTGTCTGTTGGGTTGGCACGAATCAAGACTGGGATTTGTCACTCCGTATGACGGAGAGGTATCTCTGGGCCCACTCGGTAATGCATCATCATAATGAGCTCAATGCAACCAAGTGGTTGATCACGGGATCATGCATTACGGTACGACTAAAGTGACTTGCCGGTAACGAGATTGAACGAGGTATTGGGATACCGACGATCGAGTCTCGGGCAAGTAACGTACCGATTGACAAAGGGAATTGCATACGAGATTGATCGAATCCTCGACATCATGGTTCATCCGATGAGATCATCGAGGAGAATGTGGAAGCCAACATGGGTATCCAGATCCCGCTGTTGGTTATTGACCGGAGAGTCGTCTCGGTCATGTCTGCGTGTCTCCCGAACCCATAGGGTCTACACACTTAAGGTTCGGAGGTGAAGATTTATATATAGGAAGTCAAGTTTCAGCCATAGGGAAAGTTTCTGGGGTAATCGGTATTGTACCGGGACCACCGGAAGGGTCCCGGGGGTCCACCGGGTGGGGCCACCTATCCCGGAGGGCCCCATGGGCTGAAGTGGGAGGGGAACCAGCCCGAGATGGGCTGGTGCGCCCCCCATGGGCCTCCCCTGTGCCTAGGGTTGGAAACCCTAGGGGTGGGGGCGCCCCACTTGGCTTGGGGGGCACTCCAGCCCCCTTGGCCAACGCCCCCCCTTGGATATGGCATCTCCTAGGGCCGGCGCCCCCCTAGGGGTCCTATAAATAGTGGGGGGAGGGAGGGCAGCCACACCCTATTACCGTTGCTTCCACCACCACGCCGTCATGCTGTTGGATCTTCATCAATCTCTCCTTCCCCCTTGCTGGATCAAGTTGGAGGAGACGTCTTCCCAACCGTACGTGTGTTGAACGCGGAGGTGCCGTCCGTTTGGCGCTAGGTCATCGGTGATTTGGATCACGACGAGTATGACTCCATCAACCCCGTTCTCTTGAACGCTTCCGCGCGCGATCTACAAGGGTATGTAGATGCACTCCCCTCTCCCTCGTTGCTAGATGACTCCATAGATTGATCTTGGTGATGCATAGAAAATTTTAAAATTCTGCTACGTTCCCCAACAGTGGTATCAGAGCTAGGTGTATGCGTAGTTTCTATGCACAAGTAGAACACAAAGCAGTTGTGGGCATGGATATTGTCAATTTTCTTGCCGTTACTAGTCTTATCTTGATTCGGTGGCATCGTGGGATGAAGCGGCCCGGACCGACCTTACACGTACGCTTATGTGAGACTGGTTCCATCGATTGACATGCACTAGTTGCATAAGGTGGCTAGCGGGTGTCTGTCTCTCCCACTTTAGTCGGATCGGATTCGATGAAAAGGGTCCTTATGAAGGGTAAATAGAAATTGGCATATCACGTTGTGGTTTTGGCGTAGGTAAGAAACGTTCTTGCTAGAAACCTATAGCAGCCACGTAAAAACTTGCAACAACAATTAGAGGACGTCTAACTTGTTTTTGCAGCATGTGCTGTGTGATGTGATATGGCTAAAAGGATGTGATGAATGATATATGTGATGTATGAGATGGATCATGTTCTTGTAATAGGAATCATGACTTGCATGTCGATGAGTATGACAACCGGCAGGAGCCATAGGAGTAGTCTTAATTTATTTATGACATGTGTGTCAACATAAACGTCATGTAATTACTTTACTTTATTGCTAAAGAGTTAGCCATAGTACTAGAAGTAATTGATGACAAGACAACTTCAAGAAGACACGATGATGGAGATCATGATGATGGAGATCATGGTGTCATGCCGGTGACAACGATGATCATGAAGCCCCGAAGATGGAGATCAAAAGGAGCAAATGATATTGGCCATATCATGTCACTATTTGATTGCATGTGATGTTTATCATGTTTTGCATCTTATTTTCTTAGAACGACGGTAGCTTAGATAAGATGATCCCTCGTAATAATTTCAAGAAAGTGTTTCCCCTAACTGTGCACCGTTGCGAAGGTTCGTTGTTTCGAAGCACCACATGATGATCGGGTGTGATAGATTCTAACGTTCGAATACAACGGGTGTAAGCCAGATTTACACACGCAATACACTTAGGTTGACTTGACGAGCCTAGCATGTACAGACCTGGCCTCGGAACACGGAAGACCGAAAGGTCGAGCATGAGTCGTATAGAAGATACGCTCAACATGAAGATGTTCACCGATGTTGACTAGTCCATCTCACGTGATGATCGGACACGGCCTAGTTGACTCGGATCATGTTTCACTTAGATAACTAGAGGGATGTCTATCTGAGTGGGACTTCATTGAATAATTTGATTAGATGAACTTAATTATCATGAACTTAGTCTAAAATCTTTACACTATGTCTTGTAGATCAAATGGCCCACGCTAATGTTGCCCTCAACTTCAACGCGTTCCTAGAGAAAACCAAGCTAAAAGATGATGGCAACAACTATACGGACTGGGTCCGGAACCTGAGGATCATCCTCATAGCTGCCAAGAAAGATTATGTCCTAGAAGCACCGCTAGGTGACGCACCCATCCCAGAGAACCAAGACGTTATGAACGCTTGCCAGTCACGTGTTGATGATTACTCCCTCGTTCAGTGCGGCATGCTTTACAGCTTAGAACCGGGGCTCCAAAAGCATTTTGAGAGACACGGAGCATATGAGATGTTCGAAGAGCTGAAAATGGTTTTCCAAGCTCATGCCCGGGTCGAGAGATATGAAGTCTCCGACAAGTTCTTCAGTTGTAAGATGGAGGAAAATAGTTCTGTCAGTGAGCACATACTCAAAATGTCTGGGTTGCATAACCGCTTGACTCAGCTGGGAGTTAATCTCCCGAATGACGCGGTCATTGACAGAATCCTTCAGTCACTTCCACCGAGCTACAAGAGCTTTGTGATGAACTTCAATATGCAGGGGATGGAAAAGACCTTCCTGAGGTATATTCAATGCTGAAATCAGCAAAGGTGGAAATCAAAAAGGAACAACAAGTGTTGAGGGTGAATAAAACCACTAAGTTCAAGAACGGCAAGGGTAAAAAGAACTTCAAGAAGGACGGCAAGGGAGTTGCCGCACCCGGTAAGCAAGCTGCCGGGAAGAAGTCAAAGAATGGACCCAAGCCTGAGACTGAGTGTTTTTATTGCAAGGGAAGTGGTCACTGGAAGCGGAACTGCCCCAAATACTTAGCGGATAAGAAGGCCGGCAACACTAAAGGTATATGTGATATACATGTAATTGATGTGTACCTTACCAGTACTCGTAGTAGCTCCTGGGTATTTGATACCGGTGCGGTTGCTCACATTTGTAACTCAAAGCAGGAGCTGCGTAATAAGCGAAGACTGGTGAAGGACGAGGTGACGATGCGCGTCGGGAATGGTTCCAAGGTCGATGTGATCACCGTCGGCACGCTGCCTCTACAGTTACCTACGGGATTAGTTTTAAACCTCAATAATTGTTATTTAGTGCCAGCTTTGAGCATGAACATTGTATCAGGATCTCGTTTAATTCGAGATGGCTACTCATTTAAATCTGAGAATAATGGTTGTTCTATTTATATGAGAGATATGTTTTATGGTCACGCTCCGCTTGTGAATGGTTTATTCTTCATGAATCTCGAGCGTAATGTTACACATATTCATAGTGTGAATACCAAAAGATGTAAGGTAGATAATGATAGCCCACATACTTGTGGCACTGCCGCCTTGGTCACATAGGTGTCAAACGCATGAAGAAGCTCCATGCAGATGGACTTTTGGAGTCTCTTGATTACGAATCATTTGACACATGCGAACCATGCCTCATGGGTAAAATGACCAAGACTCCGTTCTCAGGAACAATGGAGCGAGCAACCAACTTATTGGAAATCATATATACTGATGTGTGCGGTCCAATGAGTGTTGAGGCTCGCGGTGGCTATCGTTATGTTCTCACCCTCACCGATGACATGAGTAGATATGGTTATGTATACTTAATGAAACACAAGTCTGAGACCTTTGAAAAGTTCAAGGAATTTGAGAGTGAGGTTGAGAATCAACGTGACAGGAAAATCAAGTTCTTGTGATCAGATCGTGGGGGAGAATACTTGAGTCACGCATTTGGCACACACTTAAGGAAATGTGGAATAGTTTCACAACTCACGCCGCCTGGAACACCTCAGCATAATGGTGTGTCCGAACGTCGTAATCGCACTCTATTGGATATGGTGCGATCTATGATGTCTCTTACCGATTTACCACTGTCATTTTGGGGCTATGCTTTAGAGACTGCCACATTCACTTTAAATAGGGCTCCGTCGAAATCCGTTGAGACGACACCGTATGAATTATGGTTTGGGAAGAAACCTAAGCTGTCGTTTCTAAAAGTTTGGGGATGCGATGCTTATGTCAAGAAACTTCAACCTGAAAAGCTCGAACCCAAGTCGGAAAAATGCGTCTTCATAGGATACCCTAAAGAAACTATTGGGTATACCTTCTACCTCAGATCTGAAGGCAAGATCTTTGTTGCCAAGAATGGATCCTTTCTAGAGAAAGAGTTTCTCTCGAAAGAAATAAGTGGGGGGAAAGTAGAACTCGATGAAGTATTACCTCTTGAACCGGTAAGTGGCGCAGCTCAAGAAAATGTTCCTGAGGTGCCTGCACCGACTAAATAGGAAGTTAATGATGATGATCATGAAACTTCGGATCAAGTTGCTACTGAACTTCGTAGGTCCACAAGGACACGTTCCGCACCAGAGTGGTACGGCAACCCTGTCTTGGAAATCATGTTGTTAGACAACGGTGAACCTTCGAACTATGAAGAAGCAATGGCGGGCCCACATTCCGACAAATGGCTGGAAGCCATGAAATCCGAGATAGGATCCATGTATGAAAATGAAGTATGGACTTTGACTGACTTGCCCGATGATCGGCGAGCCATAGAAAATAAATGGATCTTTAAGAAGAAGACAGACATGAATGGTAACGTAACCATCTATAAAGCTCGGCTTGTCGCTAAGGGTTGTCAACAAGTTCAAGGGGTTGACTACGATGAGACTTTCTCACCCGTAGTGAAGCTGAAGTCCGTCCGAATCATGTTAGCAATTGCCGCATTCTATGATTATGGGATATGGCAAATGGACGTCAAAACGGCATTCCTTAATGGTTTCCTTAAGGAAGAATTGTATATGATGCAGCCGGAAGGTTTTGTCGATCCTAAGAATGCTGATAAGGTGTGCAAGCTCCAACGCTCGATTTATGGGCTGGTGCAAGCATCTCGGAGTTGGAACATTCGTTTTGATGAGATGATCAAAGCGTTTGGGTTTACGCAGACTTATGGAGAAGCCTGCATTTACAAGAAAGTGAGTGGGAGCTCTGTAGCATTTCTCATATTGTATGAGGATGACATACTATTGATGGGAAATGATATAGAATTCTTGGAAAGCATAAAGGCCTACTTGAACAAGTGTTTTTCAACGAAGGATCTTGGAGAAGCTGCTTATATATTAGGCATCAAGATATATAGAGATAGATCGAGACGCCTCATTGGTCTTTCACAGATTACGTACCTTGACAAGATATTGAAGAACTTCAAAATGGATCAGTCAAAGAAGGGGTTCTTGCCTGTATTGCAAGGTACGAGATTGAGCACGGCTCAATGCCCGACCACGGCAGAAGATAGAGAAAAGATGAGTGTCATCCCCTATGCCTCGGCCATAGGGTCTATCATGTATGCTATGCTGTGTACCAGACCTGATGTAAACCTTGCCGTAAGTTTGGTAGGAAGGTACCAAAGTAATCCCGGCACGGAACACTGGACAGCGGTCAAGAATATCCTGAAGTACCTGAAAAGGACTAAGGATACGTTTCTCGTTTATGGAGGTGACGAAGAGCTCGTCGTAAAGGGTTATGTCGATGCTAGCTTCGACACAGATCTGGATGACTCTAAGTCACAAACCGGATACGTGTATATTTTGAATGGTGGGGCAGTAAGCTGGTGCAGTTGCAAGCAGAGCGTTGTGGCGGGATCTACATGTGAAGCGGAGTACATGGCAGCCTCGGAGGCAGCACAAGAAGCAGTCTAGGTGAAGGAGTTCATTACCGACCTAGGAGTCATACCCAATGCATCGGGCCCGATGACTCTCTTGTGTGACAACACTGGAGCTATTGCCCTTGCCAAGCAGCCCAGGTTTCATAGGAAGACCAGGCATATCAAGCGTCGCTTCAACTCCATTCGTGAAAGTGTTCAAAATGGAGACAGAGATTTCTAAAGTACATACGGACCTGAATGTGGTAGATCCGTTGACTAAACCTCTCCCTAGAGCAAAACATGATCAACACCAGAACTGCATGGGTGTTCGATTCATCACAATGTAACTAGACTATTGACTCTAGTGCAAGTGGGAGACTGTTGGAAATATGCCCTAGAGGCAATAATAAAATGGTTATTATTATATTTCTTTGTTCATGATAATTGTCTATTGTTCATGCTATAATTGTGTTATCCGGAAATCGTAATACATGTGTGAATACATAGACCACAACATGTCCCTAGTGAGCCTCTAGTTGACTAGCTCGTTGATCAAGAGATAGTCATGGTTTCCTGACTATGGACATTGGATGTCATTGATAACGGGATCACATCATTAGGAGAATGATGTGATGGACAAGACCCAATCCTAAGCATAGCTCAAAGATCGTGTAGTTCGTTTGCTATAGCTTTTCTGAATGTCAAGTATCATTTCCTTAGACCATGAGATTGTGCAACTCCCGGATACCGTAGGGGTGCTTTGGGTGTGCCAAACGTCACAACGTAACTGGTGACTATAAAGGTACACTACGGGTATCTCTGAAAGTGTCTGTTGGGTTGGCACGAATCGAGACTGGGATTTGTCACTCCGTATGACGGAGAGGTATCTCTGGGCCCACTCGGTAATGCATCATCATAATGAGCTCAATGCGACCAAGTGGTTGATCACGGGATCATGCATTATGGTACGAGTAAATCGACTTGCCGGTAACGAGATTTAACGAGGTATTGGGATACCGACGATCGAGTCTCGGGCAAGTAACGTACCGATTGACAAAGGGAATTGCATACGAGATTGATCGAATCCTCGACATCGTGGTTCATCCGATGAGATCATCGAGGAGCATGTGGGAGCCAACATGGGTATCTAGATCCCGCTGTTGGTTACACTACTAGGAAAAGGGCTATAGATGGAATTGACACTAATGGCACACCAGACATGTGGTGTGCCATTACTATATACTAATGGCGCACCATGTGTTGGTGCGCCATTAGTGTCCAAATACTAATGGCGCACCACATCCACGGTGCGCCATTAGTAAAAAAACTTTTTTTTTAAAATTTTTCAAAACTACTAATGGCGCACCGTGGGAGTGGTGCGCCATTACTAGTTGAACTAGTAATGGCGCACCACTCCCACGGTGCGCCATTAGTGAAATTTTTTATTATTTTTTTTCAAAACTACTAATGGCGCACCGTGGGAGTGGTGCGCCATTACTAGTTGAACTAGTAATGGAACTGGTAATGGCGCACCACTCCCACGGTGCGCCATTAGTAACTTGGCCACCACTTCCACCGAATGCACCCCCCCCCCACGTGGACCGCCTTTTCAGTTTTAAAAAAAACAAAAATGATGGAAATGTCAAAAAAATAAAAGAAAATAAGTTTCCCATGTGATATGTGGTCTAGTTGTTGTGAAAATTTACAAATATGAATTTCGACTTTATTTGCGAAATCTCTCGAGAATTTGTAAAATGGGCATAACTTTTGCGTACGAACTCGGATGAAAAAGTTTTTTATATGAAAAATCATCTACTCGAAAAGTTACATCTGAATTCAAGCAGAAGCTTCTGTCGTACCCTTTACATGAGGATTCTTCTGCGGAAGAACAACTCATATTCGCCTTGTCACAGGGCGCCGAGCACAACCTAATGACCTATGAGGTGTACGATATCAACGGCTACACATTCTACACCGAGGACAAGGACATGAAGAGCGATGGTTATCAGAACTCCAGGGTAACGATGGAATCCTACACCGGTAACGACAAGGACAGATACTACGGAAGGATCGAGGAGATCTGGGAGCTGAGCTACGCTGGAGAGAAGGTCCCGATGTTCCGTGTCAGATGGGCCAAGAGCGTCCTAAAAGAAGACCGGTATTTCACCACCATGGTTATACCCGAAGCCAAATCCAAGACCGCGGGCGCAAACGTCACTGCGAAAAATGAGCCATGGGTACTGGCTTCCTAAGTGGACCAATGCTTCTTCATTACCGACCCGTCAAAGCCCAGTTGTGTTGTCATGAGGATAGGCAAAAGGAAGATCATCGGAATGGATGGAGTAGCCAATGAGCAAGACTTCGACAAGTACGGTGACCCGAAGATCGAACATGACGACGACGATGAAGTAGCAACATACACCACAAGAAGAAGCAGGACCACCCTACCTAAAGGACGTCTGTTCCACAGAAGAACTCCATTTGCGAAAAAGAAGGGCAAGAAGATTATGAACAAATAGCTAGCTAAGGTCGACTGTATTTAAATCGTAGTCTTCATTTCTCGGTTGTATTTCATGGGCACTTTTTGATAACATGAATATTTTTAAATTTCATGGGAACTTTTTGAATTCAGGAATATTTTTTCAAATTTGATGATATTTTTTCATATTCAATATGATAAAATATTGAATATTCATGAGGACACTCGATCTCGATCCCCCTCCATCTCGATCTCGATTCCCCCTCCATCTCGATGTCGATCCCACCCGCACCCTCCCCCGCTAGCTCCACCGCCGCCGACGACCCACCGCACCCTCCCCTGCTCCACCACCGCTGCCGACGACCCCCCGCACCCTCCCCCGCTCCACCACCGCCGACGAGCACCCCCCGCACCCTCCCCCGCTCCACCACCGCCGACGAGCACCCCCCGCACCCTCCCCGCTCCCCGGTGAGCTCCGCCTCCTCTCCCCTCTTCATTTTTTAAAAAATAATAAAAAAAAAGTGTAGACTACAATTGTTGTTAAACAACAATTATTACTGTTTTTATAAAAAAAATATTACTGTTTCATATTCATATTCATTTTCTAAAAAATTATTACATGCAACTAAAAAAATTACTTATGGCGCACCTCTGGCTGGTGCGCCATTGCTATATATAAAAAAAGATTACTAATGGCGCACCTCTGCCACGTGCGCCATTGCTATGTAAAAAAACAATTACTAATGGCGCACCTCTGCCTGGTGCGCCATTGCTATGTAAAAAAAAGATTACTAATGGAGCACCGACCGCGGGTGCGCCATTAGTAAGATTCCCCCTAGCTAATTCCCTCCCTCTCGCCAGATCCCCTTCCTCCCTCCCCCTCGCCACCTAGCTAATTCCCCCCGCTTCCCCGGCCCACGCCGCCGCCGCCCCCGCACCTCCGTCTCCGTCGCCGCCCCCACGCCGTCGCCGCCCCCGCGCCTCCGTCTCCGTCGCCGCCCCCACGCCGCCGCCGCCCCCGCGCCTCCGTCTCCGTCGCCGCCCCCACGCCGCCGCCGCCCCCGCGCGTTCGTCTCCGTCGCCGCCCCCACATCACCGCCGCCCCCGCGCCTCCGTCTCCGTCACTGCCCCCACGCCGCCGCCGCCGCCCCCGCGCCTCCGTCTCCGTCGCCGCCCCCGCGCCTCCTCGGACACCCTCGGACGCCCGTCGATTTCCTCCGCCTCGGCCAGCATCGCCACTGCTCGACACCGAATTCGCGCCGCCTCGACTAGCTCCGGGTACCCCGAGTCGCCCTCGAACTCCCCAGTGAGCACCCGAGCCGCTTTCCCCTCTTCCCCCTCTTGATTTCCTTCTGATGTGTTCTAGGGTTAGGGGTTGGAGAATTTTGGACAAGAAAAGGGGTTGGAGAATTAAGTAGCTAGGGTTGGGGAATTAAGTAGCTAAGGAGATTATGTTTAGAGCATCAATGATGGGTGTTGATATACCTCTGGATAATTTTGATTTTATTCATGTTCTCAAGGAATTGGAATTATCCAGGGAACAAATTAGTAAGAAAACTGAACACTGTTTAGATATTCATGACTCAAATGGAAATGTCGCCTCCCTGTGTCTAAGTTGGCATGATACTGTAGTGGAAGAGGAGGAGAAATTTACTGTTGTTTCTAGAAGAGAGAAAAAGTCTCCTGCTAAGAGAAATATCACTATTTCTTCTCTTACCTCCTCTTCTATACCTTGTACTAGAGGTCAGCAAAAGAATATCAGTTCTACTTTGCCCCCTAGTAGATCTGGATACTATTTCTGTTAGGAGATGGTGTTATATTAAGATGCATATATTGTTATGTTACGCAAATTGTATCATCTTGCCACTTAAGTCAGCCTTCCCTTTAAGCAGAAAATTCAGTTAGGAGCTACTGTTAGGAGCTACTGTCAAAAACTTGAGCTACCGTCAAAAACTTGAGCTACTGTCAAAAAATTCAGTTAGGTACAGTTAGGAGCTACTGTCAAAAACTTGAGCTACTGTCAAAAAAATCAGTTAGGTACAGTTAGCATCATGTAAGAAAATGGCCATAATGTGCCCTGATAATGATGTATTTTGTCATAAAAATATATAGTGGACTGCCATGATAATGACATGCTGCTAGTAGTTACTTCCACCATGAGTTTCATTAACAGCAAGTCAGTTTTGTTTATAGTTGAAAGTAAGTGTGTGGTTTGAAAATCAAACAGAAATGTTTTCTTAACTCAGAAGCCTGTTACTACACCTGTACTGCACATTACAAAGTCTCCTAGTACTTAACCCACCCAAGCTATGAGGCAAAAATTTCAGTTAACTGTTATGGACAATTGTCAATTTTTTGTAATGATGATGGAACATTATAAAGCATTGTACTCCAGTGTATATGAAGGATACAAAAAATTTAGCAACTTCTCTGATTTTATAAAGTTGTTCTAATATGGGTGAAACTTCACTAGTTTTTAGGCTAGTGCGGGGTGTTGCTTTATTCTGTCATCATTTGTAACTATGTCACAAATAAATTTTTCCTTCTTCTGTATTTGAAGTAATGACTGTTCATAAGCTGAGGCGTGGATTAAGTTGTTTCTTTGCTGTACCATTATATCTGGATGATTTTTTGTTTGGTGACATATTATATCTGGAATGGAAGCTCACATAAGTTGAGCTGATTTTTTTCCATAAGAAAGCAGAGGACCATATGGTCTGTGGCTGGGTTTTGTCTCCGACCATTGTGTCGTGATGAATTTGCAGGTACCCCGAGAGGCCCTTGAGTCTGCCGGAATGTCGATTAACTTCCGTTCCGGCAAATTCGGGTACTCCATATGTCCTATTTTCAGCAAAGGTCATGCTGAAATTTTCCATGAATTTTAGCATGACTTTGCTAAAAATAGGACATATGGGGTACTTGCGACTAATGCATGGGCCGGGGTATCGTAGTACTTAGTTAAGTAGGATCAACTGCCCCGCCATTCTTGCTGCATTAAACCATAGGTGGCAATAGAGCCAAGTGATTAGGCCCAACTTAGAATTCTCCTTAGCATCGATAAACCCTAGATGATAAACCCAACATAGGTGGCAATAGAGCCAAGTGATTAGTGCCAAGTGATTAGGCCCAACCTAGGGTGCCTCGGCATCGATAAACCCTAAATGATGAAAACTTAACTTGGCTTCTATAGGGTGCCTCGGTGTCGATGAGAACCTAAATGATGTACGCTTAGGCTTTTAGGGTGCCTCGGCATCGACAAAACCTAAATGATGAAAGCTTAGGCTTTTAGGGTGCCTCGACGTCGACAAACCCTAAATGATAAAACCTTGGCTTTTAGGGTGCCTCGGTGTCGATAAGAACCTAAACGATGAAAAAAACCTAATATTCATACTAATGGCGCATCACTACAGAGTGCGCCATTAGTGTGCCAAAGCACATGGTTAAATATGGCCCTCGGAAGCATACTAATGGTGCATGGTGTTATATACTAATGGCGCACTGGGTGGTGCGCCATTAGTATACCAGATACTAATAGCACACCAGTGGTGCGCCATTAGTAATAAATACTAGTGGCGTGATACTAATGGCGCACCAGTGATGCACCATTAGTAGGCAAAACTGGTGCGCCATTAGTAGGCCTTTTCCTAGTATTGTTATTGACCGGAGAGTCGTCTCGGTCATGTCTGTGTGTCTCCCGAACCCGTAGGGTCTACATACTTAAGGTTCGGTGACGCTAGGGTTGTTGAGATATTAGTATACGGTAACCCGAAAGTAGTTCGGAGTCCCGGATGAGATCCCGGACATCACGAGGAGTTTCTAAATGGTCTGAAGATGAAGATTTATATATAGGAAGTCAAGTTTCAGCCATTGGGGAAGTTTCGGGGGTAATCGATATTGTACCGGGACCACCGGAAGGGTCCCGGGGGTCCACCGGGTGGGGCCACCTATCCCGGAGGGCCCCATTGGCTGAAGTGGGAGGGGAACCAGCCCCAGATGGGCTGGTGCGCCCCCCATGGGCTTCCCCTGCGCCTAGGGTTGGAAACCCTAGGGGTGGGGGCGCCCCACTTGGCTTGGGGGGCACTCCACCCCCCTTGGCCGCCGCCCCCCTTGGAGATGGCATCTCCTAGGGCCGCCCCCCCTAGGGGTCCTATAAATATGTTGGAAATATGCCCTAGAGGCAATAATAAAATGGTTATTATTATATTTCTTTGTTCATGATAATTGTCTATTATTCATGCTATAATTGTGTTATCCGGAAATCGTAATACATGTGTGAATACATAGACCACAACACGTCCCTAGTGAGCCTCTAGTTGACTAGCTCGTTGATCAAAAGATAGTCATGGTTTCCTGACTATGGACATTGGATGTCATTGATAACGGGATCACATCATTAGGAGAATGATGTGATGGACAAGACCCAATCCTAAGCATAGCTCAAAGATCGTGTAGTTCGTTTGCTGTAGCTTTTCTGAATGTCAAGTATCATTTCCTTAGACAATGAGATTGTGCAACTCCCGGATACCGTAGGAGTGCCTTGGGTGTGCCAAACGTCACAACGTAGCTGGGTGACTATAAAGGTACACTACAGGTATCTCTGAAAGTATCTGTTTGGTTGGCACGAATCGAGACTGGGATTTGTCACTCCGTATGATGGAGAGGTATCTCCGGGCCCACTCGGTAATGCATCATCATAATGAGCTCAATGTGACCAAGTGGTTGATCACGAGATCATGCATTATGGTACAAGTAAAGTGACTTGCCAGTAACGAGATTGAACGAGGTATTGGGATACCGACGATCGAGTCTCGGGTAAGTAACGTACCGATTGACAAAGGGAACTATATACGGATTGATTGAATCCTCGACATCGTGGTTCATCCGATGAGATCATCGTGGAGCATGTGGGAGCCAACATGGGTATCTAGATCCCGCTGTTGGTTATTGACCGGAGAGTCATCTCGGTCATGTCCGCATGTCTCCCGAACCCATAGGGTCTACACACTTAAGGTTCGGTGACGCTAGGGCTGTAGAGATATTAGTATGCAGTAACCCGAAAGTTTTTCGGAGTCCCGGAAGAGATCCCGGACGTCACGAGGAGTTCCGGAATGATCCGGAGGTAAAGATTTATATAAGGGAAGTCCAGTTTTGGCCATCGGGAAGGTTTGGGGGGTCACCACTATTGTACCGGGACCACCGGAAGGGTCTCGGGGGTCCACCGGGTGGGGGCCACCTATTCCGGAGGGCCCCATGGGCTGAATTGGGAGGGGAACCAGCCCCTAGTGGGTTGGTGCGCCCCCCCTTGGGCCTCCCCTACGCCTGGGGTGGGGGCGCCCCCCACTTGGCTTGGGGGGGAAGCCACCCCTTGGTCGCCGCCCCCTTGGAGATCCATCTCCCTAGGCCCCCCCAAGGCCCCTATATAAAGAGGGGGGAGGGAGGGCAGCCGCACCCCTTGCTCTTGGCGCCTCCCTCTCCCTCCGTAACACCACTCCTCCCCGCTTGCGCTTGGCGAAGCCCTGCCGGGATCCTGCTGCATCCACCACCACTCCGTCGTGCTGCTGGATCTTCATCAACCTCTCCTTCCCCCTTGCTGGATCAAGAAGGAGGAGACGTCTTCCAACTGTACGTGTGTTGAATGCGGAGGTGTTGTCCGTTCGGCACTTGGTCATCGGTGATTTGGATCACGACGAGTACGACTCCATCAACTCCGTTCTCTTGAACGCTTCCGCGCGCGATCTACAAGGGTATGTAGATGCACTCCTCTCTCCCTCGTTGCAAGATGACTCCATAGATTGATCTTGGTGAAGCGTAGAAAATTTTAAAATTCTGCTACGTTCCCCAACAAAATAGTGGGGGATGATGGAGATCATGATGATGGAGATCATGGTGTCATGCCGGTGACAACGATAATCATGGAGCCCCGAAGATGGAGATCAAAAGGAGCAAATGATATTGGCCATATCATGTCACTATTTGATTGCATGTGATGTTTATCATGTTTTACATCTTATTTGCTTAAAACGACGGTAGCTTAAATAAGATGATCCCTCGTAATAATTTCAAGAAAGTGTTCCTCCTAACTGTGCACCGTTGCGAAGGTTCGTTGTTTCGAAGCACCACGTGATGATCGGGTGTGATAGATTCTAACATTCGAATACAACGGGTGTAAGCCAGATTTACACACGCAATACACTTAGGTTAACTTGACGAGCCTAGCATGTACAGACATGGCCTCGGAACACAGAAGACCAGAAGATACGATCAACATGAAGATGTTCACCGATGTTGACTAGTCCGTCTCACGTGATGATCGGACACGGCCTAGTTGACTCGGATCATGTTTCACTTAGATGACTAGAGGGATGTCTATCTGAGTGGGAGTTCATTGAGTAATTTGATTAGATGAACTTAATTATCATGAACTTAGTCTAAAATCTTGACAATATGTCTTGTAGATCAAATGGCCCACGTTGTCCTCAACTTCAACGCGTTCCTAGAGAAAACCAAGCTGAAAGACGATGGCAGCAACTATACGGACTGGGTCCGGAACCTGAGGATCATCCTCATAGCTGCCAAGAAAGATTATGTCCTAGAAGCACCGCTAGGCAACGCACCTGTCCCAGAGAACCAAGACGTTATGAACGCTTGGCAGTCACGTGCTGATGATTACTCCCTCGTTCAGTGCGGCATGCTTTATAGCTTAGAACCGGGGCTCCAAAAGCGTTTTGAGAGACACGGAGCATATGAGATGTTCGAAGAGCTGAAAATGGTTTTCCAAGTTCATGCCCGGGTCGAGAGATATGAAGTCTCCGACAAGTTCTTCTGCTGTAAGATGGAGGAAAATAGTTCTGTCAGTGAGCACATACTCAAAATGTCTGGGTTGGATAACCGCTTGACTCAGCTGGGAGTTAATCTCCCGGATGACGCGGTCATTAACAGAATCCTTCAGTCGCTTCCACCGAGCTACAAGAGCTTTGTGATGAACTTCAATATGCAGGGGATGGAAAAGACCATTCCTGAGGTATATTCAATGCTGAAATCAGCAAAGGTGGAAATTAAAAAGGAACATCAAGTGTTGATGGTGAATAAAACCACTAAGTTCCAGAAAGGCAAGGGTAAGAAGAACTTCAAGAAGGACGTTGGGAGGGAGTTGCCGCGCCCGGTAAGCAAGCTGCCGGGAAGAAGCCAAAGAATGGACCCAAGCCCGAGACTGAGTGTTTTTATTGCAAGGGAAGCGGAACTGCCCCAAATACTTAGCGGACAAGAAGGCCGGCAACACTAAAGGTATATGTGATATACATGTAATTGATGTGTACCTTACCAGTACTCGTAGTAGCTCCTGGGTATTTGATACCGGTGCGGTTGCTCACATTTGTAACTCAGAGCAGGAGCTGCGAAATAAACGGAGACTGGCGAAGGACGAGGTGACGATGCGCGTCGGGAATGGTTCCAAGGTCGATGTGATCGTCGTTGCCACGCTGCCTCTACATTTACCTACGGGATTAGTTTTAAACCTCAATAATTGTTATTTAGTGCCAGCTTTGAGCATGAACATTGTATCAGGATCTCGTTTAATTCGAGATGGCTACTCATTTAAATCCGAGAATAATGGTTGTTCTATTTATATGAGAGATATGTTTTATGGTCATGCTCCGTTGGTAAATGGTTTATTCTTAATGAATCTCGAGCGTAATGTTACACATATTCATAGTGTGAATACCAAAAGATGTAAGGTTGATAATGATAGTCGCACATACTTGTGGCACTGCCGCCTTGGTCACATAGGCGTCAAACGCATGAAGAAGCTCCATGCAGATGGACTTTTAGAGTCTCTTGATTACGAATCATTTGACACGTGCGAACCATGCCTCATGGGTAAAATGACCAAGACTCCGTTCTCAGGAACAATGGAGCGAGCAACCAACTTGTTGGAAATCATACATACTGATGTGTGCGGTCCAATGAGTGTTGAGGCTCGCGGTGGCTATCGTTATGTTCTCACCCTCACCGATGACATGAGTGGATATGGGTATGTATACTTAATGAAACACAAGTCTGAGACCTTTGAAAAGTTCAAGGAATTTGAGAGTGAGGTTGAGAATCAACGTGACAGGAAAATTAAGTTCTTGCGATCAGATCGTGGGGGAGAATACTTGAGTCACGAATTTGGCACACACTTAAGAAAATGTGGAATAGTTTCACAACTAACGCCGCCTGGAACACCTCAGCATAATGGTGTGTCTGAACATCGTAATCGCACTCTATTGGATATGGTGCGATCTATGATGTCTCTTACCGATTTACCGCTGTCATTTTGGGGCTATGCTTTAGAGACTGCCACATTCACTTTAAATAGGGCTCCGTCGAAATCCGTTGAGACGACACCGTATGAATTATGGTTTGGGAAGAAACCTAAGCTGTCGTTTCTAAAAGTTTGGGGATGCGATGCTTATGTCAAGAAACTTCAACCTGAAAAGCTCGAACCCAAGTCGGAAAAATGCGTCTTCATAGGATACCCTAAAGAAACTATTGGGTATACCTTCTACCTCAGATCTGAAGGCAAGATCTTTGTTGCCAAGAATGGATCCTTTCTAGAGAAAGAGTTTCTCTCGAAAGAAATAAGTGGGAGGAAAGTAGAACTTGATGAAGTATTACCTCTTGAACCGGTAAGTGGCGCGGCTCAAGAAAATGTTCCTGAGGTGCCTGCACCGCCTAGAGAGGAAGTTAATGACGATGATCATGAAACTTCAGATCAAGTTGCTACTGAACTTCGTAGGTCCACGAGGACACGTTCCGCACCAGAGTGGTACGGCAACCCTGTCTTGGAAATCATGTTGTTAGACAACGGTGAACCTTCGAACTATGAAGAAGTGATGGCAGGCCCGGATTCCGACAAATGGCTGGAAGCCATGAAATCCGAGATAGGATCCATGTATGAAAACGAAGTATGGACTTTGACTGACTTTCCCGATGATCGGCGAGCCATAGAAAATAAATGGATCTTTAAGAAGAAGACAGACACGGATGGTAATGTAACCATCCATAAAGCTCGGCTTGTCGCTAAGGGTTGTCAACAAGTTCAAGGGGTTGACTACGATGAGACTTTCTCACCCGTAGTGAAGCTGAAGTCCGTCCGAATCATGTTAGCAATTGCCGCATTCTATGATTATGGGATATGGCAAATGGACGTCAAAACGGCATTCCTTAATGGTTTCCTTAAGGAAGAATTGTATATGATGCAGCCGGAAGGTTTTGTCGATCCTAAGAATGCTGACAAGGTGTGCAATCTCCAACGCTCGATTTATGGGCTGGTGCAAGCATCTCGGAGTTGGAACATTCGTTTTGATGAGATGGTCAAAGCGTTTGGGTTTACGCAGACTTATGGAGAAGCCTGCATTTACAAGAAAGTGAGTGGGAGCTCTGTAGCATTTCTCATATTGTATGAGGATGACATACTATTGATGGGAAATGATATAGAATTCTTGGAAAGCATAAAGGCCTACTTGAACAAGTGTTTTTCAACGAAGAATCTTGGAGAAGCTGCTTATATATTAGGCATCAAGATCTATAGAGATAGATCGAGACGCCTCATTGGTCTTTCACAGATTACGTACCTTGACAAGATATTGAAGAAGTTCAAAATGGATCAGTCAAAGAAGGGGTTCTTGCCTGTATTGCAAGGTACGAGATTGAGCACGGCTCAATGCCCGACCACGGCAGAAGATAGAGAAAAGATGAGTGTCATCCCCTATGCCTCGGCCATAGGGTCTATCATGTATGCTATGCTGTGTACCAGACCCGATGTAAACCTTGCCGTAAGTTTGGTAGGAAGGTACCAAAGTAATCCCGGCACGAAACACTGGACAGCGGTCAAGAATATCCTGAAGTACCTGAAAAGGACTAATGATATGTTTCTCGTTTATGGAGGTGACGAAGAGCTCGTCGTAAAGGGTTACGTCGATGCTAGCTTCGACACAGATCTGGATGACTCTAAGTCACAAACCGGATACGTGTATATTTTGAATGGTGGGGCAGTAAGCTGGTGCAGTTGCAAGCAGAGCGTTATGGCGGGATCTACATGTGAAGCGGAGTACATGGCAGCCTCGGAGGCAGCACAAGAACCAGTCTGGGTTAAGGAGTTCATTAGCGACCTAGGAGTCATACCCAATGCGTCGGGCCCGATGACTCTCTTCTGTGACAACACTGGAGCTATTTCCCTTGCCATGGAGCCCAGGTTTCACAGGAAGACCAGGCATATCAAGCGTCGCTTCAACTCCATTCGTGAAAGTGTTCAAAATGGAGACATAGAGATTTCTAAAGTACATACGGACCTGAATGTGGCAGATCCGTTGACTAAACCTCTCCCTAGAGCAAAACATGATCAACACCAGAACTGCATGGGTGTTCGATTCATCACAATGTAACTAGACTATTGACTCTAGTGCAAGTGGGAGACTGTTGGAAATATGCCCTAGAGGCAATAATAAAATGGTTATTATTATATTTCTTTGTTCATGATAATTGTCTATTGTTCATGCTATAATTGTGTTATCCGGAAATCGTAATACATGTGTGAATACATAGACCACAACACGTCCCTAGTGAGCCTCTAGTTGACTAGCTCGTTGATCAAGAGATAGTCATGGTTTCCTGACTATGGACATTGGATGTCATTGATAACAGGATCACATCATTAGGAGAATGATGTGATGGACAAGACCCAATCCTAAGCATAGCTCAAAGATCGTGTAGTTCGTTTGCTATAGCTTTTCCGAATGTCAAGTATCATTTCCTTAGACCATGAGATTGTGCAACTCCCGGATACCGTAGGGGTGCTTTGGGTGTGCCAAACGTCACAACATAACTGGGTGACTATAAAGGTACACTACGGGTATCTCTGAAAGTGTCTGTTGGGTTGGCACGAATCGAGACTGGGATTTGTCACTCCGTATGACGGAGAGGTATCTCTGGGCCCACTCGGTAATGCATCATCATAATGAGCTCAATGCGACCAAGTGGTTGATCACGGGATCATGCATTACGGTACGAGTAAAGTGACTTGCCGGTAACGAGATTTAACGAGGTATTGGGATACCGACGATCGAGTCTCGGGCAAGTAACGTACCGATTGACAAAGGGAATTGCATACGAGATTGATCGAATCCTCGACATCGTGGTTCATCCGATGAGATCATTGAGGATCATGTGGGAGCCAACATGGGTATCCAGATCCTGCTGTTGGTTATTGACCGGAGAGTCGTCTCGGTCATGTCTACGTGTCTCCCAAACCCGTAGGGTCTACACACTTAAGGTTCGGTGACGCTAGGGTTGTTGAGATATTAGTATACGGTAACCCGAAAGTTGTTCGGAGTCCCGGATGAGTTCCTGGACGTCACGAGGAGTTCCGGAATGGTCTGGAGGTGAAGATTTATATATAGGAAGTCAAATTTCAGCCATCGGGAAAGTTTCGGGGGTAATCGGTATTGTACCGGGACCACCGAAAGGGTCCCGGGGGTCCACCGGGTGGGGCCACCTATCCCGGAGGGCCCCATGGGCTGAAGTGGGAGGGGAACCAGCCCCAGATGGGCTGGTGCGCCCCCATGGGCCTCCCCTGCGCCTAGGGTTGGAAACCCTAGGGGTGGGGGCGCCCCACTTGGCTTGGGGGGCACTCCACACCCCCTGGCCGCCGCCCCCCCCTTGGAGATGGCATCTCCTAGGGCCGGCGCCCCCCTAGGGGTCCTATAAATAGTGGGGGGAGGGAGGGCAGCCACACCCTAGCCCCTGGCACCTCCCTCTCCCTCCCGTGACACCTCTCCCTCTCCCTGAGCTTGGCGAAGCCCTGCCGAGATCACCGTTGCTTCCACCGCCACGCCGTCGTGCTGTTGGATCTTCATCAACCTCTCCTTCCCCCTTTGTCGTGGAATTGTTACGGCAGATGTCCTTAGTGTCAAGACTTAGTTGCGAGGCCAACGCATCTATGTGGTAGCTTGAGAGGGGTTGAGCGGGACGAGAGACGCGATGTTTTTACCCAGGTTCGGCCCCTCACGGTGGAGGTAAAAGCCTACATCCTGCTTCATTGATATTGATGATGATGATCACGGTTACAAGAGTGCTCTATCTCGAGAGCTATTGTCTAAACCTAAGTTGTCCAACTCGTGGAACTTGTGAATCTTCTCCTCTCTCTCCCCTTTTGGGGAGCCCTGCCCCTCCTTATATATGTTGGAGGGGCGGGTTACATGTAGAGTCCTATTAGGATTAGGACTAGTCTATCTCTAATACAAACCTGATACATGTCCTAGTCTTAGATCCTTGTAAGATAATGTTCCTCATGCCTTTCCTCTTAAACCGGCCCACCATTAAACGTGAACCGGCCTTCTGGGCCTTGGGCCTTGTCATCTGTCTGTCCCGCATGTCAGATCACCAGTGAGTCATAATGACCAGGTGGGTTGCTTGTAAACCGTCAGGTCAGGGCGGGTTGCCAGTAACTCGCCAAGTGTCAGCGAGGTCTTTAGATAAACCGCCAAGTCCTGGCCGGGTTAACTTCCGGCCGGTTTACGCCACAGGGTATATCCCCGACATTAGCCCCCAAGTTTAGCTTGGATTTATTCATGGTAAACTTATGCTGCAAAATAAACACAAGAACAAATTTGACAGGTTATGCTCCGGGTTAAGATTTTTTGTAAACCGGTACCTGATCATCCTTAAGTCCTTGTTATTTCCTCCTTCTGAGAAATCCGGGTCAGCAGACCAGCTTCATAATCAATTTGCCTACCTTGGTTTCTCACCGAGAAATATCATGAAGAATAACTCCTTTAACTCAGCTCCCAAAGCGTCGGTTTAAGAAACATGGGTCTGAAAATACTTATCTGATATTCAACCGGTTTGAAGATGTAAAACTTGCCGGTTTAATATTACCAAAATAGCCGGTTTATAAATATTGATGGCGCCGGGTCATAATTGTTGTCGACACCAGGTCACGTAATTGATCTTCCTGATTTGCTCAAAACTGATAAAATGAAGATGTTCCTCCTTTATATGCATAATACCTGTAGCCCCCAAGTCTTAAGAGGAGAACATAGTGATAACTTAAGACTTGCTCCAATAAGTGTTTCAACCTTGAAGAAATCCGGTTTGTTCATCTCAAAACTGAATACTCCATATATGTAGCCCCCAAGTGTCGGGTTGTCATGTTTGCAGCAACCTGGGACTTGTAATTGCCTGATGCTCATAAAAACTTCAACCAGTGTAGCCCCCAAGGGCCGGGTCATTATGCAATAATGAGCAGGGACTTTGTAAATATAATCTTGTAAACTTTGAACAGCAACGTGTAGCCCCCAAGGGCCGGCTTAGTAAGATAATACTGAACTGGGACTTGATATATATACTTTAATAAAAATAACATATTATAATGTAGCTTCCATCGCAGGGCTTGAACCCACGTCCACAAGGTTAAGAGCTTTGTGCTTTACAAACTAAGCAATGGATCCTTCAATATTATGGACGAAAACTTGTGTACCTTGAATTGTTGACAGGAGCAATTGGTAGCCCCCAAGGGTCGGCTCATTATAATATGATGAGTCGGGTCTTCAATAAGACTAGTAAAAATGACTTTGCATTAGCCCCCAAGTGCCATGGTGCATGCTGGCAGTGACATGGGACTTACATATTTGATATAATCTTCAGTTGAATAATGTAGCCCCCAAGTGCTGGGTCGTGAGCCTGCAGCGACTCGGGACTATTCCTTCAATTGTAAAATAAACCATATCCATTGATAATATAATAGCCATTGCGCTAAAGCGACTTGGAAAACCTTAATCATAATACTGGTTATTGATAACCATAATAATCCAGCCATGTTGGCTATTCAAGATAATATAATCCGGTGAAAACTTTATTCATTCAATATCATAATGAAAATTCAGCCAAGTTTTGGCTATTTGAATAATATAATCCAATGATTTATAAGCGCATGATTCCAATGGCGCAATCCATATATATATATATATATATATATATATATATATATATATATATATATATATATATATATATATATATACTGGCGACTTATAGTCCAAAGCCAGGCCGGTTTAACAAACCTGTTTCTGCATACAACAAGTTTAAAGTGTCCTGGCGGTTTACCGCCGGACGGGTCATAATGCCCAACATATAACCCGGATTTATAACCAAGGCTGCACTTTAAGAATAATCAAATATAAAATATATTATACCTGTGACATTGAATCACATTGTTGGTTTTACCAACTTTTTGTCGTAAGGGTGATAACCCAAATCTTGAGTACTGATAACTCCTTCCATATTGTGCCGGTTTATGATAAAACCGTGCCGGATTGTAATAAACGCCGGTTTAACCACATATAATACTGGCAACTCGTAGTCAAACCAGACCGGGCTGATAGTCTCCGGATTATAACTTGATCATGTACTGACAACTTGTAGTTGAAAGCCGAGCCGGGTTGATAAACACCGGTTTACTCCATAATAGGATGGTAACAGAAAATCAAACCGGGCAGATAGCCTCTGGATTAAAATGGACCGTGTTCTGTCAATTGACAGTTTGAACCGGCTTAAAACTTTGTCGGTTTAAAAAATGCAATAAAAAGAAAGAAGTATCTTTCAAAGAAAAATGTGAAGCAAAGGCAATGACAAAACCGTTTGCAAAAAGAGGCTTATTTGAGCTGATCAGATGGCGTTACCATGGTCGGACACGACCAAGCTCCCGATAGGTGTAGCTATGGTTCAAGTCAGCCAGGTCCCCAAATGAAACTGTGGCATTTATGCCGATCAAGTGGCATGGCAATGGTTCGGGTTCGACCAAGCCCCCAAGTGATTCTGTGGCCTTACGCCTATCAAGAGGCATGACTGGTTCAGACGTGACCAAGTTCCCAAGTGATCTGGTGGCTCTCGCCTATCAAGAGGCGTGACTATGGTTCAAACGTGACCACAAGTCCCCAAGTGATGTTGTGGCTTTCTGCCTACCAAATGGCGTTGCTATGGTTCGGACGCGACCAAGCCCCCAAGTGATATTGTGGCATTGCGCCGATCAAGAGGTGTGACTATGGTTCGGATACGACCAAAGCCCCCAAGTGATCAAGAATATGATAAGCCAATAAGGCATGATACCCATGTTTGCACCGCGCATCATGGCAGCAGGTCCTCTTTGGCACCCTTTAACTTTTTGCAAGAGATAAATCCTTTTTGAACCGGATGTTAAACCAGATATTGAAGCTTCAAAGCTTCATGGGAGACATCTTCCCCTTGAGCCGGGTATTAAACTGGAATCCTTCTTTTTAAGCCAGAAATTTTCTGACGGCCTTTAAATTTGCACCAATATGGCGGTTTAGGGTCCTGCATTAAACAACTTGGCAAACCGGAGTAATTGCTCTTTTAAAGAACGCAATATATAATATAAAATATATTGGATGGGTTTCACCTGATATATCATGCCAGGGGTTATCCACCGTGGAGTTGATGATCACCATGGCGAAGCTGAAATTAATCACGACCGAGTCGGCCACGGCGTTGTAAATCGGCATGGACGGAGAGTCGGCCACAGGGACGGTCCCAGTGAGTTTGAAATAGTCCGGGCCGCAAGGGCAGCGTCTTGCGCACATATTCTTTGATCATTATGGCACGGTTATATGCTAGCGCATGACAATAATTGTGCGACTTACATATCCATGATCCGGCCATCGTCTTTGTAGTGACCAATTGTTCTGCATATAAAATATAATGACCAAAGTAATTGTTCTTTGATGAAAACAATATGTGTTAATAAAATATAGTTAGAAGGATATCACCTGATTCATCCAGACGATAGACCCGTTCAACACCGCAAACCGTAAATCGCCGTAGTGGCTCAGGCAGACCGACGACTCAATATAATCTGGGCGACTCAACACGGCAGTGGCGGCTTAACGCGGCTTCGGCGGCTCAACACAGCAGCGAAGCAGCAGCGCGGTTGAGACGGCAGCGGCGACTGGAACATCTTGAAACGGACGTGAGTCGACCCGGGGCAGGCGGCGGCTCATCGTGTGACTGTGGCTCTCCAATGGCAGATTAATGCGGGGGGATTCTCCAGCGGTAGAGGTAAACGGGCCCGCGGGGGTAGCTTGATTGTTGTGTGATCGATGACACACGATCTGATTGCGGTATAATGAAAAATCATATTGGTCGGGCTGACATGCTCGGCATAGTACTCCGTTTCGTTCTGCTGCTCCATACTCAGAAGCGGCCTCATGCAGGAGCGAATCGGACCGGGTCACAGGCGGCAGAAGGCGGTGTCCTCGCAGTGACTCAGGACCGGTCACAGCGGAGGCGTCGACTCAAGGCGCCGTGGAAGCGGAGGAAAAACGGGGCGGCGACTCAGACAGTTGGTCTTTACATATACCAGCCAATTGATTAGTCAAACAGTACTAGTACTCCGGGTCAACATCAAATCCATCAGAAAGGTGCCTCTGAGTAGTACTTGCAGATTGCCGCGTAAAACAAACCATGGCCTCGCCGTTGCATGGAGCCACCGCCCGGGTCGTACGCGTCATCTCCGGTATACAGAAATTTGTTAACACGCGCTGCGTCGCCTCCAATACGCTGACTCGCCGGCAATGTCCAACTTCATATTCTGATTAGCGTGGTTGCTGGCGCGACCCGGTTCCAAATCCTGGCATAGCCGGGCAGTTTGTTGGAGTTTGCACGGGGCGGTGCACACCGGTGCACTATTGATCTGATTCTTCCTCCATGGGTTCTGTCCCAGTTGGGATCCCTGGATCTCATAACTCCACGTTGTAGTATTTTCTTGTCTCCACTAATAATAGTCCACAGATGTGGTATGGAGGTTGTACGAGCAAAAGCAACCAAAACACGCGGAGTCACCTGGCGTCCGCAACAAAAACACACGGGGTGTCAACGCGCCGGTAAAAAACAGGCTGCCACCGAATGCTGCCACGGGACTTGATCCGGTATGTTCTGGCATACAGAGTAACATTCGGACTACTGCACCGGAATCTGTTGACCCTCTCTGATCGGCAACTTGCGGCGGCCTTTCGAAACGATCTGGCTGGCGGATCACCATAGCGGGTGCGGCGTTTATGCAACCCTAGCTTTCCTCGATCTCAAATCTTGTATATGTCGTTCCGACTGTTCATTGCTAATGTAGATCCTTCCTCACCGGCTTTTCTTCATCCTGAAAGTTGCGAATTTCTTGATCCTTGGGAAAAATCCCTCCAAGAACTCAACACCATCGTGTGCAGGCCCCACGGTGAGCGCCAACTGTCGTGGAATTGTCACGGCAGATGTCCTTAGTGTCAGGACTTAGTCGCGAGGCCAACGCATCTATGTGGTAGCTTGAGAGGGGTTGAGCGGGACGAGAGACGCGATGTTTTTATCCAGGTTCGGCCCCTCACGGTGGAGGTAAAATCCTACATCCTGCTTCATTGATATTGATGATGATGATCACGGTTACAAGAGTGCTCTATCTCGAGAGCTATTGTCTAAACCTAACTTGTCCAACTCGTGGAACTTGTGAATCTTCTCCTCTCTCTCCCCTTTTGGGGAGCCCTGCCCCTCCTTATATATGTTGGAGGAGCGGGTTACATGTAGAGTCCTATTAGGATTAGGACTAGTCTATCTCTAATACAAACCGGATACACGTCCAGATCTTAGCTCCTTGTAAGATAATGTTCCTCATGCCTTTCCTCTTAAACCGGCCCACCATTAAACGTGAACCGGCCTTCTGGGCCTTGGGTCTTGTCATCTGTCTGTCCCGCACGCCGGATCACCAATGAGTCATAATGACTAGGTGGGTTGCATGTAAACCGTCAGGTTAGGGCGGGTTGCCAGTAACTCGCCAAGTGTCAGCGGGGTCTTCAGATAAACCGCCAAGTCCTGGCCGGGTTAACTTCCGGCCGGTTTACGCTGCGGGGTATATCCCCGACACCCTTGCTGGATCAAGTTGGAGGAGACGTCTTCCCAACCGTACGTGTGTTGAACACGGAGGTGCCGTCCATTCGGCGCTAGGTCATCGGTGATTTGGATCACGACGAGTACGACTCCATCAACCCCGTTCTCTTGAACGCTTCCGCGCGTGATCTACAAGGGTATGTAGATGCACTCCCCTCTCCCTCGTTGCTAGATGACTCTATAGATTGATCTTGGTGATGCGTAGAAAATTTTAAAATTCTGCTATGTTCCCCAATAGTGGTATCAGAGCTAGGTCTATGCGTAGTTTCTATGCACGAGTAGAACACAAAGCAGTTGTGGGCGTGGATATTGTCAATTTGCTTGCCGTTACTAGTCTTATCTTGATTCGGCGGCATCGTGGGATGAAGCGGCCCGGACCGACCTTACATGTACGCTTATGTGAGACTGGTTCCATCGATTGACATGCACTAGTTGCATAAGGTGGCTAGCGGGTGTCTGTCTCTCCCACTTTAGTCGGATCGGATTCGATGAAAAGGGTCCTTATGAAGGGTAAATAGAAATTGGCATATCACGTTGTGGTTTTGGCGTAGGTAAGAAATGTTCTTGCTAGAAACCTATAGCAGCCACGTAAAAACTTGAAACAACAATTAGAGGACGTCTAACTTGTTTTTGCAGCATATGCCGTGTGATGTGATATGGCTAAAAGGATGTGATGAATGATATATGTGATGTATGAGATGGATCATGTTCTTGTAATAGGAATCACGACTTGCATGTCGATGAGTATGACAACCGGCAGGAGCCATAGGAGTTGTCTTAATTTATTTATGACATGCGTGTCAACATAAACGTCATGTAATTACTTTACTTTATTGCTAAAGCGTTAGCCATAGTAGTAGAAGTAATAGATGATGAGACAACTTCAAGAAGACACGATGATGGAGATCATGGTGTCATGCCGGTGACAACGATGATCATGAAGCCCCGAAGATGGAGATCAAAAGGAGCAAATGATATTGGCCATATCATGTCACTATTTGATTGCATGTGATGTTTATCATGTTTTGCATCTTATTTGCTTAGAACGACAGTAGCTTAAATAAGATGATCCCTCGTAATAATTTCAAGAAAGTGTCGCCCCTAACTGTGCACCGTTGCGAAGGTTCGTTGTTTCGAAGCACCACGTGATGATCGGGTGTGATAGATTCTAACGTTCGAATACAACGGTTGTAAGCCAGATTTACACACGCAATACACTTAGGTTGACTTGACGAGCCTAGCATGTACAGACACGGCCTCGGAACACGGAAGACCGAAAGGTCGAGCATGAGTCGTATAGAAGATACGCTCAACATGAAGATGTTCACCGATGTTGACTAGTCCGTCTCACATGATGATCGGACACGGCCTAGTTGACTCGGATCATGGTTCACTTAGATGACTAGAGGGATGTCTATCTGAGTGGGAGTTCATTGAGTAATTTGATTAGATGAACTTAATTATCATGAACTTAGTCTAAAATCTTTACACTATGTCTTGTAGATCAAATGGCCCACGCTAATGTTGCCCTCAACTTCAATGCGTTCCTAGAGAAAACCAAGCTGAAAGATGATGGCAGCAACTATACGGACTAGGTCGGAACCTGAGGATCATCCTCATAGCTGCCAAGAAAGATTATGTCCTAGAAGCACCGCTAGGTGACGCACCCATCCCAGAGAACCAAGACGTTATGAATGCTTGGCAGTCACGTGCTGATGATTACTCCCTCGTTCAATGCGGCATGCTTTACAGCTTAGAACCAGGGCTCCAAAGGCGTTTTGAGAGACACGGAGCATAAGAGATGTTCGAAGAGATAAAAATGGTTTTCCAAGCTCATGCCTGGGTCGAGAGATATGAAGTCTCCGACAAGTTCTTCAGTTGTAAGATGGAGGAAAATAGTTCTGTCAGTGAGCCCATACTCAAAATGTCTGGGTTGCATAACCGCTTGACTCAGCTGGGAGTTAATATCCTGGATGACGCAGTCATTTACAGAATCCTTCAGTCACTTCCACCGAGCTACAAGAGCTTTGTGATGAACTTAAATATGCAGGGGATGGAAAAGACCATTCCTGAGGTATATTCAATGCTGAAATCAGCAGAGGTGGAAATCAAAAAGGAACATCAAGTGTTGATGGTGAATAAAACCACAAAGTTCAAGAAAGGAAAGGGTAAAAAAACTTCAAGAAGGACGGCAAGGGAGTTGCCGCGCCCGGTAAGCAAGCTGCCGGGAAGAAGTCAAAGAATGGACCCAAGCCAGAGACTGAGTGTTTTTATTGCAAGGGAAGTGGTCACTGGAAGCAGAACTGCCCCAAATACTTAGCGGACAAGAAGGCCGGCAACACTAAAGGTATATGTGATATACATGTAATTGATGTGTACCTTACCAGTACTCGTAGTAGCTCCTGGGTATTTGATACCGGTGCGGTTGCTCACATTTGTAACTCAAAGCAGGAGCTGCGGAATAAGCGGAGACTGGCGAAGGACGAGGTGACGATGCGCGTCGGGAATGGTTCCAAGGTCGATGTGATCGCCGTCGGCACGCTGCCTCTACATTTACCTACGGGATTAGTTTTAAACCTCAATAATTGTTATTTAGTGCCAGCTTTTAGCATGAACATTGTATTAGGATCTCATTTAATTCGAGATGTCTACTCATTTAAATCCGAGAATAATGGTTGTTCTATTTATATGAGAGATATGTTTTATGGTCATGCTCCGCTGGTGAATGGTTTATTCTTAATGAATCTCGAGCGTAATGTTACACATATTCATAGTGTGAATACCAAAAGATGTAAGGTTGATAATGATAGTCCCACATACTTGTGGCACTGCCGCCTTGGTCACATAGGTGTCAAACGCATGAAGAAGCTCCATGCAGATGGACTTTTGGAGTCTCTTGATTACGAATCATTTGACACGTGCGAACCATGCCTCATGGGTAGAATGACCAAGACTCCGTTCTCAGGAACAATGAAGCGAGCAACCAACTTATTGGAAATCATACATACTGATGTGTGCGGTCCAATGAGTGTTGAGGCTTGCGGTGGCTATCGTTATGTTCTCACCCTCACTGATGACTTGAGTAGATATGGGTATGTCTACTTAATGAAACACAAGTCTGAGACCTTTGAAAAGTTCAAAGAATTTTAGAGTGAGGTTGAGAATCAATGTGACAGGAAAATCAAGTTCTTGCGATCAGATCGTGGGGGAGAATACTTGAGTCACGAATTTGGCACACACTTAAGGAAATGTGGAATAGTTTCACAACTCACGCCGCCTGGAACACCTCAGCGTAATGGTGTGTCCGAACGTCGTAATCGCACTCTATTGGATATGGTGCGATCTATGATGTCTCTTACCGATTTACCGCTGTCATTTTGGGGCTATGCTTTAGAGACTGCCACATTCACTTTAAATAGGGCTCCGTCGAAATCCGTTGAGACGACACCGTATGAATTATGGTTTGGGAAGAAACCTAAGCTGTCGTTTCTAAAAGTTTGGGGATGCGATGCTTATGTCAAGAAACTTCAACCTGAAAAGCTCGAACCCAAGTCGGAAAAATGCGTCTTCATAGGATACCCTAAAGAAACTATTGGGTATACCTTCTACCTCAGATCCGAAGGCAAGATCTTTGTTGCCAAGAATGGATCCTTTCTAGAGAAAGAGTTTCTCTCGAAAAAATAAGTGGGGGGAAAGTAGAACTTGATGAAGTATTACCTCTTGAACCGTTAAGTGGCGCAGCTCAAGAAAATGTTCCTGAGGTGCCTGCACCGACTAGAGAGGAAGTTAATGATGATGATCATGAAACTTCAGATCAAGTTGCTACTGAACTTCGTTGGTCCACAAGGACATGTTCCGCACCAGAGTGGTACGGCAACCCTGTCTTGGAAATCATGTTGTTAGACAACGGTGAACCTTCGAACTATGAAGAAGCGATGGCGGGCCCGGATTCTGACAAATGGCTGGAAGCCATGAAATCCGAGATAGGATCCATGTATGAAAACGAAGTATGGACTTTGACTAACTTGCCCGATGATCGGCGACCCATAGAAAATAAATGGATCTTTAAAAAGAAGAGAGACGCGGATGGTAATGTAACCATCTATAAAGCTCGGCTTGTCGCTAAGGGTTATCGACAAGTTCAAGGGGTTGACTACGATGAGACTTTCTCACCCGTAGCGAAGCTAAAGTCCGTCCGGATCATGTTAGCAATTGCCGCATTCTATGATTATGAGATATGGCAAATGGACGTCAAAACGGCATTCCTTAATGGTTTCCTTAAGGAAGAATTGTATATGATGCAGCCGGAAGGTTTTGTCGATCCTAAGAATGCTGACAAGGTGTGCAAGCTCCAACGCTCGATTTATGGGCTGGTGCAAGCATCTCGGAGTTGGAACATCCGTTTTGATGAGATGATCAAAGCGTTTGGGTTTACGCAGACTTATGGAGAAGCCTGCATTTACAAGAAAGTGAGTGGGAGCTCTGTACCATTTCTCATATTGTATGTGGATGACATACTGTTGATGGGAAATGATATAGAATTCTTGGGAAGCATAAAGGCCTACTTGAACAAGTGTTTTTCAATGAAGGATCTTGGAGAAGCTGCTTATATATTAGGCATCAAGATCTATAGAGATAGATCGAGACGCCTCATTGGTCTTTCACAGAGTACGTACCTTGAAAAGATATTGAAGAAGTTCAAAATGGATCAGTCAAAGAAGGGGTTCTTGCCTGTATTGCAAGGTACGAGATTGAGCACGGCTCAATGCCCGACCACGATAGAAGATAGAGAAAAGATGAGTGTCGTCCCCTATGCCACGGCCATAGGGTCTATCATGTATGCTATGTTGTGTACCAGACCTGATGTAAACCTTGTCGTAAGTTTGGTAGGAAGGTACCAAAGTAATCCCGGCATGGAACACTGGACAGCGGTCAAGAATATCCTGAAGTACCTGAAAAGGACTAATGATATGTTTCTCGTTTATGGAGGTGACGAAGAGCTCGTCGTAAAGGGTTACGTCGATGCTAGCTTCGACACAGATCTGGATGACTCTAAGTCACAAACCGGATACGTGTATATTTTGAATGGTGGGGCAGTAAGCTGGTGCAGTTGCAAGCAGAGCGTTGTGGCGGGATCTACATGTGAAGCGGAGTACATGGCAGCCTCGGAGGCAGCACAAGAAGCAGTCTGGGTTAAGGAGTTCATTAGCGACCTAGGAGTCATACCCAATGCGTCGGGCCCGATGACTCTCTTCTGTGACAACACTCGAGCTATTGCCCTTGCCAAGGAGCCCAGGTTTCACAGGAAGACCAGGCATATCAAGCGTCGCTTCAACTCCATTCGTGAAAGTGTTCAAAATGGAGACATAGAGATTTCTAAAGTACATACGGACCTGAATGTGGCAGATCCGTTGACTAAACCTCTCCCTAGAGCAAAACATGATCAACACCAGAACTGCATGGGTGTTCGATTCATCACAATGTAACTAGACTATTGACTCTAGTGCAAGTGGGAGACTGTTGGAAATATGCCCTAGAGGCAATAATAAAATGGTTATTATTATATTTCTTTGTTCATGATAATTGTCTATTATTCATGCTATAATTGTGTTATCCGGAAATTGTAATACATGTGTGAATACATAGACCACAACACATCCCTAGTGAGCCTCTAGTTGACTAGCTCGTTGATCAAAAGATAGTCATGGTTTCCTGACTATGGACATTGGATGTCATTGATAACGGGATCACATCATTAGGAGAATGATGTGATGGACAAGACCCAATCCTAAGCATAGCTCAAAGATCGTGTAGTTCGTTTGCTGTAGCTTTTCCGAATGTCAAGTATCATTTCCTTAGACCATGAGATTGTGCAACTCCCGGATACCGTAGGAGTGCCTTGGGTGTGCCAAACGTCACAACGTAACTGGGTGACTATAAAGGTACACTACAGGTATCTCCGAAAGTATTTGTTGGGTTGGGACGAATCGAGACTGGGATTTGTCACTCCGTTTGACGGAGAGGTATCTCTGGGCCCAGTCGGTAATGCATCATCATAATGAGCTCAATGTGACCAAGTGGTTGATCATGGGATCATGCATTACGGTACAAGTAAAGTGACTTGCCGGTAACGAGATTGAATGAGGTATTGGGATACCGACGATCGAGTCTCGGGCAAGTAACGTATCGATTGACAAAGGGAATTGTATACGGATTGATTGAATTCTCGACATCGTGGTTCATCCGATGAGATCATCGTGGAGCATGTGGGAGCCAATATGGGTATCCAGATCCCGCTGTTGGTTATTGACCGGAGAGTCGTCTCGGTCATGTCTGCATGTCTCCCGAACCCGTAGGGTCTACACACTTAAGGTTCGGTGACGCTAGGGTTGTAGAGATATTAGTATGCAGTAACCCGAAAGTTGTTCGGAGTCCTGGATGAGACCCCGGACGTCACGAGGAGTTCCGGAATGGTCCGGAGGTAAAGATTTATATATAGGAAGTCCAGTTTTGGCCATCGGGAAGGTTTCGGGGGTCACCGGTATTGTACCGGGACCACCAAAAGGGTCCCGGGGGTCCATCGGGTGGGGGCCACCTATTCCGGAGGGCCCCATGGGCTGAATTGGGAGGGGAACCAGCCCCTAGTGGGCTGGTGCGCCCCCCCTTGGGCCTCCCCTACGCCTGGGGTGGGGGCGCCCCCCACTTGGCTTGGGGGGGAAGCCACCCCTTGGTCGCCGCCCCCTTGGAGATCCATCTCCCTAGGCCCCCCCCAAGGCCCCTATATAAAGAGGGGGGAGGGAGGGCAGCCGCACCCCTTGCTCTTGGCGCCTCCCTCTCCCTCCGTAACACCACTCCTCCCCGCTTGCGCTTGGCGAAGCCCTGCCGGGATCCTGCTGCATCCACCACCACTCCGTCGTGCTGCTGGATCTTCATCAACCTCTCCTTCCCCCTTGCTGGATCAAGAAGGAGGAGATGTCTTCCAACCGTACGTGTGTTGAATGCGGAGGTGTTGTCCGTTCGGCACTTGGTCATCGGTGATTTGGATCACGACGAGTACGACTCCATCAACTCCGTTCTCTTGAACGCTTCCGCGCGCGATCTACAAGGGTATGGAGATGCACTCCTCTCTCCCTCGTTGCTAGATGACTCCATAGATTGATCTTGGTGAAGCGTAGAAAATTTTAAAATTCTGCTACGTTCCCCAACAAAATAGTGGGGGGAGGGAGGGCAGCCGCACCCTAGCCCCTGGCGCCTCCCTCTCCCTCCCGTGACACCTCTCCCTCTCTCTGAGCTTGGTGAAGCCCTGCCGAGATCACCGTTGCTTCCACCACCACGCCGCCGTGCTGCTGGATCTTCATCAACCTCTCCTTCCCCCTTGCTGGATCAAGTTGGAGGAGACGTCTTCCCAACCGTACGTGTGTTGAACGCGGAGGTGCCGTCCGTTCGGCGCTAGGTCATCGGTGATTTGGATCACGACGAGTACGACTCCATCAACCCCGTTCTCTTGAACGCTTCCGCGCGCGATCTACAAGGGTATGTAGATGCACTCCCCTCTCCCTCGTTGCTAGATGACTCCATAGATTGATCTTGGTGATGCGTAGAAAATTTTAAAATTCTGCTACCTTTCCCAACAATACCTTGGTTCTCAAAAACTGAGGGAAATACTTACGCTACTTTGTTGCATCATCCTCTCCTCTTCGGGGAAATCCAACGCAGTGCTCAAGATGTAGCAATGCACTAGAGCTATAAGTATATGAAAGCTCAAAAAGAAACTAAGTGGGTGTGCATCCAACTTGCTTGCTCATGAAGACCTAGGGCAATTTGAGGAAGCCCATCATTGGAATATACAAGCCAAGTTCTATAATGAAAAATTCCCACTAGTATATGAAAGTGACGAAATGAGAGACTCTCTACTATGAATATCATGGTGCTACTTTGAAGCACAAGTGTGGTAAAAGGATAGTAGTATTGCCCCTTATCTCTTTTTCTCTCATTTTTTTATTTGGGCCTTTTCTCTTTTTTATGGCCTCTTTTCTTTCCTTTTTTTTATTTTTCGTCCGGAGTCTCATCCCGACTTGTGGGGGAATCATAGTCTCAATCATCCTTTCCTCACTTGGGACAATGCTCTAATAATGATGATCATCACACTTTTATTTTCTTACAACTCAACAATTACAACTCGATACTTAGAACAAAATATGACTCTATATGAATGCCTCTGGCGGTGTAGCGGGATATGCAATGACTCATTAGTGATATGTATGAAAGAATTATGAACGGTGGATTTGCCACAAATACGATGTCAACTACATGATCATGCAAAGCAATATGACAATGATGGAGTGTGTCATAATAAACGGAACGGTGGAAAGTTACATGGCAATATATCTCGGAATGGCTATGGAAATGCCATAATAAGTAGGTATGGTGGCTGTTTTGAGGAAGGTATATGGTGGGTGTATGATACCGGCGAAAGGTGCGCGGTATTAGAGAGGCTAGCAATGGTGGAAGGGTGAGAAAAGTGCGTATAATCCATGGACTCAACATTAGTCATAAAGAACTCATATACTTATTGCAAAAATCTACAAGTTATCAAAGAAAAGTATTACGCACATGCTCCTAGGGGGATAGATTGGTAGGAAAAGACCACCGCTCGTCCCCGACCGCCACGCGTAAGGAAGATAATCAATAAATAAATCATGCTCCGACTTCATCACATAACGGTTCACCATACGTGCATGCTAAGGGAATCACAAACTTTAACACAAGTATTTCTCAAATTCACAACTACTCAACTAGCACAACTTTAATATCACCATCTTCATATCTCAAAACAATTATCAAGCATCAAACTTCTCATAGTATTCAACACACTCATAAGAAAGTTTTTACTATTCTTGAATACCAAGCATATTAGGATTATTTAAGCGAATTACCATTCTATTTAAGACTCTAAAAATAATCTAAGTGAAGCATGAGAGATCAATAGTTTCTATAAAACAAATCCACCACTGTGCTCTAAAAGATATAAGTGAAGTACTGGAGCAAAACTATATAACTCAAAAGATATAAGCGAAGCAGATAGAGTATTCTAACAAATTCCAAATCATGTATGGCTCTCTCAAAAGGTGTATACAGCAAGGATGATTGTGGTAAACTAACAAATAAAGACTCAAATAATACAAGACGCTCCAAGCAAAACAGATATCATGGGGTGAATAAAAATATAGCTCCAAGTAAAGTTACTGATAGAAGTAGACGAAAGAGGGGATGCCTTCCGGGGCATCCCTAAGCTTTGGCTTTTAGGTGTCCTTAGATTGTCTTGGGGGTTCCATGGGCATCCCCAAGCTTAGGCTCTTGCAAATCCTTGTTCCATAATCCATCAAATCTTTACCCAAACCTTGAAAACTTCACAACACAAAACTCAAAGTAGAAAATATCGTGAGCTCCGTTAGCGAAAGAAAACAAAAGACCACTTCAAGGTACTGTAATGAACTAATTATTTATTTATATTGGTGTTAAACCTACTGTATTCCAACTTCTCTATGGTTTATAAACTATTTTACTAGCCATAGATTCATCAAAATAAGCAAACAGCACACGAAAAACAGAATCTGTCAAAAACAGAACAGTCTGTACTAATGTGTAGCTAGCACAAGATATCTAACCCCAAAAATTCTAAAATAAATTTCTGGACGTGAGGAATTTATCTATTACTAATATGCAAAAAGAATTAACTAAATAGCACTTTCCAAATAAAAATGGTAGCAGTTCTCGTGAGCGCTAAAGTTTCTGTTTTTTACAGCAAGATATCAAGACTTTCCCCAAGTCTTCCCAACGGTTCTACTTGGCACAAACACTTATTAAACACAAAAACACAAACAAAACAGAGGCTAGGTCAATTATTTATTACTAAACAGGAGCAAAAATCAAGGAATAAAAATAAAATTGGGTTGCCTCCCAACAAGCGCTATCGTTTAACGCCCCTAGCTAGGCATAAAAAGCAAGAATAGATCTAGGTATTGCCATCTTTTGTTGGTAATTATTCAATGAGGCATCTACCATCCTTAGAAATTTCTTTCTTTTTAGTTATTATCAAACTTTTAGGCATAAGATTGAAAAATTCATTTGTAACAAATGGTTCCTTAATGATAGCAACAAGATTGGGATGAATACTTATAGATTTGAGATCTGCAGTTTCCTTACTAGAGGATTCACCCTTATTTTTTGGAATATACATAAGCTTGGCAATTTTAGTAGGAGGACTTGGAGTATTCTTTACGGAAGAAAAAACGGTTCCCAAGTTGGTAATGATACCTTCAAGTTTATTGATCCTAGTGGAATCATGATTTATTTTCTCATTAACCATGGGTTCGTTCTCTTTAATATTTTTCAAAGTGACTCCTACTTTAGATCCATATTGAGAGATTTGGTTGTGGATCTTTTTATCCAAATTTTCAATTAACTCTATGGTAGCAACCTTATTTTCAATAATTTCGAGCCTTTGCATTACATGTTCCAAAGTTAATACAGTTCCATTAACCAAAAGAGGTGGTGAGCCAAATAAATCTATCATAGCATTATAAGAATCAAAAGTGTGGCTACCCAAGAAATTCCCTCCGGTAATGGTATCAAGGACAAATCTGTACCAAGGAGCAACACCTACATAAAAATTGCAAAGAAGAACGGAAGTAGATTGCTTCCTGGTAGATCTATTTTGAGCATTGCAAATTCTATACCAAGCGTCTTTTAGATTTTCTCCCTCCCTTTGCTTAAAATTTAGAACTTCATTCTTGGGAGACAACGGAGAAGATAGAGGACTCGCCATAACGACAAGTAAACGGAAAAGAGGCAAATAGAGAAAGAGAGGGAGGATAGAGAGAGAGAGGGCGAATAAAACGGCAAGGGTGAAGTGGGGGAGAGGAAAACGAGAGGCAAATGGCAAATAATGTAATGCGGGAGATAAGGATTGTGATGGGTACTTGGTATGTTGACTCAACGGTGCCAGAAATTGCTTGTTGTCTGGAGTCAAATCTTGACTTGCGCGAACCTCCCCGGCAATGGCGCCAGAAATTCTTCTTGCTACCTCTTGAGCACTGCGTTGGATTTCCCCGAAGAGGAAAGGATGATGCAGCAAAGTAGCGTAAGTATTTCCCTCAGTTTTTGAGAACCAAGGTATCAATCCAGTAGGAGGTTGCGCGCGCATCCCCTAGTACCTGCACAAAGCAAATAACTCCTCGCAACCAACGTGATAAGGGGTTGTCAATCCCTTCACGGTCACTTATGAGAGTGAGATCTGATAGATATGATAAGATAATATTTTTGGTATTTTTATGATAAAGATGCAAAGTAAAATAAAAGCAAAGGAAATAACTAAGTATTGGAAGATTAATATGATGAAGATAGACCCGGGGGCCATAGATTTCACTAGTGGCTTCTCTCAAGAGCATAAGTATTTTACGGTGGGTGAACGAATTACTGTTGAGCAATTGACAGAATTGAGCATAGTTATGAGAATATCAAGGTATGATCATGTATATAGGCATCACGTCCGAGACAAGTAGACCGACTCCTGCCTGCATCTACTACTATTACTCCACTCATCAACCGCTATCCAGCATGCATCTAGAGTATTAAGTTTATGAAAATAGAGTAACGCCTTAAGCAAGATGACATGATGTAGAGGGATAAATTCATGCAATATGATAAAAAAACCATCTTGTTATCCTCGATGGCAACAATACAATACGTGCCTTGCTGCCCCTACTGTCACTGGGAAAGGACACCGCAAGATTGAACCCAAAGCTAAGCACTTCTCCCATTGCAAAAAAGATCAATCTAGTAGGCCAAACCAAACTGATAATTCGAAGAGACTTGCAAAGATAACCAATCATACATAAAAGAATTCAGAGAAGATTCAAATATTGTTCTTAGATAGACTTGATCATAAACCCACAATTCATCGGTCTCAACAAACACACCGCAAAAAGAAGATTACATCGAATAGATCTCCACAAGAGAGGGGGAGAACTTTGTATTGAGATCCAAAAAGAGAGAAGAAGCCATCTAGCTAATAACTATGGACCCGAAGGTCTGAGGTAACTACTCACACTTCATCGGAGAGGCTATGGTGTTGATGTAGAAGCCCTCCGTGATGGATACCCCCTCCGGCGGAGCTCCGGAACAGGCCCCAAGATGGGATCTCGTGGATACAGAAAGTTGCGGCGGTGGAATTGGGTTTTTGGCTCCGTATCTGGTCGTTTGGGGTACGTAGGTATATATAGGAGGAAGGAGTACGTCGGTGGAGAAATAGGGGGGCCACGAGGGTGGAGGGCGCGCCTGGGGGGGGGGGGGTAGGCGCGCCCCTACCTCATAGCCTCCTCCTTTGTTTCTTGATGTGGGGTCCAAGTCTCCTGGATCATATTCGGTGAGAAAATCACGTTCCCGAAGTTTTCATTCCGTTTGGACTCCGTTTGATATTCCTTTTCTTCGAAACCCTAAAATAGGCAAAAACAGCAATTCTGGGCTGGGCCTCCGGTTAATAGGTTAGTCCCAAAAATAATATAAAAGTGGATAATAAAGCCCAATAATGTCCAAAGCAGTAGATAATATAGCATGGAGCAATCAAAAAGTATAGATACGTTGGAGATGTCACTTAGCAGTAGTGGTGGTTACCAACCAGTGCTACTACTAAGGGAACCATATCCACACCCCGCGTCCTCACTCTCCCCTCACACTATCACTCGCTCTCTCTTCGCCACGCGTCGTCGCCCACCGTCACCCGCCATCACCTACCGTCGCCCCCAAGGTATCTGCCTCCCTCCCTCCTCCTCTCGTCGCCCTCCTCTCTCCTCCCTCCTCCCGTCGGCGCCCGATGCTCTCCTCCTACCTCCTCTGACCACCCTGCTCCCTCCTCCTCTAGCCGTCACCCCACCTCCATCTGCCGCCCCTCCTCCATCCTCATCCTCCCTCCTTCCTCCCCCTCTGCCGCTATCTCGGCCTCCTCCCTCTCTCCTCCCTCCCTCCCTCCTCCCTTCCTCCCTCCCCCATCTATGTTATTTTGAATAAAATAGAACATATAAGTTATATGAACAGAATGTAGGTATTTTGAATAGAATAAAATAGAAAATATAGCTAGAATGGAGGTTTTATGAATAGAATAGATAGGTAGAATTTTGTTGTAGAATGTAGGTAGGTACGTAGAATGGTCTTTTGAATAGGATAGAAAACTAGTGAATAGGTTTTTTTGAATATAAAAAAGTTTTAGTAACAGAAAAGTTTAGTAATATAAATTTAGGTATAGAAAATTTTCAATTATAGAAATGTATTGGAATGCTATATGAGAAATTTTTAGGTATCAAATTTAGTAATAAAAATTTTTAGTGAGAAAATTTAGGTATAGAATTTTTTTTGTAATTTTGTTTTTCAATATAGAAATGTATTGGAAAATTTAATTATTTTTATGTCATTATCCCTTTGTCATCAAAGAATGCTATATGAGATTTGATGATCTAAAATTTTCACTTGGTGGAATATGCAGCCTTTGTAGAGTCATGTCTCCTTAGAGTGATCGTCATCCGAGCTACCTCTACTTCTACACCCGAGTCGGTGAGCTAAAAGTCCACCTCCTCCTTCTCTACTCCTGGGTGTTGAATAGAGTAGAACTAGGGTATTTACTTATGCTTCTTAACCAAATGAAATGTTCGGGTTATAAGATATATTGAAATGTTTTTGTCAATATTGAACCATTGAAATGCAATGCGCACCTGTTTGAATGCTCATGTGCGAATGCTTATGATAACTGATTTGGATAGAATTTCAAGTTTAAGCATCGTTGTCTGTGTATGGACATCTTTGTATCGCAGGGAAAATCCGAGTGGCCTATGTTTTGCCGGAGTATTGATTTATTTCCGTTCTGGCAAATTTCAGGCGCTCGATATGTCCTATTTTAGAAAAGGTCATGCCGGATTTTTCGTGAATTTTAGCATGACTTGTGCTAATGTATGTAGGAAATATCGAGTGCCCCGAATTTGCTAGAAAGAGAATTAAACGACATTTCGAGTTGACTTTAAGTCTGTCGGGGCTCCATACATGACAGTCAAAAAAGCAGTGAGGGAGAGTCTCCACCATATATGAGAGAAGAAGAATGCCGACAGTTGTCGTGGGGGTCGCTTCTCCTTCTTCTCCTTGTGCTAGACCTTTGTTATGCACTAGGGGAAGGAGGAGTAGCGACCATCATTGACGGGCGAAAAATCAGTGAGGGAGTGTCCACCATATATGAGAGAGGAAGAAGAATCCCGACTGTTGTCGTGAGGGGAGCTTATTTTTCATTTGAAGGTGCTAGACATTTTGGTATAATGCACTTTCAAACGAAAGTAGGAGCTTCCATCACCGACGGGCGAATATATCAGAGAGGGGTGCTCACCATATACACCACGTGAGCTGAGAGTTTTCAAGAAAAGACTCGACAGACCGATAGTCAACCCGTGATGAATAATAATGATCTAATTTAGTTTTTATAGTACATATATTGAATTTTAGAAGTTTACTCTTGAATTGTGAACATAGGAAATGTCTGACGACGACGATAGGCTCCTGGAGTGCGACTGGTGCGGCGATGACCGGGGTCTGTGCGACATGCCTCAACTGGTAGAAGGTCGACGCTTCAGTATTAAGCTCCAGGAGACCTTCGATGTTGAAATGATACGCAACGACGACAAGTGTTTTTTCATAATTAAGCACGACTTCTGCTTCTTCAACGTGTAACTTTCATATTTTACAATTCGACTAACTTATCCCATGCCATGCAAGACGCTATGTCTTGGGGAGGCTGGATTTTTAATATCATGATAGTATGGAAAGAAAGATAGTTCACCTAAGAACCCATCATGGATATGATTTTGCTGTAAATCTATACAATTCTGAGAGCGTATCCCATTTTGGTTGCCCGAATTAGGAAGCACTTTGCAAGGCGTATGATTTTCATGAGGGTATGCTTGTCACCTTGGATCTTGGTGATTCTGACATCGACGAAGAGAATATGGACATTTGGGTCCTTGTTGATACGCTTCTAATTCTACCGCTATGTGAGTTTCTCAAACATATTTACTAAGTAATTTATATTGTTTATTTCAAAATAGTTGACAATATATTTCCAATGATAGCATATTTTCACTTTTCAAAAAATGTAAGGAAGATGGTAGACAGAACCTACTACACCGATGGCGCGGAATTAACTTATCAGGAGAAAGATCATCTTATCTCATTTATTATTGATGTTGAGAATTATAATATCAATTATCAAATTCCAGCACATTATGGTCAATACGTGTCACTAGTGCACGTGCTGACCTACGGTAACATCCATTGAGATGGCATGGTAAGATTTTTTTTGCTATTACGATATCTGTGCATCTTTTGCATATATTCTTATAAACCTAAACTACAATGCTAACTATGATGTTATTATTATGTTTTTCAACAGAAAATCCCGAAGGATTGTGTGCCTGATCTGATGTTTCTGAAAGGTCGGCTTGATGTTATTAGCTTATGTCCATATCTTCCTAGGCTTAACAACTGTTCATACCAGATTTCTAAAACCGATCAAAACATGACAATCAAAGGATTGTGTGCCTGATCTGATGTTTCTGAAAGGTCAGCTTGATGTTATTAGCTTATGTCCATATCTTCCTAGGCTTAACAACTGTTCATACCAGATTTCTAAAACCGATCAAAACATGACAATCAAAGAATGAAAAAAATGTATGAACAATCATAGGGAGCTACTTGGAAGCAACATTGTGCGAAGCGCAATAATTGGAGACAGGATAGTCTCCATTCTCCATAATGGAGAGTCAGGGCCTATCTTGTTTTATGCTATTTTACCTTAGAGATGGTAGTAGGTCCTATGAGAGAGGAGTATGTCGTAGGTACAATGTGTTATCATGTGCTACAATATGTTAGAGTTGATAAGGAGGAGGAGGAGGGGTTGTGATTATGACTAGTGACCAACTTGTTATATGAAGTATCGTGGACGAAAATGATGACCAAGTTATTATGATGATGCATGATGCTAAGTCGTTATATGAGCATGATGAGTTATTATATATATCAGTGGGTGAAATGAACGTGGATTAGATTCAAGTGGAGGCAACATGTGGTGCACATCGAAAGTACTACTAATCCACGTTCATATATATGACAACACTGTTATGATCATGGTACTAGAATAGCTATTCTAATCACGATCAGTCTCCACTACTATTAAACAATCGAACAAGAATTTTCTTACGTGTACCGCGGAATTAGTCTCACAACACCGCACGAACCAATCTATACCACATGATTAGGTTCATAAGTCTAAATCTATCGGTCATCATTGATAAAAAAATTATGATGTGCACGTAGCAATTTCGGATGACTGACCGTACTCCACCAGAGAGGTTGCGCCCGTTGCGATCCCGCGTCTCCTACAATCACAAAAGGCAATGATCCTGATGCTAAAATTACGCAAGTGATTTCCTTCTATGCATCACTAGTCGAATGCCCGTGCGTTGCCACGGGAGATATCAAAAAATAATGATGTAACCAATCAAATCATTGCACTATTCAATGTTTGATGTGCTTACTTTGGGTATAAGATAATCTGATCGGTTTGGTTATAGCAAATACATTATTTATTTAGGCGTATCATAGAAGTTCTATGATCGCTAAGTTTTATGAATAAGTTTTTTATGATGACTTTCAAAGACTAAAATTGAATCAGAAACTTAAGTGTCAACTCTATTACTTTTACAATTCATTTCCTTGTCCGCGTCACACCATTTTAATTGCGTCGCAGACAAAAGATTTATTGAAGCAATCTGTTACCTGGTGTAATTGGCAGTGAAGATCATTAGGATTCCATGTACAGTCTAGGTACATCGGCCAACACCATAAAGATTAGAGGCACGTGCATGCCACAGGAAAGAAAAGTTAATGACTAAATTTGGCACTTTATTTGAAACAAAATATTTAGATATTAAATGGCGCCAATAAATAGTACTCCCTCCTTTCTAATACTACTTATCTGATTTTCATCTCACAACTTTAATAATTATTATCACTTATTGTATGTCTACAAAATTAGTATAAACATATATGAAATAAAATTGTTTTGCATGAAAAATAAGACAATACAATTTATAAATGTCCAATGCATGTACTTTTGTATATAGAAATGACCAAAGTCGCACAAGCAAAGTCAGGGACATTATATTTCATGGAGGGAGTACCTAAAGCAAAAGTCTGCTTCATGTTTTGCTTAAAGGTATATGTCATCCCCTTGAAACATGAATAATGACTTTTGACCAACAGAACCATATACCAAATCTTTCATATGCTTGGTTACAATTTACAAAATATAACAATAACACACCTTCCTTTAAAAAAACAATGGCACACCAAGATAGATGGTTTCTCCTTTACAATAGCAAATATAAGTAGAAGGTAAAGAAGCCTTATATTACAGCGTCATGAATACTTACGCCAGTGTGAAGCTGTCCATCTAATGGCTACACAACTCTTTGATCTGGTTCACTAAATTGGGAAATCAAGAAGTTGAATTTTCTTTTCAGTTGATCCCAAAATATTTGCACAAATCCATCAGTTAATTAGTGAAACCTGACCCTGATCATCATACCTTGAAGGCTAGGAGTAATTAAAGGGAAGTACTTAAGGAATGTTAAAATCCTAATATGAAAGCTTAAGAGCGTAGCAACATATCTACAATAAGTAGCATTGATGGTCCAATATGAAAGCTCAGTAGCATATCTTATCTGTTTTGTTGCACTTGTGAAAGATTAGAAAACCGTATTTAAATTATAATGATAAACTCATGTATAACTACATTATGAATGTTGGCACTTATGTAAGAGTACTAAGAGTCAAACTCATTCAATATGTTTGAAAAAAATGGAATGAGAAATTTGAAACGTGAGATCATAGATGATGAATCCGCAACAAGTCCCCTCTCCATTTTTACGAAGCTCAACAATATGGAACGGGGCAACCTCAAAATCTGCAAAAGATTGCTAAACAAATATTAGAATCATTAGTGTAAACGAACATATAAAATGTGTGATAATGTAGCTAGCTGTTTTATCTCTAGGAAATAAAGACTTTTGATGGCATGAGCATATACATACAGAATGTAATATGCATATATCAAGCAAAGAAAGTACGTACTATGATCTTATATTAATATTCCATGATGATATTTTATCATTATCATTAATAAAATAGCCTGTAGAAAAGTATTCTTTCTCTTGGTCAGACCATGCTATACCCATCAGTACTTCCATTGTTAGTGAATAAGCACTAATCATAACATGAAAGTGTAGGAACAAACTTGTTTTGTTGACCAGAAATAAATTACCTTGTTCTTCTTGCTCACCAAAATCTTCCCCTAGATTTTTCATCTTTATCTGCACAAGTCATTCTTAGAGCTACGGGATGCATGAGGAAACCGTAGTCAGAGCTAGAGGATACAAAGAGGAAAACTACATGAACACAACGTGTCCTGGGTCCTCTCCTGCCACCCTGGCTACTGCTGCCCTACACTCGTGCGCACGCCGCTCCGCAGATGTCCCAAGCATCGACCACGTGCCCCAGCCGCGCCCTCCGCTAGCCCCACGAGCAGCTGGCAGCCGTCACCGTCGCCCTCGGCTGCGATTCTGCGAAGCCGAGACGAGCGGTCTTGCCCTGGCCATCATCTTTTGGGACTCTGATTTTTTGTACGCACAGGCACAGAGGATGTTCCAGATATATGGGTTGATACTTCTGTTGTGCTTTTGCCTATCATTATTACTCTTACACACACATAGCCACATGTGCTTTCAATCTTATGGACACCAACTTGTGTTCTAATTTGACCATGTAGGTGTCCAAACGTGAATAATAATGCAAAAGAAAAATAGGTTGAGGAACAGAGGATTGCGTGCCTGCAGCTTGAAGAGCGACTTGGGGGCGTCCTGGCAGTCGGGGCAAGTGGGGCTAGATCAATGAGTATATCCGCATCGTTGTAGCAGGATGCTAAGAACATCATCCCTCCTGTTCATTCCGATCCCTATCGGCCAAATTGAAGAAGATCGATCCAAACGACGACGATTGGGACGTCATACCAGATGAGGGTTGATCACCAGGCAGAGACGGATCATGATCGAGATGCTCTGATTCATCTCCTCATTAATCTGTGTGATGTGTGTTCCAGAGAGAGAGAGATTACCACAATGCAACATGGATAGACATAGAAGAATTAGACCATCGTTTTGCTCTCTTTCTCAGGCCACGGCTACTCCGTTGTTCCCTGGCCACTCATGCTCTCTAGAGACATGGGAAGCGGCTGGCGCTGTGTGAGGGCGACGGAGGGTGCCGGTGGATCGTGTATTGGCGGTTGACTCTGCCCTGTCGGGGCTCGCAAACTCCATTGGCCACATCGACTGACCCCGTTTGCAAGGCGGAAGAGCAAAGGTGACCGCCCGAAGGAAGGAGGAAACAGGGGTGTGGTGTGGGCGTGTGACTGCAGATGGAGAAGGGGAACCAGCGGCGGAGCAGACGGAGGCTGTTCGTGAGAGGAAGTGAAAGAGGAGGGTCGTGGGGGTGTTGAGCGGGCGCCTTAGGGATCGTGGGAGCGTTTTCTTTTTCTTTTTCTTTTTATCTTACCTGAAAAGTGGGAATCATAGGGGGTGGGAGGCTGGTTGGTTGTGAACGTGGATTCTTTCCTAACGATCTTTTAGATGCGGGATCTCTCGAGGGAGGAGCGAAGGAGGAGGAATCGAAGGAGGTCGAACCATCACGACGTTCGATCCCCTTTAATAGTAGAGATGTCCTGCCTCCTGCCGCTTCTAAACTCAAACACACGCACACGAAGCCTCATCGCGGATCATCTAAAAAATTACAGGCGCTACAATCAGACGCCCCCGCTGCCGTCCTTGGGAACGGCTCGCCGCCCGGCGGTCCTCCACTCGACCACTGCCTTACGCACACCGGCTTCTCTTTACGCGTTGAGTCCGCAACTACCGGGTCGTGCGGGAGAGTGCGGATCACGTGGCTTGAGGCGGTCGGGGATGCGGGGATCCAGGTGTCGGCGGCGGATCTCGCCGGATCCGTTGAAGGCGACGGCGGTGATGGCTTGCGGCGAAGCGAGGCGACACAGAGTAGCCCGGGGAGGACGCGGCGCTTCTGTCGGTGCTGGGAAGATGCGGAGGCGACCGGATCTGGGGCGGCAGCGGCGGTTGCGGTTGCGGTTGCAGAAGACTTCGGTGGCAGTTCTTCTCCGGCATTTCCGACACCAACAAGGCCGCCGGGAGGTCCCGGCTCGCCAACCAGCAACTGGACGGCAAAGCCTGGTGACGCGTGGGCGGAACCTCTTCCCACTGCTCCCGCGGGCGTTCAAGGGCATCAAGCAGATGGAGTTCATCAAGACCTGTATTCTTTTGCCCCCTTTTGTGAAAGGTAAAGAATGTTGCTGGAGACTATACAACATATGTGCTATACAACCAACCTCCCCAGCCGTGTACCAAGACTTCATCAAGACCACGACCGAGATTTGAAGAAACAGGTATGTATGTTCTGAATAAGTTGTCTCTGTCAGATGTTGGTATGGTTGCCTTGTTGATCACATTAATACAATTCCCGAATGTAGTGCTGACCTTGATGAAAAAAGGAACATCTGCCCTGAAAACTGCATAGAGGCGGCACTGAAACTATCCCAGGGCTGGGCTACAGTTAAACAGAGCTTCTTGAACTTTACTGAAGGTCGTAGCCCCGTCGAAGGCAATGTCAATGTAGATGCTGATGTCAAAGCCCTTGTTGTCAACCCCTTGCTACAAAAGCTAACGGATTTTCTTTCCAGACTGAAGGTACCGACAAACTTCTCATGGTTGCTCCTTGTGTTTGCCTGTGGTTGCTAACTTGATATTCAATTACCTCATGACTGCAGGCATACCCTTACATGAGCGACAATGATTATTCTGCTTTTTTGCAAACCACGCAAGATTTTTGCAGCGACAGGACCATGACCCCTCAAGAAATTTACAAAAACGTGCCTATTAGTTCTTCTGAAACTGTGTGCTAAGTAATTTTGCAGTGATTTCTCTGAAGAAGATTTGAAATAATGGGGTGTTTGATTCATAATTCCTTCTTCGTAAGTGAAGAGATGTATAAGTAACAGTCAAGTTGTTGGAATAGTTTGTGGATAATTATCTCCCTACAGACCTAAAGGTACATTTTCTCAACAAGAAAACAACATTCAGTTTATTAACTCATGTGTGACGTGATGGTCTCCTTGGTTCCCATTTGTAGGCCTTTCTAAGGGTTAAAGCATATGATAATCACAACTTGGATGGTATCCATATGAAAGAAGGTGCGCATAAGTTTTCTACCCTCCTGCCTTGAATACAAACAGTTCCCAGGTTCTTTGTTTCAGCATTCACCTATGGTAACCAGATGCAAGTATCCATCCTTTTTCTATGAATTACTCCCAAAAATGAAATTTGCAGTCCACAACTTGAGCTATTATTTGTTTATTTTTTTACTGCTTGCTTCCTAGCTATTGATCAGTACATGAATATCGTCATGCTATCATTCAGCAGCCGGATCAGTAAGTTCATATATGTACTATTTTCTGATCAAGTAACTTCATATATGTACTCATCTCTGATAGGTAACATCATTATGCCGCCGCTTGAAGATAAACAAGCATTTACTCTTTATTCAGTTAATAAACTATTGTTTGTTTATTTTTTCTTGCGCAAAGCTCTACACAGGAGGTGCATTAAAAAACTATATGGTGATGATCCTGAGCATGATGATCTGTTGGTGAGTCAGAATAATTCTTACAGATCGAAGTTAGCACCTATCGATGTGGGTTTAAAAAATATGAAATTATGAGAATAGACAAAAACGCTCATCGTTAAAATTATTTGTGTATTTTTAAGTAGAGTTGTCGAATGTGGTGGTATCCATATGACTGGTGTCGTGGATATAAATTGTCTTCTTAGGATGAGTTAGGTTGTCGAATTTCATACCAGGCTTGAGCTTGATAATGATATTTACTTTTAATGGGCTTTGTAATGTGCTTTCATTGAATTATGTCAGTAGAGATGCACAATGTGGGTACCTCAACTCGCTGTTATTGGGGTAGTAGAATGAGTCCTCCGAGTTGCTAAATGTTTTTTTATATATAAGTACTGCATGCCTGATTATTCTTATTGTGATAGGACTAGGGTTCCTACCAGGCCTCCGGCATAGATTGTATGGGCAAGGAGGAGGGGGGCGAGGGCTGGAGCCGGCGCGCCGGCGGACAGGCGCCGTCGCGGCTAGGGTTAGAGGCGGCGGCGGCTAGGGTTCCAGCTCCTCAGGGAGCCGGGCAACAGAAGATTATAATATCTTTATTGCTTCATCTCAACGGTGTCTTACAACTAGTATTTATAACTTTAGCCTAAGATAACTTGCCTAAGATAACTTGTGGGCCAAGCCCCTAATACTAATGCTCAGTGGGCCTCTTCCTAGTATAGACCAAGCTGGTCATAACATCTCTCCCCGCCTACGCAAACAGCTCGTCCTCGAGCTGAAAGTCTGGATAGTGTTGGCGAAAATCCTCACGCTGCTCCCAAGTAGCCTCCTCCTCCGGAAAGCCCGCCCACTGAACGAGGACGAACCAGACGCCACGACGGAGCTGTGCCTGCAACACCTTGGCCGGCTCTGGAAGAATGCGACCATCGGCGGTTGGCGGAAGCGCTGGAGAAGCCGCCGGTGGCTCGCCACGAAAAGGCTTGAGCAGCCCCACATGGAAGACGTCGTGGATGCGAGCGCGTGCTGGAAGCTGAAGACGATAGGCCACCTTCCCAATGCGCTCCAAGATAGGGAAGGGCCCGGCGTAGCGAGGCCCGAGCTTGCGCTTGGCGCGAGGGTCAAGCGACTGCGTAGAGCGGTGGAGAAGACGCAGCCAGACCCAGTCACCCACCGCGAACTCCGCCTCGCGGTGATGATCATCGTAGTAATGCTTGGCCAGCTGCTGGGCCTGAAGGAGACGCTGACGGACCTCAGCAAGCATCTCGTCGTGGGTGCGGATAAGGTCACCCGCAACCGCTGTCCGAGTCGTCTCCGGGTCCACCGGTAGTATAGGCGGGGGTGGTTGACCATAGACCACCTCAAACGGCGTAGCGCGCAGGGCGGAGTGATAGGAGGTGTTGTAGCAGTACTCCACCTAAGAGAGCCAGTCCACCCAAGCGCGAGGCCGATCACCTGTCACACAACGCAAATACATGGCAATGACCTTGTTAACCACCTCGGACTGATCGTCTGTCTGAGGATGGAACGCCGTACTCAGGCGGAGCTGGACACCCGCCATCCTGAAGAGGTCGCGCCAGACATGGCCCGTGAACACTGGGTCCCGATCACTGACGATCGAAGCAGGGAACCCGTGTAGACGGACAATGCCGTCGAAGAAGGCCCGGGCCACGGACGCCGCCGTGTACGGATGGCCGAGCGCGATGAAGTGGGCGTACTTGGAGAAGCGGTCGACCACCGTGAGGATGACCGACTTGCCGCCCACCTTGGGGAGGCCCTCGATGAAGTCCATGGAGATATCCGCCCAGACCTGAGACGGCACCTTCAAGGGCTTAAGTAACCCAGCCGGCCGTAGGGTCTCCGTCTTGTTGCGCTGGCATGTCTGACAAGACCGAACCCAGTCGCGAACCAGGGCACGATCGCCAGGGATGTAGAAGTTGGCGCGAAGACGATGGAGGGTTTTCTGCACACCCTCATGACTTGCCGAGTGGGCGAGCTGTAACACCTGGTGACGGAGATCATCATGCGCCGGAACAAAGATCCGGCGCCCATGGAGAAGCAGTCCGTCAGAGAAGCGCCACGGCTCCTCCAGGTCGCCGGTCATGAGCTGTTGCCGAAGAAGGACGGCGTCGTCGGCCGTCGCAGTTGCGCGGCGGATGTCGGCGAAGAGACCGAACGTCGGCCCGGAGCGGATGCACAGGACCGCCCCGGCGGACTCGTCGACGGAGGCGATGTCGGAGTCGCGACGGGACAGCGCGTCGGCCACGGTGTTAAGGCGGCCCGGCCGATACTCGACGGAGAAGTCGAAGTCGAAGAGCTTGCTGATCCACTAGTGTTGTGGCACGGTCGACAGCCGTTGGTCCAGCAAGAACTTCAGGTTGTAGTGGTCCGTGCGAATGTGGAAGGACCGTCCCCACAAGTACGACCGCCAATGACGAACGGCCTGCACAAGGCCAATGAGCTCCCGCTCGTATGCCGCCAGCTTGAGATGGCGAGGAGCGAAAGGCCGGCTGAAGAAGGCGAGGGGTCCATCGCCCTGATGAAGCACGGCGCCGAAACCAGCGCCCGAGGCGTCACATTCCACCATGAATGGGCGGTCGAAGTCGGGCATCTGGAGGACGGGGCCCGTCGTGAGGGCCCCCTTGAGGGCCTCGAACGCCGTCGTCGCCGCGTCGTCCCAAGTGAAAGCGTCGGGGCGAAGCAACCGCGTGAGGGGCGCCGCGATGAGCCCGAACTCTCGGATACATTTCCGGTAGTAGCCGGCGAGGCCGAGGAACCCGCAGAGAGCCCGCGGCGAGCGAGGTGTCGGCCATGCGGAGACGGCCGCCACCTTGTCGGCGTCCATAGCCACCTCGTCGGCAGAGATGACATGGCCGAGGTAGGCGACGGTAGGTGTCCCGAACGAGCACTTCGAGCGCTTAAGGTGGAGGTGGTGCGCCCGAAGCTCGTTGAAGACGATGGCGACGTGCTGGAGGTGCTCAGCCCAGGTGGCGCTGTAGATAAGAATGTCATCAAAGAAAACAAGCACAAACCGCCGTAAGTAGGGCCGGAGGACGTCGTTCATCAGGGCCTGGAAAGTCGTTGGGGCGTTGGCGAGGCCGAAGGGCATCACCAAGAACTCGAAGTGGCCATGGTGGGTGCGAAACGCCGTCTTGGCGATGTCGTCTGGATGCATACGCACCTGATGATAGCCTAACCGGAGATCGAGCTTGGTGAAGAAGCGCGCCCCATGGAGCTCATCCAAGAGCTCGTCGACCACCGGTATAGGGAACTTGTCCTTGAGCGTGAGCGCGTTCAGGGCGCGGTAGTCGATGCAGAAACGCCAAGTACCGTCTGACTTGCGGACGAGCAGCACCGGGGCGGTGAAGGGTGACGTGGAGATCCGGATGATGCCCGCGGCGAGCATCAGGGCACACTGGCGCTCCAACTCATCCTTCTGCAGCTGAGGGTAGCGGTAGGGCCGAACCGCCATAGGAGGGGTACCCGGCATGAGGTGGATATGATGGTCGTACACCCGGGCGGGCGGAAGACCCCGTGGCTCGTCGAAGAGGTCGTTGTGTTGCTGCAGAAGGGAATCCAGCAGGGGTTGCTCGGCCTCCGAGGACGCAGCGACCAGCTGGAGATGGGGCATGGCCGGCGCAGCGCCCCCAAGGCCGTCCCACCAGACGCGGCGGCCCAGCCGCCAGAACGTCATCATGAGCGCGTCGAAGTCCCATAAGATGGAACCGAGGGTCCGTAGAAAGTCCACCCCGAGGATGAAGTCGAAGCAGCCGAGGTCGATCCCTGCACATGTAATGGAGAAGTGTTCGCCACCAATGGAGATGGGAACATCACGGACGAGCCCATGACACCGGAGGCGATCGCCGTTCGCCACCGTGATCCGCAGGTGCTCCCCGTCCGTCGTCGGAAGGGCTAGCCGACGCATGGTCGCCTCGGGCAAGAAGTTATGGGTGGAGCCAGTATCCAGCAGGGCCACCAGCCGCTCGCCATGGATCGTCACCGGCAGCAGCATGGTCCGCTCGCCACGGATGCCGGCGAGGGTATGGAGGGAGACGACGCACGCCGTCGCCGTGGGATCCGCGGGCGCGTCCGCGGCCGCCTTCGATGATGGTGTCGCGTCGGTCGAGTCGTCCGCCTCGGTGTAGTCGACCGTCTCCAAGTAAAAGAGGCGGGGGCAGACATGGGTCGGCGTGTAGGGCTCATCGCAGTTGAAGCAGAGTCCCTGACGGCGACGCTCCTGCTGCTCGGCCGGTGACAACCGGTGAAAAGTCCGTGTGGTGGCCGGGGGCGTGGTCGTCGCGGCTGGAGGAGGCCGGCCCGGTGCTGGAGGAGTCGGCGCGGGTCGGCTGGGCTGGCGGCCGCCTCGTCCGGGCTGTTGCTGCAGTGCCTGGGCCCGCTGCTCGAAAGCTCGGGCGTAGTACATGGCCGTCTGGAGGTCGGGGGATCCCGGAGCTCGACGTCCACGCGAATATGGTCTGGCAGACCGCCCACAAATAACTCGGCGCGCTGAATCCCGGAGACGCTCAGCGCGTGGCACGCCAGGGCCTGGAAGCGGTCGGCGTAGTCCTGAACAGTGGAGGTGAACTGTAAACGGTCGAGGGCCGCCAGGCGGCTCCCGCGGATAGGAGGCCCGAACCGGACAAGTGTGGGATCGAAAGTATGTCTAGAGGGGGGGGTGATTAGACTACTTGACCAAATAAAAGCTTAACCTTTTCCCAATTTTAGTTCTTGGCAGATTTTAGCTATTTTAGGACAAGTCAAGCAATCATCACACAATTCAAGCAAGCATGCAAAGAGTATATTGGCAGCGGAAAGTAAAGCATGCAACTTGCAAGAATATAAAGGGAAGGGTTTGGAGAATTCAAACGCTATTGGAGACACGGATGTTTTTCCCGTGGTTCGGATAGGTGGTGCTATCCTACATCCACGTTAATGGAGACTTCAACCCACGAAGGGTAACGGTTGCGCGAGTCCACACAGGGCTCCACCCAAGGGCAACGGTTGCGCGAGTCCACGAAGGGCTCCACCCACAAAGGGTTCACGAAGAAGCAACCACCCACAAAGGGTCCACGAAGAAGCAACCTTGTCTATCCCACCATGGCCATCGCCCACGAAGGACTTGCCTCGCTAGCGGTAGATCTTCACGAAGTAGGCGATCTCCTTGCCCTTACAAACTCCTTGGTTCAACTCCACAATCTTGTCGGAGGCTCCCAAGTGACACCTAGCCAATCTAGGAGACACCACTCTCCAAGAAGTAACAAATGGTGTGTAGGTAATGAACTCCTTGCTCTTGTGCTTCAAATGATAGTCTCCCCAACACTCAACTCTCTCTCATAGGATTTGGATTTGGTGGAAAGAAGATTTGAGTGGAAAGCAACTTGGGAAGGCTAGAGATCAAGATTCATATGGTAGGAATGGAATGTCTTGGTCTCAACACATGAGTAGGTGGTTCTCTCTCAGAACATATGAGTTGGAATGGTGTGTGTGTTCTGATGGCTCTCTCACTGAATGAGAAAGAGGTGGAGGGGTATATATAGCCTTCACACAAAATCCAACCGTTACATACCAATCTCGGTGGGACCGAATCAGAAAACTCGGTCTGACCGAAATAGTAAACCTAGTGACCGTTAGGAATTTCGGTGGGACTGACATGCAACTCGGTAGGACCGATTCGGTTAGGGTTTGGGCATAACGTAATCTCGGTGAGACCGATTACACAAACTCGGTGAGACCGAATTTGGTAATTAGCTAACCAGAGAGTTCGTCAGGCAAACTCGGTGGGACCGATTTGCTCTTTCGGTGAGACCGAGTGGAACTCGGTGAGACCGAAAAGTTACAAAGGGGAAACACTGAGTTTACATTGCAAACTCGGTGGGACCGATTCACTCTTTCGGTAAGACCGAAAAGTTATGAAAGGGAAACAGAGAGTTTGCAACCCCATCTCGGTGGGACCGAGATCCTTATCGGTAGAACCGAATTGCTAAGGTTTGGCAGTGGCTAATGACAAGTGAAACTCGATGGCGCCGGATAGGAAGAATCGGTAGGACCGAGTTTGGCTTAGAGTTTAGGTCATATGTGGATATGGGGAAGTAGTTGAGGGTTTTGGAGCATATCACTAAGCACATGAAGCAAGAGGCTCATTAAGCAACACCTCATCCCTCCTTAATAGTATTGGCTTTTCCTATGGACTCAATGTGATCTTGGATCACTAAAATATAAAATGAAGAGTCTCGAGCTTTTGAGCTTGAGCCAATCCATTGTTCTTAGCATTTTGAGGGTTCCACTTTCACATCCATGCCATGCCATGCCAATCATTGAGCTTTTCTGAAATAATTATCTTGGAATAGTATTAGCTCAATGAGCTATGTGTTGTTATGAATTACCAAAACCACCTTGGGATAGTTGCACTTTCAATCTCCCCTTTTTGGTAATTGATGACAACATATAGATCAAAGCTTCGACAAATGATAATAAGCATGAAATATATCGTCGCTTTGAGAGGTATGTGATAAGTAAGAGCTCCCCCTAAATTTGTGCATATTTAAAATTTGCTTTGGACTGCAAATGCACAAAGAGTTAGAATCATGGGTTATTCTTCCATGTCACATACATCTTGGTGGAGCGCTCAAAATGATAAGATTGAAATGCATGCACTCATCACCAAGAATAGTGAATGATCACAAACGATAGATAGAATTAATATTTAAGCAAGCATTAAGCAAACATTAAGTGTAGCTTATGATCAAACACATGATCATCGATGTCTCACAAGCATAAGGACGTAGTATCTCACACACAAGCAAACAAGGTTCAAAAAACCACCAAATAAAGCAAGAGAGAAAAGCAACACTCTCTCTCTCAAAGCCTATGATCTATACATCTTCTCCCCCTTTGGCAACAAGTTACCAAAAAGTTCCTAGAAAATGCATAGCACTAGATCGACGCTCAGGCTTGATCTTCAGGTGGTGGTGGAGTCCAGAGCACTCCAAGGACAAAGCCTTCGGTAGACGTGGTTGGAGTCGAGGCTGAAGTGGATGCTGGAGCTGGTGGAATGGAGGCTGTGGCTGGTGCAGACGTTGTAGCTCTGGTGTCAGCAACTGGCAGTGCAGACGACCTCGGACCTCGTGACACCCTCGCAAACGCATGAGTCATGGTCCTGCCTCTCCTCTCATTCATGTCCTCCTGGAGCTGCTCCACTTCAGACTGAACTTCTGTTACCTTGATGTCCAAGTCATAGAACCTCTGTTCCATGATCCTCTCTAAACTCGCCTGGTTCTGAGTCAGGGTGGCTATACTCTGCTCAATCCGCAGGGTGGACGCAATCAAGTAACTGAGCTGCTCTTGTTTGGTTTTCAGGAAGTAATCAGATGCCTCCGCTTGAGTAGGCATCCTGGCAGCTTTCTCCTTCTTCGCCTTCTCCTTCTGAGCTTGTGCATGGGCAGATGATGGTTCATTATCTGTCATCACAACTTCATTGTTCTTGAAATCTGGACGGATGGGCAGGTGTTCCTTATCCAACAAATATACGCCCGTGCCCATCTTGGAGTTGATGAGCTCCTGAATCTGAGGGGCATATCCACAGCTCCTCTTTTGATCTGCCGCAGTCCTTTTGATTGTTTCCACTATAAGGCTCATAATTTTGAATTTTTGAGGCACGTCAAAAACATGAAGCAAATTGATCGCGTGACCTCTGATCATCTTGTGATCTCCAGACTTGGGAAGAAGGGTGTGCCTAAGGATCCAGTTGATCGTAGGCAATCCTGAGAGCAGATAATGCACTGAGCCAAACTTGAACGTGTCAAGTGCTTCATTCGGAATCTCCTTGTACATGTTGGACATGGAGTTGTGGTCCATCTTTTTCTTGCCATAAATGTCCAGGTCATCTGCTTGCTCCTCTGCGGCATTGATCAGCTTCGCCCATTCCTCAACAGTAGAGTGGTACCTCGTACCCTCAGACATCCATGTAATCCTCCCATCTGGATAAAAGTGAGCTGTGGAGTAGAACTGCATGATGAGTTCCTCGTTCCACTTTGTGAGCTTTTGCCCAACAAAGTCCTCTACTCCACACGCCTTAAAGCTGTCCTGAACTCCTGGGTAGTACTCTTCATTATCCTTGATATAGGTCCAGTCGACCCATCTCATGTCACATGCAATTGGCTTCTTGTCAAGTAGCACTGTCTCATAGAAATCCTGTTGCTCCTTTGTATGAAACCTGTAGTCCACTGCAGTCCTTCTCCTAGAAGCATATGGATCTGCTTCTCTCCACTTCCTGAGCCCTGAGTCTCTCCTGAGCTTCATATCCTCAGCCACAGGATGAGCATCGTTATGGTCTGGGATCTTGGGCTTGAGCTTCCGAAGGACACTCTCTTCCTCTTCCTCTGCAACAGTCTCAGGTACTGGGGCCTTGTTCTTCTCAGTGGCTGGGATGCTTCTTGTGTTTTTCTTTGATGCACTCTTAGGCTTAGATGCAGCCTTAGGTGCTTCCTTGGGCTTGGATGCAGCTCCCCCTGACCTTATGGCATCTCCCATAAGTTTGGCTGCCTTGGGCGCTGGTGCAGCTGCCTTTTCTTCCTTCTCCTCTTCTACCATGATGGAGGCCTTCCCAAGCACTCTAGCCACAGTCTTCTTCACTCTCTCTTTCCTTTTCTTGCCCTCAGCTGCAACGGGCTCAATGGGAGCATGCTTCTCAGTTGAGGCTCTAGCCTTTGACATGGGCTGCCTGCCTGCTGGCCTTTTGATTTTCAGGCCTGGCTTTGAGCCTTGAGCTGGCTCAACTCTCTTGGAAGTGGCCTCTTCCTCTGCCACATAGTCCTCATCTTCAAAATCTGAGGTTTTCTTCTTCCTTTGTCTCGTGGCAGCTTTAGGCAGGTTGCTGGGCGTGCTCCTGCTGCCATCATCTGAGGAACTTGAGGGGCTAGTGCCCTCACTCAACTGCACTTGCTGCTCTGACAAGTTTTGGCTGTCACTCTGGTCTGACATGTTGCAAACTGACTGCTGACCCTGTGAATAGATTATAGAGGAGATAGAGTGGATGAGCATCACAAAATGCAGAGATTTTTGCAAAAAGAATGATTCAAAAACTTAGTTTTAGTTTCCCACTGAAATCATTTCGGATCTACCGATTTTCAAACTCGGTGATACCGAAGCAGTTTTGGAATCTAAACTAGTGAACTCGGTAGGACCGAGTCACAGTTCGGTGGCACCGAGACTGCTAGGGTTTTACTGAGTTCAAAAATCGGTCACACCGATAAGTAATTCTCGGTCAGACCGAGTCTCACTTGTGCAATGGCATAAGCCAAATCGGTGGGACCGAGTTTTTCAACTCGGTGGGTCCGAGATGGTTTCGGCGGAAACCTAAACCTAGAATTTTCGAATCAAACCTAATCTATGAGCGTTTTGACTGGATAGAAGTTTATCAAACGTGGCCAGAAACAATGTGATCACAATGTGCTAGGAATCAGATTGAGGAATAGCACAAAGATCAATTCCATACCCTAGTTCGGCGGGGACTTGCTACGGCGGCAACGGCGGGGCAGAAATCCCGTTGACGGCGACGGAGACCAGCGACTGGAGGCTGCTGGCGGCGAGAAGACGATCCGGAGACCTCGGGGGCAGAGCAGGCTATCGCGCGGGCGAAGGGGTTCGGAGAAATTTCTAAATTTTGCCCGTGACTATATATAGCCCGACCCTGTCGGTGTGACCGAGTTGAACAACTCGGTGGCACCGAGATTCATAACTGCGTGCAGTTACTGAAACTCGGTGAGACCGAAAGGTTCAAATCGGTTGCACCGAGATTGAAAACTTAGATCAACTTAATGATCTCGGTAGGACCGAAAGTGGAGTATCGGTCAGACCGAGAATCATAAAGAGGTTTTGGAAGTTTAAGTCTATGACGAATCGGGGACTCCGAGCGCTCCTCACACAGAGTGGTTCGAATCTGACTTGATCAAATTTTGTGATGCAGCATGAATAGAGATTGAGACGAGAAAAACATAGATAGCTAGAGAAGGTTCTTAGGCATTCTTGTCCGTCCACTTGGCAAAAAAAAATAAAGCCGAACAATCAAAGCAACAAGTGGATGTCCTCGAATGAGTAAAATATGCAATCAGCATGCTCACACAATAAGATAGCAAATGAAATATGTGGCAAAGCATGCACAACCAATTCTAGCATCTATCAAGCAATTTGCGATGACTAGGTCATCTATATAGGAGTATATTGACTTAGGAGTCAAGTGAGAACACTTGATCGTAGGTCATACTCATTGTTTAAGCTCAAGTGGGGTTACTACTTTTACATAAAGCATTGTTTTGTTCACATCTTTAGAGTTGCTTTAGCTCAGTCTTAGAGTAAAGCTCCCCCTAGATGTGATATCCCCCCTAAGAGGGATGAACTAACCTTGGGTTTTGTCGATGATGACTTCATGTAGACATTGAAGATGTGGATGCTCAATGTTGATGTAGATCTCTTGGAGCTATCCATTTGAGTGAATTGCACTTTCAATACCTACATGGGTTAGTCCCACAAGGAACAAACAAGGATATCCATAGACATAGAGTGATGCACACAAAAGATGATGAGTCCATGAAAACTTTTAGGTTACCTTGTCCCTTGTCTTACCAACAAGAGGGTTTGTGACTCCTTGAACTAGTGCAAGATGTGGAAGTTGATTGCACTTGTTCTTGCCAAAATGATAAGAGTGAAGTAGTATGTTGGCGGAGTCACCCTCAAGAACTCTCTAGTTCTTCTTCTTTTGGATCCACATCATCTTGATGGGAATCCTTGGAGTTGTAGTCGTACTTGATGAAGTGGAACTTGAAGAAGTCTTGGGAATCCACTTGACTAAGGTCTTAGGAGCTTCTTCAAATGCATCAATTTCCTCTTGAAGCTTGTCCTTGCCTTTTTGCTCGTAGTCTTGTGGTGGAAGATCATCTTGAGCTTGTGTCCCCTTGAAAGAAGTATACTTCTCTTGTTGAGGGACAAACTTTGTCTTGGGGTATTGATCTTCTTCCCATTCAACTCCATTGGCATTGAACTTTCGTTCAAAACCAACACCTTGATTCTTCCGGTGCATTCCTTGCTTGCGCACAATTTCCTCGAATTGCTTACTCCCGGCAAGGCTTTTGTACACTCCTTTCTCTATAATTCCCTTCAATAAGCTATTTTCTTGCTCAAGTGTAACTTGGCTAAGAGAATCATTAGTGGAATCAAGAGAACTACTAGAAGCAACAATATTGAATTTAGCATGATCATTGTTACAACTAGAGGAAGAATCTTTCTTGTTAGACTTGACTTGAGGCATGTAAGTGGATAAGAGTAAACGCTTGGCAATGTAAGAAGAACTTTCTTGCGGAGATCATCATTGATTGCCTTTAAGAACTCATGCTCTTGCTCAAGATTGAGCTTTTCAAAGCGTAGTTTCTCATGAGCTCTTAAAAGTTCTCGATGATCTTCGAAGATAGTGTCATGAGCCAACTTAAGAGTTTTTAGCTCTTTAGTTAGAGCCTCAATCTTCTCCTTATCATTGTCACTCGTTTTATCTTGATTAGCATGATTAATTGGTCTTTCATCATAGTATTCATCACTAGAGTTGTCACCAAGCAAATCATCACCTAACAAGTCATCTTCATCACTATTGAAATCAACATATTCGGGGTGTGTTACCTTAGGACCTTTGGCCATGAAGCATCTCCCAACTCCTTCATTTGGTGAGTCAAATATGTCGTAGGAGTTGGTTGACACAAGTGCTAGACCGGCAACACCTTCATCTTGAGTATCTTCGGAGTCGGAGTGATAACTTCTCTCGGAGTGGCTGTCGGAGTCGGAGCCGGATACCCATTCACCAACATGAGCTTGATGTCTTCGTCTTGTGTAGCTCCTTGATGATTTTTCCTCCCTTTCCGAATCCTTTCTTCTCCGTGAGTATCTTCGTTCATAACGATCATCTCTACTCCTTCTCTCTCTTGGTGGTGATCCTTTGCTTCTTCTTTTTGAAGAATCTTCTCTTCTCTTGTAGGGAGCCGTACACTCATTGGAGTAGTGTCCGGGTCTTCCACAACTGTAACAGTTTCGCTCTCGACTAGAAGATCTTTTGTCATTGTAGGACCTTGACTTGGAGCTTCTATCTTTGCTTCTACTCTTGTAGAACTTGTTGAAGTTCTTCACCATTAAGCTCAATTCTTCATTGAAGTCTTGTTTCTCACTTGATGATGTAGGGGCTTCACATGAGGCTTTATAGGCACCACTTGATTTGTTGTGAAGTTCCTCTTTATCCTTAAGTGACATCTCATGAGCAACAATTCTTCCAATCACCTCCGTTGGCTTGAGATCTTTGTAATTGGGCATCATTTGGATCAATGTGCACACAGTATCATATTTTCCATCCAAGGCTCTTAGGATCTTCTTGATGATGAATTTATCGGTCATCTCTTCACTTCCTAAGCCGGCAATCTCATTTGTGATGAGAGCAAGCCTAGAGTACATTTCAGCGACACCTTCACCATCCTTCATCTTGAACTTGTCAAGTTGGCTTTGAAGCACATCCAACTTGGATTCCTTGACGGAGTCGGTACCTTCGTGCATATCAATCAAAGTGTCCCAAATTTCCTTTGCATTCTCAAGGCGGCTGATTTTGTTGAATTCTTCGGGGCACAATCCGTTGAAGAGAATATCACAAGCTTGAGCATTGTATTGCAACATCTTCAACTCATCCGCGGTAGCTTCACGGTTTGGTTCTCTCCCATCAAAGAAGTCACCTTGCAAACCAACACACACAATAGCCCAAACAGCGGGGTTATGTCCAAGAATATGCATTTTCATTTTATGCTTCCAACTAGCAAAATTAGTACCATCAAAGTAAGGACCTCTACGGTGATAATTTCCCTCGCTAGACGCCATACTCTCCTAGGTTGTGAAACCAAGGCTATGACCACCAAAAGCTATGGAGATCAAGCAAATGGAGACCAAAGCTCTGATACCACTTGTGGGATCGAAAGTATGTCTAGAGGGGGGGTGATTAGACTACTTGACCAAATAAAAGCTTAACCTTTTCCCAATTTTAGTTCTTGGCAGATTTTAGCTATTTTAGGACAAGTCAAGCAATCATCACACAATTCAAGCAAGCATGCAAAGAGTATATTGGCGGCGGAAAGTAAAGCATGCAACTTGCAAGAATATAAAGGGAAGGGTTTGGAGAATTCAAACGCTATTGGAGACACGGATGTTTTTCCCGTGGTTCGGATAGGTGGTGCTATCCTACATCCACGTTGATGGAGACTTCAACCCACGAAGGGTAACGGTTGCGCGAGTCCACATAGGGCTCCACCCAAGGGCAACGGTTGCGCGAGTCCACGAAGGGCTCCACCCACAAAGGGTCCACGAAGAAGCAACCTTGTCTATCCCACCATGGCCATCGCCCACGAAGGACTTGCCTCGCTAGCGGTAGATCTTCACGAAGTAGGCGATCTCCTTGCCCTTACAAACTCCTTGGTTCAACTCCACAATCTTGTCGGAGGCTCCCAAGTGACACCTAGCCAATCTAGGAGACACCACTCTCCAAGAAGTAACAAATGGTGTGTAGGTAATGAACTCCTTGCTCTTGTGCTTCAAATGATAGTCTCCCCAACACTCAACTCTCTCTCATAGGATTTGGATTTGGTGGAAAGAAGATTTGAGTGGAAAGCAACTTGGGAAGGCTAGAGATCAAGATTCATATGGTAGGAATGGAATGTCTTGGTCTCAACACATGAGTAGGTGGTTCTCTCTCAGAACATATGAGTTGGAATGGTGTGTGTGTTCTGATGGCTCTCTCACTGAATGAGAAAGAGGTGGAGGGGTATATATAGCCTTCACACAAAATCCAACCGTTACATACCAATCTCGGTGGGACCGAATCAGAAAACTCGGTCTGACCGAAATAGTAAACCTAGTGACCGTTAGGAATTTCGGTGGGACTGACATGCAACTCGGTAGGACCGATTCGGTTAGGTTTGGGCATAACGTAATCTCGGTGAGACCGAATTTGGTAATTAGCTAACCAGAGAGTTGGTCAAGAAAACTCGGTGGGACCGATTTGCTCTTTCGGTGAGACCGAAAAGTTACAAAGGGGAAACACTGAGTTTACATTGCAAACTCGGTGGGACCGATTCACTCTTTCGGTAAGACCGAAAAGTTACGAAAGGGAAACAGAGAGTTTGCAACCCCATCTCGGTGGGACCGAGATCCTTATCGGTAGAACCGAATTGCTAGGGTTTGGCAGTGGCTAATGACAAGTGAAACTCGGTGGCGCCGGATAGGAAGAATCGGTAGGACCGAGTTTGGCTTAGAGTTTAGGTCATATGTGGATATGGGAAAGTAGTTGAGGGTTTTGGAGCATATCACTAAGCACATGAAGCAAGAGGCTCATTAAGCAACACCTCATCCCTCCTTAATAGTATTGGCTTTTCCTATGGACTCAATGTGATCTTGGATCACTAAAATATAAAATGAAGAGTCTTGAGCTTTTGATCTTGAGCCAATCCATTGTCCTTAGCATTTTGAGGGTTCCACTTTCACATCCGTGCCATGCCATGCCAATCATTGAGCTTTCCTGAAATAATTATCTTGGAATAGTATTAGCTCAATGAGCTATATGTTGTTATGAATTACCAAAACCACCTAGGGATAGTTGCACTTTCAACAAGACAGAGCTCCCGGAAGCTCTCCCATGGTGGCATGCCGCCCTCGTCCTGCTCGAGCGCGTAGTACCAGGTCTGCGCGGCGCCGCGGAGATGATAGGATGCGAGCCAGGTATGATCCGAAGCGAGCGTCCGCTGCCCGCGAAAGAACTGTTCGCACTGGTTGAGCCAGTTGAGAGGGTCCTTTGTGCCCTCGTAGGTGGCGAAGTCCAGTTTGGCGAAGCGAGGGGGTGTCGGACCGCCGTGCCCGGGGATGGCTGCAGTCGGCGACAGCGAGTGTGCCGGGTCGGGGATCTCCGGGGCGTAGGTCGCTGAGCCGGAGGGACGGTCAAACCGGAGGGAGGGCGTCGGGTGCTCCGGCGCCGTGGTATACACCGGGGCCGGCGACGAGCCGGCTGCCCACGCGGGAATTGGCGATGGCGATGGCGGAAACTGCACCTGGTGCAGGGGCCGACCCGTGGGCCTGGGCGCGGGTGGTGATGTAGTCGACGATGACGGCGCCTGGAGGAGCTGCGGCGCCGCAGCCAGCGTCGAAGTAGCCGGCGGGGGCGCCTGGAGAAGCTGCTGGGAGGGGTCCCCCAGCGGTGTGGTGGCGGCCGGCCACGCGGGCCAAGGGTTCCCCGTGGTCGGGTAGTGCTGCAGTAGCAGCGGCAGTGGGGGCGGCCCTCCGTAGGGCGACTGGAAGGCCGGGGCGGCCCACGGAAGCGGCGGCGGCCCGTAGGCGGTGGTGGCGGCGCTCGGCGGCGGGGGCTGGTTCCCGGCGAGGTAGAGGCTGATGCCTTTGACCGCCTGGACGAGCTCCCGAAGGGTGCTCGAGACCTCCTCGGGCGAGAGGATGGGAGGCGGCTCTGCCGCGGTGGCGGTCGGCGTTGTCGGGGTGGCCGTCCCGGATGTGAGCGCCGGCATGGACGCGGACGGGGCTGGCGGCAGCGTAGGTGAGGCGGTGGTGTTTGGCAGCGGCGACGGTGATGGAGGAAGCGACATGATCGAGCTGGTGTCTCTTGATACCAAATTAGTAGGACTAGGGTTCCTACCAGGCCTCCGGCGCAGATTGTATGGGCAAGGAGAAGGGGGACGAGGGCTGGAGCAGGCGCGCCGGCGGACAGGCGCCGTCGCGGCTAGGGTTAGAGGCGACGGCGGCTAGGGTACCGGCTCCTCAAGGAGCCGAGCAACAGAAGATTATAATATCTTTATTGCTTCATCTCAACGGTGTCTTACAACTAGTATTTATAACTTTAGCCTAAGATAACTTGTCTAAGATAACTTACCTAAGATAACTTGTGGGCCAAGTCCCTAATACTAATGCCCGGTGGGCCTCTTCCTAGTATAGACCAAGCCGGTCATAACATATTGCTTATTACTTCAGACTTTGTCTGCTAATTGTCTCAGCAAAAAATATATTAAGTGTTCCCTTTATATTTTATTTTTGTAGCCTCTATTATACTCTGCACCCCTACAAGAATGAAATTAGTTCATGTTCTTACATACTTATTTAAAGCATTTATATAAAAGGAATGTGGTAACGCATTTAAATGAGGGGATTATTATGCCTCCAACTTGTACTTACCATGGGTGAGTCAGGATTTAGGAGGCCTAATCTACTTATCCTGCAAAGTCGAGTGAATGAATCGCAGGAGATGCTACTGCTACTGGTTGGAACGCTGATGATCATGTGTGTGTGTGTGCTTGTTGCCGCTGCTTGCATGTGGATGAGTAGTATAGTGCACAGCTGCATGAGCTTGGGATGTATGTGCTTTGATACATTACTTTTTTCGCTATGGGCTTAATATTCTACTCCATTTCCGAGGGATAAAAATGTTTGAGGCTACTATAGTATATGTGAATATACAATTATTCATTACTTGTTTTCTTACCATCTAATGTGTTTGGCATTTCTTCTTTTAGATTTACATCTCCTCTTTGTGCAGGAGGTACAAGGTCTCACCACATGTTGAAGGCTACTTTCAGTTATTTTATTTTCATTTTCATATTCATTTTTTACTGTATTTTTCTGCCTTACATGGATTTGAGGTGATTGGGTTGTAGGTCATGGGGAGCTTCACCATTATGTATTTTATCTATATTTAATATATCATTGTTGTTGTTACTTTTATTGTTTGATTACACAAAGTCATGGTAACACTGTATCTATAGATTGTGATACATGGAGATGCATTTTGCAAGGTTAATTGTTTACCCTAATTATTGATACTTTGATGGTTCCTAATTTAGTGGTTTACATTGAAGGTGCATAGCATCAACGAAAATATGATTAAGCTTAAGATATAAGGAGAAATAATGGTTATATATGAAAGCTAAATACGCATGATTTGTTGCTTCCGTAAAGGATGGTGTTATGATAATAGATCAAATATGCTCAATGTCTTCACATTTTGTTGGTATAGGGATCCAGAGCCAATGACTCATAAGTTGTCTATGTGTGTGTTACTTAAGTGTCATGTTGTCATTCTCATCTTTCATCAATCCTCAGCTAGCAAGGTTGCAGAAGCAGTTCATAGAGGATCCCAAAGGAAAAGGAAAGATGTCAGAAGAGGATTCTGCTGAAAAAGGAAATCAGAAGGTATTATCTTTAAGGAAAATTAATGAACAAAATAAAAGAATGGAAGGAGAGTTCATTCACAGTCAGCAGCAGAGTCAAAGTGGTGATTTAATGGATACAACGTTGTTACCAGATGCAGGTAATAAGGAGACAGATGTTGGGCAAAGCAATTACGTAGAAGGAGGGCAAGTTGAAGCTCTTCAGCATTCAGTACAGCAAAGTGGTGCTCTTGCTGACCCGGAGCAGATAGGGGGTGCAAAACAGTCGGGCCCATTATCTCAGCAGTTGACAGGCTCTCGGTGCACGTCTGCTGAAGAGATGCATATTCAGGGACAGAGATATGAGCCAGATTTGGACCAGCAGACTGCCCAAAATAATCCTCTTCGCCTCGCAGATATTCCTAGTCGGTGCGTTGTCCCTTCATCTCACTTTGTGCAGACTTCCCCTACCTCTGCTATTCAAATGCATTTGGAGGACAAAGTTTCCGATGTAAATGTCGCTATTTGTCCTTCCCCTTCCCCGGGCGCAGCGCTTTTCCCTTCTCCTACCCGCCATCCCATTCCCTCGCCTACTCGATCCAGTCCCAAACGTACATCCGCCTCACTTTTTGGTATCCCCTCTCCTCCGGCGAAGAAGGCTGCCAGTCAATCAAGCTTACTCGGTGCTCCGCCAGACACGCAAGTTTTCATTGGACAATCTTATCCAGCCGGTGGTGTGGGAGCCGCCCCTGTTCTTAGTGACGGTGTTGCCAGCACTGTGGTAAAGAGTTCAGTCAGAGGAGTTTTTTTGGGGGGCGCTGAGTTTCCTGGATCCACAACATCTCAACGGAGCTACCATCAATCTAGGAATAGCAGATGGGACATTCCTCCGAACGGCGAATCTGGAAGTGTGCGTCCTAATTTCCATGGGTTTCTTCGCAATCGTGCTCGTTCTTCCACTTGGAAGCGCGACAGCGGATCAACTCAACTGGACAGTAGCAATAATGTGTGCACAAGCCGATGCAAAAATTTGGGGAGCATGTCTTTTGAAGCTAGCACTCAACATTTATCAGTTATGGCATTTCGTCAGCACGAAGGAGGAAGCTATGATCCCTCGACCCTGAGCACACCTTCGCCGTCTGTCAGTGAGGGTACAGTTGGATCCCGTCAGGGGGCTTTCTCTCCTCCTGCCATTGATCGCCTCCATCACAAGGGTCTGCATGTTCATGGTAGCATTTGTAGCCCTACAGCTCAAGTCACAATGGAAAATCAAGATGACTCTAGTACACTGGATATCAACAAGAATCAGTATGGACATAACATGGAGTTGGATGATGATGCAGATAGGAACTTAGCGCAATCCTTTTCTCGGGCAGCGGCGCATGGCCCTAACGCGCCTCGGGCGCCATGAAAGCCATAGCTTGGAATTGCCGAGGTATGGGCCGGGGCCTCGGTAGCGATCGAATGTTGTTCCTAGCAAATCTGATCAGTTCTACGAAAGCTCAGGTAATATTTGTTTCAGAAATCAAATCTTCGAAGGTCCATTCGGTTGATCTTGTTAATAGGTTTGATGTGGCTAACAGTTTTGTTGTTCCTTCTAGAGGTGCTTCAGGAGGGCTCTGGCTTATGTAGAATGATGATCTTAAAATCTCTATTCATAGTTCCTCCTTTCACTTTATCCTAGCCAATGTAGTTCATCTAGCCTCGGGGGTTCACTTTTGTTTGGTATGTATATATGGTGATCCTTATCATAGGCAGACTAGTGCCATTTGGAATCAAGTTTCCACTTTTGTGTATGATAACCTCGGAAAACCCATGATCTGTATGGGAGACCTTAATGATATTTTGTATGATACAGATGGCTGTAATGGTAGTGTAAATTATTTTCGTATGTCTGCTTTTCGTTGTATTGTCAAAAACTGTGGTTTCTTTGACATCGGTTTTAGTGGTCCTGCTTACACTTGGCGCAATAGGCAGCACACTGTTAATCATATTTACAGACGTTTGGATCGTTGTCTTATTAATGCTGATTGGTGTGCTCATTACCCCAATACTAAGGTGCTTAATTTACCTATCATCGTTAGTGACCATGCTCCCATACTTATTTCTACTGATGGTAGTTTTGTTAAACCTAAGCAGACTTTCAAATTTGAAAATTGGTGGTTAATGGAGAAGGATTTCAGTAGTTTTGCTAAGTCTGCTTGGAACAATGCTAGAGCAGGCTCTTTTGTTGCAAAAACCTCTTCTTTGGCAGGGGCTTTGAAAACTTGGTGTAGGAAGAAGAAACCTTTTCAGCAAGAGCTTCAGGAACTAGAATCTAGTATCAAGCAGATTCAGGAGCTTCCAATCAATCAGCAAGATCATGCTTTAGAAAATTCGCTTATTCTCAGGTATGAGAAAACTCTCTTTAAACTGAATAGTTTTTATAAGCAAAGAAGTAAGAAGGGATGGGCTACTGATGGTGATCGTAATACGAAATTTTTTCATCAAGCTGTTCTTAAGAGAAGGAAAAGGAATACTATCTGCTCGGTTAAGGATGAAAATAATATTGTGCATTTTAAGCCTAGTCTCATTGCTAATACCTTTGTTAATTATTTCAGATATATCTTCTCTTCCACTCATATCAACTGTGGTAGACCTTTTCTTGCTTCTCAATTACCGGAGGGCTCTTTGGACCCTACTTATTTAATTCCGGATAAAAATGAGGCCTTGCAGATTTTGAAGGACATGAAGTTGAATGCTTCTCCAGGGCCAGATGGTTTTAATGTCGAGTTTTATTTGGCTACTTGGAATTGGATAGGAGACAATGTCACTCAATTGGTAGTCAATTTTTATAGAACAGGTATATTGCCCTCTCACGTGAGTGATACAAACATTGCTCTCATTCCAAAAAAACTTATTCCTCAGGTTCCTATGGATTATCGTCCCATTAGTCTTTGCAATGTTATTTATAAAATCATTGCCAAATCTTTAGCTAATCGTCTTAAGCCTCATCTTCCAGATTATATTGACCCTGCTCAACAAGCTTTCATTGAAGGTAGAAGAATTAGTGACAATATCATTATTGCTCAAGAGATTTCTCACTCTTTTGCTCTTCGTTCTTGGAATCACCTTGCTTTCATGCTTAAAATTGATCTTGCTAAGGCTTTCGATCGTTTAGAATGGAGCTTCATTGTTTCAGCTCTTGCACGTAAAGGATTGCATGCTCATTTCATAAATTTGATTTATGAGTGCATTTCTTCTCCTACTTTTTCTGTGGTCATTAATGGTAGGCCTTCTCATAAATTCAAAAGTTCTAGGGGTATTCGTCAAGGTTGTCCTATGTCCCCTTATTTGTTTGTTATTGCCATTAATGAATTATCTCTTGCTCTTAACGAAGCTTTAGCTGCTCATAGTCTTCAGGGTATTTTGCTTGGACCAAATTGCCCCCCGATTCACTCTCTTTTGTTTGCAGATGATTTGTTGGTATGTGGTCAAGCTACTGTTCAGGAAGCTAATGCTATGGCCAACATTATCAATCATTTTTGTTCCATGTCAGGTCAAACTCCAAATTGGGCCAAGTCTGCTATTATGTTTAGTGCTCATGTTAGTCAGGCTGTTATTCAAGATATTAAGCAGATTTTTCCTGTTTCTAACATGGATGCTAATTTTTCTCATCTTGGTCATCCTCTTATTCTTCCTGCTAATAATAGATCTGCGGCCTACAATTTTGTTTTGGATAAATTCATGAATAAGCTTCCTGCTTATAAGGCCAACTTGCTTTCTCATGCAGCTAGGCTTGAATTGATTAGATCAGTTTTTTCTGGTATTCCTGTTTACTATATGGCTAATATTTTATTTCCTAAGAAGTTCATAGCCAAACTCACTGCTATTATTAGGAACTTTTGGTGGACAAGTATTAGAGAGCATAATTCGAGCAAAAGCTTGTGCCTTAGGGCTTGGAAGGATATTTGTTATTCTAAAAAAGAGGGTGGCCTTGGTATTAGGAACTTACAAGCCATTAATGAAGGCATGATGCTTGCAGCTGCTTGGCGTATAGCGAAAGATTCTTCTTCCCATCTCCATCTTGTTCTTAAGTCCAAATACTTCCATGATTCTTCCATCTGGACTGCTAGCCCTTCTAATCCAAAATCAGCTTTTTGGTCCTCCATTCTCAAAATACTACCCAAACTCAAAGCTCATTCTTTTTATCAGATTACTCAAGGTAATATTTCTATATGGAGCACCCCTTGGTGCTCGCGTTGGAATGCTATTTATGATCATCTTATTATTCAACCTTCAGGATATAGTTACCCTTCTCTTGTTAAAGATCTTTGGGTTCCTGATAGGAAAGAATGGAATTCTACCCTTATTTACTCTCTTTTCCAACAACCTCTTGCTTCTACTATTATGCAGACTGATATTATTCAAGAGGATGGTCCAGATATTCTGTGTTGGGACCTTACCCCTAATGGTATTTGTACTTCTAAATCTACTTATAAGCTGTGTTTGCAGGATATTCATGCCAATCCTAGATTTGCACCTTCTCAGGTTTCTTTGCAGGTCAAGAATCTTCTAAATGAGGTCTGGAAACAAAAGATGATGATTCCCAGGGTAAAAACTTTTGCTTGGAGGCTTCTTAGAAAAGCTCTTCCCACAGGTTTGAGAGCTGGCCGCTTCTCCGTGCACATATCTCAACTTTGTAGCAGATGCGGTAAGCCTGAGGATGAGATGCATTTATTTTTTCTTTGTGATTTTGCTAGAGCTGCTTGGTTTCTGAATCCTTGGTGCATTAGAATGGATATTTTAGTTCAAAGTAATCCTAATATTCACAGTATTTTCCTTGCTCTGATTAATATGAATCATCCTCATGCTTCTCTACCCAACATTCTCAACTTTATGTGGTGTCTTTGGAAAGCTAGGAATGATTATTTATTTAGTAGGAAAAATCTCTTCCTTATCATATTAACACTGCTGCTATAGCCCTGTGTAATGAACTCGATGATTCTATACATATTTCTTCTCGGCTCAAATCCAATGAGATGGTCGGTGTTTTACCTCTTACTAATCAGATTCCTATGCAGGGGAAAACGATTAAGTCTGATCTTCAAGTTACAGGACCAAAAGTATACTCTGATGCAGCATTTAGATGCAAAAAAATTCCAGGCTTGACTCAAGGATCTGTTGCTACTGGAATTGGAATTTACCTCTCTTTACCACAAGACCAATTGAAGGTCAATGTGCAGATCCAAGCTTCTACTGTTATCACAGATACACCTTTACAAGCTGAAGCTTTGGCGCTTCTTTTGGCAGCTAGAGTGGCCAAACAGCTATGCATTTCTCAGCCCACTTTCCTCACTGACAATCTTTCTTTGGCGTCATGGGCGGCTAGCAGAAAGATTAAGGAATCTACTACTCCTTGGACTATAAGGAAAATTCTGGCTGACTTCTTCTGCTACTCCTCAGATCTTCAGTCCCAGGTGTTTCACATCTCTAGGGAGATCAATGGTATTGCACACAATGTAGCTCACCAGGTTCTAACATCAGTGGTAGAACCTGATATATGTTGTTTCGCTTCAGCTCATCGGAATATGACTTGCCCTGTAGTTTCTCTTCTCTCTACTTTTCAATTTCAGGGCTTTGTAATTCATGCTGTACGGTGTTTCTGAGCTGAAATAAGAAAGTTTGGCGCCTAGTGCGCCTTTTGTTGTTCAAAAAAATGTGTCATGTTGTGGGACAAAATTGGCAAGGTACTGTTGTATGTGATGTGTTTTTGCTAAGTATTTATGGTTGAGAAGTCCATTGAGATATGGTGCTCATATGAAAAAAAAATCTGCAAAACCTATGTTTAGTTCAAATTAAGATGGGGCATGCTATGTGTTCGTCGGCTGATCTTTTCTAAAAGATCGTCTAGGTTGCGGATCTGACGTATCAGTGCCCTCCTTCATTGCAACATAGGTCTTGTTGCAAAAAAGTTCTGCAGTTAAGGTCTTGTTGCATTTTTTTTGCAACTCAGGTTTTGTTGCAGATTTTTTTAGCAGGTTTTGTTGCAAAAAAATAATTCATCTTCAGCACTTTGCAACATAGCTGATTTTACGGAAGAAACTTCTGCAACGTTGGTGATGTTGCAGAAGTTGCCAAAGAAAAAGATCAGGAGTAAGGGTGTGTCACGTGGGACATGTGTTTTGCGAGCAAGGCGGCGAACAGAAGCCATAAAATCAGCAGGAATCGTTTTTCAATTAAGATTCAAAATAAGTATGATCACTCAGGAAATCTTTATATGATTATACGTTTTTTTTTGAGAAAATATACGATTATACGTGTGTTGCACCTTCACGCTTACTAGTCCTATATATGACCCGATGGACTTGTTCGGAACTCACGCAACCCGCGTAGAAAAAAAGCCCACTCCCCCGATCCCCAACCTCTCACCCCGGTCCACGATCTCCTAGCGCCGCCGCTCCCCGCTTCCCCTACCTCCCAGCGCCGCCATGCCCACTTTCCCTATCTCCTGGTGCCGCCGCCCCCCCCCCCCCCCCCCCCCCCCTCCCTCCAGGCGCCACTGCCCCAACCTCCTCTGGTGCGCCACCAGGCTGCCTTCCGCCGCCGGCCCTTGCTCCGGCGTGGCTCCCATCGCCCTGTCTCCGACACGCCTCCACCCCCGCACCCCCGGCCCCGGTGCGCCTCCCACCATCGCCTTCTCTCCAGCAGCCGCGGCCACCCGCGACCAGCGACGGCACAACCATCAGGGCGCCGCCGAGGACCATTGGCAGCTTCCAACGGCCGAGGCGACCGCCGTGATGCCCGCATCCCCAGCCCCCGCGCTCCATCATCCACAACCGCCTGTAGATGGACACCAGATCCCACGCCGTCTCCCATGGCCACCTACTGCATTGAGTCACCGTCGGTGGCCACGGATCTACGCGCCGGCCACTGGATCCAACGGATGCTCACACAGCTCCTTCGTCCTCGAGCACGGCGCGTCAACGACGGCCTCCTCCCTCTCGTTCCGTCCCCCATTTGCTGTCGCTGATGTTGTTGTTGTTCAGCATCGTGTGGTTGTAGATGGTGCATGGCAGGTCAAGTTGACTTCTTATTGCCATTCAATTAAAAAATGGCAGCGATATCATGGCGGCCGATGGCTAGAATGCATGGTGAAAACTGAAGTCTGAGTGTTGCTGGGTACTTCTAGTGTAAGACATTTTCACTTTTCTTCAGGAAAAACATTCTCTTAGTCTAAACGTGATGTTCCCTTTTCTACCGGAAGACATTTTCTTTGAAAAGAACTGCATCCCGTTAGTCCACTTATATTCTTCTTCGGTAAAAGACGATGCAGTGCATTTTCATTGGTAGGGCCGGTATATACATCCATGTGGAATTGTCTGAAGAAAGAAAAGAACAGTCGGGCTGGATGAGCAGTTCGAGTTGAACACTCCCTACAGATACTTTGATTTCTATTTCAAACTATTCCCTTTTTATATGTTCTATAGTCTCTAAACAAAATTTGATCTTGTTTCATCCTTTGATCTGTTTTGTTTTACAGTCGAAGACGTGTGTCCTTAGATTTGAGGGATTTACTGTAAAAATCATTTTTGCGTCCATAAGCTAATTTCTGAGACGCTTATAGATGTTCCATGAAGTTCTGGTACGACTATACGCCAAGTTCTAGTACGGCTATACGCCAACAGCCGTGAAGTTCTAGTATAGCTATACGCAAGGTCCTCATGGTCCTACTACGGCAAATACGCCGATTACCAGGTTGGTTTGCGTGACTTTCTGCTGCTGTCTACTGGACGTGTGTGCTTGCGGGCTACTGTTGGACCAATGTTTGCTTCATTTTTTTTTCATGTTACATTCTCATGCTATTAGCAAACAAGAACCCATGGCTTGTTTTTTTTTTTGTAAAATTGTGTAATCCATGTCTTGATCTATGCAGAAACAATTACTCCCTCTGTAAAGAAACATAAGAGCGTTTAGATAACTACTTTAGTGATCTAAACACTCTTAAACTTAAAAACTTAGCAGTTTGAATTTCAAAACTCAGATTTTTCTTGCTACTAAACAAATAAAACTGAGAAGTCCAAAATAAAACACGGAGTAGTTTGATCTATACAAAAAACAAAGAGAAGTTCAAAGTGAAAATAACCAGCGGTTCAACTACTACATGGAGCGTGTTTTATATAAGAAAAAGGAATAAAAAGACAACATGTGAAAAGACTCTTGCTAGAAGTTCATGTGTTTATTACATAACTAGGACTTTTCCCTATACTAATGAATAACACCAAAAAGTCCTAATTAAAAAATGAAGCTATTTGATGTTTATAAAAATCTTAGATTTTCCTCAATACTAAAGATTAAAACCACGAAGTTCAGTTTTAAAAAACTGAGTAGTTCAATTCACATTAAAAACTCAGTTTTTTCTCGCTACTAAATAATAAAATCAAAAGGTTCAATTTTTAAAAGCAGAGCAATCTGATATTTATTTGAAAACTTGATTTTTTTCCGGTTACTAAAGAATAAGACCAATAAGTTCTATTCGGAATAATGAAGAAGTTCGATGTTTCTAACAAAACTCTAATTTTCACATTTCCAAAAAACACACCAAGAAGTTCAAATAAAAGAGTAAGAGTGGTTCAATGTCTATATAAAAAACATAAATTTTTTCCGTTATTAAAGTGAAACAGAGAGAAGTTCAAAGTGATAACAGGCAGAAGTTCACATACTGCATGGTCTGCATTTTCGTATGAGAAAATAAGAATAAAAAAGCAAAGTCTAACTATTTTGTTGCTCGAAGTTTAACTGACCTGCCCGAAGAAGTTCAAAAATTCTTGTGAGAGAGGTTCGCCGTGTATTTACATGTTGAGAAACACACAGAAAAATGTTGTTTCGGTGTCTTCAAAATAATCCTGTCAATCCATTACAAATTTGAAACAAGAATGCTTTGCATGAAACATGTTCTTTCTATTCAACAAATTTCCAAGGGCATATCATATTCTTATTCCAAAAAAATAAATGGTTAAACACAAATTGGTGTATGTTGTTCGAAAAAAAAGTTCAACCGTATTAAAAAAAGTTGCATCTTTTCAACAAGTTTCTAATGGTTTATCATTTGTGGAACTCCGAGGAACGGGTGTGGAATTACAAAAAAAGTACATGGCCGAAGTTCAACGCAAAAACATCGAGCAATTCAACTACTATAGGGAATGCGTTTTGGATGAGAATAAAATAATACAAAATTAAAATCCTAAATTGTTTGTTGCAAGAAGTTGCATGTTTTCAACAGCTTTCCATCGTTATATCATTTGCTCAATTCCAGTAAGTAGTTGGGGAGTTGCGGGTAAAAAACAACACATGAAAAACAGAGTGAAGTTCCAAAAGAACTGCTCCAGAAGTTCAACCTCTTCACAAAGTGCATTTTTGGAGACTCTGTTTTTCCGATGAAGGCAGAACGCATGATCTTAGAAGTTCAGATTGATAACAGCTAGAAGTTCACGTACTACACGGTGTGCATTTTGTATTAAAAAAGAACAAAAATTCTTGTGAGCCTAGAGTTTTTTTGCTAGAAGTTCAAGTGCTCGGCCGAGAAAGTACAAAAATTCTTGTGAGAGAGGTTGAACAAAAATACGTGACAGAAGTTCAAGGTGAAAAACAACGAGAAGTTCAACTACTGCAAGGAATGCATTTCAGGTGAGAATAAAAGTATAGAAAAATAAAAGCTTAAAATGTTTGTTGAAAGAAATTCAAGTGCTCTGCCCGGGGAAGTCCAAAAATTCTTGCGAAACAGGTTCACCTTGTATTTCCATGTTCAAAAACACAAAAAAGAAATTGTTTTTTGCGGTTTAAAATAATTATCCTAATGCACAAAGAAGTTCAGTTATTATTTGGGAGCAATTTGATTTCAAAAAGAAAAATATCAAATTATAAAAATGGAAAAAGTTCCTGTACTACATGGTATGTGTTTAATATAAGGAAAATGAATTAAAAGGTAGGGTCCAAATTTTTTGTTGTTATAAGTTCAAGTCCTCGGGCGGAGAAAGTTAAAAAAATTATTGTGAGAGAGGTTTGTACAAAAAGAATATCATTTGTGTAACACTAACGAATGGATGAGAAAATTAGAAATTAAAACACATCATAGAAGTTTAACGTGAATATAGCAGGAAGTCCAACTACTACATTGAATGAATTTCACATGAAAAACTTTTAAAATCGTCGCGAGTATGAAAAAATGATCAAAACAGGAAAGTTGCGTGTTTACAACAGCTTTCCATCGGGATATCACTTGCTCAATTCCGGTGAGTGGATGGAGAGCTACGAGCAAAAAAAACACGTGAAAAACAGAGTGAAGTTCCACTAGACATGCCGAGAAGTTCAACGTCTTCACGCGATGCATTTTTGAATAATCTGTTTCACGATAAAGGCAGAACGAATGATCTCGCCATTTTTGAAATTACTTGAAAATGGAAAGAGATCATAGAAAACCATCAACATGAAAAAGTTTCGCATTTTCCGTAGTTTTTCAACGGTATATTATTTGCCCCATTCTGATAAAGTTTATAGAAATTACGGCAAAAATACGTTTTTAGCCATTTCCAAAATTTACTTAAAACCGTAAAGAATTGGGAGGAATAATATATATCAAAAAGTTTCGCATTTGTTCAAGCTTTCCAAGGCGATATTATTTGCTGCATTCGGACATACGATTAAACAATTAGCTCAAAAATACGAACTCGGTAGAACTTGTACCATTTTCTAAATTACTTTTAAACCGTTCAAAATTAGAAAAAACTTTCAACATGGAAAAGTAGTGCATTTTCATAAGCTTTCCAACGCCATATCATTTGCCTCAATTGGATTAGCCGTTTAGAAATGGAATCGAAAATACGAACTCAGCTGATCGGTTTGTGAAATTTTACTATTTTTCAAATTACTCTTTAACCATATGGAATTAGAGAAAACTGTCAACATGTGGAAGGAGCGGTTTTGCAGCAGCTTTCCAATGCCATATTATTTGCCTCATTCCGATAAACGGTTTGGAAATGCAATCGAAAATACGATTCATGTTTTTTATGTGAAGAAAATACGGTCTTAAAAACTGCTCTTAAATCGCTTACATTTTGCCAAAAATTTAACTTGGGTCATGATATTGGTGTCCATAGCTTTCCAACGGTATATCGCAAGCCCTATTTGGGCAATGTTAGCGGAAGTTCAACCTAATACAGGGGTAAGTTTAGGTCGAACAACTCAGGCAGTAAAATTGCAAAAAATGCAATTTCATCATGACCCGAGAGCAAAATCCGCCAACGAGCGAGATTCCTATTTAAAAAGGGCATTTAGTTGCTAAAAACCATTTCTAGATTACAATTACATCATATAGAACACGACTAACCAGAATAATTCTTGTGAGGGGACACGGTTGCGAAGATAGGCCGAAGGTCGAGTTCCTACAGAGGAAAGTTCAGGCGTGTAACTCAGAAAGTTCATGTTGTGATCAGAATAATATTCTGATCACGTGATCAGAATAGTGTTTATATATATATATATATAAATTAACTGGGATATATATATATATATATATATATATATATATATGGTCGCGCTATTCGTCACCCTGGGTGAGAAATAATTATTCTTCACCCTCCTCGATTTTACCATCAATGCACCGTAATTTTACATTCCGTAAGTTTTGTCTTATTTCTGACGAAAAAAGGAACCGTAAGAAAATATATAATTACCGTAAAAAATATTTTATGTTATGTAAAATTACAAATGTAAAAACATAGTCTAAAGTACACATAAACTACAAATTTTCTTGTCTTATGACCTATATTTTTTACTTTCTTATGTCAAATTTTACGTAGTGAATCAATAGAAATGTAACTATTTGAATTCCAAACGTAATTTAATTATGAAATGATCATAAGATTATCTCGGGTGAAGAATAACTTATTCTGCATCCTGTGTGATAAATAGTAACACTATATATAATAACTAATTATAGGCATAAAATCATATGATGAAAGTACTGTAAAAACCTATACAATTACAACGACAATAAGCTGCATTTTCAAAAATACAGAAAAATTTAGCAGTAGCACTTTTCATAAGAAATGCTACTGCCACTTACTATTATCAATACCGCTGGTTCTATTTGAGCGCTATTGCTAATTAGGTATAGCAGTAGTGTTGGAAAACCAGCGCTATTGCTACCAGTTAGCTGTAGCGCCTTAGTGATAGCTGTAACGCCTTAGTTATCCCTAGTAGTGTAGGCAATAGATTTCCCATTTTTATTGAATAAGGAGTTTTAGAGCTCCAGTCGGAGACCAAATACAAGGCATCACTCTCGCGGCATAGCGTTACACAAATGCTTGGCACCAGCATGGCACCACAACGCCACCTCCTCTTTGATTCTAGTAATAACTATAACACAAGGAGGCACCGCGGTGTTACAAAAAAATTCTAGCATTTTGCTCTTTTTAGATTTCCCACCAGATTAGTAACATAAGAAAGGAAAGTGCTTGTCTTGACTGCGATGTCCTAGAACCGTTGGAGAACCACCAAGTCTTCACCGAGTCAACGGTTATAAAAAAATATCGTGCTCTTACTAATAAAATTGTCATCATCTAACATTAAGAATGCCATCCTCTTATAATAAAAATGTCATCTCTTATTTTATAACAAAAAAATGACATCCTCACAATAATAAAAATGTCAACCTATTATAAAATGAAAATGCCATGCTTTTATAAATAAAATTGACACCCTATAATAATAAAAATGCCATCCTCTTACAAATAAAACGACCATGCTCTAATAATAAAACTGCCATCTTCTCGATAAATAAATAAAATGTCATCCTCTAATAGAAAATGCCATCATGTTACAAATAAAACCGCTATGCTCACAATAAATTAAATTTGGATTTTCAGACAAATTATTTTTAAAATTTAAAAATGCCAAAGTTATATATGAAAATTAGTTGTACCATAAATGTTCACAAATCCCACATGCAGCCCATTGGCAAAAAGCCCAGCGCTCCGCAAGAAGGCCGCGAGTTGGAAACCGGCCACCGCGTGCGGGCCTCCCTATTTTTGTCGAAAAATAAAAAACAAGCATTTGCCGAGAAATGACGGATAGTGAACGCCTCCAGCCATCCGAGTGGCGTTGCTTCCGCATTGAGATCCGTGCAACAACAATGGTGGAGTTCGCTGGGAGTTGGCCTCCTAGGGAACGTCGGCTAGGTAATGTTTTTGTTTTCTATTGGTGATGTTGCTGGTGTTGGCAAACACTAGTAGAAAACAGGGCTTTGGTCCAGGCCGGGTCAGCCCATTAGTCCCGGTTCAGTCCAGAATCGAGACCAATGTGGGCATTGGTCCCGGTTCGTGAGCCCAGGGGGCCGGCCGGGCCACGTGGGCCATTGGTCCCGGTTCATCTGGACCTTTTGGTTTCGGTTGGTGGGATGATCCGGGACCAATGGGCCTCGCTCCTGGCCCACCACCATTGGTCCCGGTTGGTGGCTTGAACCGGGACCAAAGGCTCCCCTTTAGTCCCGGCTCATGTCACCAACCGGGACCAATGAGGTGCCTATATATACCCCTCGCTCGCGAGCAGAGCACCCCAGTGCTCTGTTTTTCTCTGGCCGAGGGGGAGAGGGCTTGGTGGTTCTCTAGCTCACCTCCTATGCACACAAGGTGTTCGATGGAATGCCCGAGCCACACTACTTAAGCTTTCTCCTCTCCAAGCTCTACCTCCAAGCTCCATTTTCCATAATATTTGTCTAGGTTTAGCGGTCTGTCACGCCCCGTCCCCGTCTTCACCACCGTCGATCACCCGCGCCGAGCTCATCGCCGGCACCACCGTGGTGAGCCTCTTGTTCTTATCTTCTTTCTGAAAGGAAAAATATTCTTACTTGTATGTTTACATAGATATTTGTATTATTTTCTTACTTTTATTATTGCATCTTATATAGTGCGATGGTTTTGGTATCCGCCCCCGTCGGCCCTCGTCCTGTCTATGATTCGGATGTGGTATATATATTATCTTTATAACTATTGGTTCATTTATTGTTTATGAAAATTATGCCGACCAACGTGACATAGATTTCATTTATGTAGGATGTATGTGAATCGGAAATGCCAACCGACCCTATTGTCGAGAGGTTAAATTTAGTTAAAGAAGAAAACAATTTGTTGAAGGAAAAAATAAAAAAATTGAGGAGGAGAAGATGATATTGGAGTTGCATGTTGCGGATGTCGTCGATGATCACAAGATCAAGATGGATGCAATGCGCTTGAAGATTAGAAAGATTAGAAAATATGCCATTCATACCGAGGCTTGGTATCATTATGCCGTTGGATCAATTGTTACCTTGGTTACGATTATGATCGTATTTGTTTTCGCATTGAAATATTTTACATAGTTTCAATGTATGGTTTAATTAATTAGATGCTCTGGAGAGCTATATGTTGTTAGATGAGAACTATGTATGCACTTTGGTTTTAATGTGATGATGAACTTCTATTAATTTGGACACTTAATTATATATAATGCACGCAGATGAACCGGCAATGGATGTACGGTGACAGACACACCTGCGAGTACATTAAGGGCATGCACGAGTTTCTCGATGCGGCTGAGGCAAACAAGCAGAATGGTTTTATGTGTTGTCCATGCACTGAATGTGGGAATACGAGGTCTTACTCTAACCATAAAATCCTTCACTCCCACCTGCTTTACAAGGGTTTCATGCCATACTATAATGTTTGGACGAGGCATGGAGAAATAGGGGTTATGATGGAAGACGGCGAAGAAGAAGAGTACGATGACAACTATGTGCCCCCTGAATACGGTGATGCTGCAACAGGGGGAGCTGGTGAAGATTAAGAGGAACCAGACGATGTGCCCAATGATGCTACAACGGGTGAAGCTGCTGAAGATCAAGAGGAATCAGACGATGTGCCCGATGATGATGATCTCCGCCGGGTCATTGTCGATGCAAGGACGCAATGCGAAAGTCAAAAGGAGAAGCTGAAGTTCGATCGCATGTTAGAGGATCACAAAAAAGGGTTATACTCCAATTGCGAAGATGGCAACACAAAGCTCGGTACCGTACTGGAATTGCTGCAGTGGAAAGCAGAGAATGCTGTGGCTGACAAAGGATTTGAGAAGCTACTGAAAATATTGAAGAAGAAGCTTCCAAAGGATAACGAATTGCCCGACAGTACATATGCAACAAAGAAGGTCGTATGCCCTCTAGGATTGGAGGTGGAGAAGATACATGCATGCCCTAATGACTGCATCCTCTACCGTGGTGCATACAAGGATCTGAACGCATGCCCGGTATGTGGTGCATTGCGGTATAAGATCAGACGAGATGACCCTGGTGATGTTGACGGCGAGCCCCCTAGGAAGAGGGTTCCTGCGAAGGTGATGTGGTATGCTCCTATAATACCACGGTTGAAACATCTGTTCAGAAACGAAGAGCATGCCAAGTTGATGCGATGGCACAGTGAGAACCGAAAGAAAGATGGGAAGTTGAGAGAACCCGTTGACGGGTCGCAGTGGAGAAAAATCGAGAGAAAGTACTGGGATGAGTTTGCAAAGGACCCAAGGAATGTATGGTTTGCTTTAAGCGTGGATGGCATTAATCCTTTCGGGGAGCAGAGCAGCAATCACAGCACCTGGCCCGTGACTATGTATGTATAACCTTCCTCCTTGGATGTGCATGAAGCGGAAGTTCATTATGATGCCAGTTCTCATCCAAGGCCCTAAGCAACCCGGAAACGAAATTGATGTGTACCTAAGGCCATTAGTTGAAGAACTTTTACAGCTATGGAATGGAAACGGTGTACGTACGTGGGATAAGAACAGACAGGAGGAATTTAACCATAAGGCGTTGCTGTTCGTGACCATCAACGATTGGCCCGCTCTCAGTAACCTTTCAGGACAGACAAACATGTATCGTCGGTGTCGGACACTACATCCACGTCCCACAAGTGGCGCGGGCTTCAACGCCCACGTCACTTGTGGGACGTGGATATAATGTCCGACACCGACGGCCACATGTATCTCACACCCACGATACTTGCTATTTAGGGTTTCCTCTACCGCTCGGTGACCCTCGACGACCCTCGTTCCCGATAAAAAAAGAGGAAGAAGAAGAAAAAAAAGAGGAGAAGAAAGAATAGAGGAGTTCTTACTCCTCTATTCTTTCTTCTCCTCTTTTTTTCTTCTTCCTCTTCTTTTTTTATCCTTGAAGCGTTGTCGAGGCCACCCCAAACCCTAGAGAAGCAGCGTCGAGGCCACCCCAAACCCTAGAGAAGCAGCGTCGAGGCCACTAATTAATATTAGTTCTACGTTTGCCACTAATATATCCATCTATCATGTTTGAATAATAATTGCCACGTTGTCAATATTTGTAGAAACTATGGACACCGCCCGAGACGAAGTACAAGAAGAGTTGTTGGGGGACATAATCGCACGAGGAAGTGATGCCGTCTGCTCGTTGTTTCTCAACGACACCGATGGTCTGGAAGCAGCTGGCTATGATTATGATGGCTTCGGTGACCTAATGCCGGTGCAAGAAGGAGACCGTGAGGACGGCTCCGGTGACCCAATGTCGGTGCAAGGAGACCGTGATGACGTCTCCGGTGACCGAACCGAGTTCGGCCAGGTATATATATTAGTTAAGCTTCTGCTGACTAGCTAATTGATGCATTCATTGTTTTGGTATGTACACATATTAATTAAGTCTTTGTTCTTTTTTCTAGCCCTCCGGATCGAGCACAACTTCGGTAAAGAGACGAGGCCCGAAGAAAAAGTTGAGCTCGGATGAAAAGTTTGAGATCATAGCAATCGCGCCCGACAGCCAACCGATTGAACCCCTCCGGACAAAGAGCGCATTTGTTGCTCAGTGCGGGGTTTTGGTTAGGGACAAGATCCCGATCAGCATCCAGCAATGGTTTAAGCCGGCTACAGAAGACCCTGAGGTGTCTTATGTCAATGATATGCAGAAAAATGATCTTTGGACTGAGCTGAAGTAAAATTTCACCCAACCACCAGAGGATAATCCAGAGAAGCCAGTTAAAGAGCAATTAATCAAGTCTTTTGCTCTTAAGAGGATGGCAGAACTATTCAGGAGGTGGAAGAAAGATCTGAATAAGTTTGTCGAAAATAATGAGACACCAGAATTCAAGGGCAGATATGAGAAGATCAGAGATCACTGGCCCGCATTTGTGACCCACAAGACATCGGAAAATAGTAAGAAGATGTCGGCGATAAACAAGCAAAATGCTGCGAAGAAGAAGCATCACCATCGCACGGGGTCAGGTGGCTACCTCGTAGCCCGGCCTAAGTGGGCCAAGACTGAGAATGATCTGGTTGATAAAGGGATCGAACCAGAGACAATTAACTGGCCAGACCGTTGCCGGACTTGGTTCTTCGGGGCTGGCGGAACCTTGGACCCTGTAACAGGGAAGTGCATTTGGACGAACGATCAAATGGACATACCAGTCAGGAAGCTTCAGCAGTATATTGAAGCAGCGCAGCAAGGGACGTTCTTTCCAGACAGAGAGAACGACGAGCTCACAATGGCCCTCGGGAATCCTGAGCACCCTGGACAGACACGAGGCACGCCAGGCTCCATTCCGTGGAAGGTTGGGTTTCCGGACGCAGGCGGTTACAAATCCCATGAGAGGAGGAAAAAAGTGCAGCAGACCCAAATGCAGGCGCTGCAAGCAAGGGTACAAGCGATGGAGGAACGAGAAGCAAATCGCAGCAAACGTACTGCCGAAGCTTCCCCCGAAGCTACCCCGCCATCTCAGCGGAGAAGCAGCGTGGCTTCCACCGAGCTGCTTCAGCCGGAGCATGCCTTGACGGCTCCTGCCAGCTATCCCGTGGATGCTATCACGGAGTCTCAAAATTGCCACCTTATGACGCAATGGATGAATTTGAAGATCAAGGCGGCTGTTGGCTCTATTTATCCTACTGAACCCGGCGCAACTTTTCACTGCCGGCCGATTCCAGAAGGATATGCTAGGGTGATGGTGGATGAAATAACGGAGGGATTTGAGGACCTCCAGCTTGACCACCCTACCGGTGAAGGGGAGACTAGGCTGGGGTCTGCTCTGAAGACTCCATGCCTATGGCGGAAGGAGCTCATCAACCTTCCGAACAGGACGCCTCCGCCTCCTCCTCCTCCTCTGGCAAGTCAGGTCACTCCGCCTCCTCCACCGCCTCCTCCTCCGGCGAGTCAGGGCACTCCGCCTCCTCCACCGCCTCCTCCTCCGGCGAGTGACGATCAGGGCACTCGACCGGCTCCTTCTCCAGCGCGTGGCGGCACTCCGCCTCCTTCTCCGCCTGCGCCGACGTGCCCGAGCAGCCAGCCTCCTCCTTCTCCGCCTCGTCAGCAAGGGCAGAAGAGACCTGCCGCCGCTCTGGCTGCTCCGGCGCGTCGTAGTCCTCCTCCGCCTCGTAAGCAAGTAAAGAAGACAACCGCTCCGTCTGCTCTGCCGGCGTCTAGCAGTACAGCCAGAGGCGGGAGGAAATATAGATTTGGTCCTTCTCTGAAGACTCCATAGAAGTTACCATATGAGAGGACCCCGGAGGAGAACGCCGAGATCGCACGAGAAAAAGTGAGGAACTACTTTGAATGGGTGAAAGCAGAGAAACAACCACCTACGGGGGAGAAGTTAGATCCGGTGAAAGCGAAGCGCACTCTGGCTGCCCTCACAAAACCACCCAAGTCTCCGCCAAAAGGAAACTATGAGCGCATTATTGGAAAGGAATTTGCCGAAGTAGAGCGGTCGGGAAGTACTGTCAGTGATCAAAGGCTGAAAGAACGACGAGCTGGGAAACAAATTGCCTAGCTCGGTGAACAAGCGAAGCAATCGTGCCCCCCGCCCAAGGTGCCTAGCGACAACGTCGCTAATGATCCGAGGATGGTGTCCGGTTATAGCAATCTTGGCGATTACCTGCCCGACGATGTACATTATGATTTCATGGAGGTGCAGATACAAAGATACGAGTACGGGAAGCCTCTCGTGAAAGATGAAAGATCTCTATCAACGATGATGCGAAGATTGCATGATTGGTACTTGAAAATCTGCAGAGACTCTGGGGGGAGGAGTACTTTGTATGTGAAAGTTAAAAAGGAGCATGACCTCGTTGGAATTGAACTGTTGCCTGTTCCATTCGAGGAGTTCTTTCAGTTTTTCAATCAATTGGCCCTCGATAAAACAACGGTCGCCTGCTACTGTCTGTAAGTAGTACTACTTCTGTCATTAAGTCTCTCTATATAGCTCAGCTCTTTAATTGCATGTATTTATTATCATCCTCACTATATTATGCAGATTGAAGATCGCCGAATTGAAGAAAAGACAAGTCGGTGATATTGGGTTCATTAACACATATCTCATAGATGCAACTCAGGTTAAATTTCATGCCGCAGATACTGAGGCCAACTTGCTACGATCGTTGGTAATAAATGAAAACAAAGATATAATACTCTTTCCTTACAACTTCAAGTGAGTGTTACTGGCTTGTGCGTATTCGGTTTCCCTTATATATTAGTCAAGGTTATAGTAATGTAATTGATGAGTTATGCATGCGTGTGCAGTTACCACTATATTCTCCTAGAGATTAAGCTTGAGCAGGGACTAGTAACCGTCTTAGACTCAAGACGAAAAGATCCCCAGGACTATGCAGACATGACTCAAATGCTCGAGAAGTAAGTCAAATCGATCATTATCCACCATATTAGCAACTTTGTTCATTTCCTGATATATCAAGTAATTGTTTTCTTTGTCCGGCAGGGTTTGGAGAAAATTCACCAAAAAAGCTCCGGGACTGCCGAAGGAGCTGCAATTTAGACACCCGAAAGTAAGTACTATAGTAGCATGTTCCGCGCATCTACTAGTGATTCAAGCACTAGTTTCATCAATACCATTTGCCATTCTTGCTTATCAGTTTAATTGACCTCTATTTCTTGTAAAGTGGTTATGGCAGGAACAAGGGAATGATTTTTATGGATACTATGTATGCGAGTCCATCCGCCACACGACCTGTGAGCAGGGCTACACTGACGAACAATATGAAGTACGCAAATAACAACATTCACAATTTTATTTTATTACCATCATTTGTGTTGAGTTTCATTCATTCATATATATATGTATTGACCCCCTTCTTCAAATTAGATGGTTCGGAAGCGGGATGAACTCCTAGCACCAGCTCGCATGTGAGCAATTCAAGAGGAATTGGCGGCATTCTTTCTTGACCACGTGATCGCTGAAGACGGAGAATACTATGTGGACCATGAGTCCGTATGATTATATTTGTAAGAGATAATTATTGTATATATGTAGCTGGTAGTGTCGGATAGATATACGAGAACTTGTTGTTCGACCAATCTCTCGGAGAAGGAGAGGTGGTCGATATCACTTTCTCTCTGTATGCATATATGTTCATGACGATCTTCTGTTTCCTTCGTTTGCTTACTAGCTAGCTAGCATGTCTAGTCCTCTCTATACGTATGTATAGCACATAGCGTCGACCAAGCACGGACATAAGAGAGGACACTTATCTCTATTAATTATAGCTAGCTAACACAATATATGAAACACCTAAATTAACCCCCCAAAACCCCCAACCCCCCCTTTTAAAAAAAACAAAAACCCCAGCCACAGAAATGCTGAGGTGTGGATGCCTATTGGTCCCGGTTGGTGCCACCAACCGGGACCAAAGGGTCTCCTGCCTGGGCTCCGCGCACAGGCCACGCGGAGGCCCATCAGTCCCGGTTCTGGATTGAACCGGGACTAAAGGGACAGGGCATTAGTACCGACCCTTTAGTCCCGGTTCAGGAACCGGGACAAAAGGCCCTTACGAACCGGGACAACAGGCCCTTTTTCTACCAGTGAAGGGCCGAACAATTGTTGATTAATCTAGAAATTTTGGCAACATGGAAATCTTTTAGCAAGAATTCCCATCCAGTCTCTGCTCTGCTGAACTTTGAAGAATTTATGCCATCATGTCTTCTTCACTACTTACCTTTAGCTGATTTGCAATTGCAATTTCCAGGTGGGTATTGGTTGGTTCTGACTTGAAGTATGATGATCAAACATATTTAGATGATGTTGGTGCAAAAGTGTACAAGGTATGAAACCTATTAAAACTAAATGATATTTCTACCTGAAGTCAATTCCATCTGCATTACACCAACAATATGTGAGCATGTGGCTCCACATGATAGCACCTTCAGCCGTATGAATTCACATATGGATTAACAACAAAACATTTATCTAGAAATGCTAACAGGTAGTGATCGACTATGAATGTTTTTCTTTAGATAGAATGTAATAAAGATAAATTATATTGTTTCAATCTGATTCATAATAACAAAAACATATGAGAAAACATAATATATTTTAGTATGGGTATGTGGATTGCAAATAGGATTATAATCTTTATCTCAAAGATATAAATGATTTTAATTACTGCCAATATCGATATGGTTGCATTATTTATTGCAATGAAAATGAATCAGCTATCGGATTTAACTTTAGTCTTGACATCTGTAGTCATGTAATTGATTTGCCTCTCCATAGGTTTTTAGGTTTGAGTTTTTGCTTTGGTTGCCACAAAATACATAATTTTCAGCAAATCAATGTAGCGACCATGTGTGCTTTAATCTTCTTCTTTTTCATTTTTTTGTGTATGTTAATGATTTTGTTTTTATCATTTGGGTAAATCATAACACCAGCGTTAACCTATTTCTTTCACGAGGAGAAGAACAAGCGGCAACACAGATGGGGTGACGTGTTGAAATTGAGGATGTGTGCCTATGTGTGTGCGCCTAGGGGCAGGGGCATGGAGTGTTAGGGTCATGTGATGTTTTCTTTTTTGGAGCGAGTCTTGTCTCATAATCATGTTGTTTTTCTTTAAGTACTGACTACAGTGCCAGACCAGGGTTTTTCTATTTTAAACATTTCTTGGAAAATGTAATTTTCTTAAAAATGCGAATAACTTTTAAAAATCATGAACAAATTTCTCAATATGAAAAATATTTCAGAAAGAATTGAACAAAAAATTGAGAAAGATGAACACAAATATGAAATTCCGAATGTTTATTGAATTTTTTATATACAGTGACCAATTTTTAAATATACATTGAAAATTTTGTGATATATGCTAAACAATATAGAAATAAACATTGAACATTTTTATGGTATACGTTGATCAATATTTAAATACATATTGAACATTTTTTTGATATACACTGAACAATATTTCAATACGCATTAAACATTTTTGTGGTATACACTGAACAATTTTCGAATAGTGAACAAATGTTTAAAAAGTGAACAAATTTTGAAACCATGAACAAAATTAAAATAATGAAAAAATGGATTCTCGAACATTTTTTGAAAACAGAGGATAAAACTAAAAACAAAAAGAATATAAAAAGTAAAAAGAAGAGAAATAGAAACAGAAAGAGAAAAAAAGAAGGGAAAACTAGAAAACCAGCAAAAAAAAAAGTTTGACGTGGGCCGGCACGTTCTTCTCTTTCTGGCATGCGCTTCATCAAAAGCGCAGCAGCTGGACGCACGGACGCGTAAACTAGGGTTCGCCGAGCGATATGGGCGATGGGCGATCCTATTTGGCGCATAGGTCGCCCACGAACGACAAGGCGTGTAACCCCCCCCCCCCCCCCCCCCCCGCCCCCCGTCCACGGCGCCATATCAAGTATTCGGGCTAGCCTAATAGAGTGTTTTATCCCCAGCAGTTTTCGGAAGGTTCTAGAACCTTACCTTCCTTAGCCGGTTTCTTGTTTTCCTCTCGGTTTTTCTTTCTTTTACTTTTCCTTTATATTTTTTTGTGTTTCTTTATATTTTTTCCTTTTCTTTCTTTCTTTCTTTTCATTTTCACCTTTTTCTTTTTCTTTTTCTTAGTTTTTTAACATCTTTCAAGCATGCGAACAATTTCCGAATTCATGAACTTACTTTATAAATTCGTGAATATTTTCTGAAAACATGAAATTTTTCGAATTTTTGAACTTTATATTTTGATTTTCTTTCCAAATTTATGAACATTTTTTATTCATCAAATCTAAAAATCTTCATCAAATTCATTTTTGGTTCATAAGGATTTAAAAACATTTAATCAATTTCAAAACTTGTTCATGATTTTTTTCATATAATTAGAAATTAGTTCATCATTTTCAAAAAATGTTTATCAAATTCAACATTTGTTTATCAATTTCTAGATTTTTTCATCAAATTCAAAATTTGTCCATACGACAAAAAATGTTCATGAATATTTAATTTTTGTTCATCCAAATATATAAATTTAAAATTTTGTTCATGAAAGTTCGTAAAATGGTTCATTTTTATATTATGAATATTTTTCGAATTCACGACTTTTTTTTAAAATTATATACATTTTCTGGAACAGGTGAACATTTTCTTGAAGTGACGAATATTTTTTGAATTTTTGGGAACAATTTTATAAATTTACGAGAATTTTTAGTTTTTTATGAACATGTTTTGAGTTTGGATAGGTTTTGAATCGACGAACATTTTTTTGATTTTTGTGAACATTTTTCTGAAATCACGAATAATTTTCAAATTCATGAACATTTTTTGAATTCAAGGACATTTTTTGCTCCATTATCTTTTTCGGCATTAAAAAAATTTTGGTTAAAAAAATCTAAATCTGGAATTATTTAAAGAAGGAAAATAAAAAACGGAAGTAAAAACAAAAGAAAAAACTAAATAAAAAAACCAAGTGACAGCTCTCGCTAAAGTTTTTTTTTGCCCTTCACGTTGTATTGGGCCAGCCCATTCACGCGTGGATATTCGTAAAAACGGACACACGGAGGAGTCGAACCTTGATCTCCGAGAGCTCCTATGTGACGCTCTCTGCGTCAAGCAGTCGAGCGATCGCATAGGGGATCGAGAAACTGGGCCGGCCCATCTCTCTCGCGAACAGTAGCTCACGCCGGAATAAAAAAAGCTGCGTTGCCAGGAATCGAACACAAGACCTACTGCTTACGAGCAACAATTCGAACCAGTTCAGATACCTAGCTTTCTTGATCACAGAACATTGCAAAACCTTAAGAAAACTCATCTCTCTCGCGAACAGTAGGTCACGCTGGAATAAAAAAAGATGCGTTGCCATGAATCGAACACTAGACCTGCTGCTTCATTCGAACCAGTTGAGCTAGCTAACGCCGATTCGAACCAGTTGATCACAGAACATTGCAAAATCTTAAGAAAACTCATCTCTCTCGCGAACAGTAGGTCACGCTGGAATAAAAAAAGATGCGTTGCCATGAATCGAACACTAGACCTGCTGCTTCATTCGAACAAAACTTGTAAATAAGTAAAAAAAATTGGAATTTGTGAACAAAGTTTGTAACAGGAACATTTTTTCAAACTCCCAAACAAATTTATGGACTCTACGAACATTTTTCAATTTGTGAACAAAAATTTGAAAACATGAACATTTTATAAATTTGGGAAAAAATTTGGAAAGCTGGAACACCGTTTGAAATTCCTAAACATTTTTCGAATGCAAACAAAATTTTAAAACATGGAAAATTTTGAAAATAGGAATATTTCACGAACAAAAAATGAAAACCGAATATTTTTCTTAAGTTTGCGAACAAATTTTGCAAAGTTGTGAAATTTTGAAAAAAAACATAAAGAAGAGAAACCGAAACTAAAAAAAGAAAAGAAATAGAAAATAAAAAGCAATAGAAAGCCGAAAAGAACCAGAAAAAAACGATACAGAAAAAAACCCGGTTCAGGGAACCTTCTAGAAGGTTCCCAAAACCGGTTGGACGCACTATGTATAAGTGGGCCGACCCATGTCGGTCGCTCGCGGCACTCCTCTGTGCAATCCCTCGACAATTCGCCGCAGAGAGCGGCGAATAGGATTTTCCTTGATCTCCAGCGCCAGCGACATCGCGCACTGTGCTCTGTAAGAACCAGGGGCCTGTTTTACTTACTAGATCTACTCAGCTATCCAACGACTTAGCTTTCTAGATTATGCGATGCGTGTATCTGCGTCGGCAACCCTGCGCCTGTGCTATTGATGTAGCACACCCGAGAGGACGGACACCGCCAAGGAGGAAGGCAATGGATTTGGCAAGGCAATGATCTATGGCGTGATGGAGTATGCCTCGACGGACTCCGGCGATGGGTTTGGCGAGACGACGATCTACAACGCGGTGGAGCCTGGCTCGACGGACTTCGCCATGACGTCCTACGGTGTGATGGCCTCCATGCCTCGCTTCCTGGCCTCCATGCGCGACACGAGGGACTCTCTCTATCAATACGGCGTGAGACACGATTAATGTTACATCGTGACTTGATGACAGCTGATAGGATAAGTAACGATCGGGCAGGGGTAACCTCATCCAAAATACGGTTTGTGGAAGTAAAACAACTTCATAACTGAAAAGAATCTCAACCTAAAACGACTGTATTATTACTCTCTCCGTTCTTGAAAGTGTGTACTTCCAACTTTGTTGGAAAGTCAAAAAAATTTATGTTTATCGTATTTATACAATAATACAACAATGCTTGTGCCATCAAATTAGTAGCATTAGTGAAGGAAATATGCCCTAGAGGCAATAATAAAGTTATTATTTATTTCCTTATATCATGATAAATGTTTATTATTCATGCTAGAATTGTATTAACCGGAAACATAATACATGTGTGAATACATAGACAAACAGAGTGTCACTAGTATGCCTCTACTTGACTAGCTCGTTAATCAAAGATGGTTATGTTTCCTAACCATGAACAAGGAGTTGTTATTTGATTAACGGGATCACATCATTAGGTGAATGATTTGATTGACATGACCCATTCCATTAGCTTAGCACCCGATCGTTTAGTATGTTGCTATTGCTTTCTTCATGACTTATACATGTTCCTATGACTATGAGATTATGCAACTCCCGTTTGCCAGAGGAACACTTTGTGTGCTACCAAACGTCACAACGTAACTGGGTGATTATAAAGGAGCTCTACAGGTGTCTCCAAAGGTACATGTTGGGTTGGCGTATTTTGAGATTAGGATTTGTCACTCCGATTGTCGGAGAGGTATCTCTGGGCCCTCTCAGTAATGCACATCACTTAAGCCTTGCAAGCATTGCAACTAATGAGTTAGTTGCGGGATGATGTATTACAGAACGAGTAAAGAGACTTGCCGGTAACGAGATTGAACTAGGTATTGAGATACCGACGATCGAATCTCGGGCAAGTAACATACCGATGACAAAGGGAACAACGTATGTTGTTATGCGGTCTGACCGATAAAGATCTTCGTAGAATATGTAGGAGCCAATATGAGCATCCAGGTTCCGCCATTGGTTATTGACCGGAGACGTGTCTCGGTCATGTCTACATTGTTCTCGAACCCGTAGGGTCCGCACGCTTAAGGTTTCGATGACAGTTATATTATGAATTTATGAGTTTTGATGTACCGAAGTTAGTTCGGAGTCCCGGATGTGATCACGGACGTGACGAGGAGTCTCGAAATGGTCGAGACATAAAGATTGATATATTGGACGGCTATATTCGGACACCGGAAGTGTTCCGGGTGATTTCGGAGAAAACCGGAGAGCCGGAGGGTTACCGGAACCCCCCGGGAGAAGTAATGGGCCACATGGGCCTTAGTGGAGAGAGAGAGAGGGGCTGCCAGAGGTGGGCTGCGCGCCTCCTCCCCCCTGGTCCGAATTGGACTAGGAGGGGGGGCGGCGCCCCCCCTTTCCCTCTCCCTCCCCACTTCTTTCCCCCTCCTAGTAGGAGTCCTACTCCTACTAGGAGGAGGACTCCTCCTTGGCACGCCATAGAGGGCCGGCCGGCCTCCTCCCCTGGATCCTTTATATACGGGGGTAGAGGGCACCCCTAGACACACAAGTTGATCCACGTGATCATATTCTTAGCCGTGTGCGGTGCCCCCTTCCACCATAGTCCTCGATAATATTGTAGCGGTGCTTAGGCGAAGCCCTGCGACGGTAGTACATCAAGATCGTCACCACACCGTCGTGCTGACGGAACTCTTCCCCGACACTTTGCTGGATCGGAGTCCGGGGATCGTCGTCGAGCTGAACGTGTGCTAGAACTCGGAGGTGCCGTAGTTTCGGTGCTTGATCGGTCGGGCCGTGGAGACGTACGACTACATCAACCAAACGCTTCCGTTGTCGATCTACAAGGGTACGTAGATCACACTCTCCCCTCTCGTTGCTATGCATCACCATGATCTTGCGTGTGCGTAGGAATTTTTTTGAAATTACTACGTTCCCCAATAGTGGCATCCGAGCCTAGGTTTTATATGTTGATGTTATATGCACGAGTAGAACACAAGTGAGTTGTGGGCGATATAAGTCATACTGCTTACCAGCATGTCATACTTTGGTTCGGCGGTCTTGTTGGATGAAGCGGCCCGGACCGACATTACGCGTACGCTTACGCGAGACCGGTTCTCCCGACGTGCTTTGCACATAGGTGGCTTGCGGGTGACAGTTTCTCCAATTTTAGTTGAACCAAGTGTGGCTACGCCCGGTCCTTGCGAAGGTTAAAACAGCACCAACTTGACAAACTATCGTTGTGGTTTTGATGCGTAGGTGAGATTGGTTCTTGCTTAAGCCCGTAGCGGCCACGTAAAACTTGCAACAATAAAGTAGAGGACGTCTAACTTGTTTTTGCAGGGCATGTTGTGATGTGATATGGTCAAGACATGATGCTAAATTTTATTGTATGAGATGATCATGTTTTGTAACCGAGTTATCGGCAACTGGCAGGAGCCATATGGTTGTCGCTTTATTGTATGCAATGCAATCGCGCTGTAATGCTTTACTTTATCACTAAGTGGTAGCGATAGTCGTGGAAGCACAAGTTTGGCGAGACGACAACGATGCTACGATGGAGATCAAGATGTCGCGCCGGTGACGATGGTGATCACGACGGTGCTTCGGAGATGGAGATCACAAGCACAAGATGATGATGGCCATATCATATCACTTATATTTATTGCATGTAATGTTTATCTTTTATGCATCTTATCTTACTTTGATTGACGGTAGCATTATAAGATGATCTCTCACTAATTATCAAGAAGTGTTCTCCCTAAGTATGCACCGTTGCGAAAGTTCTTCGTGCTGAGACACCACGTGATGATCGGGTGTGATAGGCTCTACGTTCAAATACAATGGGTGCAAAACAGTTGCACACGCGGAATACTCAGGTTATACTTGACGAGCCAAGCATATACAGATATGGCCTCGGAACACGGAGACCGAAAGGTCGAGCGTGAATCATATAGTAGATATGATCAACATAGTGATGTTCACCAATGAAACTACTCCATCTCACGTGATGATCGGACATGGTTTAGTTGATTTGGATCACGTAATCACTTAGAGGATTAGAGGTATGTCTATCTAAGTGGGAGTTCTTTAAGTAAATTAATTGAACTTAAATTTATCATGAAACTTAGTACCTGATAAGTATCTTGCTTGTTTATGCTTGATTGTAGATAGATGGATCGTGCTATTGTTCCATTGAATTTTAATGCGTTCCTTGAGAAAGCAAAGTTGAAAGATGATGGTAGCAATTACACGGACTGGGTCCGTAACTTGAGGATTATCCTTATTGCTGCACAGAAGAATTACGTCCTGGAAGCACCGCTGGGTGCCAGGCCTGCTGCTGGAGCAACGCCAGATGTTATAAACGTCTGGCAGAGCAAAGCTGATGACTACTCGATAGTTCAGTGTGTCATGCTTTACGGCTTAGAATCGGGACTTCAACGGCGTTTTGAACGCCATGGAGCATATGAGATGTTCCAGGAGTTGAAGTTAATATTTCAAGCAAATGCCCGGATTGAGAGATATGAAGTCTCCAATAAGTTCTATAGCTGCAAGATGGAGGAGAACAGTTCTGTCAGTGAGCATATACTCAAAATATCTGGGTATAATAATCACTTGATTCAATTGGGAGTTAATCTTCCAGATGATTGCGTCATTGACAGAATTCTCCAATCACTGCCACCAAGCTACAAGAGCTTCGTGATGAACTATAATATGCAAGGGATGAATAAGACTATTCCCGAGCTCTTCGCAATGCTGAAAGCTGCGGAGGTAGAAATCAAGAAGGAGTATCAAGTGTTGATGGTCAACAAGACCACTAGTTTCAAGAAAAAGGGAAAAGGGAAGAAGAAGGGGAACTTCAAAAAGAACGGCAAGAAAGTTGCTACTCAAGAGAAGAAACCCAAACCTGAACCTAAGCCTGAAACCGAGTGCTTCTACTGCAAGCAGACTGGTCACTGGAAGCGGAACTGCCGCAAGTATTTGGCGGATAAGAAGAATGGCAAGGTGAACAAAGGTATATGTGATATACATGTTATTGATGTGTACCTTACTAATGCTCGCAGTAGCACCTGGGTATTTGATACTGGTTCTGTTGCTAATATTTGCAACTCGAAACAGGGACTACGGATTAAGCGAAGATTGGCTAAGGACGAGGTAACGATGCGCGTGGGAAACGGTTCCAAAGTCGATGTGATCGCAGTCGGCACGCTACCTCTACATCTACCTTCGGGATTAATATTAGACCTAAATAATTGTTATTTGGTGCCATCGTTAAGCATGAACATTATATCTGGATCTTGTTTGATGCGAGACGGTTATTTATTTAAATCAGAGAATAATGGTTGTTCTATTTATATGAGTAATATCTTTTATGGTCATGCACCCTTGAAGAGTGGTCTATTCTTATTGAATCTCGATAGTAGTAACACACATATTCATAATGTTGAAGCCAAAAGATGCAGAGTTGATAATGATAGTGCAACCTATTTGTGGCACTGCCGTTTAGGTCATATCGGTGTAAAGCGCATGAAGAAACTCCATACTGATGGACTTTTGGAACCACTTGATTATGAATCACTTGGTACTTGCGAACCGTGCCTCATGGGCAAGATGACTAAAACACCGTTCTCCGGTACTATGGAAAGAGCAACAGATTTGTTGGAAATCATACATACAGATGTATGTGGTCCGATGAATATTGAGGCTCGTGGCGGATATCGTTATTTTCTCACCTTCACAGATGACTTAAGCAGATATGGGTATATCTACTTAATGAAACACAAGTCTGAAACATTTGAAAAGTTTAAAGAATTTCAGAGTGAAGTAGAAAATCATCGTAACAAGAAAATAAAATTCCTACGATCTGATCGTGGAGGAGAATATTTGAGTTACGAGTTTGGTGTACATTTGAAAAATTGTGGAATAGTTTCGCAACTCACGCCACCCGGAACACCACAGCGTAATGGTGTGTCCGAACGTCGTAATCGTACTTCACTAGATATGGTGCGATCTATGATGTCTCTTACTGATTTACCGCTATCGTTTTGGGGATACGCTCTAGAAACGGCCGCATTCACGTTAAATAGGGCACCATCAAAATCCATTGAGACGACGCCTTATGAACTGTGGTTTGGCAAGAAACCTAAGTTGTCGTTTCTGAAAGTTTGGGGCTGCGATGCTTATGTGAAAAAGCTTCAACCTGATAAGCTCGAACCCAAATCAGAGAAATGTGTCTTCATAGGATATCCAAAGGAAACTATTGGATACACCTTCTATCACAGATCCGAAGGCAAAACTTTTGTTGCTAAGTTCGGAAACTTTCTAGAGAAGGAGTTTCTCTCGAAAGAAGTGAGTGGGAGGAAAGTAGAACTTGACGAGGTAACTGTACCTGCTCCCTTATTGGAAAGTAGTGCATCACAGAAAACTGTTTCTGTGACACCTACACCAGTTAGTGAGGAAGCTAATGATGATGATCATGAAACTTCAGAACAAGATACTACTGAACCTCGTAGATCAACCAGAGTAAGATCTGCGCCAGAGTGGAACGGTAATCCTGTTCTGCAAGTCATGCTACTAGATCATGATGAACCTACGAACTATGAAGAAGCGATGGTGAGCTCAGATTCCGCAAAATGGCTTGAAGCCATGAAATCTGAGATGGGATCCATGTATGAGAACAAAGTGTGGACTTTGGTTGACTTGCCCGATGATCGGCAAGCAATTGAGAATAAATGGATCTTCAAGAAGAAGACTGACGCTGACGGTAATATTACTGTCTACAAAGCTCGACTTGTCGCAAAAGGTTTTCGGCAAGTTCAAGGGATTGACTATGATGAGACCTTCTCACCCGTAGCGATGCTTAAGTCTGTCCGAATCATGTTAGCAATTGCCACATTTTATGATTATGAAATTTGGCAGATGGATGTCAAAACTGCATTCTTGAATGGATTTCTGGAAGAAGAATTGTATATGATGCAACCAGAAGGTTTTGTCGATCCAAAGGGAGCTAACAAAGTGTGCAAGCTCCAGCGATCCATTTATGGACTGGTGCAAGCCTCTCGGAGTTGGAATAAACGCTTTGATAGTGTGATCAAAGCATTTGGTTTTATACAGACTTTTGGAGAAGTCTGTATTTACAAGAAAGTGAGTGGGAGCTCTATAGCATTTCTGATATTATATGTAGATGACATATTACTAATTGGAAATGATATAGAATTTCTGGATAGCATAAAGGGATACTTGAATAAGAGTTTTTCAATGAAAGACCTCGGTGAAGCTGCTTACATATTAGGCATTAAGATCTATAGAGATAGATCAAGACGCTTAATTGGACTTTCACAAAGCACATACCTTGACAAAGTTTTGAAGAAGTTCAAAATGGATCAAGCAAAGAAAGGGTTCTTGCCTGTGTTACAAGGTGTGAAGTTGAGTAAGACTCAATGCCCGACCACTGCAGAAGATAGAGAGAAAATGAAAGATGTTCCCTATGCTTCAGCCATAGGCTCCATCATGTATGCAATGCTGTGTACCAGACTTGATGTGTGCCTTGCTATAAGTCTAGCAGGGAGGTACCAAAGTAATCCAGGAGTGGATCACTGGACAGCAGTCAAGAACATCCTGAAATACCTGAAAAGGACTAAGGATATGTTTCTCATATATGGAGGTGACAAAGAGCTCATCGTAAAAGGTTACGTTGATGCAAGCTTTGACACTGATCCAGACGATTCCAAATCGCAAACCGGATACGTGTTTACATTAAACGGTGGAGCTGTCAGTTGGTGCAGTTCTAAACAAAGCGTCGTGGCGGGATCTACATGTGAAGCGGAATGCATAGCTGCTTCGGAAGCAGCAAATGAAGGGGTCTGGATGAAGGAGTTCATATCCGATCTAGGTGTCATACCTAGTGCATCGGGTCCAATAAAAATCTTTTGTGACAATACTGGTGCAATTGCCTTGGCAAAGGAATCCAGATTTCACAAGAGAACCAAGCACATCAAGAGACGCTTCAATTCCATCCGGGATCTAGTCCAGGTGGGAGACATAGAGATTTGCAAGATACATACGGATCTGAATGTTGCAGACCCGTTGACTAAGCCTCTTCCACGAGCAAAACATGATCAGCACCAAGGCTCCATGGGTGTTAGAATCATTACTGTGTAATCTAGATTATTGACTCTAGTGCAAGTGGGAGACTGAAGGAAATATGCCCTGGAGGCAATAATAAAGTTATTATTTATTTCCTTATATCATGATAAATGTTTATTATTCATACTAGAATTGTATTAACCGGAAACATAATACATGTGTGAATACATAGACAAACAGAGTGTCACTAGTATGCCTCTACTTGACTAGCTCGTTAATCAAAGATGGTTATGTTTCCTAACCATGAACAAGGAGTTGTTATTTGATTAATGGGATCACATCATTAGGTGAATGATCTGATTGACATGACCCATTCCATTAGCTTAGCATCCGATCGTTTAGTATGTTGCTATTGCTTTCTTCATGACTTATACATGTTCCTATGACTATGAGATTATGCAACTCCCGTTTGCCAGAGGAACACTTTGTGTGCTACCAAACGCCACAATGTAACTGGGTGATTATAAAGGAGCTCTACAGGTGTCTCCAAAGGTACATGTTGGGTTGGCATATTTCGAGATTAGGATTTGTCACTCCGATTGTCGGAGAGGTATCTCTGGGCCCTCTCAGTAATGCACATCACTTAAGCCTTGCAAGCATTGCAACTAATGAGTTAGTTGCGGGATGATGTATTACAGAACGAGTAAAGAGACTTTCCGGTAACGAGATTGAACTAGGTATTGAGATACCGACGATCGAATCTCGGGCAAGTAACATACCGATGACAAAGGGAACAACGTATGTTGTTATGCGGTCTGACCGATAAAGATCTTCGTAGAATATGTAGGAGCCAATATGAGCATCCAGGTTCCGCCATTGGTTATTGACCGGAGACGTGTCTCGGTCATGTCTACATTGTTCTCGAACCCGTAGGGTCCGCACGCTTAAGGTTTCGATGACAGTTATATTATGAATTTATGAGTTTTCATGTACCGAAGTTAGTTCGGAGTCCCGGATGTGATCACGGACGTGACGAGGAGTCTCGAAATGGCCGAGACATAAAGATTGATATATTGGACGGCTATATTCGGACACCGGAAGTGTTCCGGGTGATTTCGGAGAAAACCAGAGAGCCGGAGGGTTACCGGAACCCCCCGGGAGAAGTAATGGGCCATATGGGCCTTAGTGGAGAGAGAGAGGGGCTGCCAGAGGTGGGCTGCGCGCCTCCTCCCCCTGGTCCGAATTGGACTAGGAGGGGGGCGCCCCCCCTTTCCCTCTCCCTCCCCACTTCTTTCCCCCTCCTAGTAGGAGTCCTACTCCTACTAGGAGGAGGACTTCTCCTTGGCGCGCCATAGAGGGCCGGCCGGCCTCCTCCCCTGGATCCTTTATATACGGGGGTAGAGGGCACCCCTAGACACACAAGTTGATCCACGTGATCATATTCTTAGCCATGTGCGGTGCCCCCTTCCACCATAGTCCTCGATAATATTGTAGCGGTGCTTAGGCGAAGCCCTGCGACGGTAGTACATCAAGACCGTCACCACGCCGTCGTGCTGACGGAACTCTTCCCCGACACTTTGCTGGATCGGAGTCCGGGGATCGTCATCGAGCTGAACGTGTGCTAGAACTCGGAGGTGCCGTAGTTTCGGTGCTTGATCGGTCTGGCCGTGGAGATGTACGACTACATCAACCAAACGCTTCTATTGTCGATCTACAAGGGTACGTAGATCACACTCTCCCCTCTCGTTGCTATGCATCACCATGATCTTGCGTGTGCGTAGGAATTTTTTTGAAATTACTACGTTCCCCAACAATTAGATTCATCATAAAATATATTTTCATTATATACCTATTTGGTATCACAAAAATTGATATATATTTGCACAAACTCAATCAAACTTTAAGATAGTTTGATTCTCCAACAAAGTTGAAAGTACACTCTTTCAAGGACGGAAGCGTACATAAGAGCCAGGAAGGGGTAATTTATTTTTAAGAAACGCCAGGCTGGGATGATTGCATCGGAGCATGGTTAATAGTACATTTAGCTGATGGCTACATGACGTTGTTATGTCATCTATAACCAAATTTATAACCGGTAAGTATAATAGTTAGACATAAAGTTGTGCTACTTTATTAATACATGATCCACTTTCCACTCATACATAGTATCTACGAGCTTGTGCTGCAGCTGGCTCTTATTCTGTAGCCGGCTTCTCTTCTCTCTCCTCTTCTCTCCCCCATGTCATCCGAAAAATAATATTTTAACTCTTATAGCCTGCTTACATAAGCTTATTGTACTTGTTCTCATGGCTGTATGGGAGTGCTAGCAATAGCAACAATCTCAAACTAGCATGTATAGCAGTAGCATTTAAAGTCGCAGTCACACTCGCCCCACACGTTATCGGGGCTTTCATCTTCGCATGTATTATCGCAACCGTCGGTAAAGCCAAAGCACGGTCCTTTATAATTGCTGCTCAAATGCCGGCATCCACTCGGCGGGTTGCATGCAAATGCCATTGTACACACAGGACATACTAGCACATGCAAGAACGTGGTTAATTAGCCAAAAGATAAATCAAAATAACATCTTTCAAAAAATATTAATCAAAACAACATAATAAGTTGCATACACCAGCCAATTCAATGCCAAAACTTTAGTAGTTGTTAGGAGAGACTTATAATTACAACAGTTCATACATGTGCACGTACATACGGCGGCTACAATGACAATTAGCTGTGCGGCTCCAGAGATATTCTTTCTTAAATGCGCCATTGGTTGTCTTTTTTCTGGAAGTTTTTTTTAGCAGGTTGGTGGACGATCGAGTGAGAAGAAGTCCGACAGCTCACACACATCACAGACTAGTGTGTTCCACCGTAGAAGCATAAACATATGATCCTATACCCTAGTGTTTTCCAACTGAAGCTGGCCGGCCGGTGGCAAAGCTGAGCTGGGCCTGCACTGGCCATAGTGTCAGGCGCTAGCTGGCCCACCACTAATGTGCTAAAGGTTGCTAGTGGAGACAAATTTGATTGAAGCTGGGCGAGCCATGAAGTTGGAAGCCGGTCGTAAGCAAGCTCCGAGTCATTGTGAGCTGGATCGTGAGGATCCCACGTTGCTGGAGGCCAACATTGTGGTGCCGCCTACTGTTGAGCCAAAGGAAAATGTGGTGGAGGGGTCAGATCCTTACATTATTTTGTAGAAGGAAAATTGGTGCAGGCAGTGAAGGCACCACACTGTTCATCGATGCCTAGGTTCTGTCAAGGCACTGGATCTCAGTCCGTGTGTCTTCACCCGATAGTGAAACATCACTGTGGGCTCCTGGATTTACCCAACAGTAATACGTGGTATCACTGCTAGTAAGGAACTGCCAGGTCTACTCGCAAAAAAGGAACTGCCTGGTCATAAGGATCCAAAAATTGTCAGGATGCGAGGCTTAAGGCTGGTCGTAATGGGGAGTATCATTTACTCGTATCATGCATATGATACTAGTTTATGATATTACTTCCGTAATGTATAGTACTCACTCCTTCCATATATATAGAGCCTAATATATTTTGGACGCCGATAAGTGCCACACGTGTGGGCGTTAGGGAGGCTGCCCACACATTTTGTGTGGTGTATAAAGAGGAACAGCCCACACACCCACGTGTGGGCAAAAAAAGTAATTCCCACACATCTCTTTTTTCCCCTCCCGATCCCTCTCCCACGCGTGCGTGTGGGCGAAATAGATAACGCCCACACGCCCCGTATGTCAGGCCTCGTACCTCGTGGTCCCGCACGCCCGCGTGACAGTCACCGCGCGTCCCGCAGTTGCCATGGTCCAGACCCTCGTCCATGTTCGTTTAACTGCAGTTGCCATGTCGCTGAACTTCGGTTGCCATGTCGGACAACTACAGTTGCCATGGTTGCTCAACTGCAGTTGCCATGTATGGTCTGATCTACTGCAGTTGCCATGATTTTCAAAACTTTAGGAGTTGCCACCCACTAAACACTAGGCAGTTGCCATGTAGCACTACAAGAAGGCATGGCAAAAAAATATGTTCGGGTAAAATAGAGACTTGCCATGTGCTCACAAGCACTCAAGGGCAGTTGCCATGTAAAAAAAAATAGTTGCCATCTGCTTACGTGTACGCTACAGCAGTTGCCATGTACCATGCAAAAACACATGGCAATTCGGGTAAAAAGAGTTGCCATCTGCTTACAAGCAAAGCTAGGGCAGTTGCCATATACCTACAGAAACACATGGCAACTACCAACTTTGGGTGTGGGCTAGGAGACGGGCGTGTGAGCGAAGTGATAAACGCCCACACACCAGCCCCCTCTGCGTGCGTGAAACTAGTGTGTGGGCGAATTGCTAAACGCCGACACACCAGCCCCCGTGTGGTGAAAAAAGGACGTGTGGGCGACCGAATGAATGCCCACACACCAGCTTAGTCCTACGTGGCACACAAAAACTGTTAGAACGCGCCAAGATCCGTGCAGAATTGGTTGGACGAGGATTCATGCGTGTGGGCGAGTTGCCAGACGCCCACACATGTGGGCGTTAACATTTTCGTATATTTTTCGAGTCTGCCTTTGACTATTGGTAAGATTACTAATATATGAGATGTATAATGTGAAAATTATATCATTACAAGCTCCCACACATGAATTTGATGGTGTGCTTTGCGTAACTTGCATGTCATATATTATCTATCTATCTATCTATCTATCTATCTATCTATTATATAATTAAAACGATAGAAAACAAACGGTGAAGATTAATTATTCTAAAGTTATGAAAAATCAACGGTGAAGATTTACATCATAGATGGTTCAATCCATGTGCAAGAGACGGTGACACATACATGTATGGCAGGCCAAGACGAGTACCTACCAAAAAAAATAAAGACACCAAAACTAAGTACAATTGACTCCGTGAAGAATACACCCAATAGGACGAGCGGTACATTTCTGTCCGAATAGCCGAGCCCTCCCAAGGAGGAGACCCAAACGTCGTATCCATACATGTATAGAACCAGCTCACGTGCATCCTTTTTTTTGAGAGAGATAAGTTCACGTGCATATAAGCTACCGTTGTCTCACCCCTAGACCAAAATACTGTTGTCGACTGCTTAGCGAGTATGTATGTACCGTGTGTTAGAAGCATGGCAACGTATGCATGTGTCAACCCGTATTATAGATCACAGCTGTACATGAGGCTAGACTTTGTAAAAAAAATTATGTTGGTACGTTGGATAAATTGGTGCAAACATATTTGATATAAAAAAATAGCAAATCACTTTTCATCAAATAAAGTTTAGCAATGGGATTTACATATAAATTTTATGCGTAAAACTGAACATGAAGTACAATTAGAAACAAACAATCCGATTATTGTCAGATTAAAATATTAGTTGATGCAAAACAAATGGAGAAAAAAGTTATTCTTGAGCCAATACTCATAGCTAATGTACGATGATATGTGCTTACATGAATCTCAATGATAGGATCAGATGGCTCTTATCATCAAATTTTAATTTCACGGTCGTCCGAGAAATAGCAAAAACGAAATGTTTATTACTAAGTTTATATGAATACCTTTTGGTCAAAGACGAAAGTAACAATCATGTTTCCCACATAAACGTAGAATATTCCCACAAAAGTCTGACCATGTTTCCTCGAGATGCATATGTTAGCTATACTACTTTTTTTTTCTAATTTAAATTACATAGGACCACCAATGTGAAAAATAACTACAATGTGCTCGAGTGAGAGAAAATCTGGCAATTTCCACAACGTTAAAAAGTTATGTTGTGTTACACTGGAAAGTAGAAAAATAGTAAATAACATTAATATGAGATGACGTGGATCCGTATATACTTTATCAATCGCCCTAATAGAAAACACAATTGTAATGTATTGGTGCAAATGAAGATGATGGACGATACAAGTCGCCAATGTTTCTTTTTCTTGGCAATGACTTCAAGTAATATCAGTGCAAAGACAAGTATATAGGGATAAGAAGGAAAGGAGTTGGGAAAGTTGGCGCCCACATTCATATCTATACCAATAACATATAGAAATCATTAGACTTTTAGAAAATTTCAACGGGGCCCATCTCTAATAAAGTTTTCTAAATATTCTTTCTCTATATAAATACTCGTGTAGCAGCTAACCAAAAATAATAAGGCATTAAAATATTTAGCAAGTTTAGCCGCGCAAATGCACGAGTTACATTGCCAGTTGCTCTAACATGTGGTAAAAATTAGCCTCGAAAAACGCATTAGGCCCTATATACAAGGAAGGAGGGAGTATCATAAGTTAGTATCTTAGCTTGCCTTATTAATTGCCATGCATGACATACGTTAGTACAACATTTAATATGATACAGTATCATGATATGATGCCACATCCTCTCTGTCCTCATTTAATTGTGTGTCACATCATCTGAAAAGTCTAGTTGGCATGCATGATACCGCGTATAATACTCCCATTACGACCAGCCTAAGACCCAACAGTGATCTTGCTCACTAACGGCTTAGGGACACTTGGCAGTGATGGGCCGGCTAGAAAAGGTCTATTATCTAGTATTGTCAATTAGCACATGCAATCTAAATGTTACGAATAAATGATCATATGTTGTTCCCAATAAACATTTGAGGGATATTTTTATCTATGTTGTTGATATAAATGATTTTTTTTGTATTTTCCACAATCATTTAAGTGAAACTGAGACTAATAGGAGCAGTAAGATATATATCGACCAGTGAATTAGTGACTAGTGCAAGCGGCAAGATATCTACAAATCAGTTACTAACCAGGATATCTATATTACACGGTGACACAAATCAGTTACCAACCAGGATATATATAGTGTTACTATTCATCACCCAGGGTGCAGAATAAGTTATTCTTCATCCGAGGTAATCTTACGATCATTTTATAATTAAATTACGTTTCGAATTCAAATAGTTACATTTCTATTGATTCACTACGTAAAATTTGACATAAGAAAATAAAAATATAGGTCATAAGACTAGAAAATTTACAGTTTATGTGTATTTTAGACTATGTTTTTACGTTTGTAATTTTATATAACATAAAATATTTTTTACGGCGATTGTGTATTTTCCTACTGTCCTCTTTTTCGTCGAAAATAAGACAAAACTTACGGAACGTAAAATTACGATGCATTGATGGTAAAATAGAGGGGGGGGGGGTGAAGAATAACTATTCCTCACCTAGGGTGACGAATAGAGCGACCCTATATATATATATATATATATATATATATATATATATATATCACGCTATTCGTCACTCTGGGTGAGGTATAGTTATTCTTCACCCTCCTTCCCTTTATTTTACCATCAATGCACCGTAATTTTATGTTTCATAAGTTTTGTCTTATTTCCAGCGCAAAAAGAGACCGGAAGAAAATATATAATCGCCGTAAAAAATATTTTATGCTATGTAAAATTACAAACGTAAAAACATAGTCTAAAATACACATAAACTGCAAATTTTCTTGTCTTATGACCTATGTTTTTATTTTCTTGTGTCAAATTTTACGTAGTAAATCAATAGGAATGTAACTATTTGAATTCCAAACGTAATTAATTATAAAATGATCGTAAGATTACCTCGGGTGAAGAATAACTTATTCTGCACCCTGGGTGATGAATAGTAACACTAGGTCGCGCTATTCGTCACCTTGGGTGAGGAATAATTATTCTTCACCCCCTCTATTTTACCATCAATGCACCGTAATTTTACGTTCCGTAAGTTTTGTCTTATTTCCGACGCAAAAAGGGACCGTAAGAAAATATACAATCTCCGTAAAAAATATTTTATGTGATGTAAAATTACAAACATAAAAACATAGTCTAAAATACACATAAACTGCAAATTTTCTTGTCTTATGACTTATATTTTTATTTTTTCTTATGTCAAATTTTACGTAGTGAATCAATAGAAATGTAACTATTTGAATTCGAAATGTAATTTAATTATGAAATGATCGTAAGATTACCTCGGATGAGGAATAACTTATTCTACACCATGGGTGATGAATAGTAATAATATATATATGTGTGTGTGTGTGTGTGCGCGCGCTACCAGAAATATATTGGATCATATGAAACATGTTCTTTTACCGGTTCTCTGGACGATGTTTCTCACATCACCATCTACCACCATATATAATGCCCATGTGGAAGCCACTGTCCTAACAACTTGGTGTCACTAGACATCATGTTAACTAATAGTGAGATCAAACTAACAGAAGCAATCAACCACTCAGGCTCCGGGAATGGGAGGTCCATGCGTGGATACAAATAACCTTAAGTTTAGCCAAACAATGTATTACATTGCACGAAATTATATGATGTAATTATTCCTATAAGAGTGACTAAAAGTTCAGTGCTGAGATGTTTAATTTAGCAGGTCTGCTTGGGGCATCAAATAGTTACTGCTTGATACACATCGATGCCTCAAGTCACATAGGATCCGTCCCATCGTTTTATGGTTTGAAGTTATGAATATTATTTACTCTCGCAGGCAGGCTCTGAACATCAAATTTGCTTTCATCATAAAAAATCCACGTGACATGTTGGTGGGACAAATCGAATAGATGTATGCATTGATACTATTAATCACCCAGGATGCAGAATAAGCTATTCTTCACCCGAGGTAATCTTACGATCACTTCCTAATTAAATTACATTTGGAATTCAAATAGTTATATTCCTATTGATTCACTACATAAAATTTGGCATAAGAAAATAAAAATATAGGTCATAAGACAAGAAAATTTGCAGTTTATGCATATTTTACACTATATTTTTACGTTTGTAATTTTACATAACATAAAATATTTTTTACGTCGATTATATATTTTCTTATGGTCTCTTTTCACGTAGAAAATAAGACAACTTACGGAACGTAAAATTACGGTGCATTGATGGTAAAATAGAGGGGGGAGGTGAAGAATAACTATTCTTCACCCAAGGTGACGAATAGTCAATCCCTTTATTTATGTGTGTGTGTCTATATATATATATATATATCTGTGTGTGTGTGTGTGCGCGTGCGTGTGTGTGTGTGTGTGCACGTGCGTGTGTGTGTGTGTGTGCTCGAGATTTTTTTTTTGATCCACAAGTCCAACAATTTCATTTTTAACAACACAAGTAAGATAATACTGGTAGGTACCACTAGGGCAACACAAGTAATGAGTGGATTTGAAGCTAACTTGGCACTCCTATCGAGTAGTTTTCAAGAGAAAAAATCTCTTGGTTGTCCATAGATAGAAAAAGAAAGGTTACTTTCCCCCTAATTGAGCAATGGCTAGCTGCCCTTTTGTAATCGATCCTGATGATCTTCTTTATTTCTCTCTTCCCCTCTAATTATTCAATATATATATATATAACTAGCACGGGTGGTAACCACTCCAGTTTATTAAAAAACGTTATATATGTATTATTACATAAGATCCAGGAAGGGATAATTTATACTCCTTCCATTCCATAATGTAGTGCTTCATCTATCCACGTACTTCAACTTTGACCGTAAATTTAACTACCAAGACCGATTGCGGCGGGAGCAAAAATTATATCAGTGAATTTGTATTCGAAAGAAGTTTTCAATTATATAATTTTTTTCTCCCGCCGCAGTTGGTCTCATTGGTTAAATTTATGGTCAAAGTTGAACCTCGGGAAGCGCGGGCGCACTATATTTTGGAATGGAGGGAGTATTTAAGATACACGTGCCAGACTGGGAGGATCATTTTATCATGACTAGATCAGAGTGCTAGCACCAACAACAATCTCATAGGAATAGTAAGAATAGCAGGAGCATTTGAAGTCGTCACAAGCGCCATAAAAGGGGTTGGGCTTTCAGCTTGGCATACACGATTGCAACCGTAGCCATTGGCGCCAAAGCACGGTCTGTGATAATTGCTGCTTATGTGTGTGTAAAAGTGTATCCGATGGACACCAACTGCATGCATGCAGGCCATTGAACATACTAGCACATGCGATGCAAGAACGTGGTTATAATTAGCCAAAAAATTAATCGAAACAACATATTAATATAAATAGCATGAACCAGCCAATTTAATGCCAAAACGAATTAAGCTGCTAGAAGAGATATGGACAATTCACTTATATTTCCACTGTTCATACATGTGCATATACATACCGGAGGCCACGATGACAGTTAGGAGCACGATCGCACAGAGATTCTTTTCTGAAAGCGCCATTGGTTGTTTTTTTGGAAAGTTTTTGAATGTTGAAGAAAAGAATGAGCTAGCAGTTTGGTGGATGCTCGAGTGAGAAGTCCAACAATATATATAGCACATGTCTAGTGTGTTGCACCATAAAATAAAAGCATGAACATAGGATTCTCCGATCCTATTCTCCTAGTGTTTTCCAACAGAAGCACAAGAGTCCATAAACATGTTTGTATTCAGTGTTTTACTTACAACCAAATTTCACATCAACCACGTTATATATTGTCAGCATTTGATGACCAGGTCCTCTTTGGATGTGGATGAAGGACAGGCTAACATAGCTTAATACGCCTGACTAAGTAAACATGACACCAAGTTGCATTGGTACTAACCTACCTCGCTTGTCCACTAATACACTCGTTTCCACTAATACACTCGTTTCCACTGCATGAATATTGAATCGCACTAATGCGTTAAAAAATATATTGCTATATGTGTGTGTTTGAGTTTCATTTTCTGATCCTCCATCAAAGCAAGGCTAATAAGATAGCCTACTGCTAGTTGTATGGATTTTTGCAACCGGGCTCTCAATCTACTCATATAGTAGTTAGGTCTTCACTATTAATACATGACCTGCTTTCCTCTCTCACAAAGTTTCCTATTTCTTGTGCGTAAGGCCCTGTTTGGATGAGCTTGGACTAATGATTAGCTGACCAATGATTAGCTGCCTATTAGGCCATGTCTTACATGCATCGAGTATTTGGTGAGCATGGCTAGCATGCAGCATGCATGATCAGTACTCCCTCCGTTTCCTTTCACTCTGTATATAAAATTTGGTCAAAGTCAAACTACACAAAGTTTGACCAAATTTGTAACAAAAAATATGAACATCTACAATACTAAAACTAGTATATATTATGAAAATACATTTCATGACGCATCTGATAATATTGATTTCATATAATGAATGTTGATATTTTTAATATAAAATTAGTCAAACTTTACAAAGTTTGACTTTGACCAAACTTTATAGAGTTGAAAGCACCCCAGGTACCTCAACTTGCACGGAATGTGATGATTTAGTCCAAAACATGCAAAAATGCACTCCACCATACCCCAACTTGCAATGGATGTGACGATTTGGTCCTGGGCCTTTCACAACACGACACTTGGCAGCCAGGTGGCTGGATCGGTCATAGTGGCACTTTTGTAGATACCGCCCCTGCCTTTTCATTTTATTGCAGGCTGTAGAGAGGAAGAACCAGTGGAGATAAAAATGACCAAAAACGGAATGCTTTATATCTAATGTGTAAAAATGGCTGATCTGTTAAAGCGAATGCAGCATGCTCTTCCCGGTCACCATTCGTTCTCATCGCCATCCTGCTCTGCATTTGCACTCCATGGTTTAGTACTTTAGTTTGCTTTGAAATGGAACGTGCTAGTTGCTTAACCGAGCACACACTTGTACATCCAGCATTCATTTGCTGTATTCTTTCCAAACAGATTTATTAATAATCATTGCATGGTGTACGAATCTTATGGTCAATGTAGTGCTACATTGTAGTGCCCTTACATTGTAGTGTTACATTCGTCACCCTGGATAAGGAATAGTTATTCTTCACCCCCTCTATTTTACCATCAATGCACCATAATTTTACGTTCCGTAAGTTTTTTATTTTTTTCGACGCAAAAAGAGACCGTAAGAAAATATATAATCGCCGTAAAAAATATTTTATGTTATGTAAAATTACAAACATAAAAACATAGTCTAAAATACACATAAACTGCAAATTTTCTTGTCTTATGATCTATATTTTTATTTTCTTATGTCAAATTTTACGTAGTGAATCAATAGGAATGTAACTATTTGAATTCCAAACGTAATTTAATTATGAAATGATCGTAAGATTACCTCGGATGAAGAATAACTTATTCTGCACCCTGAATGATGAATAGTAACACTATATATATATATATATATATATATATATATATATATATATATAAATTAACTGATATGTAGACATGACAAGTTGCTTCAGGGTAAAACTGCAGTTTCATTGGTCTGAACTCATACATTCGCATTAGCAACGTATCTCTGATATGAACCGAGAAGACTCGGCTAAACAGTAAAAGAAATATATGAACTGAGAAAGGGGCCTGCTAGGCGTCATCCGGATGCACAAAATAAAACAACATCCACCTCCTCAACCGTACGATCTGGGTGTCCCTAGCCGCCGATAGAAGTCAACATAGTCTTCTCTCCCTCTGTTCTTCCCATCGCATAACACAGCCATGACCATAGCGCTTAGCAACTCTGGCAGCCTGCACGGCGGCGTCGGAAGCACCGGCTCGCAGCAACGCCACCCGTCGTAGCAACTCCAACGGCCTCGCAGCATCAACTCACAGCATAGTGGCGGCAGCGCAGCATGGCGGGGCCGGCAGCACTGGCTCACAGCAACGCCACCCGTCACAGCGCACGCTTGCTACTTGTCAATGATTGTCGCAACACTGGCTCGAAGCATGGCGTCGCCGTAGCATCACCGGCGTCGTCGCAACGTCACCAGAGTAGCCCGAATCACCGTCGCAGCTGTTGAGCCGCCATTGCAGCACTTGCTCACAACATGACGACGCTATTGGCAGCATCACCGCAGCAGCCCGGGCCGTCGTCCGCAGCATCCGTCATAGCAGTTAAGCCGCTGTTGCCGAGATGTCATCGCAACATTCATCGTAGCATGATAACGCCGTCGCAACATGTCAACGGTCGTCGTAGCATGGCAGCGCTGTCGCAGCGCGGTGGCGCCGTTGCAGCATCACTGGAGCAGTCGAGATCCCGTCGCAACATCGGGTCTCCGTCGCAATCCCGTCGCAGCATCGGGCCACCTTCGCAGCCTCATGGTGGTGCTCGCAGTAGTCGAACCGCCCCCTCGCAGCACCCTTGAATCACTTGAAAAAAGAGCTCGTGGAGGCCATCCATGGTGGGTGAGATCCTTGCGCGATGGAAGAGAAGAAAGAGGAGGGGAGAAGATTCTTCGAATAGGAAGAGGGAGGACGTGTGGCTGAAAATGATCACATGACAAGATAAGGGAGAGAAAGGATAAAGCGGTGGTGGGCTCTATGGGATGCGTGGTAGTCAGAGAAGACGGATGCACGAGCGAGTCGTCTTCTTCTGGATGAAACCAAGAAGTTTCCAGGCATTAAGCATACTTTGAACATTCGACTGTACATGTTTAACTAGTTCTTGGTTGAATGCTTTTAACTGATCCTACTGAATGCAGAGTTCTAGTGCCAAATATCTTAATATATTTGTATTCTCATTTTCATTTTAGAGTTTTGGTCAACACTGATAGGTAGGCATGCTTGGTTAGTGCAGAGTTCATAGTGAGTGCTCTGTCTGTGGTTGGTGTCGCTCAAATCCAAACTCTGACCATGTATTGGCACTAGAATGTTATGCCTGATAAGAACCCAAGAGGCATTAGGCATACTGTTTTGACATGACATAGTAACAATCCAGAGCGCAAAAAGTACACCTGCATGCGTGCATGATCTAAACAATGTTGCCCCTGCTCAGCCACTCTAGTTGTGTGACGCTCCCGATTCAATCGTACACTAATCATACATGCAAACATATACGATCAAGATCAGGGACTCACGGGAAGAAATCACAACACAACTCTACAAATAAAATAAGTCATACAAGCATCATATTACAAGCCAGGGGCCTCGAGGGCTCGAATACAAGAATTTGATCATAGACGAGTCAGCGGAAGCAACAATATCTGAGTACAGACATAAGTTAAACAAGTTTGCCTTAAGAAGGCTAGCACAAACTGGGATACAGATCGAAAGAGGTGCATGCCTCCTGCCTGGGATCCTCCTAAACTACTCCTGGTCGTCGTCAGCGGGCTGCATGTAGTAGTAGACACCTCAAGTGTAGTAGGAGTCGTCGTCGACGGTGGCGTCTGGCTCCTGGGCTCCATCGTCTGGTCGCAGCAATCGGGTATAGAAAGGGGAAAAAGGGAGAGCAAAGCAACCGTGAGTACTCATCCAAAGTACTCGCAAGCAAGGAGCTACACTACATATGTAAGCGGTGGGATGGGTTGGCCTAGTAGGCTAGGGGGCATGCGGGGTGGGCCGACTAGGCTGGCCGATCGCTTGGCCAGGTGGGCCGAACGGCCCAGGGGATGGGGTCTTCGTCTCTTTTATTTTTTTGTTTATTTTCTCTCTTCTTTTACTTATTCTTTTCTGTTTTATTTTAGTTTACACATTATTTTTAGTTTATTAAAATATGACATTAGCTCCTAAAAAATGTTTCAAAATAACCCACTGCCATAAAAGTTTTACCCCGAAATAAAAATGGTTTAGTATTTTTCAAAGTTTAATAGACATTTATTTAATTGCTTTAACTACTGTTTTAATCATTTTGGAACACTTAAACCTTTTATAAAAACTTGGTTTCTTCACCAACAAAACTTATGATTTATTTGCCACAGTTCGCACATTTTAGTTTGACATTTGAAAACTTTTATTTTTGACTCTATTTTAAATTTGAATTTGAACTGTTTTCAAATCAAGGAGAGTCTAACAACAGCAAACATGGTGACGTGGCATCATTAGTGGGAGATTACTGTAGCTTAACTACCGGGGCGTTACAAATCTCCTCCACTACAAGAAATCTCGTCCCGAGATTTAAGAGGTGGAGTAAGGAGGAAAGTTTTGGTTACGAAATTCTAACGGATCTTCTCGGTCTTGGTTGCTCTTCTCAAAGAGGTCGATCCATAACATTGATGTCTTCATTCCTATGCCGGAATGCATCGTGATGAAGCTGTCATCCTTGCTTCAGGATCTTCACCGTACTTACGAAAGGATAAAGGGTGGTTATTCCGGAAGAACGGACCTCTGCAAGGTTGACTACCTGGTAGCTAACATCGGGGGAAGTGGCGGAAAGTATCTCTCGAACTAAAAATTAATAAAAAAAATCGAGAGCAAAGTAAGGAGGTACCATGAGAAGCTTAAGCGGGTAGGCAATCGTTCGATGCCTGAACAAGGTGTGAAAGGGGTCCAGAGCAACGAGAATAAGTATTGCGTCTGATACCAAAGTAGATTACTAGGGAGATGACCCATGAATTACATACGAAATCAAGCGCGAGGAATAACTTTGGCAACATGGCGGTACAGAAGAGTCAGGCTTCGATCCTGTGGAACTGTGGGTTATGGGCCCACCATGTGGGTTAAAGGTAGAAAGGGCGCTGGCACCTTGCACGATCATGTAAGCAAGGCAGGTTAGAGGATAGCCCGTCAGTTATGTCGGCGACAACGTCGGTACCAAGGGCGAGGGACAAAGAGAACCATTTCCTGCTCGTTGAACGAGGCGGGCCAATAGGCAAAGTTCTCGTCCATCGGTGATTACCGGAATGTCATCAACAATAGTAACAGGGTCTTGCTGACAGAATTGTACACCGAGGTGTTTACATAAGCAGGAGTATATTTCTGCGTGGATCATATAGATCACAAGAAAGGTTAAACCAAACAATGGAAAGGAAAATGTGATTATCAGATTAAACAGAACAATGGAAAGGAAAAAGGTGTTTAAACACATATTTCAGGGGTATATCCTTCCCAAGAACAAGCAGCGCATGATATACGTGACAAGATATAATGTAGGAAACCCTTTAGGTAAGGGGAGAGAAATTTCATGACATTACCCATACAACGGTGTTTGGATAATTGATAATGAAAATTTAGCATTTTGCTTCAGATGTTCTTATTAAAAGTCGGAGTACCATAGACATGCTTCGAGATAGCATTGACATGGTCTTCAAGCAATGTCAGACTTTGGATACACAAACGATCCATCAGGAACAACTCATAGAATAAGTATTACAATTTCCTCATGGAAGAATGGATAACCTTGCTAAAAAGGAAACTATAATAGTAGGTCCTCCGGCCAGGTGTGCTGGGCATGACATCACCTTACCGGTTCATGAAAGAACATTGTTACTACCCTTGGAAATATATTCTAACCATCATATCTGACCGAGATTCAGATTTGGTCGGTGTTAGGATACCTCAGACTCAGGGTGCCTGAGAAGAATAGGTGTAACACACATTGACGAGATGACATTGTAAGATTCTTGGAAATGAACTATGGAAGCGAGTTTAGAAACAGGAGTTCATCATTAAACCAAGGAGAGGATGAGGAGGTGGCTGATGGCTCAACGACCATTCCTCCAGATTTCCAAAAAGATGGGTTTCCACAATCATGTGAACAAGGAGATGACATTTGTCAGATCAAATGGTATAATGGTGTATGCTCGAGGAAACCATACACAATTAAACATTGATTGAAAGGAGCACCCGAAATATGGGGTTAGGTAGCATGATCAATGTTAGAATGGTGATTCAATAACCAATAGTCTAAGAATGAACTATCGACCATTAACTTCAAAGAAATAGGGTTGCTAGAAGTTTTGAATTCCCACGTCATAGTTGAATTGTCGGATTTCCAGTTAGAAACAACATGAGGACCAAGAAAGAATGATGATGGTGAGAAGTATCACTATAACAAGAATTGTTATGAGGTGGAGTAATCCTCACAACATTCTTGTCATAAAAGATGGTAATACTCCAAGCTAAAGAAGAACAAATGTTGGATAGCAAGGAACTCAAGGTATAACCCAGAACACGAACAAGTTTGTGTTCGAGGGAAGGCAATAAAGTGGTCGATGACAACACAAATAATCGAGGACAAGCATGGAATTTCTTATCATGAATTCAATTGATATCTCGGAAGAAGTTAAAATGTTGACGATGATCATGACACACTTGTCGAGAGGTTTCTTGAAGATGTAATCGATCGACAATGACATCAAGTCAAAGGAATGGTGAAGCGAAAAGTTATTGGAACCAAGGGTACGACACAAACTCGAAATCAAGCTTGTTGTTCAAGGAGAAATGGTATGACGAGGAAGATCGACGTAAGTTTAGCTCCTCATCGAAAGTTGTGCTCTGGGAATAAGGACCAGGTAGCACAGTTAACATTTAGCACAATAATGAATATAGCCGATCAGGCTAGGAATGACGTGACGGAGTATTAAACTCCTCAACAACAAAGTACTAGAAGGTACTGAATTGTAGTGCAAATTTGATTCACTAATCGGCATTCTCGATTGACGACAACCCAGAACCCGTGGAGTGATTATGACGGGGAAAGGTACTACTTCATCAAAAATTCATAAGATGAAGTGCAATGGGTTGATATCCTCGAGATACCAGGGGGTAATACTCGAAGGTAGAACAAAATAGAGGTTGGGCAGGCGTACTAATCTGTAGCAGACAAGTACTTTAACCTGTCCGAGAAATAGAATCAAAGGAGAACAATCATGGTCAGATCCATGGTTCCAAAGGGTCAATTCACAGATACCAGATGATACTTATCAAGGAAATAGTTATTATTACAAGAAGCTTCCATGATAGGATCTACATCGTGTCCATGGGCATGAACACAAAGTTCAAGGTCGACTCCCACTTCTCTAATGCATAACCTTTCATTCACTTCTCGCCTTCAACAAAGTTGTGTTGAAGTTTTATCTGACATAACAACAGTAGAGTATGACTCGTGAAAACTTTCGGGTTCACACGGTTTTAGAGAAGGTATAGGTTCAACCCATCGGGGCATCTTAGAAACATATACCACAAGCTTCAAGAGTAAATATCACCAACTCGAGAGCAGAGCAAGGTTGAGAAAGCAGAGGATACAATTTACCAAAGGCATTATGTACCCGAGGGAAGGCTCACAAGGTTATTGAATATGAAGGACGTTGTCAGATAAAATCCAACAAAGGGTCTGGTGGTCCATAAGGGATCTGATGTGAGCATCGGTACTCAACCAAAAGAAGAAAGAATGCAAGGAGATAAGATTATAGAAACAACTGACTAATTCAAAGCTCAAATGCAAAGGAATTATGAATTCCAAGACAAGGGATCAGAAACAATGCTCTGATTAGGGATGGATAAGTTGAATAGCCTTAGGGGTACATTCAATGGCAATTTGATTGGTCGACATCCAGCTCATGTTTAAAATGACGTCTGAGCTGAAAGGATGAATTCTAGGATCTAATTGAGGATTGCGAGCATTCGCAATATATTGAATCAAGGGACTTAGAATGATAGTGACAAATAATGTCAACGGAGATTACCAGAAATACGGAATTAACCATAAGGCTGGAAGGCAAGAAATTCGGGATCAATAGGTTGTTGAGGATTTTTAGAAGATCAAATAGTTTTTCAAAGAACTTTGTGAAACACACGAACAACTAGAAATGAACAACTCCTCGGTAAATGTGAGGAATTATTCGTAGGGGTATTCATGCGGCAAAGATCTGCAAGGCAATAGCTCAAAGGATTCTCGGAATAATGGAGAGCAGTTCGAGGCATCTTGTATTAACAAGATCAATGGGGTTGAACGTAAGACTGGCAAGTGTATGCAGTTATCCCTAAGGATATAACGGTGGCAGGGAATGCAAAAGCGATGACACAAAGTCTTGAGAGAACACTACAGAGTATCTTCGGAATCTTCTGGTGCATCAGGCGATCATCTATTGTAAGGGGCTCTCCGGGAGGAAGTGATCACGAGATCCTAATGTTAGAGTTAGTAAAACCATTTAAACCCGAATAGAAGAGAGTTCAGAGTCCCAGAGTATAGATCGAGGAGTAAAAGATCCTAGTACCACCCAATGGCGACGTGGGCCCGTAAGACTCACAACCATATTAGTAAAAGTTTTGTAGTGACTAGACACGACTTCGGCCAAGGAGTTTGGAAGGGGGATTCCTATAGGCAGTCGGCTCTAATACCAACTTGTGACGCCCCCGATTCAATCGTACACTAATCATACACGCAACGTGTACGATCAAGATCAGGGACTCACGGGAAGATATCACAACACAACTCTACAAATAAAATAAAGTCATACAAGCATCATATTACAAGCCAGGGGCCTCGAGGGCTCGAATACAAGAGCTCGATCATAGACGAGTCAGCGGAAGCAACAATATCTGAGTACAGACATAAGTTAAACAAGTTTTCCTTAAGAAGGCTAGCACAAATTGGGATACAGATCGAAAGAGGCACATACCTCCTGCCTGGGATCCTCCTAAACTACTCCTGGTCGTCGTCAGCGGGCTGCACATAGTAGTAGGCACCTCTAGTGTAGTAGGAGTCGTCATCGACGGTGGCGTCTGGCTCCTGGGCTCCATCGCCTAGTCGCAGCAATCGGGTATAGAAAGGGGAAAAAGGAAGAGCAAAGCAACCGTGAGTACTCATCCAAAGTACTCGCAAGCAAGGAGCTACACTACATATGTATGCATTGGTATCAAATGGAAAATGGGTATCATATGTGGACTGAACTACAGAATGCTGGAATAAGAGGGGATAGCTAGTCCAATCGAAGACTACGGTTCTGATAACCTCCATCTTGCAGCAG